>NC_136057.1:1726125850-1726725850 GCF_964261635.1 Lissotriton helveticus
TTTTATTTCGCAGTACCCCTGCGTGCCGGTAGGTGGTGCCAGTTGACTCTGTAAGACGTCGCTGTGATGTCCGCAACATCAATATAAGCGCCACTCCGCTGCACTGATGTCAGTTCTTTTCTTTCCGCGTCAGCCAGCGCCACTTGGTTGAAGAGAGCTACCCCCTGTCATTTTTTGACAGACTTTTAAAAAACTATTTGTCTACTTCTTTTGGTGCGTACGAGTCATGTCGAGTAAGAAGATGCTGGGGTTCAAGCTGTGTGGCACCTGTCCCACGCCATGTTGGTCACAGACCCCCACTTAGTGTGTCTCTGGTGTCTGGAGCGCGACCACGACTCAAAGTCATGCTCTGACTGCCAGGCCATGGTGCTGAAGGCGTTGAGGGAGCGGTTGCTGCGCTGGCCCGGCACCCTGGTGGTCACCACGTCAGTCGATCCTGATACAGGTCTCGATCGAGAGAAAGTTCAGAGCACAGCTCCGGTGAATCGAAGTCCACTTTGTCGATGTAATCAAAGTCAGGAAGGAGGTACCACAAAAAACACCAGAAGTCGAAGCGTGCTCACAACGCAGTGGAGGAACCTCGGCTTTCGAGGCCCCAATCCCTGTAGCGGATGCTTTGGTCAGCTCTGCACTTCCCTGCCTTTCCGAGTCCAGGAGTGACCCCCACCCAGCTTATAGAGTTTTATGACTCCATGTGCACCATATTTAGGTGGTCTGTCGCTGCAGGCATGCCTTCGGGCCCCGCAGGCTCAGATAATGGAGGAGTCCCAATGGGTATGCACCTGCGGCTCCGGCCCCAGCGCCATGGCCTCTGATTGGACCCATTCCCGAGTCCGGACCAGCGGCGGTTGCACCTCCACAACACCACGCCCAGCACCGAGGAACTCGGCATTGCCCACGTCCACTGGTGGCGCCTCCCCAATCCTTATACCTGACAAAACGGGGCACGTCAGGCATCCTCCAGCACGGAGACTGGAGCCAATGGAGGATTGGGAGGGGGAGAAGGATCCCTTAGAAATCCGGCACCCACAATAGCTGGAATGGTATGAGGAACTCTGTGATGCCAGTGGGTTGGACATCTCACCAGACTCTGGCATGCTGTCTCCACCTACCCTAGATAGGGAGGAGGGGGATCATTTGCTATGGTGATTTGTAGGGCTGCAATGGTTCTGGACCTGCAGCTAACTATGGTGGCAGTCAAGACTAACGTCTTGACAGAGGTCCTGCATCCTGGGGTCTCCAGCTTGGAACCCTTGCTGACTTTTAATGAAGCCTTAATGGACGTCCTTCTGGGCACCTTGTCCAAAGTCAGCACAGAAGCTCCTGTGAATAGGATGATTGTCCGCCACCATCGCCCTGCGCTGGGTGACCCACTTTTCCTCACCACCCACCCCACCCCACAAAGCTTGGTGGTCCAAGCTTTCACTTCCCGTGGTGCGTTCCCTTCCGCACCCCTGGACAGGGAATCCAAGAGTTTGGTGAATTTTGGAAAGAAAATGATTTCTTTCGCCAGTCTTGCATTGCAGTCAATGAACACCGATTGCCTTTTGGGCCGTTATTCCCATTCTATATGGTTCACTGTGAGAGGCTGGCTTAGTATATGGTGCTCACTTATGTAAGTGTAGCATCATGCACTAATCCAGACAACCCTTATGGTGATTTTAATGGTCTTAGACAACCTTAGAAATCTCTGTAGGTAATAGCTGTGGAGAACAGCCTTCAGTCATAGTCCAGAAGGAGTGTAAATTAGCTTGTTTTAACAGAACTTAAGTTTATGATTTAGGTTAAGAGAAAAAAAAATCACAGTGTAGTTATAAAAATATGTATTTTATTACAAATACTCATTAACACATTGTATTATCTCCTACCCGGAGATACAAACACAATACACACAATACATAGGAAATAGAACACGTAAGTAGACCAAATATACAGTGGTCTCCAGGGGGAGACCAAGCCATATACTAAAATAGTGGAATGCGAACCACGACTTAAGTCAATAATAGACCTAGAAGATGTAGAAGAGCCGAGGACCCAAGGAAACCTCCTAGGTGAGTATCTAGTTGCCCCACGGAGGTCATGTGCAGAGTGGGAACATGACCGAGTGCTCAATGTTAGTCAATAGGTGAGTCGTGGTTGCAATTGTAAAGAACTTGGGTCTCACTTTTCTGATGTGCACACCTTTTGAGCCACTGCACAACTGCCCTCGATTGCTCCTCACCATCAAAACAGCCTTTTTAGTGGCAATAACATCTGCCAGTAGGGTGAACGAACTGCAGGCACTGTCATCACAGCTTCCTTACCTGATGGTCTTCCCGGATAAAGTGGTGCTCCGCACAAGGGAATCTTTTCTCCCTAAGGTGGTGACATCCTTTCATAAGAAACAGTCGATTTTTCTTCACACCTTCTATGCACCACGCACCCTTCCAAAGAAGAGGAGCGTCTCCATCTTCTAGACCCAATAAAGAGTATTAACGTTCTATCTCAATCGAACCAAAGACTTCTGGGTGTATGACCAACTCTATATAGGGTACTTGGGTGCAAAGAAAGGGCGTGCGTTCCAAAAGAGGACTATATGCCTCTGGGTTATCCTCCGTATAATCATTTCCTAAGCCTTAGCGAAGAAAGATTCCCCCTGAAGGACTTAGGGCACATTCCACCAGGGCAAAAGCTGCCACCACGGCTCTCCAGAGCGGTATCTCCGTTTCTAATATCTGCCAAGCAGCCACATGGGCATCGCTGCACACGTTTGCCAGACACTACTGCCTGGATTCCTAGGTTCGCTGAGAATACCTGTTTGGACACTCTGTTTTGCAGGATTCTCTGGTCTAAACCTTTCTGCAGTCCCTCCTCCGGGGATGGTATTGCTTGAGTATCTGTTCATAGGTAAGAAATCAGAGGCTAGATGTCTCTATTATTTTGGCAAGTTACTTACATTTGGTAACGCTGTATCTGGAAGAGACATGATCTAGCCACAGATTCCTTACCAGCCCACCCGTCCTCCCTGCACTGCGGAATTGTTTTTAGTGTGAAGGGTGTTCCCCTTCAAGGCCCTAGATGTTCTCGTTTAATACACCATGGTCAGTCACTTCATGTCTCCGTGCTTTTTGCGTGGAAAGTCGTGAAAAGTACTGATGTCAGCGAGCCGGGGTAGCGGATATCACACGGAGTCAACTGACACTACTTACCGGCGGCAGGGGTACTGCTAAGAAAAAATCTTCTAGATCCAGCCTGATGCCTGGAAATTCAAAGGTAATGAATCTGTGGCTAGATCATGTGGCTAGATCATGTCTCTAACAGATAAGGCGATACTGAAAGTAAGTTACTTGTCCATTACGACAATACTGGCGAGATTCATATGGGCAGGCAAACAACCACGCATTAACTGGGACACATTTACACTTCCATATTCAAAGGGCAGGCTGGCAGTTCTATATCTAGTGAGTATCTCAGGCCAGACATACTTATGGTTGGTATTATATAGGAATGTCCGACATATTATCGAAAGACACAATATCATATAACACAAATATCGGAACAAATATATCGAAATCACTATTATCGACTTCCTATACTTTACTATAAACATACAAAAATATCGGTTACACTATATCGACATACAAAAACACCGTTATCATTTATATCGACTACATATATATCGTTGCAAATAAATATCGATCACAGAAAAATACTTACACATGAACAAAAATATTGATATCAATAATATCGTGAACAATAATATCGTGTAATGAAATATATCGCCATTTTATATATATATATATACACACATTTTTTTACATCTTATAATGTTTTTTGCTATACATTACACACTTCTTATTAAAACATAAATTTTTTTTCATTATATACAAAAAATAAAACTATCCTGTACTATCTATTATATAACCTACACTTTGTAAATATGTTATTCCCCCTTTTTTCATTATATAACTTAATTACTTTTGCCTTATTTACCGACATAAAACTCACAACTGAAATTGAAAAATACAAACTAACCAATCAACACACAGCATTTCTCATATAACCAATAGGAAACTAATTACTAATTACAATCCTCTATATAAACAATTACACACTAAACACAAACTACTTGCTAAAAGTAACGAAAGGAGATACATCTCTGGATGAATTGCGGCACACCAACAAGAACATCAATATTATCAAAATACAATAAATGATTTCAAGTAAGTAACTCTAACAAACAAAATGCTACTATTTTTATTCCTTGCTAAATATCCAACTCTCAGTTTGTTTTAGTACTACAGAACACTCTACTAATACATAACAGATAACTGATTTTAGAAAACACAGACACTACTAAAAATGTAAATGTTATCTCTATATTAAATTAATGTTGTAAGCTTTCTAATAAATTACTACTCATGAGTATATCCTAACTATTTTCTCTCCTAATGCTATAGAAAACTACAGACAAACAACAGCGAAAAATATTTGTTTGTAAAAGCTTTATTTCGATACGTAAATATCTTAAAAGCGATACATTACACAATACAATTTCAAGGCTTATAATATCATACAGTTATAATTCATTAATTCAGCGAAAAATATTAGAAAACAAAATATACAACAAACTAAGAAAGTATATTGTGACATTAAATTAACTTGTAAAATGTTCTAAACAAAAAGACACACTAACATTTATAAAACATATCGACTTTATTTCTCCAGATCCAACTACAGAAAACTACACTACAAAAGAACAGAGAACACTATTCCTATTTCTATAAATAAAATTACAAAGTAAGTATTTCTAAACTGAAAATAAACTGGTTAAAACGACAAACATTAGCACTTGTTCTAATTATTAACAATCATCTAATTTTTTTTCACAGTTAACACTACAGAAAACTATACTGACAAAATTCTTATCTACAAAATCCGAATACCAAAGATACAACACACTATGTAAGTATATTAAAGCACTAAATGAAGTGGTAAATTGTTGAAAACTTACAAACATGGTTACTTTTCTAACACATATCTACCTATTTTTGTCTGGTAACACTACAATATACTCTACTAAGAAAGAACAGAAAACTCTACTCAAAAACCCTACCTAATACTAAATAAGTAAGTATCTTCACAATTTTTAGAACAATCCTACACTTATTAGTATCCACTTTGCTTGGAAAGATTAGCAATGAAAGTCTAAATAGACACCACTTCTACTAATAACATTATAATTATTTTTTTTCCTAACAGATCAAACAACATCAGAAAACACAGTCTACAACAAAAGAATAAAGCATATCAAAATATTTCACTAATTTCTAAAACACGTAAGTATATACATTACTATTGTTCACTTACTTTAAATTAAAATCAAACTTTTCTTTGTAATTAACTATTATATATATGTCTTGTAGATTCACTAACATCAAAATGACTGAATGAGCAGAATTTGTAACCAGCCAGAAAGGAAAGCTACTACTCTGCTACATGGTTTACACTTATACACAAGAAAAGCAATATGGAATGAAAGTAAATTGGAAATGTTGTAAATATTATTCTAACAAGTGTTATGGAAGGGCAACAACGAGAGAAGCAACTGTACTATATACTAGGGAACACAACCATCCACCAAACGTCACAGAAATAGAAGTAAGAACAGCATTGGAAAATATAAAAGAGGCAAGCACAGGTTCCCAAAAACAAACCAACGTCATATTAAAAGAACAAATTCCTAAAATCCCTAAAACTGCTACAACACAGATGCCAAACATTCTTTCACTAAAAAGGACTGTAGCACGAACAAAAAAAGCTACTACTACTACCACACCACCTCCAAGAGCATATAGTGATATCAGTTTAAATGCCAACCAAATTATAACATTAAACAAACAACCATTTATCATTTACGACAATAAAAATAATGAGAAAAGACTTATTATTTTTGGGACAAATACGAATCTATTAAAACTTCAGCAAAGACGCTATTGGATGATGGATGGGACTTTTAACATCTGTCCCAAACCATTTTTCCAACTATATACTGTACATGGCCTCTACCAAAACTGCAACATACCACTACTGTATGCACTACTACCAAACAAAAATAGTTCCACATATAAGGAATTATTAAATATAATTAAACAAAAAACAAATGACTACTCTCCTGAAAAAATAATCCTAGATTTTGAGCAAGCAATGCTTTCAACCATCCTAAAAATCCACCCCCATACCTGCATTCAAGGCTGCTACTACCATTTAAACCAGTGTCTATGGAGACATCTACAAAAAACTACCTTAAGTGTAGAATGTGCAACTAACTCATCTTTTGCATACCAAATAAAAAAACTCATAGCACTGGCTTATGTTCCAGAAACAGACGTAGCAGAACACTTCTAATAGACAGCCCCTTCTATAAACAAAATGAAGCAAAGGTGAGTCCATTTTTAGACTACTTTGAAGACACCTGGGTAGGCAGACTCCATAGATCTGGCCACAGAAGAAACCCTAAATTCCTAATACCCTGGTGGAACGTTTACAGAAGCACCTTAAATGGTGAATCTAAAACTAACAACGCAGTAGAAGGTTGGCACAATGCCTTTATACAATCAACTGGCAGAACAAAACCAAATTTAGAACATTTTATTAATTGCCTACAAAAAGAACAAAGCTACCAGGAATTCAGAATGGAGCAATCCATAACTGAACTAGTCCCTAAAACATCAAAACAAAATAAGCAAATGCACAAAATACCTAGAAGAGCAAGTGAAATTATATCCTAGTACAAAAGGCATTGAATACTTAAACATAATAGCCAAAACCCTACTCTAAATAAATCTCAACACCAAACCAGTCCCTAAATATTTCACATAAATATTCTGAAAAACATTAGAATCGTGATTTGTTCAACTCTTTAATGTATGCAATATATATAATAATTAATCACATATATATGCAGACATTACTTAAAAATCACATATATAAAACAATGCAAGATTAATAATTGCATTACCCACCCACAAAATATAAGAAATAAATCACTTACCAATCATGTTGAAAATCCAATAAAGTCCTTCTCCACCAAAATAATCCAGTTAGTGAAAAGTGAACCCAAAAAAAATGCAAAAATACAACTGTACTAAAAATAGACAATCCATAAAGTGAAGATCCGTCGAATAAACATAAAAATCCTGAAAAATAGGAAAAAATTTAAGAAACGCTCCAGGAAAACCGAAAACTTGAAAGAAGTGTTTGAAAACCATTGGTTAATAAAAGCAACAAACACTTCCTTAAAAAAAAAATACGCTACTTCCGATATGACGAACACCTATAACAGAAACATATAAAACATACATTCCCACCCACATTAAACAACACATAAACAACTAGTAACATTAGTAATCACATTATATTCCTACTACATAAAATTAAAACATAGTTTTATAACTCTCTAAACAAGCCTACAACAAGGCAAAAGTACGTGTAGCTACCACACGTAAATAATCGTTCTCAAAATCTAAAATGCAACTCACTCACATCTAACAACAGTAAATAGCAGCAGACTACTCTCAAAACTACATTAAAATACACATAAAACATGTAAAACAAACCTTACCTTAAGCGACGTGAAGTCTCTCCCAACCGCGAGCTCCTCTTCATCCAAATGACACAAAACGACCTAACCCGGTTACAAAATAAAGAACTCAAAAGTAACAAAATAGTCCAATGTAAGAAATGTAATATAAAATGTTTATAAAATGACCTAGAATATTTAAAAAATTGTTAAAAATTTTGTTAAAATGCCTTTCTATTTCTAGTATAAAATCATTTAGAAAAATGTATTAAACCTATAAAAATAAATATTATGCATTTAATAATATTTATTGAAAAATGATTAGAAATGTTAAGAAAATGTACACAATGTTTGAATATACTATTTCTGTTACAAAGAAATATCCCTATATCTGTACAAGTTTTGTGTAAAAAATTATTGTGAAAAAATTAATAATAATATTTACAACATTATTATTAATTTTTATTTTTTATTTACTAACCGCATATGTAATATTATAAATAAATAATATTACATATTACATATAAGCATATTATATTTTCTTCTTCTGTAAATAATATAGTAATTTTGTATAAAATTATTTTGAACAAATATACGTTTCATAAATGTTAAAAAATATTTTTTTTCATATTATCTCTGATAAATATACAGTACCTAATAAATATTTGTAATTGACATTTTTTTTATAGTTTTCTGTGTTTTTACCACTATTATCTCACAAATCTATTATTGGCAAAATAGAATTAGGTGCTGGACACTAATTAAATATAATTTACTATTCCCACTCCAGTCTACATTAAATTAAAGTAGGTGCTGGACACTAATTAAATATAATTTACTATTCCCACTCCAGTCTACATTAAATTGAAGTAGATGCTGGACACTAATTAAATATAATTGACTATTCCCACTCCAGTCTACATTAAATTAAAGTAGGTGCTGGACACTAATTAAATATAATTTACTATGCCCACTCCAGTCTACATTAAATTAAAGTAGGTGCTGGACACGAATTAAATATAATTTACTATTCCCACTCCAGTCTATATTAAATTGAAGTAGGTGCTGGACACTAATTAAATATAAATTACTATTCCCACTCCAGTCTACATTAAATTGAAGTAGATGCTGGACACTAATTAAATATAATTGACTATTCCCACTCCAGTCTACATTAAATTAAAGTAGGTGCTGGACACTAATTAAATATAAATTACTATTCCCACTCCAGTCTACATTAAATTAAAGTAGGTGCTGGACACTAATTAAATATTATTTACTATTCCCACTCCAGTCTACATTAAATTGAAGTAGGTGCTGGACACTAATTAAATATAATTTACTATTCCCACTCCAGTCTACATTAAATTAAAGTTGGTGCTGGACACTAATTAAATATTATTTACTATTCCCACTCCAGTCTATATTAAAGTAAATATATTTATTATTGAATATTTTTTATTTATAACAATGCATCTAATTTTTTATATATTTATTCACTACTAATTATAGTATTTATAAAAATGTTGGAATTATTGTACTATTTTCTTACATATATTATAAATGACTCCCCACCCTTATCCCCTATAAACTCAATATCCCACTCCTAAAAATATATATGTAATTTTATTAATTGTATACATTTCTAAAAAAATATATATTTTTTTAAATAATTATATTTATTATCAGTAAAAAATTTAATATTTTAAAATATATTTATTTTGTTTTTTTAATTTGTTACATATATTTGAATACACTCCCCAACCTATCCTCTATAAACCCATTAAACTCCTCCTAAAACTATATATCTTTAGAAATTATTTTAAATATTTTTTTTAAGTAAAAATTACAATAATTTCAAATAATTAATAATTTTTTTGATTAATTTGTTACATATAGTTTAAAACACTCCCCACCCTTATCCCCTATAAACCCAATAACCCGCTCCTAAAACTATATATGTTTTATAATTATTTATAATAATGTTTTATATTTAATATTTTTTTCATATATTGTTGTTTATTTTATATTTCTAATCAGAAAAAATTATAGTAATTTCAATGTATTTATTTGATTTTTTATTAATTTATTTCATATATTTTAAAACACTCCCCACCCTTACCCCTATAAACCCAATAACCCGCTCCTAAAACTATATATGTTTTTTTTTTATATATTATTTTTAATTTTTCTTTATTTTTATTCTATATTACTTTTAATAATTAAAAAAACGTTTTACATACATTACTCTATTTCTTTTTTTTAAAATATTATACGATATTTTTTATACACGATATTTTTTCTCATGATATACTTTCAATATATTATTCAACATACTAAATACGATATTTCTGTATTCAATATATCTTTTTTTTGATATTATCTACCTACGATATTTATTCTTCGATATTATGTCTTTTCGATATAAAATTTTCAATATTATGTCTGATTACCATTATATAGAGAGCAGACCTCAGTCATACTCGGTTGAAAAGGACAGGTATCCACCATTCCATTAACCACCATCATTTTGCAACCTCCTACTTGACCCTCTGTATTTTCTTCAAAATGCCATCTTCTGCAGCTAATGTGCCCCACCGTAGTAGGAGCCCCTGGCTAGCTCTCCATGCGTAGTCACATCACATCTACTCAATCACTTGGTGACACTAAAAAAGTGCTAGGCATACAAAAGCCTACTGGCAATATCCTGCAGTGGGCATTGTGGACATGCAATTGTCACTGGATGCACACTTCATGGAGAAAAATAACAGGAAAAACAGTGGTTCCTATCATAATTATAAATGTACACTTAATGCAATAACAAGGGTAATAGCACGCTAAAACAGTTAGAAGATATAGATAGAAAAAGCGACAAAAAGTAGTCAAACACTGATTGTGACTGAAGGACTAATAAACTGAATTTTTCAATGTAAATGCATAACGTGCATAGTGTCCTACATGAAACGGAGCCAAAAAACAACTAAGAAGGACAATATAATTATACCAAACCGTATTGGGGATACCCGTGGGTACAAAACACATGAAGTGACTATTTGGAGTTGGGAGTAGCACCAACCTTAGGCCATAATGAATGATGATTATTGAGGTACATGATGGTTTCATGAAAAAAAAATGTATACAAAGTGCACACCACCGAAGTGCTAACTAAGGAGAAGGGGTACTCACTTTGGGTACCCTGACTGGGAACTGGATGAAGGTCAAGATAAGATAAAATTAACTGAGAAGAGGAAATAATATAATAGAGGAATATACAAATTTACAGTTAGCACTGAATCACAAGGCCCCAAATGGAAGGCAATGCTGGAGTAGACAAAATAGAGCTTACCCCCAGGGAGATGGAGACTGATATTGAGATAAAAAATGGTGTGTACTCCTGTGTACGTAGATAGGAAAGTAGGTTATTTCTTTGAACACAGAGATCCTTTTGTTACACGCAGTTGCATTGTAATCCTTCTAGAATAGCACAGTGAGCTATGAAGGATGATATGTGACTCCACACCCAGTAACCCTCACTGTCTTATGTAACACATCCTGTACAATGAATTACAAACGTGTGTGATTTATTGACAATATAAAATGTATGTTTGCTGTAAAGTGATCTGGCACCCTACATTGGGATGAATAGCGCTGTAAAGCAAATAAAAAATACTGGTATTTAAATTGCTATTTTGCACTCGGACAGAGTAACACATCTGATATTCTTACACAGTGCATGCATATCTATTATGTATAGGGGTCGGAACAAAGTCTAAATCGTGCCTCTCTTATATGCCTTTGAAGTGTTACCAAGCTGCTGCTTTTGTTTTCCTTCCTCTGCATTTACATCTAGGTTTGAGGCTACAGGTAGCCCTCAGCCTGGATATTCGGACAAAGAATGCCAAATGGGCCCTTACGTTCGGCATTTGTTATGACCCAGCAGGTGTCTCAAATAACAAAAACCCCCTTCCCGTCTGCACGTTGCTGCTCGGAAGGAAAGCAGATAATGAGCAGGAGCTCCTGAATGAATCCCGGTGTCTCAAACTTACACCGGGACGAGTTCAGCATATTTTAGAGTGGGGATCAAATTCTTGGCAGGGTGGAAGGTGACCACCCTGTGAAAAGAGTGGTTGGATGCCGTCCACCCGCGTGTACCCCCGACTCGAGCCCTGGTTATAGGCAAGAAGAGTGTTTCTCTCCGTGGGTTTCCTGACAAGGCTCTGGTAGAGTCTAACATTGTCCTGTTTAATAGTGAGGCCCCGGAATGCAATCTCTGTTCTATGTGTAGAGTATGTGAATGTAAGACCTTTTTGGATCTAGTTGAGGTATGTGATAAAGTCCTGGAATATCTTTTCAGTACCTGAGCAAATCAAAAATACGTTGTCTATGTAGCATATCAAACAAGTTATGATGGTGTGGTACCTCTTGTTGTCTGAGAGTACAGATATTTGCTCCAAATTGTCAATATAGATGTTAGCCAGGTTAGGTAAGTTATCTATGACTGAGATACTAGAATTCCCTGAGTTTAGGTAATTTAATTATTTGTCTGAGAGGAAACCATGTTGCTTTCCTCTTGTAGTGGCCTACATTATATAATTTCTGATGGTTTCTAAAGGATTGGCTGCAAGGCCCTTGTTGTGTTAGGTGTCTGGGATCTGTCTTCATTGTTCTGCATCAAAGTCTGTATAGTCCTGCAGAACAATCCCTTCCCCTTTGTCAGCTGGCTTGACTATGATTGAATTGTCATTATTAGGCACTAACAGTGCTTGCCTTTCAGCAAGGGTATATTGTACTGAATGAAATTCTTAGTAGATTTCATGGTGTCAAGTGCCCTGAGAACTATTATTTCAATAGTGAGTAGCTCCAGTGGCATAAGTGAGCTGGGAGGGTAAAAAGTAGACGAAGGTCTTGGGGCCAAATGTATGACCGTTTTTTTGTTGTCGCAAAGGCGAAATTGGCCCACTTGCAACCACAAAAAAGGGTCCTGGCATGTACAAACGCTATTTTGTGAGTCAGTGACTCACAAAATAGCGTTTGCGACTCGCTATTAGGAATGGGCCCTTCCTAATAGTGAGTCACAATAGAATGTACCATTGTTTTGCAACCACCTTTGCGGCCGCAAAACATTCGCAGTTTACCGCCTACTTCAAGTAGGTGGTAAGCCACTCGCTTACTAGTGAATGGATGTGAAAATATTTTTTATAAGAGCAGGCAATGGTCCCAGGGACCACTGACTGCCTTAAACAAGCATTTACAATGCAATAGGTCTCGCAGCATTAAAGTTTGAGCTATTGGCATTGTATATTACAATGTGTTACATTAATTTGTTATCAAACTCTGAATTGTTGTATAAAGAGGATTTGGAAACTGTCAAATGTTGATGAATAGTAAGCAACGTTGTGAATAATATTGTTTGCTAGTCCTCCTTGGGTACCAGAGTACTTCACTTGAGGCAGCTCACTACTCTGCACCCACTACTCTGCACTCACTACCCACTACTCTGCACCCACTACTCTGCACTCACTACTCTGAACTCTGCACCCACTACTCTGCACTCACTACTCTGCACTCACTACTCTGCACTCACTACTCACTACTCTGCACTCCCTACTCTGCACTCACTACTCTGCACTCACTACTCTGCACTCACTACTCTGCACTCACTACTCTGCACCCACTACTCTGCACTCACTACTCTGCACTCACTACTCTGCACTCACTACTCACTACTCTGCACTCACTACTCTGCACTTCCTACTCTACACTCACTACTCTGCACTCACTACTCTGCACTCACTACTCTGCACTCACTACTTTGCATTCACTACTCACTACTCTGCATTCACTACTCACTACTCTGCACTCACTACTCTGCACTCACTACTTTGCACTCACTACTCTGCACTCACTACTCTGCACTCACTACTCTGCACTCACTACTCTGAACTCTACACTCACTACTCTGCACTCACTACTCTGCACTCACTACTCTGCACTCACTACTCTGCACTCCCTACTCTGCACTCCCTACTCTGCACTCACTACTCTGCACTCACTACTCTGCACTCACTACTCTGCACTCACTACTTTGCACTCACTACTTTGCACTCACTACTCACTATTCTGCATTCACTACTCACTACTCTACACTCACTACTCTGCACTCACTACTTTGCACTCACTACTCTGCACTCACTACTCTGCACTCACTACTCTGCACTCACTACTCTGAACTCTGCACTCACTACTCTGCACTCACTACTCTGCACTTACTACTCTGCACTCACTACTCTGCACTCACTACTCTGCACTCACTACTCTGCACTCACTACTCACTACTCTGCACTCACTACTCACTACTCTGCACTCACTACTCACTACTCTGCACTCACTACTGTGCACTCACTACTCTGCACTCACTACTCTGCACTCACTACTCTGCACTCACTACTCACTACTCTGCACTCACTACTCACTACTCTGCACTCACTACTCTGCACTCACTACTCTGCACTCACTACTCTGCACTCACTACTCACTACTCTGCACTCACTACTCTGCACTCACTACTCACTACTCTGCACTCACTACTCTGCACTCACTACTCACTGCTCTGCACTCACTACTCACTACTCTGCACTCACTACTCTGCACTCACTACTCTGCACTCACTACTTTGCACTCACTACTCACTACTCTGCACTCACTACTCTGCACTCACTACTCTGCACTCACTACTCTGCACTCACTACTCTGCACTCACTACTCACTACTCTGCACTCACTACTCTGCACTCACTACTCTGCACTCACTACTTTGCACTCACTACTCACTACTCTGCACTCACTACTCTGCACTCACTACTCTGCACTCACTACTCTGCACTCACTACTCTGCACTCACTACTCACTACTCTGCACTCACTCCACTTGCAAAAAAATGTTGAGCCTCCCACCCTGAAAGACGGCACCAAGGATGTCCTCTGCGGAAAGGCCCTCCCGAAACCTCTCTGCCACATTTAGCCTACCTCCCTCCTTCATCAACACAACTCTCCCCATCATCAACATAGTTCTCTTACCTCAACTCCCTGCAACTGAAAAATAATTAATTCAACCATGTCCGTGAAGAAATCTGCAAAATACTTGCGAACATGAAGCAGACTACGCACATCTCGGACCCTCTCCTGGCGACATTTGTAAACAAGCATTTATAAGACGGCACCAAGGATGTCCTCTGCGGAAAGGCCCTCCCGAAACCTCTCTGCCACATTTAGCCTACCTCCCTCCTTCATCAACACAGCTCTCCCCATCATCAACATAGTTCTCTTACCTCAACTCCCTGCAACTGAAGAATAATTAATTCAACCATGTCCGTGAAGAAATCTGCAAAATACTGAACATGCGAACATGAAGCAGACCACGCACATCTCGGACCCTCTCCTGGCGACATTTGTAAACAAGCATTTATTTTGCAATACTGAGGTTCAATTTTGTATTTGTGATTCCGTTTTCCCAGTGCAACATAACCCTGTTTTCCATGTCAGATTTTTCTTAATTAAATGGTGTTTAGAACTTGCGATTAACCCCTGCGCTGTCGGTTTCTGTTGGGGATCAGGCGAGATGACTGCAATATCTGCGCGCGCATTCAAAACGAAACTTAGCGTGGGGGCGGGACTTCCGTCTTGTGCGCGAAGCCCGCGCCCACGGAGTTCCTGGTCAAGAGCAGTGCGTGATGCGGGGCTCCCATGCTGGAGAGCCCCGCGGAGGCGACAGAACACACTGGATTAGCGGTAAGTGGGCCTTGGGGGGCGCTCGTGTGTGTGAGTGTGTGTGCGCGCGTGTGTGCGTGTATGTTCGCTCCTGTGTGTGTGTCTCTGTACAGCGGGGGGAGGGGGGAGTGTGCGCTTCCCAGGAGACAGCCAGGCCGAGCGCGGCGCGTGCCAGTCGGCGCGTGCCACTTTCAAATCGCCTCCAAGGCGATGCGCGCGGCCAGGATTGTCTCCTGGGAAGCTCACATGCCGACAATAGGGGCTCGGCGGAGACGCGCTTCGCGCGGCTAGCCGAGACCTAAAAATGAAACAGAAACGTTTCATTTTTATTTTTTAAAGGCAGCCCCTTTTCCTGTAAGAAAAACGGGCCTGCATTTCTTTTTTTTTAAACTGTTTCATTCAAAAAGCAGTCAAAGACATGGTGGTCTGCTGACACCAGCAGGCCACCATCCCTGGGAGTGCTAGCCATTCCTAATGGGGTCGCAAATTACACCTGCTTCGTGAATAATAATGAGGCATGCAATTTGCGACCCCATTAGGAATCTCAAACAGTGTCTGAGACACTGTTGTACATTTCAGTTTGTGAGTCTCAAATTGCGAGTCGCAAACTTGAAGGGTCATACATCTGGCCCTTAATCCCGTGGCAGAGTCAGGATTAGGACCTTCCTGACTGCAGAGAACAGCTTTAGTCTGATTTTGCGAAGAATTGCAACAGTTCAGTTTCCAGGTGAAAAAATCAGTCTTCTCAGTAATAACGTAGGATAAACCCCCTGCTCAGTAATGTGACATCTGTAGAGGAGAGACTATGGTTTGACAAATTAAAAATGGGAATCTGTTAGGAGTTGTCAAGTTCAGGTAGTGTAGGTTGAGCCAATGGCCCTGCGAACCCCACCTCTAGTGTTTCCTCCAGGTTTGACGCTACCATGTGTGCTGGTGCCATGGTCTGCTCCTCCCCCCTGCCTCTGTGACCTCGAACTAAAAAAGTCTGGGCTGGATGTGTGTCAATGTGACTAGGGCCCTCCAAAGAGTCAGAATCATCTGATCCTGCATAGGATTCAGAGAAGGTCATGGATTGGTTCTTCTTGCATCTGCCCCAAGTGTATTGTCTGTCTTTTGTGAAATGTCTGATATCTTTGGTAACTTTGCCTTTTTCTTGACTTCAAAATCCTTCAACTCCTCAGTGGTTCTATTTAAGTTGTCTAGTAGTTGTCTGGCTTCTGCAACACCGTCACCACCCAAGAGTTCTTTCTCTAGGGCCTCTATTTCTTTGAGTTCCTCTTTTGCATGTTCCAGTGTCATGTCATTTCAACCCCAATCACCATCCAGTGGTGTGAGCATGTGGTGATTAGAGTTTATTATTCATTCTGTCATAACCTGTGTTTGACTTCTGTTTGTCACTTTTTCTAACTATATCATCTAACAGTATTATTGGGCTAATATTCTTACTATTGCATCAAGTGTACATTTATAATTCTAATAAGAACCACTGTTCTTCCTGATATTGTTTAAGCACCCTGGTTCTCATTGAGTAGAGTAACCTTTGTGTTGTGTTAGAACCTTGGGGGTAAGAAAGTAAACATGCCTCCCTGTTTGGGACTCATTTCACGTCCATTAGTGGGAACCACTCAACACCAGTGTGCACCAGGCAAGTGCGCAGTCACAGATGCACAGAGGCTGCATTTTCAAGTATGAGAAAAATAAAACACCACAAAGACCAGTGAAAGAACCAAAAATGACTTCATTTAAACTAGTAAACCTTTACTCTAATGTGCAGTTTAAGCTTGGATGCCATTGTGGGTGTGGGCACAGCCTCTTCTAAGCTGGGCTCCAGAAGATCCTCTAACTTGTTCAGTGTCTTGAATAAGTTGCTCTGCATTCTCTAGATAGGTGACATTATTAATGGATCCTCCAGAACCTGGTGTCAAACAGGTAAAGAGGTGAAGCTGGCACTGTTCTCACCCTATGTTGGCAACATATATCCAGACGTGGGTCCCTTGCTCACTTTGCCACTGGATTCAAGCTATCCTGGCTGATGAGGGGTGTTACCTTGAAACCGGTCCCAGGATGCTTGATTCCGGTCCAGGGAAGACATGGCTTGGCAGTTCAGGCTGGACTGTTCCCATGAGGCACAGGGCCAAGACTGATTTGCATATAGCTGGGTTTGAACTGAGCTGGCGAAGTGAGCTAAAGAACGATGATGGATTCCACCAAGTGTCTGTAAAGTTTCAGCACTCCGTCCATCACCTCCTTGTGTTTGCACTGTTCTTGACAACATAGTGAAGCAGAAGAGTCACTCAGCAATTCTTCATTCTCTGTATTTATACAGAGTCTCTGATAGAGCCTTTATCCATTTGCTTAATTCCCTTTTCCTGGTTTCACTTCTTAGATTACTGTTACTATTATATTTGGTTGTAGCTCTGAGTAATCTGTCATCCTCCATACCCACTCACTTTTAAAAAGCCTCCTGTGATAGCAATAGTGAAATCCCTCCAAACTGGAGGTCTGCTTACTGGCCCAACATGAGTACGAAGAAAAAGGTTTGAATACCACAATATGCGGAGTCTGTGCAGTCTGGGAGAGAGTCACGAGGCTGAAAGGAAGGGTGGAGAGCAACATCCAATCGGGGAGAGGCTCCGTTGATCGTTACACCTTTGGGTGTGTTTAGTGTAAGTGTCGGGCAGGCCTGCAAGCATGGAATGGAAGCCATCGGACACCGCCCTGGGAATCTTCTGATACAGTGACAGGCACTGCTATACTCTGACAGAGACCTGTGTAGTGCTGACATCATGCATTGCTGCCAATGGTCAGCACAGTTGACCAGCAGCACATTCTGTACCTCCCATTCTACTGCTCTCTGTACATGTGGACACCGACCCATATACTTACCTGAATTTATTTTTACAGTGGTCTTTTGATGCACCTCATTCTCCAGTGAAGTGCAACTTTCTGCTTCCTACAGTGATCTTCCAAGGCAGACCCTGAAACTCCTAGTCAGTTCTTCGTCTGCACCTCATGCATCTCCTGATGCAAGTCTGTCCTCCAAAGACATTTTATTTTCAATTTAGACCCCACACACCCTTCTGCTATTCTAGTGTTGGGGCTCACTCACAGCTCTGTCAGTGTACCTCATTGCCAAGCAGTAGCCACTCCTAGAGCTTCACACAGCTGTGGTAATCCTCTACCATCCTGATGCTAAATGTAATTTGCTATTCAAACTCTAAGATATATACATTGACCTGGTAGTGTATGTCATTCCTGCCTTAGAAAGCATTCTTGCTATGCTTCACCGAACTCTGTGGGTCTCCCCGCCCATGCACACAAAGCTCTCTACCTGCACTTGTAGCTCCTTACATGCATCACTCGGCAGCTCCTCTACATGCATATTTAAATGCACCCACTATATCTTAATTCTGACCAATTGTAATTATAGAGTGGAATCTTCACAGCAAACTATCTCCCATTGCCATGGCCATTGCCATGGTATGGCAGCGCTTTCGGTGGTTGACCTCTATTACTCCAGTCCATATAACTACACCAGTGCAGCTGCACCCTGCCTGCAATATCTTTCCCTTCCTATTCCAGTGCTGCATACACACATACACGCACATATACAGACATGCGCGTGTGCACAGGTACACACACCTGCACACAGTCCTTTTGCTCTAACAACCAGTGCAATAATTTTTCCACTGATGGCCTTTCAAACCCAGCAAATCCAGCTTTCCTTGTAACTGATCTGCTACAGCCTCTCTTCTGGAGTAAATGCCAGAGTGTTGACTCACAACAGCCTTATATCAAATGGGGAGTGGTGAAAGTCTACAGATAGATGATATGGACGCATCTGTTTCCACCCTAATATTGCATTTGTCAAACAGCCAAGACTTGTTCAGGCAAAACCGGACCCTCCCGCATCCACCCACTGTTATAATACCATGAGTCTGGGAGGGCATGTTGCATGCCAGGGAAGCAGGAATCTAGGTGGGCCGATAGATATATCAGGCAATACTTGTGGGAGGGGATTCTGGGCCAGGTGCAGTGCCTCATTGCTTCAGCACACTCTTAAAACTCTCCCTAAACTCAGCAGTGTCTTGATCAGGGCTTTTAACCGCACTACTCCTTGTCTTCCCACTAATGCTGCTGCCTCCCATCCCACTAGGACTCACTTTAGGTTGCATTTGCACAACAACTTCCACTGCTCCCTACTCCATAGCTTCATCTGGACTCACCTAGGTTGCCATTTGTGCTGCCTCCTACACATGTTTCAAGCCATCAACTATTGAAGTTCTATCTCCTCCCTCACTGAAAAAAGCACAGTGTTGTGGCTCAATCTTCACTAAAATGTGCCAGCTATGCTTGAGAACACACGCAACACACCATACTCGAGCTACATGCCATAAAGCTATGATGTTATCTTAATTGCTGTTTTGTCTGTACCTTTGCCAAACTGTTGTTTTGAGCAGGTAGAGAGGTGTGTATATTCAGATAGACACATCTAGCTGCAGATACCTTACCTTACAATTTCCCAAGGGTCAGAATGGATCCGGAAGATTTTTCATGAGCAATACAACTGCGTGCCAGTAGGTGGTGTTGATGAGCTCTGTATGGTGTCATCGGCGTTGTCCGCGCCAGAAGTGACATCCATGCCACCTATATTTGCACCACCCTGGCACACTGATGTTAGTTCTTTTCTTTCCACACCAGCCAGCACTGATCCACGAGAAGAGCTACCCCTCTATTTTTGACAAGATTTTTGCGACATTTTGTCGCTCTTTTTTTAGGTTTCCTCCTGGTGTGTTGAGGATGTCATCAAGGAAGACAGGTTTTAAACCCTGTGCCATGTCGGTGATGGATCAACATCTCATGTGTTTGTGGTGTTTGGAGCATGACCACAACTCCAAGTCATGCTCCAATTGCCAGGCCATGGGACCGAAGGATTTGAGGAAGCCATCCCTGAAGCTGCTTGAGGCCTGGCATGTGACTCCACGGAAGTCACAGTCTCGCGCGAGAGGAAGGTTTCAGGACCATTCCAGGAGTCCGAAGTCCTCTTCATCAAACTCCAAATCATTGGAGCACTCAGGTAAGAGGCACAGGAAACACAAGAAGTCGAAATATGCTTTGACTTTTCCTCGTCTGTCGGCAGTGGCAACAAAAGAACATCAGCATTTGAGGCCTGGTTCTTCAGAACCTGGGCCCACTCCATGCTTTTCCAAATTACCCCAAGCCAGAGCAACCCCAATTCAAATTAAGGAGTTTTATGAAGCCATGCACCTCATTTTTGAGCTGCCTGATCCCTCTGGCATGACTTCAGGACCCGCACAGTTGGCGGGGGCTCCATCTGGTTCTGCGCCGGCGGCTCCGACCCCGGCTATGATGTGCCCCCATGGATCTGGACCGGGGCTGGTCATGCCACAGCGACCTTTCCTGGCACTGACCCTGATGCCCCGATGCCCTGACACCAACAAGCGGTGCCAGCCCCATTTTGAAACCCAATGACGCGGAGCCATGTCAACCGATGCCGATTCCGACAGGACCATATCGTCCTAGGTCAAACTTCAACCCTATTCTGAAGGTTAAGCCTCTGGGAGGAATGGGAGGGGTCACTGGACCAGTATGAAGAAGATATGGACTGGTGTGAGGAGCTGGGTGATGCCAGAAGACTGGACATATCTCCAGATAACTGCATGCTCTCCTCCCCTACAGTGGATATGGAGGAAGGAGATAAATATGCACTAGTGGTGCGGAGGGCGGCTGAGTTCCTTGACTTTCAGTTGCCCTCAGTGGCAGTCAAGACTAACATCTTGACAGAGGTGTTACAAATGGGAGTCTCCTCCTCTAAACCCCTACTCCCATTCAACAGAGCCCTCACCGACGACCTTCTGGGAACCTGGTCAAAACCCAGCACAGGGGCTCATGTGAATAGAACAATTGCCTGCCGACCATTCCCCGTCCCAGGGGACCCACATTTCCTAAACCAACACCCTACCCTGGAGAGCTTGGTGGTCCAAGCCTCTACTTGACATGGCAGGTTCCCTGCCACTCCCTCAGGGAATCCAAGAGGCTCGACAGCGTGGAAAAGAAAATGTTTTCTCTGCCAGCCATGCATTGCATTCATTAAACACTGCATGCTTATTGTGCTGTTATTCCCACATGCTGTGGGAAATGGTTGCGCAAGTGCTGCCACAGGTCTCAGAGGAGGCCTAGGCCATTCGATCCCAAACAGTTACAGATGAAAGAGATGCAGTTATGTTCACTAGACGTTGTGGTTTGGACATAACCAACTCACTAGGCAGAGTGGTTTCATCAATGGTGGCTCTCAGATGCTACGCCTGACTGAGAACATCTGGCTTTTCAGGAGATGTCCAGGCTTCCATCATGGACATGCCCTTCTATGGCACCCTTCTCTTCGGAGACACAGCAGACTCTGTGCTTAACATTGGACAGGTAGGTTCTGTAGATCGTCCGAAGGGGCTACTCCCTCCCTTTCGAGACTACCCTTCCCTCCATACCTCCATCTTACGACCGACTGGCGAAGGATCATCTGTCCCTGCTCCAAGAGGAAATCATGGCTCTGTTGGCCAAAGGAGCCATAGAAAGGGTTATGATGCCAGAAGTAAGCTGTGGTTGCTATTCCCGCTGCTTTCTGGTCCTGAAATAGGACAAGGGCCTTTCTGGCATATGCATCAACGTTCGTAAATACCAGTCGGTAATACCGAAAAATAACGAATCGCTAATATGAACATGCAAACCGCGATGCATCAAAGTAATCGGTAAAAATTACCGAGTCGGTAATAATCGCTAATAAAGAACGAGTAAACGCCAGCGCGAGTAACAAAAACCGTATTCGGAAATACCGAGTCGGTATTACCGGATCCGGTAATAGCGGATTCGGTAATACCGAAAACGGGAAAATAACGCGACGCTTCGGAAGCAGGCTGATGACATCACAACCAGGAAGTAGGACACCCACGCTGCATTCAGTGTCCGGAGTTGCACAGAGGAGGAGGCAGAGCTCAGGAGCTGAGGTCCCACACTGAACCAGAAGCAAGCAGGAAAAAGGTAGCAGGACAAGATGGAGAAGGAGGCCCCCCAGCATGGAAAGGACACACCCCGAAAGCGAAAACGAAAGTTTTCAGATAAGGAGCTGGAAATCCTCATACAGAGTGTGAGCAGCAACCATGATCGCATATTTGGCAAGTTGTCGCTTAAGGTGCCAGAGGCAGAAAAAAGGAAGATGTGGCTGCGCATCATGGACAAGGTGAATGCCTGCGGAGTCACCCACCGCAGCATCGACGACCTAAAAAAACGATGGTACGACCTGCGTAAGAGGGCCAAGGAGAAGATTGCGCAGAGGGTCAGGGATGCTGCTGGCACAGGAGGGGGACCATCAAACGTGACGCCTAACACTGACCTGGAGGATCTAGTGGAGGCCACCATAGAACGTGAAGCTGTTGTGGGGGTCACAAGTCTGGACACCTCAGGTGCTGCGGAAGGAGGACAAGGTAAGAGGCATGCCAGCGTAACGATGCAGCGTGTACGTAGTCCCTGCCCACTCCCCCATGCCAGACCCAGTGCACATGTAGCGTTGCCCTACACACACACCCTCACCACTGTGTTGCACCATGGGAGATGTAGTCAATACATGAATGGGTGCATGCCTGAGCCCAGAGATGAATACAGCTGCCAAGGGTCAAATGTCAGTCAACAAAAGTAATTTATTGTGAGATGCCACAGCTATTGTCACATACCATACCATGATATTAACTATGCACTGTTTCACACACAGATGCATCCCCCATCGATTCAGACGACAGTGGCCACCTTGTCATCTCAGAGACGCCAGTGTTGTCAGAAGCAGAGTGCTCAGAGGGAGCTGAAGTCATGTCCTCCCCTTCACCACCACGCCGGACAACACCTCCACCGTCCTCCCGGCCAAAGCAACCACCACCGCCAACGTCCTCCCGGCCGAAGCAACCACCACCGCCACCGTCCTCCCGGCCGAGGCAACCACCACCACCACCACCACCACCACCATCCTCCCAGTCCAAGACACCACCACCACCACCCTCGCGGACCAAGACACCACCACCACCAGTGCTGCCCACTCCGCAGAGCCACAGAGCAGATGTTGCCGCCCTGTCCGTGATGGAGTCAGATCAATCTTCATCACACCCAAATGTTCCACGCCAGGCTGTCGTCACTCCAACCAGCCACACTGCAGGCCGACAGCGCATCAGGCAGAGGGTTGTGTCCCCGGGTCGGGCTGCTGCAAGACCGGTCGATCTGTCCGGAGGGTACGGAGTAGTGGAGGCCCGGATGCTGCGTGTCCAGCGCCTGCAGGGGAGACACATGGGTGCCATGAAACTCAGCATGACACAACTATGCAACAAACTAGGCAACATGACTGCCGCAGTGCGTGAGCACACCACTGCCGTATCTGCGGGCAACAAAGACATCAAGCTGTGCCTGCAAGAACTGACACGTGCCATACTCGCAGGCCAAAGGAGTGAGCGCCGGCGTCACAGGCAGGTCATGCTGGCAGTGAATACCACAAACAAGGCCATCAATAAGCTGTGCAACAGCACGGCTGTGCTGTCACGCAGGTCCGTGTCCCTGCAAGTGGATCTAGGTCATTTTTGTGGGGATGTGGCAAAGGCCCTTGAGAGGGTGACCACTGCAGTGGAGCAACTGCAGCCAGGGTCAGCCAGTGTCAGCAGTCTGGGGGCGGAAGAGGGGAGTGAGGCAGCCTCCAGTGTCAGCAGCGTCTCCCTGCCGGACACCAGCGTGAGGAGGCGCAGTGGCCGCAGTGCAACTGCCACTGACTCCCATCGTGTACAACCCGAGGAGTCACAGGACAAGAGACTGGGGGTACGCGGCAAACGGAAGTAAACATGTGGCATAGTCACACTGTCCTTGGTGAGGTAACCATGGACAGACCAAAGTGCCTCACGCGCCACCTGTACTGAGAAGGGACATTGCTAGTTTTTTTCGCTGCGGCAGCAGCTTGTTTGTGTTACGTTTTTCTGCACCAGTCAGGTGTCCATGCCCATTAAACCCTTGCAAAACTGTTCCTGTTGTCAAGTCACTCTCTTACCTGTCTCAGAAATGATTCCGTGTGATGTATGCCCGTCTCCTTTGCCCTTCAGCTGTGTTGGGCACATGTGCCTGTTGGTGTTGTGGGGGGGGTTGCTGGGCACGCAGTTCTTCCTCTCCCTCCACCTCTATGTGTATCCCCCTGCGCGTGGCGATGTTGTGCAGGATGGCACACACAGCAATTATCTGGCAGCAGGTCACTGGGTCGTACTGCAAAGCACCTCCAGTCTTGTGCAGTATTCGGAAGCGGCTCTTCAGGATGCCGAATGTTCGCTCAACCACATTCCTAGTACTGATGTGTGCCCTGTTGTAGCGCTGCTCTTGCGGGGTAGCTGGGTTGAGATAGGGCGTGAGGAGATATTCACGCAATGCGTATGCGCTGTCACCTGCAGGATGGGGAGAGAATGGTAATCAGCATTAATGGAATTATACATGTGGGGAAGGAGTGGATGGGGAGTACGATGATGCAGCTATATGTACCTAGTAGGTGTCCCTCTCCGAATTCTCCGTTGATCAGGCGCCTGTGGAGGCCACAGTGACGGAAAATGTAGGCGTCATGTGTGCTCCCGGGAAATTGGGCTACAATGTCTGTAATGATCAACTTGGCATTGCACACCACCTGAACATTTATTGAATGATACGATTTCCGGTTGCGGTAAATGTATTCGGTGACTGATGGAGGACAGATGGGGACATGCGTGCAGTCGACACACCCGATGACATGGGGGAATTGTGCCACCTGGTAGAATTCCCGTTTGGTGCGGGTTAGCTGCTGGGGGGTTCTGGGGAAGGTGATGTGGCGATTGAGAAATGTCAGCATGGCCTCTAGGAACCGGTGGAAAAAGCGTGATAAGGCACTTTGCGACACGCCTCCTGTCTCAGCTATTACCCCCTGGAAGCTTCCAGATGCAAGCAGGTGCAGGCAGCATAGCACCTGCACATGGGCAGGTATGGCGTTGGTCCGACGGGTCTCGTGCTGCAGTAAGGGTGTGAGGTCTGCTATTAGGTGCATTATCATGGCACGGTTCAGTCTGTACTTGGCGTACACCTGTTCCTCGGTCTGCCCCAGCAAAGTGATGCGAACCCTGAAGATCCTGTCCTGTATCATCCTCCTGCGCTGGGCCTGGGCGTTGATCCTCCACCTCCTAGCAAGCACGTACAGGGCAGCCATTTTGGTGTACATGTGGGGTTTCCCAGGGCATTTATGAAGGGTAACTGATTGTCAGCACCTGCTGATGGGGTTTTATTTTTTTTTCTGTCCTTCTGTTAACTTTACCTCCTGATTGTGATTCCCCTTATTTTGCTCATGCTAAATAGCGATTTTGGGGATTTCCGGTATTAGCGACTGTTCATGCATACCATTTCCATTCGTTATTGCCTAATCAGTATTTCCGAACTATTGCTTTGTGGTTCGGTATTTCCGAATGTCTGTTTAACGAATCGGTAATTTACCGCGGGGCCATTTAGCGGTTCTTTATTTTTTTCCGATTTTCGGTTTGATGCATTGCAATTTATGGTTTTGCGTTCGGTATCGGCCTGTTTTTCCGAATCGCTGTTTTACCGGGAGGTATTTCCGTTGATGCATATGCCTGTTTGTCCTATCCTAAATTTCTGAGCCCTCAACTACTTCCTTGAAAAGGAGAAATTCATGATTCTCACATTGGCTCAGGTCTTGTCTGCCTTTGACAAAAGAGCCTGGATGGTAGCATTGGACTTGCAGGACGCCTATTTTCATATTCCCATCCTTTCTGTATATCGGAGTTATCTGCAGGTTATGTAGGCCACAAGCATTTTCAGTTCACCACGCTCCATTTTGGCCTTTCTAGCGCCTCTCAGAAGTTCACCAAGGTGATGGCAGTGGTCGCAGCTCATCTGCAGAGATCAGGGGTGACAGTCTTCCCCTCTCTCGACAACTGGCTGCTGAAGGCGGGTTCGCCCCAGACTGTCATCTCTCCCATCTCCAGGCTACAGTGGACATCCTGCATTTACTAGGGTTCACTAGCAACAAGGCAAAGTCACACCTAATTCCCTTTCAGAAGCTCCCTTTTATCTGAGCTGTTCTGGACCCAGCGCATTTTGGGTCTTTTCCTCCTGAGTGGTGAGACCAGGATATTCAGGCTATGATACCGATGTTTCAGCTTCTATCATGGATTTCAGTGAGACTGATTCTGCGGCTGCTGGGCCTTATGGCCTCCTGTATCTTGCTAGTGACACATGCTATATGGCATATGAGGGCTCTACATTGGGACCTGAAAGTCCTATGGGCGCCGCATAAGAGGAATCTCTCCGACATAATCCAGATCTCGCAGGGAACTGCAAAGGACCTGCAGTGGTGGCAAAAGAACTGCGATTTTGGGTTATGTCGGAGGTGCTCAAATAAGAAGTCCCCCTGGACGCCAGGTGGCATGTATTATGCATTTCTGGGGAACAGATGTGACTCAAATACCCCAAAATGTGGCTAGTGGTGGATGCAAGAGTGACCAATAGAAATATTGTGGGGGCCTGGGGGGCTGTTCAGCTGCTGAGGGTATCACAATGGAAGAAAGATCTGGACTGGTGCTGTGCTGCGGAAAAGACAATCTATGAGAGCCAGGGCTGTCCCAAAAAATGGAAGAAAGTTTGGCAAGGGCGAGAAACGTACAGGAGGAACTGGGAGTTATCAGATAGCTATAAGGGGAGAGGGAGGTAGAGGGGGGGTACCTAGATGGATTGCATCCACCTATACTAAAGACTGCTCTCAAATATCCATCCGTCAAAGGTCGGAATAGATGAAGAGAAGCTTGTATTTTAGCCATTGCTGGCGTAATTTGTGTATTGCTGCTGACACTTGTTTAGTAAAAGGAAGGGTTTTTTTTACAAATGAACTGCGATTGGGTCAGAAGCAGTCCCCTCTCTCTTACCCAACCAGATCTCACAATAGTAACAGATGTGTCACTCCTGGGATGGGGAGGCCACCTGGGAGCGGTGGAGATCAGAGGACTCAGGTCTCTGGTGGAATCTGGATTCCACATCAATCTCTTGGAGCGCCAAGCAATTCGACTGTCATTAAAAGCTTTTCTACCCTCCATCAAGGGAAGGCTAATGCAAGTGTTCATGGAGAACGCCACTGTCATGTGGTATGGCATCAAACAGGGTGGGGTAGGATTGAGAACCTCTTGTTAAGAGGTCCTGCGTTTCTGGACATAGCTGGAACAGTAGGGCATTTCCCTATTGGTTCAACACCTGGCAGGTTCCCTGAACACCAGGGAGGATAAACTCAGCCTTCAATGCCTAGCAGATCACGAAACACATCCCCACCTGGAGGTGGCGCAAGGTCTCTTTCAACAGTGGGGAGAGCCTTAGTTAGATCTGTTTGCCTCTGCTGAGCATGCGCAATGTCAGCAGTTTTGCACACTGGAGTTTTCAAAGTGGATCTCGCTCTGTGACACTTTTCATCTTGAGTGGAGTGCAGGTCTTTCCGCCCGTCCCACTTCTACTGAGAGTTCTCAAAAAGATCAGGAATGACCAGGCCCAAGTCATCCTTGTGGCTCTGGACTGGGCATGGAAAGTCTGGTACCCCGAGCTTCTGAATATGAGCATCGATCCTCCAATCAGTCTGCTCCTTGGGGAGGATATTCTGTAGCAGCAGCAGGCGAGTGTCCTCCACCTCAACCTGTCAACACTTCACCTTCTTGCGTGGAGATTGAGCGGTGGTAGCTGACAGCTTCTGACCTTCCTCTCCAAGTCAGTAATGTTATTCTGGCAGCCACGCATCATTCCACCAAGACAGTGTATGCAGGCTGTGACAATCTTTCTGCCTCCCTTTCTGATATTTACTTTTTATTTTGACCCTTGCCCAGCAGGGCTCTGCTCTGGGCACTCTGAGAGGATATCTTTCTGCCGTGTCTGCTTTCTTGAAGCTGTCTGACAACCCTCCTTATTTAAATTCCCCATTGTCAATAGATTTCTAAAAGGTCTTGTATATATGCTCCCACCTTCCCCTTTCATTATGCTTCTTTGCAACCCTAATTTGATTTTTACATTTCTAATGTGTGTTCCTTACGAGCCTTTGCACAATTGTCAAAACAGCCTTTCTTGTGACCATTACATCGGCCAGGAGGGTGAGTTAGCTGAAGGCTTTGTCATGCCAGCCTCCCTTCCTTTCAGTTTTTCCTGACAAACTTCGCACTAGAGCCTCTTTCCTGTAAAAAGTGGTAACACAATTTTATGTGGGCCAATTAGCTACCTTACCAACTTTCTACGCTTCTCCACATCCCTCTAAAGAAGAGAAGCAACTCCACTGACTGGACCCAAAAAGACCATTTCTGTTCTACCTTGACCACACAAGAGAGTTCCTGGCGGATGACCAACTTTCTGTAGCATATTTTGGTGCTAAGAAAGTTAGGAACTACAGGGAGCCTCAGGAGGAAAGAATCAGGGATTTATACAGGCCGCCCCCCACTCACTACATCATAGACAATCGATGGCCTGCCCCTATATACTATGGGGTCAGGGACCCCTAGTTGTTAATATGTTACTCAACTAAACAGAGGGTATACTACAGCCTTCTATCTGTGTGTGCTAATTACAGTCACTATTTTGAAAAGTAAAAACTTTAAAACAAGATATGTGTATGCATGAAACCCATGTGTTAATCCCACACCTCACTACACCTTTCTCCTGTGAAAAAAGGGGAAGGGGGGTTGGCAGAGCCTCACGGGAGCAACATCCGGGGGAGGATATGGCAGACTGGTACTCGCCTGGATCCTCACGTTTTCATCATCAGCAACTGCCAACCAATAAAAGAATGGGGATAAAGACTGTGCAAAGAAAAAACTATATGTGTTCTAAGTGTTAGTGACCCACTGCGGTATACCAAACCTCCTGTGCTCGAGATCTGGTCCCACCACCATTAAAAGAGCTGAGCTATACTGGCAACTGCAACTTTATTCTGTGCTGTATGCCCGCTCTAATTAAAAACAACCAACATGTTTCATTGCCGAAATTTCCTTTACCGGCAATTTCATCAGGGTTTTTTTGTTGGGTCAGCGTGAATCCTGCACGTCTTGATTCTCCCTTTATTGTACCTGTGATAACACATGGGATAAAGTCGCACATACACATACATTTACTCACTGTGTCTCGCTGGGAATGCATACTAGCAACTGAACACTTGGTCATGCTTGTATCATTCATACATTACCAGGTGGCCTTATTTGGTTGAGCCTACCAGGCTCCCGTAGAAGAATCTGGAATGATCGGACCCTTTAGCAAGAGTGGTGGGGGACCAGTTTAATATAGAGAACAGACTCCTTAGGAAAGAGGCGCGCTGGATTTTTGAAGAGGCCACGGACCGTCATGGTCTCAATGATATTATTGAATGGAATAGATTAGCTGCCATTTAGTGGATATGAATGTACCATACATATAAAGATAAGCATGGACACACAAATTCCTCATCGAGGTTATGGGGTACCCAGTTGGTTGAGTAATGATAAAGGCAACCACTGGCTATATACAATCTCCCCAGTCGCCTCAGGTTAGAGACATATGGTCCAAATGCATAAGGACAGCCAGCTTTACATCAGCTAAGCCCCGTCCAATACAGTCACTGAGACAATCAGGGCGGGAACATCACTCACTGATGGTGTATACAAAGTTCAACCTTTATTTAATGCCCTCCCTGTAACTACTAGGTTTCAGTGTGCGCATTCATGTATTGGACTTAACCTACAATGAATTACTGTTGTAGGAATTCCAGAGCAAACACATATGGCCAGGCTTTGTCAGAACTCAAGACATTTTAGATTGATAAGCCGCATAATACAGATCGCGTCGTAATTGAGCTATTTTTTAAAGACATAGTTTGAACATTATCCTGGTCTAAGATGGCCTCTGTTTAGAAACCCAGCGTCGATCACGTCAATTGGACGTGCCGACGCACATGACCATCGCGTGACCAATGTGCCGTGTTTGAAATATACACACCGGCATCATTCGTGAAGACGAAGGGTGAGCGGAGGCCACACCTGTACACGCAACCGGTAAGGATATTAACCTTCACTTTACCGGGGCTATGCCCCCGGTTGCGGCACGCATGAAAATTAGACGGAGATTAAGACGAAACCACGAGGGTGGGATAGTTCCTCAATGCCATGCGCCATGTTGCACGACTGAACACTTTGCTTTTGAATTATCTCAGTATACCACGGCGAACTCGTCCCATTAGTTAAACCTGTGAATAATACAATGGGACATTTTAATCGGCTGTCATGATCGGTTGAGGAGAGTTGGGCATAAATGCACAGACGCCGGCAGCAAACTACGATACGGTTCTATGAGCCAAACATGTAAATAAAATAACGGGACATTTCAATTGGCAGCTTCGGCCAGTCGAGATGATGTATGGAAGCTTGCAGCAAACTACGATATGGGCACAGTGATTGCAGCGCCTAAGGATGAGGGTGTATGAGGGGGGTATTTAAATGACTAATCGGTCATGCTCTTTTTATCTAACCTCTTTCATCTTTTTAGATACTGACCAAAGGGCGGTCCACGGAACGTATTATTTGCTAAAGGGTCCGATCATTACAGATTCTTCTACGGGAGCCTGGTAGGCTCAACCAAATAAGGCCACATGGTAATGTATGAATGATACAAGCATGACCAAGTGTTCAGTTGCTAGTTTGCATACCCAGCGAGGCACAGTGAGTAAATGTATGTGTATGTGCGATTTATCCCATGTGTTATCACAGGTACAATAAAGGGAGAATCAAGACGGGCAGGATTCACGCTGACCCAACAAAAAAACCCTGATGAAATTGCCGGTAAAGGAAATTTCGGCGATGAAACATGTTGGTTGTTTTTAATTAGAGCGGGCATTCAGCACAGAATAAAGTTGCAGTTGCCAGTATAGCTCAGCTCTTTTAATGGTGGTGGGACCAGATCTCGAGCACAGGAGGTTTGGTATACCGCAGTGGGTCACTAACACTTAGAACACATATAGTTTTTTCTTTGCACAGTCTTTATCCCCATTCTTTTATTGGTTGGCAGTTGCTGATGATGAGAACGTGAGGATCCAGACGAGTACCAGTCTGCCATATCCTCACCCGGGTGTTGCTCCCGTGAGGCTCTGCCAACCCCCTTCCCCTTTTTTCACAGGAGAAAGGTGTAGTGAGGTGTGGGATTAACACATGGGTTTCATGCATACACATATCTTGTTTTAAAGTTTTTACTTTTCAAAATAGTGACTGTAATTAGCACACACAGATAGAAGGCTGTAGTATACCCTCTGTTTAGTTGAGTAACATATTAACAACTAGGGGTCCCTGACCCCATAGTATATAGGGGCAGGCCATCGATTGTCTATGCTAAGAAAGTTCGGACAGTGTAGAACGAATCATCTCTTGATGAGTCAGTCACTGCATCAAGACACTGGCAAAGAAGCATCCTCCTGAAGGCTTAAGAGCTCATTCAACCAGAGTTAAGGCTACGATCACTGAGTTAACCCGTGGAGTTTCAGTACTGGACATCAGTCAGGCAGCAACGTGGGCCTCTCTGTACACATTTACCAAGCACTACTGCCTGGACAGTTAGGTCCACAGGGATGGGCACTTCACCCATTCTGTCCTGCAGGACTTCTTACTCTAGATTTGTCCACAGATACACCTCCGAGGATGGTATTGCTTGGGTATCTATTCAAAGGTGAGGAATCTGTGGCTAGATGTCTCTATCAGGTGAACAAGTTACTTACCTTCAGTAACGCCTTTTCTGGTAGAGACAATATCTAGCCGCAAATGTATTACCAACCCGCCCTTTCTCCCCGCTCTGCTAGACAGATTTCTAGGGTCAGGGCTTATCCCTTTCAGGGCTCAATTAACACATCAGTGTTAGTGCACTTCATGGCTCTCTGCTTCTGGCATGGAAAATCATGAAGAGGAACTGACATCAGCACGCCGAGGTGGTGCCTGCATCCATGACGCGGACGTCACTTTCAGTGTGGATAACGCAGACGACACCACTTGGAGCTGTTCGATGACACCTGCTGGCACACAAAAAATCTTCCTGATCCAGTCTGACATCTGGTGAAATTCAAATGTAAGGAATTTGCATATATATATATATATATAATGTGTTGATCATGTATGTGTGCGTTGCTGACTATAATTGTAATTGCTTTACGAGTTTGTGCGGGAATCAAAACTCACTTTTTAGTTGTAGTTTTTAAGTAAGTTTCATTTTTTTATGATAGTCTTAATTTTCAATCCCACTGCACGTGGCAAATCTTGATTGTTGATTGTAAGTTCTTCACAAGTAATACGTACACAATTGGCCTCCTACTGGGAACCAAGCACTCTTTTATAGCACTTGCCTCTCTCAGGATAGCAAGGCAGAGCAGTCTAAGGCCTACTCAGTGGAGGTGGTGTGAGCTACTACCAGAAACCCTAGGGCAAGCAGCAAACAACACACCATTATTTTTTGCCAAGCCAGTGCTTCAATTTATAAAGCAAAATGTAATTTAATATACAACACCACTGCATCTGAAAATCTGCATATCCCATCACATATTCCTTTAACTCCTTCCATGCTAGTGACGGAACCACTCTGTCACGAGCCACGGGCGCGCTGTGCTTATGACGGAGTGGTTCCGTCACGCCGCGGCCGCTCTGCCCACGGGGCACTGATTCCCCGCCTGTGTGGGCAAATTAGTGAGTGGGCGGAGCTATGACGGAACCACTCCGTCATAAGCACAGCGCGCACGTGGCTCGTGACAGAGTGGTTCTGTCACAAGCATGGCGGCACTGCGCGACCCCCTCCCCCTCAGCGCCGCAGCGGAATTACTGCCACGGCCAAGGGGTTAATGGACTCAGCACCTACAATCTACACAACCTTCTGATCCACTAGATTCTCACTGCCAAACTTAATGTCCCTGTCTGACATTTGATTCCTTCCTGATCACGTAAAAAATTAACAAAAGCAAAGTGTCTGAATATGGCCCAAATACAGAGTATACAAAATACATTCAAAGGAGTTCAAAACATGGTCAAGTAGGAAAAGAGTTGGGGAGCGGCTCGGTTGTTCAGCTTATATGGTGTTTCTGGATGGATCAACAAGCTATACAGAGTAAGATCGCTTGCCCTGATGTGCTATGTGTGCAGTTGAAATTCCCAGACGATTTTTCACTATGGTTGTATAATGTCCATTGGAGGCATGAGGGCAGCCTGTCAGGTATATCTATTAACACCATCGGCGCTGCGCATTTTCCCGCTGTGCGCTGACTTTTTGAAAAACCCGCGGTTCATGACGAGCTCAGCTCGTCATGAGCGTACGAGAGGTGTACCTCATGACGAGCTGAGCTCGTCATCAGCGTCGAAGGGGTTATAGATGTAATTAACGAGCATCTTTCATCCCTCCCAGTAGATGCCTATAAAACTGTTACAAGGGATTTTAATTGCAATTTTGAACCTTTTGGAATTACCAATGAAGCGCTTAGTGCAGACGAAGATGAAGTATGCGCAATTCCGGAGCTTACACTCAATCCGGAAAAAAAATGGACAACTCCAGTGCTGCAATTAAATACTTTTACAGTCAAAAACGGCATTCAAGCCTGTAATGGGAGGACACTATCAGACAAAGAAGGGAAAGTTACTTTTAATCGGCGAGTTGGGGCTAGCCATATTGACTACATTTTGATAGATGTCAGGCTGTGGCCACAGGTTATTTACATGGAGGTAGGACAGCGACCATAATGTCCTAAACCTCTCCCTAAGCCCACTGGGCCCAAGTACTTCACCACATCATTTAGACCCCCTTGATATGAGGTTTTTTCCATCTATTAACAGACGCAGGTTGAGATGGTGTGGTTTTGCTGCCACCCTGCCCTTGCAGGTCCAGCTCTACAAGGCCATCACCAAAGCCTTAGAAGCAGTGTTGGCACAAGGAAAGAATGTATTTGAAGTTTCAACTTGGGGGCCCTTACTGATATCCACAGCACCCTATTCTGCACTATAATGGAGCTTTCATTGGTAGAAACTAGTACTCTGCCCAAAAGGGGTCATGTGACCAAATGGTTCAACAAATCATGTCGAATAGCCAGACGGGCTGTAATGGCTGCCATTAGGGGGGGATTAGAGCAACCATTCAGGAAGCCAGAGCTTCGTACAAGGCTGAACTGGGTGGGGCTAAAAGAGACCATGAAAGAACTAAATGGGAAGCTTTACTGGTAGCATCCAATGGGAAAGACCATCGCTTCTTCTGGCAATTAGTGGCCGACAAGAGCCCTGATTGTACCTCCCAGCTGATGCTTGGGTTGAACCTGTTACAAGCCTTTATGCTCAAGATGGGGGAAGGAACGAGGGGGCCCTTTTGCCAACTCCTGGCCCAACTTTGAGCCTGACTAGAGAGACAGATGAGTGGAGTGATTCTAGTCACATTTGCCAAAAGCCTGACCACCATGGGGGAGTGGGGAAATAAGTTTCAACCATCAAGTGTTTCCCTGTTATTAACTCCAGATAGATCTTGCCCCTAGCCCTATTACCTTGAAATGAAATTGACCCTGCCATTGACTGGATTACACCTGGGAAAGTGCTGGGGCTTGACAAGGTGCCTGGGGACCTGTTCAAAGCTGGGAAGGAGATCTGGTGCCCCTATTTTGTGCTCCTATGCAACAACATCCTGAATTGGCTTATTGTTCCACGTTCATGGGCACGGCTGAAATTGTCCCAATATATATAAGAAAGGTACGAAGTCTGCCCCATCAAATTGTCACCCTATTAGCCCCCAGAAGCTTTTTTTGCCAAATTCTGTTGAGGAAATTGCAAGAAAGTGTTGAGGAAGCAGATGTACTGACACCATTCCAAGCAGGCGTTAGTGCTGTAACAAGCACTATCAATCAAGTGTTACAACTACAGCTAATCTATTGGAAATATGTCACTTTGGGGGCAGTCTGTAAGTCTTTTTTGTAGACATGTGGTCAACTTTAGATTTAGTTCCCACGGAGGACCTGTGGGCAGTTCTTACCAGCATAGGGGTCCCAAGATACATACTTTGTTTTAGAGTTTTCTATAGCGCGAACAAGACCCAGAATAGGGTATCAGAGCGCTTCACAGTACTGAGCAACAAATTCAAGAACAGTGCAATAGGGTCTCAGCAGATAGGGATCTGGCATATATGAAGATTGGATAAGTACAATTCGATAAAAACATGCTAAGTAGACATAGGTAGTTCAGATTGGTTCATTAGGACAAGCTAAAATACAAACAAATCATAATTAGCACAGGCAGTTCTTACAAGGTATCATACAAAACAAGTTTAGTATAGTGGGTAGATACATTGTAAGCAGGGATATAATCGAAGTTAGAACATCCTCAGGAGTCAGATCTTGTGATCGAAGAAGTGGGGTTGAGGCACTCTAACAGAGGGTCAAGTCGACAGGTTATCTGTTGAAGATTAACAAGCTATGATGGGTGAAGAATGCTGAGGATTTAGGGTAGAAATTTGCTCACCAGGAAGGTTTTAGCTTCCTTGTTAAATAATGTCGATGAAGAGATTCTTCTGATGTTCTGAGGGAGTGAGTTCCAGATTCTTGGTGCAGCTCCGGAGAATGTTCAATTATATGTTTTTTCCTTGCTGAAGCATGAAGGTTTTAGGAGAAGATTGTCAGAGCTCCTAGTGAGTCTGTTTCCTCCTGATATTGTAAGTTTCGGGCTAGGTATTGGGGGGTTTTGTAGTGTAAGGCTTTATGTGTGATGCAGGCCATCTTTAGATAAATTCTCGCTTTGTAAGGCAGCCAGTTGAGTGTCTTCCGGTGTGGCGAGATGTGGTCACATTTTCTAGAAGCTGTTAAGAGTCTTGCAGCTGCATTGAGAAAAGCTTTTAAAGGGGCTGTTGAGATCTTGGTAAGACCCGATAAAGTTGTTCATCCATATTCCAGCCTTGAGATGACTAACGCCTGAACTGCAGTTTGAGGTCCGGATTCTTGATGAATGGTTTCCTTTTTCTGAGATAGCTGAGGAAAAAGCTGGCATTTTAGCTAGTAGGTTCATGTATGTTGATTTGTTTAGGAGGGCACACCTAGATAACTATGCCCAAGTTAGGTGCGTCCCGATGCCCCGCATCTGGCTAACAGGAAAGTCATGGCCCTACTGTCTGCGGGCAACATGTTACTGGTCTTGAGATCCCCACTGGGTATTCAAAATCTTCTGGAACAGTTCAGAGTATTCTGCAGATAGAGAGGCTGGAGATCAATACAAGCAAGAAACAGTGGAAGGAACAGACGAATTGAGGCCTAATAATCAGGGACCGCGTGACCCCCCCCCCCCCCCAAACACCCCGCTTTAGCAGCTACAGGGCGGTCCTTTAGGGCCCCCTTCTGTCTGCAACTCGGCAGACAAAGCTCACCATTAACGCTGGTATACAGGGTCCATCGAAGAGCAAGCAGGGTCACGGAAAACCGATAGCTGGGGAAATAGAACAGGGAAAGAATGAAGGCATATTGTAAGGTAGTGGGTAAAGCAGGAAGAGCTCAGCCTTCAGGTCCTTGGTTCTCCGACCTCTTGCAAAAACACAAAACAGGTTGTAAGAGGCTTGAGAGGGTCTGGAGAAGGGGGTATTGTCCTACTAATAAAGAAAAGTATAAAGGAAGTCTTATTCTATATAAGCAATTGATTGTGGAGGCAAAAAGGGCCTACTTTTCCGAGCAGATAGAGAGAGCGAACTCTTCATCTAGAGAACTTTTTAGGACCATCACTCGACTGATGATCCCGACTAAGCCCAGCACTCATAGTAGCCCGGCTTTGTGAGAGTCACTAGCCTCGTCCTTTAGGACAAAAGGTAGAAGGGATTTTCTCTTCCTTTTCCAAAACCCAAGGAGAGGCGGTGGTAGTAACCACCAGTACTGATCTAAAGTCAAGGAAGCTGCAGGACGGATTAGATCAGTTTAGTCCTTTACAGTACACGGAGGTCCTAAACTTACTGTGTACGTTTCGGCCTGGATCTCCTAATGATCCATGCCCGGCTGCAGTTCTTAAGATCTGCCCGAGGTCATTGCATCCACACTTACACCCGTGTTTATTATGAATAACCTAGGAAGTGGAAGTGGAAATTCGCTTTGATACTCCGCCTTATAAAAAAAACCCAGTTTAGATGCAAAGGATCCTAACAGCTACAGACCGATATATCATGTCTCCTGTTTCCGGCTAAGATACTAGAGAAGGCTATTAACCAACAACTTAGCACATTCTTTCAGAAGACTAATGCTCTAGACCCTACGCAATTTGGGTTTTGTGCAGGTCACAGCACAGCGTTGGCCCTTATCAAGGCCACTGAGGAGGTCAGAGCGGTTGTGGACCAGGGAAGGGTTGCGGTGCTGATTCTGTTGGATCTGTCGGCAGCCATTGACACGGTCCATCATGGAGTGTTGATGGACCGGTTGTCGGGGGCAAGGCTGCAGGCCTCAGCTTGGAGTCTCCTGAAGTCCTTCCTGACCGACAGAATACAGACAGTTGACCTGGGGTTGGATAAATCGAAGGCTTTTGCCCTTCCCTGCGGAATGCCGCAAGGGTCCTCCCTGAGCCCTACGCTCTTTAATATTTATGTCAGCCCACTGGCGACCTTGATAAAATCCTTTGGCCTGCAACTTACATTGTACGCAGACGATACTCAAATTGTGTTATCTATACAACGAGGGTCTCAAGTGGATATGACAGCGAGATGTCACGACTGTCTAAAGAACGTGGCAGAATGGATGGCCTCCAACTGCCTCAAATTAAACGCCGGGAAGACCGAGGTCATTATGTTTGGTAATAATCCTAACATATGGACCCCTGATATGTGGCCTGCAGCCTTGGGAAGTCTACCTATCCCTACTGGGAAGGCTAAAAATCTGGGTGTGATTGTTGACCAAAATTTGTACTTCGGAGACCAGGTTAGTGGAGTAGTGTCATCCTGTTTCCATATCCTTAGGATATTAAGGAAAATAAAATGCTTCCTTCCAGCCGAGGGTTTCAGGACGGCAGTTACTGCCCTCATACTGTCGAGCTTGGACTACTGCAATAGTCTGTACCTGAATTTGAGAAAGAAGCATGGATACAGACTGCAGTTGGTTCAAAACGCTGAATCAAGACTTCAGCTAGGGATCCCTAGATATGCATCAGTATGCGAGGATCTTAGGCAACTACATTGGTTGCCGGTATCAAGACGTGCTCAGTTTAAAGCTCTGTGCACAGTTTTTAAAGCGCTGATGGGCATTGGCCCAGAGTTTTTGAGCAGCTGTATAAAGTGTTATGTGCTGGGCAGAGTGCTTCGATCAGTCGAGGGTAGATTAGTTGTGCTGCCACGAGTAAAAAAAGGCCAGATGGGGAGGAAATAACTTCTCCTTCTGTGCTGCAAAAGCCTGGAACAATTTGCCGGTGCATCTTAGAAATGCCACAGAGCTACTTTCATTTCAAAAGACCTGGTTATTTATGGAATAGACCCCCCGGCTTGTTCAGGAGTCAGTAGGTAGCACCAGTACCCGTTTGGGCATAAGTGCGCTTTATAAGCTCATAAATAAATAAATAAATACAAGAGTATGTGTATGAATGTGTGGGTGAAAGCATGAGGCAATGATAGGTGGATGGACAGGTGAAAGGATGTCACAGTAAAGTGATGGGTAGATAGATGAGTGAGTGAATGGATAGGTGAACGGGAAGGTGAAAGGATGGCAGAGTAAAGAGATGAATGGTTAAGTGAATGAATAAGTGGATGAACAGGTGAAATGATAGCAGAGTAAAGGGATGGCTGGCTATGTGGAGAGACAGGTGAAAGGATGGCAGAGTAAATGGATGGATGGCAGTGGCAGCTCGTCGAGGGAGTGCCTCCGGCGGTGGGCGGGTGGGGGAGGGCAGGGTGGGGGTAGTAAACTCCAGCAGAAGGCCAAACCGAGTTAAGTACTTAAATAAGTAAATAAAACAAATTGCACTGCGGGTGCTGCAACCCAATCGGTGATGCAGCACGTGCAATGTAATTATTTTAATGTAGTTATTTATGTGCCTAACTCGGTTCTGCCATATGCCTGACTTTACTACCCCCCACCCTGCCCCTACCCTGCCCCACCACCCCGCAGCACTCCCTCGAGGAGCCACCACTGATGGATGGATGAATGGATGGATGGATTAAATGGATGAACAGGTGAAATGATAACATAGTAAAGGGATGGCTGGCTAGGTGGATGGACAGGTGGAAGGATGGCAGAGTAGATGGATGGATGAATTAATGGATGGATGGACAGATGGGTGAATGGACAGCAGGGTATAGGGATGGTTGGATTGGTGGATGAACAGGTGAAAGGATGGCAGAGTAAAGGGATGGATACAGTAATGGGTGAAAAGATGAGTGGATGGATGGCAGGATGGATGGTAGAGTGGTGAATGGCTAGATGGCAGAGTGGATGAATGGATGGCAGGGTAGATGCATGGATGGATGGATGGATGGACGAAAGGACGGATGGTTGGCAGAACTGATGGATTGATGGATGAATGTCTTGGCTGCAGTCGTTCCTGGAGAATAACTCACAGCAGGTGTTTCTGTGTCCTTTTGTCTCCTCTCAGAAAACCCTTGTTTGCAGGGTGCCCCAAGGTTCGGCGTTGAGCCCGCTGCTATTCAATGTCTGCCTTTCCCCACTAGCAACTCTTGGTAAGTCATGGGATGTGATTGTAGTTTCCTATGCTGATGATACACAACGTGTGTTCTCTTTCAAAGAACACTCGGAGGTGACCTTTCACAACTTTAAGGAATCCCTGAGAAACATCTTGGTTTGGATGAATGAGAACTGCTTTCGCTGTCAGTCGTTTCAGGTCCTGGCGGACAACACTACAGCGATATGGTACATAAACAAACAGGGAGTAGTAGTGTTGTATAGTTTCTAAAGAGAGGCTCGGCGACTCTGCTTCTGGACTCAGGACCATCAGATGCGTGTTATGGCAAATCATCTGGCAGGAGTGCTAAATGTGTTTGCAGACAGTCTCAGTCAGCGTTTCTCGGCCGATCATGAGTGGCGGCTTCATCCGGAGGTGGTCCATCACATCTTCAGGATGTAGGGGTTTCCTCGGTTGGACCTCTTTGCTACTCCTGAGAACGCGCACTGCCCGTCGTTCTGCAGTCTCCAGTTTCTGATGCATGGAGCTTTGGGGGGCGTGTTTCAGTTGGAATGGGGTTCGCAGCTCCTTTACACATTTCCTCCCATACCCTTGATTTCTCCGGTTCTGAGGAAGATTTGCCCAGACTGGGCCCAAGTTATATTGATAGCTCCGGATTGGAAAAGAAGGGTGTGGTACACAGATGTACTTCACCTCTCACGCACCATCCGCTCCATCTCCCTCTAAGGGCAGATCTCCTCTCGCAGTCGCAGGGGCAGGTTCTACAACCCCACCTCCAGAACCTGCACCTTCATGCCTGGAGATTGAACGGGCCAACCTGTGTTCTTTCTCTCTCCCAGCGGATGTGGTGGACATTATTTTATCTTCCAGGCGACACTCCACCTAATCTATTTATTCCTCCAGGTGGTCCACATTTGTGAAATGGTGTGGAGAGAGGTCTATTGATCCTTTGAAGGCCCGTTTGTCTGAGTGCTGAGTTTCTCACTTTCCTTGGCTCAGCATGGTTGTGCTGTAGCCACGCTAAAGGGTTATTTGTCGGCCTTGTCAGCTTGTCTCTGTTTGCCGGACCAGCCGTCTTTATTTAAATCTCTGGTTGTTATTAGGTTCATTAAGGGCCTCACCAATAGGTTTTCTCCCATTTCCTTCATTATGCCTCAGTGGAACTCAAATCTTATACTCACTTTCCTGATGGATTCTCAGTTTGAGCCTCTTCCTAGTCGTCCGTTGAGTCTTATTTCTATCAAAACAGTCTTTCTGATCGCTATTTCCTCAGCCAGGAGGGTAAGTGTGCTTCAGGCTCTTAGTTCTAAACCTCAGTTTTTAACCATTTATGCAGAAAAGATGATTCTCAAGAACAGGGATGCTTTCCTGCCTAACGGGTTACTCCTTTCCATCTAGGACAATCTATTACCTTACCTACCTTCTATCGTCCCCATCACCTTCCAAGGAGGAGGAGAGACTTCATCATCTGGATTCTAAGAGAGCTGGCAGCTCGAATCTGGACCGAACCAAGTATCTGAGACAAGATGATCAGCTCTTAGTGGGCTACATTGGATGAATGAAAGGCAAGGCTGGTCACAAGCGAACACTCTGATCTTCTACGCCTTGACCAAGAAGGAACCGCCTGAAGGTATTAGAGCTCATTTCACCAGAGCTAAGTCTTCTTCCTCTGCTTTGGCTAGAGGTGTTCCTGTTGTTAACATTTGTAAGGCAGCAACTTGGGCCTCCCTCCACACCTTTGTGAAGCATTACTGTTGTGATTCGATGGTTAGGAGGGATTGGCATTTTGCGCGCTCTGTGCTGCAGGATCTTTTGGTATGAGGAGGTGGATACCCTCCTACAGGAGTGGGACTGCTGTGGGATTCAATTCAAAAGGTGAACAATCCACAGGCAGATGTATCCATCAGAAGAACAAGTTACTTACCTTCGGTAATGCTTTTTTCTGGTGGATACAGTATCTGCCTGTGGATTCCTCACTGACCCACCCTCCTCCCGGTTGTCCACCTTCGTATACTAAAAGCGTTTTTAGTTATTTTACATGGTTATTTCTCTCTGTCTTTTGATTGCCTTGCTGTTGGTGTTTAGGAAATGCTTTGTTTCTTTGGCTTTTCCTATGTTTCTTTATGCTGTGTGTATTTGTGTTCATCCATGTGCTTTTGGAAATTAAGAGCCATCAAGAAATTCATACATTTCCTGCTGGGAGACTGCAGTAAGACCATGGTCCATGCTCTGGTGACTTACAGCTAAACTGTGCCAACAGCCTGTATCTGGGGCTACCAGCATATCTTGCCCCAAGCTTCAGATAATTCAGATCGCTGCAGCTCGATTGATACGGCAGATGTCCCTTCGTCATCACATCTCCCCTAATTTGCGACAACGCCATTGGCTTCCTGTCCCTAGGAGAATTGATTTTAAGTCACTGATTTGGGCCTACAGAGCCACCAGAGACCTGGACCCTAGCTGTCTCAGGCAGAGACTGCATATATATTGTCACGATCGGCTCCTGCGATCAAACCACCTGTAAATTCTGCGGGTTTCACACTTTCTTAAAGCCAAGCAAGGTGGCAAATCCTTCGGAGTAAAAACAGCAAAACTATGGAACACTATCCCTGCACACCTTCACCTGTTGGAATCAGAACAGCCTTTTAGGAGAGCGCTAAAAACCTGGCTTTTTAAGCAGTCATAATGTCATGCTCGACCCCCCTCCTAGTCCGCTACCAGCGCCGGGACACCTCTACTGAGGTGTCCCGGCAGCGCTCTCTAGAACTTACACTTATTATGATCATTATAATGGTAGTGGATGGATGGATGTCAGAGTGGATGGCTGGACAGATGGTTAAGTGGATAAATGGATGGTTGGATGGATGGATGGATGGATGGATGGATGGATGGATGGATGGATGGATGGATGAATGGATGGATGGATGGATGGATGGATGGATGGATGGATGGACTGACGGACGGGCGGACAAACGGACGGATGGATGGACGGACAGGCCAATGGATGGATGGATGGTTGGGAGAGTCTAGACTGATGGATCTCAGAGTAGATGGATGGACAGCAGAGTGGATGGATGGGTGGATGGCAGAGTAAACTGATGAATAGCAGTGCAAATGGATGGCAGAATGGATGATGTATGGATGGATGGCAGAGTCTAGATGGATGGATCACAGAGTGGGTGGATGCATGATTGGATGGGTGGCTGAGTGGATGGATGGATGAGAGAGTGTATCGATGGGTGGATGGACGGCAGGATGGGTGGATGGATGGCAGATTGGGTGGATAAGTGGATGGATGAATAAATGGATGGAATGGGGAAACAGTGAATGATGGATGAAGGAAGGAATGCATGATAGACTATAAAGGTGAAATAGTGAATATCAGTAGGTGGATAAGTGAAAGAATGAATGGGTAGATGCATGGATGGAAGAGATAAGGAATCTGTTTTATGGAGGGTTCGGCTCACTTGCTTTGCTTGCTTGGTGGCATCAACGCTTTAGTCCAAAGTGGAGGCTATTTTAATTTGCTGGCTACTACTTTGCCTAATATAAGGATCTAGTATAAGCAGTACAGAGGGACGCAGGGCTTGGCCTGGAACAAAAAAAATTCGCACAAATTTAGAAAATAGCGCCTGAATAGTGAGCATGTTTGACCCTCTTCGTCATCTTATTATGGTTGCGGGCGTGGGAGTTATTGGGAGTTCCCTCCTCAAAGCCATTTTTCAAGTGCCTAAACAAAGCACTTTAACTACAACGTAGTTTTTTCAAATACATTGGATAAACTCCATGGACTTTACAGCCAGTTCAGTTCTGAATGTGAACTGATGGATATTGCAATAAGTTAGGGTCTGCCACATTACCCAGGTGCAGTACTATTCCAAAGTAGAGAACCATGTGAACACCTGTGAAGACATTGTGGGCTACATAAAAAATGGCAGCTTAGAACATGCAATCCCTATATGTCACAGTGGGCACAACTGAGTGATTTCCCATGCAGAATATGATGCATAAGAAATGCCACTAATCTTTAATTCTGGGCCAGGACATATGGCCCACCACTGTTTGCATCCCAGTAAAGAGTCCAGCAAATAATTCATGTTGTCAGTAACATGATGCTAAACCTGTCAGTGTGTCAGTGATGCTGCTCACATACGCCAGAGTTCTGCTTACATTACCAAGCTCTCAGTTGTGATCACTGGTGCACAAAAGGCCTTTACTGCTCATTGTGGTAGAAGACGGATCACAGTGCACATGTCTGCGAGGACTATAGTACTTCACTTTTTAAACAAGTTCTGGACTTATAGAATAAAGGTGTCCATTAGGTTGCAGGTACTGACATTGTTCCAGTACCCGCACTAACGGATTATGAAATGCCATCACATCACCATGGCAGTTTCTTTATTCCCAGTTTGCATAAAACAACACACCAGGCTAGGACACACATTTTGGAGATATACAAAGCATCAATACCATGTAGAAGCAACATTGCTCCATGTGTAAAACACTATTTTTATTCCAGGATACAAATTACTCCATATGTTAAGCATCGTTGTCATTTGATGATCTATACTGACACATGATGTAAAACGGTGTTGCCAGGCAAGAATCCACACTTCTGTGTAAAGAAACAAGCATGTGCACTGTCATGGTTTGTTCAGCAACATCATCCTACAAGGATCCATGTAGCCCACAGAAGTACTGTCATGCCAAACTCCATTTCACCCTGATCCTGAAATCCTTATTCCATTGAAAGCCCCATTGGCAGCATGCTGCCAGCCTCTTCTTCCACCGCCATCCTCTCCTCGCCTTCCTGCTGGCAGGGCCCAGACTGCAGTTGTTATGGTGTTTGAGGATGCTAGCATTTTGGCCTGCATGCAGGGCCTGCGCTTGGGCGGTGCGACTGGTGCCACCGCACCAGGTTCCGACTTCGGGAGGCGCCCTGCTTTCAAGTATATTTTGATTCTAAAAAGCACCTGCTGTCGCGTTCCTGGCCTACAGCATTTTTGAGGCAACAATAAAAGTGTTAAAATAACTCCAGTGATCAATGTTCTTCCTGGAGACAGAGAACCGAGTTTTGTCTAGCGGAAGTTTTGAATCATAATAAGGTAGCGCAGAGAGTAAATATGCCTGCTGCAAAACAACTGTACCATGCAGATTACAAAGTGCATATAATGTAGCTAGTTCAGTGGGTCACGGCTTTTGTCAGAGAGGTCCTTTTATTGCTTGCCGTTTATAGGTTAAATTCCTACCATAGAGCAAGCATTGTGGCATGGGCGCCACCAGCGCTAAAGCCGGCCCTGCCTACATGGCCCATTCCCCGATGGCTGTACCCACAGACAGCTGATGGATATGCCGGTCTGGTACTGAAAGCAAGGACAGGAAGGTCTGAGGCTTACTACACAGAGTACAAAGCGGAATGTCAGGAAAGTTTGAGGCCTACTTGTTTTCGGCCTATATAAGGTTCGTATCCGGCTTTCGTGGAAGCTTTTCAGCAGCTTTTCAGCAGCATTCTCCGAAAATTCAAGAATCTCCTCAAAGCATTACTTTTTACACTTCCCTGGGGCCAAATGGCGCCGATACACTAGGCTACGATGATGAATAGATGTGGGGCTGGACCCTGCGGCTGTGCGTGAACCTGCAGAGGCAAGCCGGCGGGATCCCTCCTCTCCCTAAAGCAGCTTTGGCAATTCAGAAAGAACTACCATCATGCACTGCGGCAAGAAACTGAAGAATCTGGAATTTTTCCCGGAAAGGATGGCAGGAGAGCAACAAGTACTGGCAGTTAGCACATTCCAGTGTGGGAGTGGGAATGTGACCGCAGTTGAAGCCAGGAAACCTGTCACGGCCTGGGCTGCGAGGGGCCATGCAGGTAGTAGCCCTTGCTGCATTGACCTCTCTGAAGAGGAGAGCTGCTAGAGAACCTCTGCTTGGAGTTTCAGATTAGGAGGCGCGCTCGCTGCTCCCAGGGCCCGCCTGGGCGAGGGAGCACCCCTGCGGGCTCTGCTCGTTTGGGATGTGCGGGCTCTGCCCAGATTGCAACAGCGCTGACTTTAATTGTTTTTTTTTTCATCTCAGGCAGGGTGGTGCGCGTCGTTAATTAATGGGAGAGATGCTCGGCAACTAGGTGGAACTTTAGGGACAGACATCTGATCCCATTATCCAAACCCCATATCAGCGCTCACCTGAAACAGCTTTTGCATCTGACCTGCTTAGGGCCGTTGGCCACTTACTGTCACCCGCTGCAGGCTAGTGTGGGACACCATCTGGCCTCACACATGTGCTGCTGCTTCTCAACATGGACAAGCTGCCTCGGCCCGCTAACAAGTCGAAAACTTTAAAAAAAAAGGCATAGCTTGTTTTCATCACACTTTTTGCTGCAGCCACTTTCAGGTACATAGAAGAATTTAATACAAACACGCACTGGCAAAGCCAACTTCTCTAGCTACTATATAGGGGCCGATTACGATGCTGTCGTGAAATCGGAGCCTTTATGATCGCGTCGTAATATGCTGGTTGGATTCCTTTTCAATTGCCTCATTACAATAGAGGCAGTTGGTAAGGAATCTGACTGGTCATTCCGACTGGCTTCCAACGGGCTTGGAAAGCCCGTCGGCTAGTCGGAATGCGGCCTGTAATCCCAAAGGCGGCTCTTTCCGCTCTTCAGATTAAGATGTCAGGTTTCGGCAGCCTTTCTGTGCTGGCTGTTCTGACACATAAAGGTTGTCGAAACTCGCATTTGGGGGCCGCCAGTCGGGCCCCCTTGGGTGCACAGCCACCCGTTGGAGACCGCGGGGGAACCTATGGTTCCCTCCGTTGAGTTCTGCATCCCATGGCACACAGCTTGAGGTGCCTGCCACGGGGTGCAGGGATGAACTGCACCTCCCAGTTTACAATGGGAGCATGCTTTCCGGACGGTTTAAGGACGGAATGCATGCTCCCATTGTAAAATGTAGGAATGCGACCGGACAGTGTTCGGCCGCTTCCTAATAGGCCGGTCAGGACCGCCAATCGGGTGTCGTTCGGTCCCATGACCGAGACGATGCCCGGCGGATGCAACTCCACCGAACATCATAATCAGCACCAAAGTGTCTAGATGCTCCATCCAAGCAGTCACATATCAATTCATCCATGCAATCTCTCCTCCCTGCACTCGTACATCCATTAATCCAACCATTGGCTCATTCTTGCATTTAGCCTTATGCCTATCCACAATACAAACGCATATCCTCACCAGTCAATGGAATGGCACTTTCAAATGTTGTCCAGACCTCCTGGCTTTAGTGATGGTTTGTGAGTTATGAGATTGCCCTTCGCGTAGTATGTGATTTATAGTCTATGAGGGAGGTGGGAGACTGCTTCATGTAGAGGGTGACTGCTAGCCTGTGAAAGGTGTGTGACTGCTGTGGTAATGATGGACTGCAAGTGTGTGACACTAGGCACACACTACAATTCACATAGTACAGGTCGCACCTTCTTTAGGCATGGTCTAGAGAGAACAACTTTAGAGCAGAGAGTTCACCTGAAAAAAGAGAGCGACGGTTCATTGTTTGACAAAGGGAGGAACTAGGGATTTGTAGGGAAAGGAGAAGTATAGCTTGTAGGGCCTGACAAAATGAGTGGGACGAGGGCCAGACAGACAGGAGAAGGAACCAGGGCTGGGCAATAAAGCCCTCAATCTGAGGCAGCTGGAGCATGATCCCTTCACTCTGGGTGCAATTCTAAGTTACCTGGGGCCGCATTACACATGTAGCGCATTTTCCTTCATTGCGCCAGGCGCACCTTTGAAAAGGTGCACCCGGCGAACTGAGGGAAAATGCGCCGCATTATGGCGAATGCGCTGCCCCCAGGCAGCAGCAAACTCATGCTTCCCTGGGGGCAGCTCATTCACATGAAATACGGAGCGGCGGCTGCTTTACAGCCGCTCCGTGTTTCACTGTGCAGGCGGCAACCTGCCAGCACTTTTAAAGGGGAAAAGAGATCCCCTGGCAGACGGGTGCAGTCGGCCTGCAAGGGGATGTCTGGAGGGTCCATAGGACCTCTTTTACCCCCTGTATAGGGCTGTTCTCAGGAAGTGCACTGAAAGTGCACCAGTGCACCTCCCAAAGGCTTCTTTGTCTCTGCCCCCGTGTTGCGGAGACAAAGGGCTTACCACATTTGCATGGGATACGCCCCCATGCTGATGAGAGAACGCCTCCTTGAAGATGACGCTGATAGCTTATGTGCGTCAGCGCTATTGGTATTACAGAAGGGGCCACACAAGCATCAGCCGACCCTTCTGAAATAGCAAGTGACCTGTGGGCACGCAAAGTGGATGTAAACACCTGTGGTGCCCCTGCGGCACTTTATGTAATGCGGCCCCTAGTGTTTCCACACCCGAACTTACCAGGTGCGGGGAAATGTTCCAGAATTTAGCACTTAGCAGATGGAAAAAATGCACCCAGTTAAACCACTCTCCCCAGGAAAGATGCAATGAGCAGAAGCTCCTGCTGGTTCTCGCCGAACTCACTCTCCAGTGCCAGGGGTTCAAGGCCTGCTCCTACAGCAGCCGTGGAGCTTGGACAGCTAACATAAAGCGACCCACTTGTGGCCCCCAGCCCCTACCATTCTCTCATATTTATTATCTGCTCAGAGCAGGTCACATGTGAGCAAAAACAGCCCTGGAATTGGGAAAAATGTACAGAAAATAATCCATTTAAATCCGGGCCATGTTATTGCCCATTTCAGGGACTCTATCACATAATTTAGAGATTGTGGCCATTCATTCACTCCGGCCCACTATCTCCTCATGTTGAATACAGTCAACTCAGAATGCGGACCTAAGAGATAAATTAGGGAGTGACAGAGGAATCTGTTACTGAGAGAGACAGATAGAGACCAGAGCTAGGCGCAGTGATGACATAGGGTCTGACAGGGAGAGACAAATCAGAGCTTGACACACAGTGAGATGAATTATAATAAGGATGTGACAGGAAGAGAGGGCAAAGGAAGCCAAACATACACTCCAAAACATGAGGCCCTGACAGACATTCCTCCAGGGCTGGCAGTGAAAGAAGAATCATGGCCTTACGAAGAAGAGGAACCTAAGTCAGTTAGAGGGATCCACCGGACGAGGATGGAGAGATAATGATCAAGACTAGCATGGGGGTAACTCGCGTAATTCTGTTCACTGTAATCACGCTGAATTACCGAAGAATTCTGCAAAACCATGCTTGAATTATGCAAGAAGAGTAATTTTGCGTTTGGCACTTTTTCCTGCCACAAAAATGCTCCCTCGCGTACAAAACAGGCGCAAGGATGCATTTTGTGCTAAGAAAAAACATTTAATGTGCTATTGGGGTAGGAGTTTCCCCCAACTTACTACACGCATTTAGCACTAGTTTATTTGTGAAAAAAATCAACCTTGCATCCAAAACAATTGGAATGATGCATTTTGCACTAAGAAACAGCACTAAATGAAGCAGAACACAAATAGCAAGCGCAAACAACTGCTTTCAATCTTAAAAGGGTTCTTGCGATAGGTCACTCCCCAAGTTACTCTTAATTATGTGAGGAGTAATCACATAATTATCAGTAATTCTGCATCAAAGAGTAATATAGAATTACCAAAATCACTCCAATTACTCGGGCGTAGTCGGAATTCTGCCCAGGTCTAATCGTGACCAGCAACAGTGGGTTTTAGACAACATTGTGAAAAAAACAGGTTGACTTTGTACCTCTTCCTTATATTGCTTAATTTGTGAAAGAAAATTAATTCAGGGACCAAACATTTTTCTTAGGAGCCTGCTGCCACACTGCTGAAGGCCAGGGTTTCTGAATACCCAGGTTGTTTGGTTTTAATGAGACCTCATAACTTCTTCCACCTCTCTACACTTCATGTCTCTGTATCTCAGTCTTGGAAGTTCTTTTTCATTGCTGATTTCTCACTTTGTCAGCAGCCGCGGTTGGTAGTGGGTGAACCTGCAGGGCGGTGACGTGGGGAGGGGCAGGGTGAGGGTTAGTAATCTATGGATTACTGAGCTTTACAGGTAAGTAAACATATAAATAAATAAAACACATTTCTTTGCGCGGACTGCATCCCATTTGGGGATGCAGTGCACGCAATCAAATTCGTTTTTATTTATTTATGTGTTTACTTACCTGTAAAGCTCCATAATCCATAGATAACTACCCACCACCCTGCCCCTCCCCCTCCCCACATCACCGCCCTGCAGGTACACCTACTACGGACCGCGGCTGTTTGTCAGTCTTTTCCAATCGTGTTCTTCATCCTTCTTTCTCCGTTTTCGCCCTTTCTGCCTTTTGCTCTAGTTCAAAGTAAGCAATGAAGCAAATTCAGTAAGTTTTCCCCTTCACATCCAATATCTGAGCCTCAATCTAAATTAAAATTATTTTGCTCCAAATGTCCTGGCACTGGATAGTAGGTGTTGCCCACCTGCTGGCTGCAGCAAGCATCTTATCAAGGGGAGTGGACTGGTTGGAGTCATAGACACTTTTGCTAATTGCTTCACTGACCTTTGGCCAGCTTTCCAATGCTTGCCACAGAGGAGCAGTTTTAAGAGTGACGAAAGGAAGGTCTGGACACTTTTAACAGTTTCTTACTCAGCAATGTATGTTTGGCTGTTACATGATGTTGAGTTTTACTGCATTGGTCTTGTCCGTCTCGTCAAATGTATATTAGAACAGTTCCACTAATATCTCAGTTAAGGGTTGAGCAGTGTTAAGATTGACGTATTGAATACATGAACAGTTTCATGCATTACTTAATCACTGCAATATGTGTTTAATGTTTGATAAAGTACTTCTACGTAAACAAAGGCTGTTTACAAATGACTTTTGACAGACAGAAGAGAGAAACAGGTGTCAGGAAGAGTTACTGCTTGAAGAACTGTGTCAAGAGGTGTTTCCTAGAAGTCAAGTTGTTGATTCGAGCTCAGAGCAGGAAGTAAACTGGATACAGGAGTCACCCCTTGAGGATCATGAACACTTACATTTGCAACTAGAGAAGTAACAAAAGTCGTGATCTTTGCACGGACTATACTATCTTTCTTTTGACACACACAGAATGTTAAGGCATCAACTTAGATGAGAAGGTGATGGCTTGTTTTTAGGTGAACTCAATAATACTAATGGGAATTTACTATGCTGCTGTTTACAAAACTAGTCACATTAAAATGAATTCGAATCACATTGTACATTCACATGACACTGAAGGTAGCTGTCTATAGTAAAATATGCATAATTGCTGTGAATACTCTTTGCCTATATTACATAGATTATGATTATGTTTCATCTTTAGGAAGACACGGTTTCACCAGGCCATAGAGTGTTGGACTCATAGAGATTGTTAAAAGGTATACCATATACAATATTAGGAATGAGCTGCTGCAGTCACAACAATAAACTCATGAAAGTGTTCCTCTTGTCATATCTTATCTTATCTTATCTTCTCTCAAACAGTAAAGACAGTGCCCAGCTGTGTGACTGGGCAGAGTGACGATATCCAGTATCTCGGCTTCTCTCTCTTATCCAAATCCAACATGTTGTTCAGCGTATGGCTTACAGCGGTGTTAGAGAAGTGTAGAAGCACGCATCACTCTCCTTGGATCCAGACTACAGGATTGGTGCATTATGATAATCAGTCCCTGTCTTCCCTCTGTACTACTGACGGGGAGCACGTGTTATTCAGTTCCTCCTCTCCTAATGTTTCTCAGTAGGCCATAAAACTGATCCTTTTTTCTATGCACGCAAGAAGAAAAGAAACAATGCTACTATTCCCTTCCTGTGCACTCCTTAGAGTAGCCCCAAACTTTGTGATATGTCCCCCGTTGGTTCTGATAGGAAGCCTCACTGCATCTGCTCCTTCACTCCATATACCTGATAGTGAGAATCAGTCTTTGTACTTCTTCCTCGCGCTCCTGCTCTTTCTTACCAAACCTTCCTTTCTTGTGCTCTTTACAAAATACCTAAATATGCATCCATCTCCCGATAGTAAGCCAAAATAGTCCTGATATTAACCCTTAATCTTTCGTCAAGTTTCTCCTGATACCCATCTACTTTGCCACTATGTATTCCTGGTATTAGTCTTGAAGGAATGTCTGACAGAATATCGACAGACAGAAAATCGAGCTACAAAAATATCCACACAAAAATATCTAAATCAAAAATATCGAAGTCCGATCTACATAAAGGCAAGTACAAAAATATAGAAAGAAATATATAGTTGTCAAAAATATCGATGTCAAAAATATCGTTTTTTAAAATGTTTTAATAATAATGTCAAATTAAGTAAATAATGCATATAATTAAAAGAAATATAGTTAAAAATATTAAAACATATTTAAAAATAAAAACTAATACATATAATGTTAAAATAAATTAAACATATACTTATAAATTAATATATATACTTACTCCACATAGTGCAAAAGTAGGGAAAGCGTTGGATAGCGTAGGGGTAAAAATGACTATACCCACTCCAGAGAGTGCAACAGTAAGGAAAGTCCTGGATAGCGTAGGGGTAAAAATGACTATTCCCACTCCAGTGAGTGCAACAGTAGGGAAAACATTGGATAGCATAGAGGTAAAAATTACTATTCCCACTCCAAAGAGTGCAGCAGTAGTGATTGCACTGGATAGTCTAGGGGTAAAAATTACTATTCCCAATCCAGTGAGTGCAACAGTAGGGAAAGCGTTGGATAGCGTAAGGGTAAAAATTACTATTCCCACTCCAGTGAGTGCAACAGTGGAGAAAGCGTTGGATAGCGTAGGGGTAAAAATGACAATTCCCACTCCAAAGAGTGCAACAATAGGTAAAGAGCTGGATAGTGTAGTTGTAAAAATTACTATTCCCACTCCACATAGTGCAACAGTAGGGAAAGCGTTGGATAGTGTAGGGGTAAAAATTACTATTCCCACTCCAGAGAGTGCAACAGTAGGGAATACGCAGGATAGTGTGGGGGTAAAAATTACTATTCCCACTCCAGAGAGTGCAACAGTAGAGAAAGCGCTGGATAGCATAGGGATAAAAATTACTATTCCTACTCCAGAGAGGGCAACAGTAGGGAAAGCGTTGGATAGCTTAGGGCTAAATATTACTATTCCCACTCCAGTGAGTGCAACAGTAGGGAAAGCGCTGGATAGCGTAGGGGTAAAAATTACTATTCCCACTCCAGAGAGGGCAACAGTAGGGAAAGCGTCGGACAGTGTAGGTGTTAAAAATAACATACTTATAAATCAAACAAATATTGTAATTAAATAATGATTTATTTAAAAAAATTCAAAAATTAAAATAAAAACTTCAAAGATATCAAAAATAATAATTACTCGAATATTATTAAATACTTCCCATTCTATTCCCCAATAAACAAACTCCACATACAATGTCACACAATGAATTTGATTTTCAATTAATCAATTAATAAAAATGAATTTGCAAATAACAACTTATTAAAAAATAAATAATTATCAATAACAATAAATAACATTTAATACAAATTCATAACCAATTCATATTTAATTATGGTTTTTTAAATAATCAATAAAAAAATTGTAATTAATTACTTAATTACAAATAAATTACTTCCCACCCTATTCCCCTATAAACCCACAAGCCACTCCAATAATAAATGAACACAAATAATATAATTATCAATTAATAATAATTAATTACCAAATAATAATTAATGAACAATACATTATTCATACCAATAATTCAAAATTAATAATTACTTATTTAAAATTAAATTACTTCCCACCCTATTGCCCTATAAACCCACAACCCACTACAGGAATAAAACACAAAGGGGTTAATTCCGAATCGGGAAACAAATCCGTCCGATGATTCGTATTCGTAGCCGTTTCTGTACGAATCGTACAAATCCGTCCGAATCGCGTAGTACGATCCATAGGTAATAAATACGTCTGAATCATTGCGAACCGTACGAAAAACGAGGTTAAATCCGTACGACATAGAGCCGCACAGTGAACCGTACGATTCGTAAACATGCCGTACGACCCGCCAAGTACAATCCGGACCACGAATCAGTACGCGATTCGTACGGTGAATGTCGCGTATGGTCAATTCGTACGGAGAGCAACACTATCACATACGCACCGTACCACTAAAATGAAGGGGTGTATGCACGGGGTGTACGCACCCTACACCTACGACCTTGGGGGGAACGATCCGTACCCCTAGGCACCGTACACCTACGATCATGGGGTGTACGCACTGGGACATACCCACCGTACCCCTGAGTTCCAGGGGTGTATGCACCGTACCCCGATGCACCGTACCCCTACAATCATGGGGTGTACGCACTGACACCTTTGCCACTTGATGCCTGAGGCTTGAGCCGGGCAGACGCTTTTATTCTGTTTTAAAAATAACCTTGTGTGAAATTACTTCCTCTGTGTCCTACCCCCCCCCCCCCCTCTGCACAGCGCGCGGAATTATCGCAGCGCGTGTCTCCACCGATCGAGGGTGGAGGCATTGTTCTTACTTAATATTTTAAATTTACCTCCTGCACCCCCCGTCTTCCGCGCTGCACGGACAGCACCTCAGCCTCCCCCCAGAGCAACCGGCCAGTTCAGGGCGGGCTTGCCTGGGACACGGAAGGAATACGGTGGCGGCCATTTTGGGTAGGGCTAGATAGTATAAAAACAGTGGAAGGACTCCGTTCTAGAGACACCTTTGCCACTTGATGCCTGAGGCTTGAGCCGGGCAGACGCTTTTATTCTGTTTTAAAAATAACCTTGTGTGAAATTACTTCCTCTGTGTCCTACCCCCCCCCCCCTCTGCACAGCGCGCGGAATTATCGCAGCGCGTGTCTCCACCGATCGAGGGTGGAGGCATTGTTCTTACTTAATATTTTAAATTTACCTCCTGCACCCCCCGTCTTCCGCGCTGCACGGTCAGCACCTCAGCCTCCCCCCAGAGCAACCGGCCAGTTCAGGGCGGGCTTGCCTGGGACACGGAAGGAATACGGTGGCGGCCATTTTGGGTAGGGCTAGATAGTATAAAAACAGTGGAAGGACTCCGTTCTAGAGACACCTTTGCCACTTGATGCCTGAGGCTTGAGCCGGGCAGACGCTTTTATTCTGTTTAAAAATAACCTTGTGTGAAATTACTTCCTCTGTGTCCTACCCCCCCCTCTGCACAGCGCGCGGAATTATCGCAGCGCGTGTCTCCACCGATCGAGGGTGGAGGCATTGTTCTTACTTAATATTTTAAATTTACCTCCTGCACCCCCCGTCTTCCGTGCTGCACGGACAGCACCTCAGCCTCCCCCCAGAGCAACCGGCCAGTTCAGGGCGGGCTTGCCTGGGACACGGAAGGAATACGGTGGCGGCCATTTTGGGTAGGGCTAGATAGTATAAAAACAGTGGAAGGACTCCGTTCTAGAGACACCTTTGCCACTTGATGCCTGAGGCTTGAGCCGGGCAGACGCTTTTATTCTGTTTTAAAAATAACCTTGTGTGAAATTACTTCCTCTGTGTCCTACCCCCCCCCCCCCCCCTCTGCACAGCGCGCGGAATTATCGCAGCGCGTGTCTCCACCGATCGAGGGTGGAGGCATTGTTCTTACTTAATATTTTAAATTTACCTCCTGCACCCCCCGTCTTCCGCGCTGCACGGACAGCACCTCAGCCTCCCCCCAGAGCAACCGGCCAGTTCAGGGCGGGCTTGCCTGGGACACGGAAGGAATACGGTGGCGGCCATTTTGGGTAGGGCTAGATAGTATAAAAACAGTGGAAGGACTCCGTTCTAGAGACACCTTTGCCACTTGATGCCTGAGGCTTGAGCCGGGCAGACGCTTTTATTCTGTTTTAAAAATAACCTTGTGTGAAATTACTTCCTCTGTGTCCTACCCCCCCCCCCCCCCCTCTGCACAGCGCGCGGAATTATCGCAGCGCGTGTCTCCACCGATCGAGGGTGGAGGCATTGTTCTTACTTAATATTTTAAATTTACCTCCTGCACCCCCCGTCTTCCGCGCTGCACGGACAGCACCTCAGCCTCCCCCCAGAGCAACCGGCCAGTTCAGGGCGGGCTTGCCTGGGACACGGAAGGAATACGGTGGCGGCCATTTTGGGTAGGGCTAGATAGTATAAAAACAGTGGAAGGACTCCGTTCTAGAGACACCTTTGCCACTTGATGCCTGAGGCTTGAGCCGGGCAGACGCTTTTATTCTGTTTTAAAAATAACCTTGTGTGAAATTACTTCCTCTGTGTCCTACCCCCCCCCCCCTCTGCACAGCGCGCGGAATTATCGCAGCGCGTGTCTCCACCGATCGAGGGTGGAGGCATTGTTCTTACTTAATATTTTAAATTTACCTCCTGCACCCCCCGTCTTCCGCGCTGCACGGTCAGCACCTCAGCCTCCCCCCAGAGCAACCGGCCAGTTCAGGGCGGGCTTGCCTGGGACACGGAAGGAATACGGTGGCGGCCATTTTGGGTAGGGCTAGATAGTATAAAAACAGTGGAAGGACTCCGTTCTAGAGACACCTTTGCCACTTGATGCCTGAGGCTTGAGCCGGGCAGACGCTTTTATTCTGTTTAAAAATAACCTTGTGTGAAATTACTTCCTCTGTGTCCTACCCCCCCCTCTGCACAGCGCGCGGAATTATCGCAGCGCGTGTCTCCACCGATCGAGGGTGGAGGCATTGTTCTTACTTAATATTTTAAATTTACCTCCTGCACCCCCCGTCTTCCGTGCTGCACGGACAGCACCTCAGCCTCCCCCCAGAGCAACCGGCCAGTTCAGGGCGGGCTTGCCTGGGACACGGAAGGAATACGGTGGCGGCCATTTTGGGTAGGGCTAGATAGTATAAAAACAGTGGAAGGACTCCGTTCTAGAGACACCTTTGCCACTTGATGCCTGAGGCTTGAGCCGGGCAGACGCTTTTATTCTGTTTAAAAATAACCTTGTGTGAAATTACTTCCTCTGTGTCCTACCCCCCCCTCTGCACAGCGCGCGGAATTATCGCAGCGCGTGTCTCCACCGATCGAGGGTGGAGGCATTGTTCTTACTTAATATTTTAAATTTACCTCCTGCACCCCCCGTCTTCCGTGCTGCACGGACAGCACCTCAGCCTCCCCCCAGAGCAACCGGCCAGTTCAGGGCGGGCTTGCCTGGGACACGGAAGGAATACGGTGGCGGCCATTTTGGGTAGGGCTAGATAGTATAAAAACAGTGGAAGGACTCCGTTCTAGAGACACCTTTGCCACTTGATGCCTGAGGCTTGAGCCGGGCAGACGCTTTTATTCTGTTTTAAAAATAACCTTGTGTGAAATTACTTCCTCTGTGTCCTACCCCCCCCCCCCCCCCCCTCTGCACAGCGCGCGGAATTATCGCAGCGCGTGTCTCCACCGATCGAGGGTGGAGGCATTGTTCTTACTTAATATTTTAAATTTACCTCCTGCACCCCCCGTCTTCCGCGCTGCACGGACAGCACCTCAGCCTCCCCCCAGAGCAACCGGCCAGTTCAGGGCGGGCTTGCCTGGGACACGGAAGGAATACGGTGGCGGCCATTTTGGGTAGGGCTAGATAGTATAAAAACAGTGGAAGGACTCCGTTCTAGAGACACCTTTGCCACTTGATGCCTGAGGCTTGAGCCGGGCAGACGCTTTTATTCTGTTTTAAAAATAACCTTGTGTGAAATTACTTCCTCTGTGTCCTACCCCCCCCCCCCCCCTCTGCACAGCGCGCGGAATTATCGCAGCGCGTGTCTCCACCGATCGAGGGTGGAGGCATTGTTCTTACTTAATATTTTAAATTTACCTCCTGCACCCCCCGTCTTCCGCGCTGCACGGACAGCACCTCAGCCTCCCCCCAGAGCAACCGGCCAGTTCAGGGCGGGCTTGCCTGGGACACGGAAGGAATACGGTGGCGGCCATTTTGGGTAGGGCTAGATAGTATAAAAACAGACGGCTATGACTCCGCGCAGCGGACGCGCTCAGCGGGCACGCCGTATTCACGCCGGAGTCAAGCCAGAGTCCAGCCCGTCTGCGCCCGTCTGCGCCCGTCCGCGCATGGCCGGGCACAGGGGCAGGGACCCTCTTCAAACGGATTGCCTATTCTGGGGAGGAAATCCGTCAACTGAATGGGGGCACAACATCCCTAGACCTGACTACACTCACTCGTATAGAGGAACTGTCCATCCAGACACCGCAGATAGGTAGGTCCCCAGCCCCCCCCCCCATACCCTAAAGCTGGTTAGCCTAAACACTAGGTCACTATGTTGTCATAGTCTTGAAAACTTCACCCTATTGCAAGACGAAGACATTGACATCCTGACCTTGACTGAGACCTGGATGGGGGACAACTCCCTACCAGACATTATAGCCGCCGTCCCTGTAAACTATGACATTCATTGGCAGAATCGTACAGGGGACACTCGAGGGGGAGGAGTGGCAATAATATTCAAGAGACATCTAGCAGTGACCAAAATACTGGCTGAGTCAGCGGATCTGGCCTACTTGCTGGCGATAAAAATCATGCTTGATAACATGTGTGTTACAGTTCTCACAGTTTATCGCCCCCCTAATGCCACCCCAGGCTTTAATGACTCCTTTATGTCCTCTGTCTCTGACATGTGTTCCAGATATAGAAACATCATAGCCACAGGAGACTTTAATTTTCACTGGGACAAAGAAAAGAAAGAGCCAGCAGCTAGCTCCCTAGAGACAACTATGTCCTCCCTAGGTTTTAGGCAGCTCGTAAACGCCCCTACACATATAAAAGGCCACACCTTAGATCTGATATGGACTACAGATCCCAGGGTGGTTTTAGCTGGAATCCTCCCCTGTATCTGGTCCGACCATCATCTGATCTACTGTGACATCCCTCTGGATACTATACCCTCACGTCCAGCACCCAAACCCAGACTGACCCGCCAGTGGAAAAATGTGGACCAACACACACTGACCACGGCACTCAGGGGAATTGTCCAGCCGACATCACCTAATAAAGATGTAGATCAAGACTGTAAGGACATGATGGATTATTTAGTAACAGCCATCGATCAGCTAGCACCCGAGAAACTCCAAACAAAAAATAGTGGAATAAAGGGAGCCCCATGGTTCACACCCGCTTTGAGAGATCAAAGGAAGGCTCTGCGTAACATGGAGAGAAACTGGAGGAAAAATAAGGATACAGACTCCTGTGAACAATATAAGAAGGCGCTTCGCAGCTATAAAAAATCCACCCGGGAAACTAAAGCCTCATTTTATGAGATCCGAATAAATAGGGCGACCAATGTTCAAAAGGAAACGTTCAAAATCCTGAAGGAACTAACTAAAAAAGCTCAGGATGTAAACAGCAGCATAAACTGTGATACCTTCCAGAAATATTTCCTGGATAAAGTAGACGCCATTATGCTCGAAATAAAAAGTATGGGGCATGGCCTCATCGAGCAGCAGGCTACCCTAAACCCAGCTGCCAGCTGCCTAGCATCATTTCCCCCTATGGACCCACTAACCCTCGAATTGCTGATGAGGAAGACAAAATCAGGTTCCCCAGCAGATCCTTGCCCCCCTAGTATTTTCTGCTTGGCACGACCTATTCTAGAGGACCATATCCTAGCCACACTGAATAAATCCTTGAGCACCGGCAGGCTCCCCACTAGCTTCAAAGAAGCTCGTGTAAAACCGTTGCTAAAGAAAGTGGGGGCAGATCCCAACGCCTTAAAAAATTATAGACCCATATCCCAGCTGCCTTTCCTGTCCAAAGTACTCGAGCAACATGTGCTAAAATCTCTGTCAAGCTTCCTGGAGTCTAACCATCTACTCCATGAGAGGCAGGCAGGGTTCCGCGCACATCACAGCACCGAGTTTGTCATGCTCTCGGTGCTGGACGAGCTCAGAAGGATGGCTGACAGTAAGAGACCGAGCGCCCTGATTTTGTTAGACCTATCAGCGGCGTTCGATACTGTCAGCCATACCCTTCTACTGGACAGGCTGGCTGGGATTGGGATTCAGGGCTCAGCTCTTCGGTGGCTGGAATCATTCTTATCTGGGAGAACCCAGAGAATCCAGATGGGAGACAGCATATCAGGAGTGGGAGGTCTGACCTGTGGTGTCCCCCAGGGTTCAGCACTATCCCCACTCCTGTTTAACCTATATCTGCAGCCTCTGATTAACACACTAGCGGGGATGGGCTGTCGGGTGTTCAACTATGCCGACGACACACAGCTGTTGTTGGGCATAGATGACACCGTACAAGCCCAGTCACACGCTCAGGACATACTTAGATACACAGTTCACTGGATGGCTACTAACCAGCTAAAAATTAACCCGGAAAAAACAGAGGTGCTGATAGTACCATCCAAGTGCTCCTCTTGGAGTGAAATGTTCTGGCCTCGGGAGCTGGGCCCAACTCCACAGCCAGTTACTACAGTCAAAAGTCTTGGCATTAAGTTAGACAGTGCTCTTTCAATGACCAACCAGGTTTCTACCGTGGTTGGTACCTGCACTGGTCTTTTAAGACAGTTGCGCAAACTAGTTCCTCTCCTCTCCGAGCCGATGCTTCGCACAGTGGTTTCTGCCACCATAGTGTCAAGACTCGACTATGGAAATGCGCTCTACTTAGGCCTGCCAAAGACGCTAATTAACAGACTTCAAGTAGTCCTAAACGATGCCGCCAGGCTCATTTTTAATCTCCCGAGGAGAGCGCATGCCTCCCCATTACTAAAGAGTCTACACTGGCTGCCAATCGGGCAGAGGTCCACCTTTAAAAGCCTCTGTATAGCCCATAAAGCCATCTATGGGCAAGCCCCGGCCTACATTAAGGAACGGATTGAGATATATAGACCGGAAAGAAACCTTAGGTCTTCAGACGCCCAACTCCTTGTTTGCCCACGTTTCAAACTGGCTACAATGGGAGGGAGATCTTTCTCGGTCGTACTACCGAACCTATGGAATGCCCTGCCTGAGGCACTCCGTAAGGAGGGTAACCTGCTCCGTTTCAGGAAAGCCCTGGAAACCAACCTTTTCAGAACAGCACACAGCCTAGCGTAAATCCTGCCCCTTCCCTCTACCCTCTCTCAGTACCTCGGTCGTTATGTCTTGTGGTCAAAAGCGCCCTACAACCTGCAGGTGATTTGGCGCTATATAAACCCGCTATAACAAATAACAAATAACAAATAACTGTACCCAGGGGGGTCCGTTTCATATGCATTTCGAGTAGTAATCTGCTTTTACGGACATTTTAAGCTCCGGTAGGAAAAGAGTCGTACGGAGTGTTTTCGATACGAATCGTTCTTGCTGGGTCAGAAAATGCTGCTTCGATCCGTACGGACATCGCGTACTGTGTGTTCTGAATGCGATCCGTAAGGATTAGTGAGTCGTACGGTCTTTGGTACGATTCGTACGGAGAACTGCTTTGGGTACACATCGTACTACATCATACGTACGGGTACGGTTCTGCATACGAATCGTACGGGAAAACAGCTACGTACGGCTATTCGGACGGCATTTTACCGAATCGGAATTGACCCCAAAATGTAATTACAAATAATGAATAATTCCTAGAAATTATTATTTAATTTACTATAATTAAATTACTTCCCACCCTATTTCCCTATAAACCCACAACCGCTATGGTACTAAAACGCAAAATTTTGTTAAAAAAAGATTACTAATTTCTAAAAAATGTATACATATATTTTAAAAAACTATACAATACTTAACAAAAAATATATAACATATATATAAAATACATACTAAAATACATAACACTAATATAAATATCGATATTAATAATATCGATAATTTAACTATCGATATTACTAACATCGATATTTGCAACATCGCTATTTCTTACCTTTAAGTTCGATATTCTGGTTGTTGATATTCTTGATGTCAATATTCTGTCCCCATGATATTTAAAACTCGATATAAATGTACTTCGTTATTAAAAAATTTATATTTTGACTGTCCACCGTCTTGAAGACGTCCACTGCCTAAAACTGAACAACTGATAGTTGGTTGAAATCCTCCTTCCTTCTTCCCTCCACACTCTTGATAGGAGGTCTCAATAATGTTTTCCAATTTCAAATTATTTTTACCATGGCACACAAGTCCATATAAGCAATAAAGCATACGGACAATGTACAGAAGAAATAATAAGTACTTGTTAAAGTTCATCTTAAAGGGAAATGAAATAATGATTCAAAAAATCTATTCAAAACATGAAATGCTGCAGATAGTCTCCAACTTGTGTAGCAACCAAAGGCCAATTACAAATCATCTTTAATGGTTCTAATGTAGTGTTTAAGTCTAGCCTAATCTATAGCTGTCTATCCAGCCTCATGTTTTCTGAAAACTATGAAAACATACATACTTACATATACACAGCGATAGAGTATTTCAGTCAACCCTACACATCCCTTGGTCTGTTCAAGTGTCATTCACATGTTGCTTCTGCCTACTAGACAATACAGCATAAGCAGTGGGACAGACCACTTAATCCACTAACTGTTTTACGCTGTGAGTGACAGCATTTTACCTGATCAGGTTTGCACAGCCATCCCAATAGTAGTTCACTTAAGTTTCATTACTAGTATCCCAATGTATGCTTTAATTTGTCTTTTTTTTTGCCTTTGCAAATGTTTTTTTTCCTCTGCAGGGCTTAATCTGAGCGTAGCCCCCAGGCCAAGCACTTCAGACTACTCGTGCACAGCATGTTGTCGGGCCACATTAGGTAAGCAGTCTACGTTTGTTTTTCTGTGCTGTGAGGGCAAATCTATCAGTGCCATCCGGTCTCCTCTTTAATGAAGCCTTCATGGCAACAGTTGGAGTGCCACATGTATATTTTATATGCCAGTCGCTTTTTTCAAGACTACTGGGTAAAAAGGCATGATATAAGTGTTTGATTTATTGATGCATCCCATATTGCTATTAACAACGTCCTAATGCTCAGTAACTTTTGCATGCATTGTGTGCATGTGCAGTAGACTGCACACAGTGAGAGCTTTACTATGTCTGGTGCTTATGTGCATGCCCTGGTGCACTCTCTTTTTGTCTCTCTCAGTGCAGGAAATGAGGGGGGTCCTGTCTTATCCCGGTTCTTACATGTACGTCTGAGTCTGATATGGGATCATGCCTACCCAGTGAAGTATACTGAATTTGCCCTGTTATAATTTTCAGACACCGGGACATAATTCAGCAGAGTCCGCACATTGCCTGCTTTCCATTCAGAGCAGCAACCTGCAGGTGGCGAGGTGTCTTTCTTATTTTCACTACCGGTCGGCCACAAAACAAAGGCCTGAAGTTAGAGTCCATCATCTCTTCTTTTGTTCAAGTATAACCCTGACTGGCAACTATCTGGAGACTATCACCTAGATACAGTGCTTAATTTGAGCCAGTGCTTTCCGGTGCTGAGTACCAGCACTTAATTGGTTTCGGTGCTCGGCACCGGCACCTAATTGTCAACCTCACACTTAGGGCAGTCTTCCACATGGTGGCGCTCCTCATGTAATTTAGAGATGAGCAGTATAACAGTTGTTTAGGAAAACAATGTAGATTTAAAAAAAGGCTCATGCCTGCCTCCCCAGTCATTCCTTTAACTTTGGGGACCTGGAATAATCTGAACCGTCGCATTTACACGCAAGAGAGATGGTTAGTAGTTGTTTTGGCAGCTATGACAGGGGCGATTAGTGGTGCAAGCTGCAGTGGCCTCCTGGTCACAGCCCTGGCACTTCATATTTTACAAATTAAGCACTGCCTAGATACTACTGCATTTGAGGGAAACAAAGGCTCAAAGCTTGCTATCACTTCACAAGGACAGAGGAGAAACTAAGATTTGGAGGCAGGTTTTTGACTTCGTTCAAATCCCCACCCCAAACCCTTCCTGTGTAAGTGGTGTGCATGCACTGAAGTAGTTCCCGAAGTACCAGGTATATCTGTGGTACCTGTCTGTATGAGTAATTACACAAATGAAAATGTAAACAACGCACACTAATTTCTGTTTATTTAATGTAATTGTTTTTATTGTTGCTCAACCCAGTGTACTGTGTCAGAGTGATTTACATCATAAACAGAGAAACAATAAATCATACAAGTGTGTATATCAATGTACAGCAAATTTTGCATAAGACAATGAGCGTTATGAGATGTAGATTTCACATATTGTCCATACCTGTAGAGATTATATGTTAAAACTGCATGTTTGATAGAAGCTCAAAGTCAGGATTTAAAAAATATTACTACCCAAATGAACCCTTATTGGCAAACTTACATTGACAACAGAATGAGAAAAAAAGCTAATATTATATCAACCCCTGGCTTGCAGTTTGCATGCAGTTTCTTGATACTGCTTCACAGAGCACTGTGCTATTATAGTTGGGTTTCAATTTATGAACTCGAAGTAACAAAAGCACTTCTGTTTCAAAAGCAGTAACCCAATTGTATATCCACATAAAATACAAATCTGTTGTATGCATGTTACACAATGTGCTTTGCAGCAGGCACATTAGCCCTCTATGCTACTTAGGGCCATATGTATGAAGGTACTGATTTGCGATTCTGAAATAGCGATTTTTAAGAAATCGCTATTTCAGAATCGCAAATTGGTATGTATGTACAAATTAGCTTTTTTTAGCGAATTCTTAGTATTCCTTAATTGCGATTAGCAAATTGCGAATCGCAATAAGGAATACTTTCCAATTCATTTCTATGGGCCAGGAGCCCATAGGAATGAATGAGAAGTTATTCTCAATTTTGCGATTCGCATTTTGAAAATCGCAAATTGAGAATAATTTCAAGGGTGCAGGGGTGTCCAAAGGACACCCTGTTGCACCCCTGAAATATGCATGGGTGCACATGTGGCGCACATACATGCACTAAGGGCATGTATGTGCGTCACATGGCACTTTAAAAAATGCTGAAATGTGCATTTTTCAAGGAAATCGCAACTTACCACCAACTAGAACTTTGTGGTAATTTGCGATTCCTTAAGGGCATTTTGCAAATTGTTTTGGCTTCATACATTGCATTTAAGGAATCGCAAAATTTGCGATTCCTTAAATGCAATTGCAAAATAAGGAATCGCAAATTTTGCGATTCCTTATTTTGCACCAGATTTTACTTCATACATATCATTTTGCTAATTCGCATTCGCAAAGGCCAAAATTCTGCGAATTTCAGCCTTTGCCAAGGCGAATTTGCTTCATACATATGGCCCATAATGAGAAAAAACTGGGAAAAACACAGAACTCTCCCAGAACTGCATTAACCAACAGAGTATTCATACCATTATTATAATCCCCTAAAAACTGCTGGGCGCACACATTTCTCTCCAGCAGGCGTCTGAACATTGTAAGATATTTAAAAATTAAGCCTCTTTGTGATCATTCAAACCACTGTCACATTTGTCCTTGTTGCCAATTTCTTTGCAGCGCATTTTTACAAAATAAATGTATACATTGACTGTCGGACTCCACTTTTCATGGCTCCACCTTTTGTGACTCCACCCCCTTTTCTCTTACACTCCTTGACCCCCAAAGTATGGATTCCTGGATTGAATTATTTCCATTTCCAGCACTGGTCTTGTTTCTCTCAATCTCTCTATTTATCACTTTCTTTCACCGTTAGAGCCTATGCATTTCCATATCCCAGTCAGGGCTGGACTGGCCATAGGAGTCACCAGGTGTTTCCCCAGTGTGCCGCCGGGGTGGGGGACGGGTTTGGACCCCCCTGGGGGCGGTTGTTATTACCGGAGGCTGGCAATATCGGCACCCTGTAACAAAATCAGCCAAAACCGGCCTTAGCAAACAGCTCGGCTGCCCCCTCTTCCCCCTAGAGGGGGGGGGCCTGGCGAAGCAGTTTGCCAGGGTTGGTTGCGGTTCCCAGTCCAGCTCTGATCCCAGTGTTCCTGACTTGGAATAGTTGGGAACTGCTTGCCCAATATTCAGCGAAGTCCATCGAAGCGCTGGAGTAAACGTAAAATATACTTTTGCTGCACAGATAACGCAGTACTGGCCTACGTGTACGACAATTCAACAGCTGCTGTTTTCTTTTTGACAATGCTTATAAGGCAGGGTCTGTGTGTTCAAGTAGTTTCAGATGATCCAACATAGCTGACACAAAGATGTATTTCAAGGCCGCGCATTTGAACAAAAATAACATGAAGTTGCACAACTGCAGTGAAAAAAGTAAAAGTCAAGCTTAAATTGAACCCCTCAGGATATATAATACTTCTTATTGTTTATTTATGAAGAGCTGCCTTGCCTCTCGCTGATGTGAGAGAAGTTCAACCACACTTGCTACCATATACATTTAAAAGTTCCTTGGTGGTAACAATCTCAATTTCTAAAAATACATTATTTATTTTTATTTGCTGAAACCGTAAATAGCTTTTTACATTTACTGCCTTTCTTAAGTAAATCTGTTGGTCAAAAAAGCCTGGTTCTCTTTCATGGATGCAGTGGTGCAGGTCACTGTTGTTGAGGCAAGAACTATGGGTAGATTAGTGAAATGCTACCATGTGGCTCCCTATTTACAGTTTGTGGTGGCTTTCCACTTGCCCCGGCACACTACACACACAATCTGTTTAGTTTTAGAAATGGTTGGGGAGAGGAAAAGCTCCCTCTGCTAAACAATGGGCCCAGTTTTTCGATTTTTGGTATCACAAGACTCCTGCAGGACTCCAACCAGATCAACTATCCAGATATAACTAACATTTTAACCCCTTCAAGCCCAGCACAATCACCTCTTTAAACACAACTTTGGAATAATTCCTTTCTTCTGTTTTTCGGTATCACAGGATAAAGTTTCATATTGGAATTAATATAGGAAATCAGTGTTTTGGTATCCCCCCTGTTCTTAGCCCCTGCTTGAGGGAGCGACAGAAACTTTCCAGGAAGGAACAGGGGTGGGTGAACTTTTTGCCAAAGTTATTAGCAAAACAAAAATACTATTCCTATGGAAACTCTGACCTAACTGTAACTACACAGTGGTGACTGCCTGTTATGTTGTTATGTTATGTTATGTGGATTTGTAAAGTGCAGCTAATCACCTGTGAGGGTATTCAGGTGGTGAGTAGGGCAGGCCTCAGGGGGAGGAGTAGATCATGCCTGTTTTATCTAGAAGAGCCATATCTTGAGGTTTCTTTGAAAGTTCATGAGGGAGGGGGAGGTTCTGAGGTGTTTTGGGAGGTTGTTCCAGGTCTCAGAGACAAAACAGTGCAATTTACTATAGTCTTACTTTATGTGTTCTAATACCCTTTATACACATTGGCGGCTCCTTCGCTATGGCAGAGGAGCGTCGCCCCATTGCTTAGTAGAAACATATCATGATAATAACTTTGCGTTATTATCATTTTATGCTTCCTGCTGCTGCTCTTCTCTCAGAGCAGGGCAGAGGATGACTGGTTTGCCCACTCCTAAGTGTTCAATGTCTGTTTGGTCAGCCCTCTCTGGCCGCCTAAACCAGTCATGCACACTTTCACCATCTCCACGCAGGCTGCATTACAGCCTGAGTGGAGAACATGCCCTGGCCCCCATTGCCTGGTTGAGCGTCGAACCAAGATGCTCAAAACCAATCACAAGGCTGCATTACAGCCTGCATGGAGAACATGCCCACCCCTCCAGCCCTTTGCTTAGCACCATGTCACGGCACTCTGACCAATTACAACGCTGCATTTTCCCCGCATAAGGGAACATTTTGGTTTTTTTCTTTGCCTCCCTGCGACACCCTGCCATCCACCCAAGATCCCCCCACTAACACCCGCTCCGCCACCCATGAGCCAAGCTGGCCACCCCTTTTTATACATACTGCATTTGTCATGCTGCTGTTTCTGTTAGTCCGGGTGCAATGGTTCATCAACTTGTATTTTCAGCAGAGAATTTCATACGTGTGTACCTAGAAAGTGGGCTCCTCTTGGATCCGGTATTTCCATTTGCACAGACCAATGCCCATAATTTTACAGGGCAATTATTGTTCTCTCAACCCCAACACTCTAAATACAGCCTTTGAATTATCCTTCTCTGTCTGTTGAAAACTAAGCATTTCCTGTGTTTAGCAATTCACTTCTGTAACTCTCTGTCATTCTATTTTTAATCAGTATTTCATTTTGACTGTCCATTTATCAATATATATTTTTTTATCTTACTTTTAAACTGTTGTTGATACTAGTCTATATTCTTTTAAATTGGCACATTGCATGATGAGATGCAATGAATAATTTTACTTCCTCATGATGATGCAGTCCAGTGCAGTTTTTGCACAACTGATAGGAATACTTAAGTGATTTGGGGCACTGCAGATATTTAGAACATGCAGTCCATGGACTAATCATACAGAAGCGTCACAGTGAAGGCCATAACTAGAATCAAAGGTTATCTTTGCGATGTAATAATGCCAGTGCTTAATTTGACCCACCTTGGTATTCTGAGTGCCAAGTACCCCAGTCATTCAGAATGTGACTCTCAATTTTGCTGTTCTCACTACTCTTTATGATGTCACACAACCATGGTTGTCACTGACATTACTTAGCAAGCTCAATAGATGAAAAGCACGTTGTTCATGTAAGCATTTTAAAGGACCTATATGGTGTGAAGAAAAAACAGTTCCATTTATCCAATCCTGCTTCTCTAATGATCATTAACAATAGACATTCTGGAATGTTGCGTTGATAATGTCTGCTTGCATGCTAGATTGCCCCTTTAACACCTTGGCTGCGGCTGGAATTTCGCGCCAGTGCTGGACATTCCGATCGCGGGCGTGGTCATGACGGCTCCCAGCCGTCATCAGCACACACCCACCATGATTCATGAGTCATGAGCACCGAAGGGGTTAAAAGGAAACCTACAGGGATTTTGCTGTAGGCAGGCGTTATTAGTACTAACAAACATTCTGTTGCATGTCATCATCAAGAAACTGCCCTTTACTGCCAGCATTTGCATCTATTTCCAACTTGGGATGCATAACTCGCGATGCATACCTTGGGTGCGGATGATTTCCCAGGACAATCCCCACTATGGCATTCATTACTATTTTATTTATAGAAAGTGTACAGTGTTGTTGGACGCCTATTGCAGCCAGGTTATCTAACCAAGCAGCACTTGAAAAGTCTGTGAAGTTAGAGAGATTTGGCGCAAATTTCTGGTAAGCGGGGGATAGTATTCATATAATGTCAATGATATAAATGATGAACGTAAAGCATTGAATCTTGACACATCTCTTTATTTGCCGTCTCAAAATGGCAGTCTTAAAAGAACAGTAACCAGGGCTTCTCAAATTATGTGATTTCCCTGCTGTGGTGATTGTCCACATTTGCCACATGATCCATCATCTGCTGCATAATCTGTAGATTTTTAGCATATAATTGCTTTAAGCTTAAAGAGATCAAAAGTTACTAAAAACGATGCAACACGTGTCACCATGCAGTGGTAGATCTTTTGCAAAGGTTCACTGATCCCCTGTCTGTTGCTTATTGCTGTACATGGGCGTTAAACTGGTACTAATCAGCTGAAACCTTTTCCCAGACTGTTTTAACCTGTGTAAAATGACAAAATGTTTAAGCAATACTATCACAAAATGTGCGGCATTATGCTGCATAATTTGTCCTTCTTATCACATGGACGAGCGGTGGGGTGGTCGGACGCATGGGGCGAATAGGAATATAATAGGAATATATGACGTTATATACATGCCAACACAACGCATGTATATATATCTATATGACCAAACAGTCCTGCTCTCAGAGAAGAAGTCACATACAAAAAAGCTGCTGGAATAAGGCACTTTTATTTTCCTGGCACTCTCTCGACCTCAAACTCAAGGAGACGCTTTTGTCAATCATATATATATATGTGTGTGTGTGTGTATATATATGTATCTTTGTTGCTGAAGGAGGTGTGAAGTGATATATATATAACCACACACCCCCAAATTCTAAAATTACGTTACCACCTGAATAACCATACCCCCTAACCCCTAAAATGACCCTTGGCACCCCAAAACCCAGACCCACCCTACACCCCAAAATTACCCTTAGCACCACAAAACCCAAATCCACCAGGAACCCTAAAATTACCCTTAGTGCCCGCAAACCAAAACCCACCCTGAACCCTAAAATTACCCTGGGCATCCCCAAACCCACCCTGAACCCTAAAATACCCCTACACCCCAAAACACAAACCCACCCTGAACCCCAAAGTTAACCTTAGCACCCCAAACCCACCCTGAACCCTAAAAATACCCCTACACCCCAAAATCCAAACCCACCCTGAACCCTAAAATTACCCTGGGCACCCCAAAACCCAAACACACCTTGAACCCTAAAATTACCCTTGGTACCCTAAAAACCTAAACAAACCCTCAACCCTAAAATTATCTTAGGCACCCCAAACCCCATACCCACCCAGAACCCTAAAATTACCCTGTGCGCTCCAAACCCCAAACCAATCCTGAACACTAAACTTACCCTGGGCACCACAAAACCCATACCTACCCTGAACCCTAAAATTACCCTTGGCACCCCTAAACCCATACACACCCAGAACCCTAAAATTACCCTGTACACTCCAAAACCAAAACCAACCCTGAACCCTATTACCTTTGGCACCCCAAAACCCAAACCCACCCTGAACCCCAAAATTACCCCTGGCATCCCAAAACCCAAACCCACCCTGGGCCCTAAAATTACCCTGGCCCCCCGAAAACCCCTACCCACCCTGAACACTAAAATTACCCTTGGTACCCCAAAACCCATACCCATCCTGCGGCATTGGTGGCACGGTCCTTAGGTGGTTTTCCTCCTTTTTGGAAAGCCCCCAGCAAACAGTATGGATCCCTCCTTTCTCGGCTCTCATCCCCCCACTGAAAGTAGGGGTGCCACAGGGCTCTGTTTTAAGCCCAACTTTGTTCAATATATATATGGCTCCCCTTGCACCCCTGGCAGAGGAACATGTGGCAAAAGTCATATCCTACGCCGACGACACTCAGTTGTTGTTTACTTGCAAAAAGGATGAAGAACTAAGAGGGAATTAAATTAACACTTGCCTGGTAAAGGTGTTCCCCTGGTTTAGGCAAATTCAACTGCTATGCAATTCATAAAATTCCTAAATTATTTTCTTTGGGCATACCCCAGGAGATGAATGGCGCCAATGATGGCCCCAGATTCTGTCTTTCCACCAGGAAGCCCAGTCACCACCGTAAAAAACCTTTGGGGTGAAACTGGACGCTGATCTATCCATGAAGTCCCAGGTCCATTCAGTGGCGGGCACATGTTTTGGGTATTAAAAACGATGAGGAACTTCCTCCCCTTGCTTCCAATCTCGCATAGGAAAACTGTGGTCCAGGCTAGGCCTGGGTGGTAAACTTTGCTCCGTTTGTGGTGTTTGCAAAGTTTTCTGCACTCCGCACTCCGCAGAGCTCGCGGAGTGCAGAAAACTCAGCTTCGCAATGTGTAGTGGAGTTTTTTCCCTGCTCGCAATTGCGAGTGGTAAGTTTGTGATTGCGAACGGTAAGTTTGCAAGCGCAGGCTGCTGCTCGGGTAGAATTTCTACCAGAGCGGCAGGAATACCAGCATAAACTGCGGTTTGCACTGCACTCCGTCACTCGTGGAACTTCGCAAAGTTTTTTTTAACTACGCCCAGGCCCTGCTTAAGTCAAGACTGGACTATGTCAATGTGCTATACTTGTAAAAAAAGCAATTCACCAACTACATATATCTTTAAATCCTCTATTTTGAGGAAAAACCAAGTGATACTCCTGGGTTAATTGGGTATATTTCACTCGTACCCTTTTGATTTATTATTTTCAAATTGTCAACATCTCATGTATGAAAAGGACACTTCACGTTTTGTTTCATTTACAGTTTTGCTTCATATATACAAACATACAATACATTTCTACAACACAAATACACCATTTATATATACACAAGCATTTTTTCAATATATACACCAACTATTGTTTTCTTAGAAAGACAAGAGTCAAGTTTTCGACTCAAAAATTGAATAAACAACAAGTGAATGAAACCAATGTTTTTTCAAACAAAATAAACCATAAATTAATTCCGTGGTTTATTGTGCAACTGATGTCTAATCTCTTTATGTGCCGACGCGTTTCGAAAAAAAAAAAAAAAAAGTGCTATACTTGGGCCTCCCGGACTACTTACTGGGCTGCCTGCAGGTGGTACAAAACGCGGCTGAAAGGGCTGTACTCATGGTCGTACCCAGGATGCACATGACCCTCTGTTTGAAGTCCCTGCACTGGCTCTCAGTGCGAAAAAGGGTACAATTTAAAGCTCTGGTGCTGGCCTTCAAGGCCATTCATAACATAGGGGCCCCTTACATTAGGAATATAATTCTGCCCTACACAATATCCAGACCCTTGTGGTCTTCGACCCAGCTCCTGACGATCGTGCCAAAGTTTGCTCGGTCACGTTTGGTAGGACGCTCCTTGCAGCTGGCAGCCTCGAAGCTATGGAATAGCTGCCCCCCTCCCTGAGACAGGTGCAGGACCGCCTGAGTTTCAGGAGAAACTTAAAAACGTGGCTCTTCCAGCAGTAGAGGGGGCGCCTACTGTTGTGTCCACTGTTCTGTCAAGGGGTCACGTCAGCGCCGGGACACTCCCAGGAGTAGCCGGGCGCTCTACAAATACCCTGTAACATAACATAACATCCCGAACCCTAAAATTACCCTGGGCACCCCAAAACCCATACCCACCATGAACCATAAAATTACCCCATGCATCTCAAAACCCAAACCCCCCTGAACCCCAAAATTACCCCTGGCACCCCAAAACCCAAACCCACCCTAAACCCTAAAATTACCCCTGGCCCCCCAAAACTCAAACCAACCCTGACCCCCAAAATTACCCCTGTCACCCCAATACCCAAACCCACCCTGAACCCTAAAAGTACCCCTGGCACCCCAAACCCCTAACCAGCCAGAACGCTAAAATTACCCTTGGCACCGCAAAACTGAAACCCACCCTGAACCCTTAAAATACCCTTGCTATCTTAAAACCTAAACCCACTCTAAAACTTAAAAATACCCTGGGCACCCAAAAACCCAAATCCACCCTGAACCCTATAATGACCCTGGGCACCCAAAACCTATACCCCTACCCCTACACCCAAAAACACAAACTCACCCTAAACCCTATACTTACCTTATACTTACATGTAAGATACATATGCCTTTACCATTCATGCCTTTTGAACGACATTTTTTGTAAAGGAATGTGTAGTAAAACCATATGCATTTGTAATGCCGTGCGTTGTAATGGCTTTGCGATGTAATGGTAGTTGTGTTGTGCTGGCATGCGTTGCAATGGCATGCGTTGTAAAATTTTCGTTGTAATGGCTGTTTCCCGTCAAATAGGGAGGGCATAGTGATCGCGGGTGGGGAAAAAATGTACCTGCAGCTGGTCACGTCACGCTGTGCAGCTCTTCTTCTCCAGGTGGCACAGGCTCCCAGAATGCCCGGTGGCCAATCCACGCATGAGAGCAGCTTCAGGATTGGCTTCAGGATTGGCCTGTGCCCCCTCGATTTGCACTGCAGAACAGACAGGGACTCTGTGCTTGCTCTCTCCAACCCAGCTGTGTTGCTGGGTTTGAGAAACCTTTCAGTGCGCATGACGGTTTGGCCAGCCTGAGACGGCCGGCCAAACTATCATGTGCAGTGAAGGGAGAGCACCTACCACTCTTCTCAGGGCCTATCACCCCCAGGCCACGCCCCCAAGACTTGGCAGGAAAGGAAAAATAAAAAAAGTGTTTATTATCAGTTTATTTCTCCTTTCCTGCTGTTTTTGAGGGGGGCAAATCTCCTCCGCCTGTAAAAAGGTCAGGCTACCAATCAGTATAAAAGATCCTTAAGTAGTGCCCGGCGGTGTCGCCTCTTAAACCCACAAGATATTAACCAATGAAGAGGCAGGCGCTGGAGACTGGAAGGCAGGAAACAAGGGTTTATTCTCTCCGGAGGAGAACACATCAGTTCGGACAGCCAGTATTGTCACGAGGTGCTCTAACCGCATCTCTGAGGCCTGGCCTCTTATACACAGTTTTATGATCTTTATTGCAGGTAACACATTCTTGTAATGCTTTGAAGTATGAAAGGACATCCTCGGAATCTCCCCTTCAGGCCCGTTCCCACACACATTTACAGTTGAAGTCCCCACCCCGGTCACAATAGGTGTTGATTATCGCGCAGCTGGACATTCCGCCGATTCACGGAATGTGTGGGGTTGATCGGATATCATAGGGTGGGGGCTTTGATCAATTCGAGGGCCCTTTAATGGGGGAAGCTTCCTACTGTACGGGGGGGGGCAATAAACAGTATCCGCAGGGCCAGGTGGCGGCCTGGGAACGAGGAAGACAAACGGGCGCGCAGGAAAGGGGGTTTGTATCAAAGGGCCTGGGACCATGAAAGGAGTGAAGGGAGGTGTCGCGCTGGGAACAGGATGGGATTCCGGGACAGAGCTGCGCTGAAGAGGGGTTTACGACTCAAGGCATGTGAGAGCGGGGGGTGTCTGCGAGGTTGAGGGAGAGAGAGAGAGGCGCTGGCTATCAGCGAGGGGCAGGGAGGCCATGGTGCTCAAAATGGCTGCCGCTTACGTGCACGAATGGGTTCAAGAAGAGCAAGATGGCGCCGATAATGTTGACGTTTGCAGCCTAACTTTTAACAGTCCTCCCTTTTCAACATATCTAGCCAACTTGCCTACTCAATGTCAATCTTCATCAAATTCCTAACCTCGGCATCATATAATGCTCCCATGCGTTCGTTTCCAAAGTCCACAGTCTTAGGGCAAATACAATTTGTACATAGTGAACACAGAGGTGGCAGACATTGAATTCCTAAGCATAGACCGCATATTACAAATACAGGAATCAGGATAATGGTGAACAGTCTCCAGCCCCAGTTCTTAACGGTGTTCCAGAACCAACCACCAAGCGACCATTCTTCCTGATCCTGGTGGACTTCTGAAGAGAGTCTGTGAAGATGTTCGATGGCTTTGTACACTGAGGGTGAGTTGTCCGGTATGTATGTACAGCAGCTGGACCCAATAATGCGGCATGCTCCACCACGGTCCGCAAGAACCACATCTAGGACAAGGCGGTTCTGGAGGGCCACCAAGCGGACCGCTTGAAGCTCGGCAGTGTTGTTAGCAAAGATACCAGCTGTGATGTTCATTGTTGTCTCAACTGCCTGAGTCAGATGTCGGATGGCACGGCTGTTTGCCATCGGGCCCCAGAGGGGAACAAGTCCCTTCATAGCATCAAGGAACTGCGCTCCTGTTGAGTCGGCTTGCTCAATGTCCTTGGCTCGTTTTTGTCTATGATGATTCGCTGGGGCCACATAAGTCGGAGGAAGGATGAAGGAGATGAAACAAGTGCCCCCCCAGCCTTTGGGGAGCCAGGTGTAGGCCTTTGTGCCGCAGACGAAATACATGTTTGGGGACGACACAAAGGAAGGTGGATCCGTGGAGTCCAAAGTTCTGGTAAAACGGCAAGCACTGCGGCCCACCAGCTGTGTCCCATGTCCTTCTATGCACATGTGGCCTGTGACGTTGATGACTGACAGGGCCACAGTCAGAGTGGCAGCCGTTCGTTTCCGCAGGTAGGAGAAGGTGGGTCTGGTTGGGTTGTTGAACACCTGCATTTCAATTCGTTCTTTAGCAGGGATGTCCATGTGGATTGAGTCGTTGGAGGTCTGTGGGCAGAAGTGTGCCTTTGTTTTGTTTCGCCAGACCCCGTGGAAGAAATGCGTTACGGTTTTGCTGGAGGTGGCATTGTCCTTATAGCTTTCTTGCAGGAGGATCAGCCAAGCAAGGCAGGAGCCATGAACTGAGAAGGGTGAAGGGATGAATGGTATCGAGTGTCCAGTGGCGTGGGGTAGCAACCCACAGATCCAACAGTTGGTGGCATTGGTGGCGAGATTGTGCTGGTGAAGGAGCTGTACGAAAGAGTTATTCCAAAACTCCTTTCGCCTCTCTCTGAGTTGAGGAGAAAGCGAAATCAGATAATGTTCCTTCATGGTGGTAGGCTGAGCAGTGGTCAGGAATGTTTCGTGTGCAGGTGCATTTTCTTCCACAATCCAGAGTGTGGTCATGAGGAGAAAGCAGAAAAGGATTGTGATGAAGAGTGCAATTGTCTTTGAGCTGTGGAGTCTGTCTGTTCTTGGGTTTCTGTAGTGGGTATTTCCTGTTGCCTCCATCATCTTCTTATTTGGCGCTTCCATCATCTTCTTATCTGGCGCTTCCATCATCTTCATCTTCAAGGTGCTCGGTAGTGGGCAGAACCACAGACTTAGTTTAGCTTCTCTCCAGGTAACCCTTGGTTGCTTTGGGTCACCGTTCTGAGATTCAACTTAGTTCGTGGTCTACTTAGCCGAAGCTCCCTCCTTTCGACGCAGGAAATACCCTTCTCTGGATGGCACAGTGGGATCAGAGAATTTTGAAAGTTCAAGTGCTTCGGTATCTGGATAGCAGGTTAGCGACGGTCGGTCTTTGTTCAGGAGCTCTTCTTGGTTGTCGATGTTTTCTGTCGTGGCCAGGGTCGAGGAGACCTTCTTACAGTGGTGTGCGTGCAGCCAGTGCCGTTTCCCCTCCACACGAAGAGCCGTCCGGGTGGTGATTAACACTTGCCAGGGGCCCGTCCACCGGGGTTCCAAACTCTTCGACCGCTGAAAGTTTCGGATCAGCACGAAATCTCCAGGTTGGATGGCGTGACCCGGACCCCTGGAAGCATCGGGGATGGCCTGCTGCACCTGCTGATGAATGACAGACAGAGTTTCAGTCAATTTATATAGATAATCAGACATTAGGACGTCCGGGACGTCATGAATGGAAGTTGGTTTCGGTGCAGACCAGACACTCATGGGTCGACCGAAAACAACTTCATAAGGTGTTAAGTGATGTCTGGTGGGGGTGGAACGCATCGATAGCAATGCCAGTGGGAGGGCGTCTGGCCATTTCAGACCCGTGGTAGCCACTATCTTGGCCAGTTTAAGCTTTAGTGTGGCATTGTGTCGCTCAACAAGTCCAGCAGACTGGGGGTGGAAGACTGCGTGGAATTTCTGCTTGATGCCCAACCCCTTTAAGATGAACTGGATGACTTCGGCTATGAAGTGGGGGCCATTATCGCTCCATAAAATACGACAAAGGCCGTAACGGGGGAAAAACTCCTTTAACAGTACTTTTGCAGTGGCCATAGCAGTGTTGTCACGGGTTGGGTATGCTTCCACCCATTTGCTAAATGCGCACACCACGACAAGTACATATTTCAGGCCTTGGCACCTGTCTAGCTGGATGTAGTCCATCTGCAGGACTTCAAATGGGTGATTTGGGACCCCAAATCCTCCCCGGGGTACTACAGTTCCTTTCCCGGGGTTGTGTTGGAGGCATATCAAGCATTGTTGGACCAGGCGTTTGGCGGAGTCTGTGATTTTATCATTGTGCCAAACTCTGGAGACAAGTTCAATCATGGGGGCTGATCCTATGTGGGCAGGGGAGTGCGCCATAGCCAGTATGGGAATCAGGTACGAGTCAGGTAGCAACCATTTGTTTGTGTCTCTTGTCCGCCAGCAGCCTTCGTCATCTTTTAATCCCACCCGTGTCCATTCAGTCAGCTCGCGTTGTGTGCTAGCCGTTTGAATGTCTCTAATAGTGTCCCTAGCGTCAGTCCATTTTTCTGCTTGTGACCTGGTCACATACATACGTGTTGTCGTCCTATTTTCAGCTGTCGTTCGGGCAGTGATGTCGGCTAGCGCATTTCCCTGCCCAATGATGTCTGTCACCTTTTTGTGTGCCTGGCATTTGACGACTGCAAGCTTTTTGGGGAGAAGGACAGCTTCGATCAAGGCGGAGACTAGATCCCCGTGCAAAATGGGGGTGCCGTGTGAGGTCAAGAATCCCCTTTCCCTCCAAAGGAGCCCAAAATGGTGAACCACCCCGAAGGCATACTGGCTTTCGGTGTAAATGTTCGCTGTGGTTCCTGCTGCCAGAATGCAGGCTCGTGTCAGGGCAATCAGTTCCGCTGCCTGGGCAGATCGTTGCGTGATGCGGGCTGTCTCGACTACAGTTCGAGCCGTGGTGACTGCATAGGCAGCGGAAGTGGTGCCATCGGGGAGTTTGATGCAAGAACCGTCCACCCACAGCTCCCCGTCGGGGTCAGGGAAAGCCGTGTCTCTGAGGTCAACCCTACTTCTAGTCTGTTCGTCCGTAAGATTCACGCAGTCATGTACAGGGTGCACATTGGGATCGTTCTCTGGTAAGGGTAACAGAGTTGCCGGGTTCAGTGTGGTGCATCTTTTCAGGGCGATATGGGGTGCAAGCAAAGTCAGTTCGTATCCAGTCAGTCGTGCACTCGTCAGGTGTTGCGTCTTGGTTTGGTTCAGGAGGGTGTCAACTGCATGGGGTACCAGTACCGTGAGGGAATTCGAGAGTACGATCCCCTCACTCTGTCGGATAGAGATTGCAGCAGCAGCTACAGCTCGAAGGCAGGCAGGCAAGGCTCTGGCTACAGGGTCAAGAGTGGCAGAGAAGTAAGCGCACGGTCGTTGCTTTGGGCCAATGGCCTGGGTCAGGACAGATAAAGCGCACCCCTCCCTTTCGTGAGTGTAAAGGGAGAAGGGCTTTTTGTAATCAGGGGTACCTAGGACAGGGGCTGAACAAAGGGCATCTCGTAGTTCCGTGAAGGAGGTTTGACACTCAGGGGTCCAAGGGAGTGGGAAGGGGACGTCTTTAACTAGCAGAGAAAGCAGCGGTTTCACAATGAGGCTAAAGTTTGGTAACCACTGTCGGCAGAAGGAGGTGAGGCCTAGTAGGGAGCGAACCTGTTTCTGGGTTTTAGGGACAGGAGTTTCGAGAATGGTTTGGATCCGGTCGGGAGTGAGTTTCCTTCCTTCTTTGGACAAAAGGTGGCCTAGGTAAGTGACCTGGGGTTGGCAGAATTGCAACTTTTTCTTGGAGACCTTGTGGCCATTTTCCGCAAGGAAGTGCAGGAGTTGAATGGTGGCTGTAACTGCTAATGGAGTGGTGTCGGCTGCCAAAAGGATGTCATCGACATATTGCACTAACACCACTCCATCGGGTAACTGGACTTGATCCAGTTGTCTCTTGAGGGCCTGGCTGTAGATGCTAGGGCTTTCTGTGTAGCCCTGGGGTGCTCGGCAGAACCTATATGAGCGGGCTTTTAGGGTGAAGCCGAAGAGATATCTGCTGTCTGGGTGGATGGGAATGGAAAAGAATGCGTTTTTGAGGTCAATGACAGTGAAGGTGGTGGCAGTGGAAGGAATCAAAGTCAGGATGGTGGTGATGTCTGAGACCACAGGGTACTGGGGTACCACCACTTTGTTGATCTCTCGAAGGTCGATGATAAAACGGTATGCTTTCTCATCTCCCTCTCCCTGTTTCTTGATGATGGGCAAGATAGGGCTGTTGCAAACGTTGCTAACTACTTCCTCTACCACTCCTGCGTCTATCAGTGACTGAATAATCTTTACCAATGCCTTCTCGCCCTCGGGCGATATCCGATATTGTGGAAGTTTTGGGAGTGTTGCGTCTGGTCGGACAGTAATGTGCACTGGGTCAATCAACATGCGCCCTACGTCCGAATCTGCCTTGGCCCACAGATACGGAGGCAGAGTGTCAAGCAGGGATGTGTCAGAGTCGGTGATGGAAAACGTGCGTCGGGGAGGGCAATGTCTAAGCAGAACGGGGTTGTCGTAAAGGAAAACTCGAACTCCGTCTTGAGAACATCTGATCGTCGCTCGGAAGTGTTTCAATAAGTCAAGTCCCATAATGGCGTCAGGGCTATTGGAGGAAAGCAAAAACGTGGTGTCAGTGGTGGTGTTTTCTACGTCAAAGAGGATCGGGGCGGACAAGGGGTTAGTGGAGGGCGTTCCATCGAAACCTGTCGATGTTATAAGTGAGCCAGACAAGGGTGCCCTTGGAATCAGTCGTTTAGATAACGCACTACGTGTTGCGCCAGTGTCCACCAGAAATGGAGACTTGGTACCCAGGACCTTAGCAGTGACGTAAGGGCCTTGCTGGTCAACATAGAGCTCGACTGGATCCCTCCCTTGCCCTTGGCAGTCCTATGCAAAGTTGTGGGCGTCATCGTAGTCAGATTGCTGGTATTGGTTCTGTCTGGGTCGATCAAATGTATTTGGTCTGCCCGATCTGTCGTTAGTCGTGTCATTTGGGGGCCCTCGCTGTTGTCCCTTATTTCTCGGTCCACTTGCTATGTCCTTGGGGTCTTTGTTTCTGATTATTTCCAGAAGAACTGGGCACTGGGATTTCCAATGGCCAGTTCCTTTGCAGAAAGCACACTGGTCCTCTCTAAGGTCTGTACGTCCACTGTGGGGAGTCAAAGTGCGGTCCTGGGGAAATGCAGCCTTAGGGACGTTCGTCTGATAGTTTCCCCGGTATTGGTCTCGTCCTATAGTCACCCCTTGCAGTTGGGCAATCATCACACTCTCTTTCAAGTCCTTCTTCTTTTTCTCTGTTGCCCTATCGTTTTCATTTTTCTGATGTTCATAATATTGGGCCATCTGGAGGATAGCCGTAGGTTTGGAGGCTGCCCAACTACTCTCGCTAGCCTGCAGTTTCTGGGAGACCTCCGACGACAGACCCTTAACATAATTCTGGACAAACAGATGGTGTCCGGTTGCAGTGGTCATGTCCTGGCCGCTGTAATCGAAGAACACCGTTTCAAACCGGGAGAAGTATTCCGATACATCCTCCTGGGGTTTCTGGCGACAGGCCGTTACTATCGACCAGTCCACTTTCTTTTCTGGAATCAGGGTTTTTAATTTCTGCACGATTTTATCTGGAAGGTCTAGAATGGATTTCAAAGGCTTTTGTCCAGGTCCTCGTTGTTTATCAATGTTATCGAGTTGTGACCAGGTATGTCCAAACAGCTCAAGGTGGTCGACTTTCCGGATTTGCTTCCACACATCAGCTGGTAGACATAACCCGAAAAACAAGTCGATGTCATCCAGGGTCATAATCGTTGAACCTAGGGCTGTACCCAATTCAGTATAGAAGGCAGTGGGGTTTTTACGTAGGTCAGGCAGAGATTTCCGGAATGTCAGAATCTCTTGCCGGTCCCATGGCTGGTAGACCCAGTTGTACACTACCCTTCCTTTTGCATCTTGGTGGTTTGCATCATCGTTAGTCCCTGCACCTCGTGGAGGAACCCAGTAAGGGGCAGCCTCTCGTATCGGCATCATGGTGTTAGATTGCTCAGTTTGTGGTTCGGTCGCTACGGATGTCGTGGGTTTAGTTCCCGATTCTCGTTCAGTGAGGTGGCGGAAAACCTCAAGCGTACGCGTAAGGAGGTCCGTCACATCACACTCGCCCTCATCCCCGATATCGACCTTCCGGTACAGAGTCGTTAGGCTCTCGGGACCTTTGTCTCGATATCGGTCCTCGTATGCGTTCAAGACATGGTAACACAGTCGTACGGTAAAATGTCGTCTGTGACTCCCTGTATACGAGTTAAACATATCCGTGATGTACTCTTCATCTTCCTTCCTTTCTACCAGTGTCCTTGCTATCTTGTCGATCCCTGTTCGCTCATCTTTGCTTAGTCTGTTTGTTCTTGCAGAACCAGCCCTTCGGGTCTCAGGGTCGCCTAACGTTGTCGTTTGCGTAGTATTTAATACAAGGGGTTCGGCCGGCACAGAGGCCATGGGGGCCGAAGCTGTGGCGCTACCTTCGTTTGTACCTGGGGGTGGTGAGTGCTGTGCTAAGGGTTGGGAAGGGGCATATGGAGGGGGCATGTAGATGGTCGGAGGACCTAACAGCAGATCATCGTTGGCTCGTTGTTTCGAGGGTAAATCAGGGTAGAGCATGGGGGACGTTCTAACCGGACACTGGCTTGATGTTTCCATTTCTAGTTTCTGTTTGGCTTTCTCTCTTTCCTTTATCTCTCCTTCTAGTTTCTGAGCAGCTAGGTGGGCTGCTTTTCGCAGCTCTTTTCCCAACCTACTCTCAGTTTTCTTTTTACGTTGTTCAGTTTCTTTGCGCCACATGCCGAAACTATCGAGCATAGTGGGCGTTGTCTTGTTTTTACCGAGGGCTGCTTCTAGCGCGTTTATTTTGTCATCATCAAAGGATCCTATCAGTGGCCACTGACTTTCTCGATCCTTTTTCGTATATTTATGCCACAGCTTGTTATAGGCTATAGCGATCAATCCATGCTTCATGAACATGTCCTTATTAGGGGTGCCCTCCAGTGGAGCCGGATGGTTCATCTCTAATAGGCGGTCCGGGCTAAACAGGCTACCAATCAGTGGGGAGAAGACAGACATGACGGATCACAACGGGGACAAAAGTCAGCACTGCCTATCTTATCACTGCGTTCAAAGACTAGACAGAATATTCCTATTCTACGTTGTTTGCAGACAGTGAATACCTCATGAACCAATATCAAATAGTCAACGTTCGGTCAATCAAAACAATTCAGTGGGGAGAATAAGTAGGCCCGCAAAGGTCTGCGTTACCTACCCTTTCACTATCTGCAAAAAAAAAAGGGGGGGGGGGTGCCTTCCAGTTTGCAGACAGAGAATCTCCAGAAAACAGTCTGGGAACAATAGTTCAGGTTCAGATAATTAATCAGTGGGGGAGAAAGATAGGCACGACGGCTGCGTTACCTATCCTTCACTGCTTGCAAAGAGAGAGCTTGTTGTTTCTCCGTTTGCAGACAGCGAATCTCCAAATAAATCAACAAAGAGTAATACTAGTATTTTCTAAACAATTGAACAATCATTTCGCAATTAGTCGTGTATACACGACCTTACCCGGACCGCATGGACAGTTTCTTGTCTTCCGAATCCAGCGCCCGATCGTCCTCTTTTCTTCGTAATCCTCGCGGCACTCCTGATGGTTCCCAGTCAGGACCGTAGATCACTCGAGAGAGGTCTGTTCGGAACCAGTGAAGTTCGGATGATCGGCTGTCAGACGAGGGTCTATCGGACAGGTGCACTCCCGATCGTTGTAGTCATTCACTCTGTCGTCAGGACCTCTCCCACTGGATCCACGTGTCGCTGATGGGCCCCACGCTTGGGACGCCAATTGTAAAAAGGTCAGGCTACCAATCAGTATAAAAGATCCTTAAGTAGTGCCCGGCGGTGTCGCCTCTTAAACCCACAAGATATTAACCAATGAAGAGGCAGGCGCTGGAGACTGGAAGGCAGGAAACAAGGGTTTATTCTCTCCGGAGGAGAACACATCAGTTCGGACAGCCAGTATCGTCACGAGGTGCTCTAACCGCATCTCTGAGGCCTGGCCTCTTATACACAGTTTTATGATCTTTATTGCAGGTAACACATTCTTGTAATGCTTTGAAGTATGAAAGGACATCCTCGGAATCTCCCCTACAGGCCCGTTCCCACACACATTTACAGTTGAAGTCCCCACCCCGGTCACAATAGGTGTTGATTATCGCGCAGCTGGACATTCCGCCGATTCACGGAATGTGTGGGGTTGATCGGATATCATAGGGTGGGGGCTTTGATCAATTCGAGGGCCCTTTAATGGGGGAAGCTTCCTACTGTACGGGGGGGGCAATAAACAGTATCCGCAGGGCCAGGTGGCGGCCTGGGAACGAGGAAGACAAACGGGCGCGCAGGAAAGGGGGTTGTATCAAAGGGCCTGGGACCATGAAAGGAGTGAAGGGAGGTGTCGCGCTGGGAACAGGATGGGATTCCGGGACAGAGCTGCGCTGAAGAGGGGTTTACGACTCAAGGCATGTGAGAGCGGGGGGTGTCTGCGAGGTTGAGGGAGAGAGAGAGAGGCGCTGGCTATCAGCGAGGGGCAGGGAGGCCATGGTGCTCAAAATGGCTGCCGCTTACGTGCACGAATGGGTTCAAGAAGAGCAAGATGGCGCCGATAATGTTGACGTTTGCAGCCTAACTTTTAACACGCCATAGCAGAAGAACCGCCGCTGGACAACCCTGCAACATCATTTGGACCTCTCTTGCCCTCTGATTTCACTGATGCTGACTGTAATGCATTCTATCTAGACTGATCTCTAATGCCCCTTACTCTTTCTCTATATCTTATACCTCTCCTAGATCCCAGAGTGGAGGAGCTCTTGCCACAGCCGCATTGGAAATGGATTGAGAACATAAAGAGAAGAAAATCCCAACACAATAAAGGGACCTGCAGAGCGGATCAGTGCTGCCAGCACAGGATGAACTGTCTTTCACACTTCCTCACTCCTCTAAGCACTCCATCTCATAACACTAAAACCGCGCTTCAATGGTCATCGCACAGGCCATGGAAACAGTTCCCACATAGGAACAAAAACAAAGACAGCACACTTCCAATCACACACCCACACGGTGTAAACTTCTACCATCTGGATAAGCACTTCAGAGCCTCACACAGAGGTAGTAAGTGCTATGCAGGCTGCACTTCAACTCAAATCAATACAATATATACAGCAATCCGTCTGGGACTCTCTATCTCCATATCGAAACTGATGAGACATTTGACTGGAGGTTTGGGGGTCAAATGGTACAGCCAGATCAAGCTTGCTGAAAGTTCTCAGCAGGATATTTTTTAAGAACATCTTGTAGGTAGGAGACTGGAGCATTGACCGTTTTCCAAGTGGACGCTGCCAGGGATTTGTTTGAGTAGGGCGCGACCTCTCCTCGTGAGCTGAGCACACTCAGGCGTACAGAACAGCGACAGATAAAGAAACAGTCAGAAACGTGCACTAGCACTCAGCTCCTGCACTCATGCGTGCTCATTTTTTCGTCAGTGCCTCAGGGCTGCAGGTGCATAGCAAGGGTGACTGAAGACCTCATCCTCATACCTGGATGGCAGCTCAGGTATGAACACCAGATGTGCCGCCCCTCCCTCCCTACTGAGTGGGCTGTACTACGGTGCACCGCTGGTAAATATATTGCATGCCTTTGCCTCGAATATTTTAGCACGCATGTTTTTACCACGATAATTCATTTGCATCGCATTCCAATACCAGACATTGTTTATATATGTAAAAACAATAGGGCAGATTTTGCCACTTTTGCGTCATTTTTAACATGGGAAAATGTACGCAAAATTGGTGCAAGGGGCTTGTAAATCTGCCCAAATGTATTTGTGGGGGAAGACCCCCCAAACCCCCTACTTACCTTAACTTTGTGGTATTGGTATGCGATGTAAATGAAGAATTGGGGTAAAAAATGCGTGCTAAAAAATGCGAGGCAAATGCATGCGATGTATTTACCTCGTTGTAAAGGCTGTTTCCCACTGAGTGCCTTGCTTTTCCTATATAGCGGAGTTTAATGCTAGACCGCAGAGCTAAGGTGACCAGATGTCCTGGATTTCTCAGGATAGTCCAGGTTTTGCAGAGTTTTGTTCAGATATCCCGACACTTTTAACAATCTCAGATAGATGTCCCGGTTTTTAGAGGGTGGATTGAGTATTTGAATTCATGCCTCTGAATTTTAAAAATAAGTTAATCATGATGCTGCCCCGCATCAGCTTCATTCAAGCAGCACAACAGGTGCACCCTATGTTCATGGTCCCATCAGAGGGCAGGAGGTACTGACGGCAGGGAGGAGGTCCTGTGTGTTTTAACATCAGTGGCATGCACTGTTTGTACCTTTATGCACATTTGTTATAGTAGAAACATGCATACATCTATGACTAAACCTAGACAAACATTTTATTCATTTATATTTGCCTAACCACAAACAAGGTTGCGTGTGTGTGTGGGTGTGTGGGCACACATGTGTGTGTGGGTGTGTGTATATAATATATTATATACTGCTAACAACTATGGAGCTGTTTGAGGAATCTTCAACAAAACGTTACTAGAAAATCCCACTGAAATTCACCAGTAAGAATGAATTGAAGTGACTATAACTCGCACCCTCGCCATGCTCATGATCGATCTCACATATTACATCACTCATGACATCTTCTATAACATCATTGATAACATCACTGATGGCATTCTGTATGGCATCACTAATCACAATACAGTGCGTGGCGGGTGCTCGAGTTATAGTTACTTTCGTGAACTAGAACTGGTGAAATTCCATATTTTCTTAGTTTAAAAAAAGTTACATTTAAACTGACATTTTCACCTAACTATAAAAATAATTTTGATCTTTGGTTTTATATATAGTCCTTTTTTTTTGCTTTTCAAAATCTGGTTGCCCATGTAAAGCACACGTGAATGTCCCTCACTCCAAACTACCGGCCCATCCTACACTTCCTTCTTTTAGTCCCTCATTCTCTGTCCTCCTTCAGCCTTCCCTGCCCCCTTTTCTCCGTTCCTGATTAACCTTTCTTTCCCACAGTTAGCTGCCTTCCTTCCTCCTCTCCCTTGCCCAGGAGCCAGTGCGGCGCCTGTGGGAGAGTGTCCGCTGGGAGAGGTCGCAGTCGGTGCCCGTGGATACCACACACATGTATTCTCTCCGGCTATTTACAGTGTACACTGACATTGTTTTGTAAACCAAAGGGCTCACCTGCAGGACAACACTTCAGAGGGTGTGCAGGCCTGCTCCAACTCATCTTAGCCAAGTACCGTGCAGGCGATGAACCTTCAGTAAAATACAGGGCCATATTATCAAGAAAGGGCGATACATTATCGCCGCTTTTATCGACAGAAAACTGCCGCTAAAGTGGCGATAATGGGCTTGATAATATGCCCTTGTGAATTCCCATGGAAGCCCAGGTTCTGGTGTTAACCTGGGCTTCTATGGGAATTCACAAGGGCATATTATCAAGCCCATTATCCTGCCGATAAAAGCGGCAGTTTCCTGCCGATAGAAGCGGCGATAATGTATCGCCCTTTCTTGATAATATGGCCCACAGTTCTCACCAAGGCTTTCATGTTTCACACTCTGTTGTAACATGGCAGAGCTCTCACCGAAGGTTCCAAGTGGATGCATGAGGTTCCATGCCACCAGCGTACATGTTTTTGTCAGGTGGAATTTGTAAAGTGCAGCTTTGGCCTTTTGTTGCTGAGGGGAAGTGTTGCGTGTTGCTAAAGGGTGCGCCTATGTCTGTGTCCCAGTGCCCATGCCCCTGTTCCATTGTTAGCATCCCAATCTTTCTGTCCCAGGGTGAGTGTTCCAGTGTCTGTGTACCACTGTCTGCTTCCCAGTGTAAGTGTCTCAGAGTCTGTGCCACAGCATCTGTGTTTCTTTGTCACTGTAAAGGTCGGTGCCTGGTTAAAGAGTCCAACATTAGGGGCCTTATATATGACTTGCTTAGTAGGTGATGAAAAGATCCATGACCGGTGCTTGGAGGGGCGAGGGCTGGGCGAGTAGTGGGAGCATTGTAAAGACCATAGACTTGGTTGGAAAAATAGGGTCATGTCCTATCAGTTGTGGAAAAGCTAACCAGTTCTAATCAGATGGAGTTAATGCATTAATTTGGTTCCGCAAGACCTGTAATCAGGCCCTTAGTGTTTGCATCCTACTATTAGGGTCCCTGAGCCCATTTGTAGATCCCAGTACTCTTGTCCCATTATTCTGGTTTGTGTCCTGGCATCTGTTTCCATTATCCATGTCTCAGTGTCCTTTTTCAAGTCTGAATCCCAATGCCCATGTCAGGGTATATCCTTTTGCCTACAGCTTCACAATGGCAATGAAACAAGTGGCATAACGTCGGCATGAGTTGCGCCCAAAAGCTGCTAAGCAATCCCAATCCAACCTTACGAGAGCCTGGCCCTGTCAGGGAAACTGACAGGCACCAACGCCTACTGTTTTTTCACCAACAGGAAAGACAACAGCTGCACTCTTAGGGAGAGGAACAAACTTGCTGCCCACTTATGATGCAGGCATGCAGGGCCCCAACAGATGGGCCACGTATCCTCCACCAAACCATCATCAGATAATGCCCTGCACCATCGTACCACACTCAATCACACCGGCCCCTTGACCAACGAGATTTAAAGTGCACTTGCACTGAGTTTTAGCCTGCCCCAATTAACAATTGCTCCTAGAAAGTTCAAGCACTGCTCCAGTCCTTTGGTGAGGATGAATAATATGCTGCACCTCGTAGTCCAATTCGAACAGAGGGGCCATAATTAAGGCCCCAGAATTGTATCCAAACGTCACGGTCCCAGCTGCCAAGCCCAGGTGGAGGGCAATGTTGAAAGCAACCTGCCTCTTTGTACTATAAGGACTAATACTGACCACACCATAGGGATACCCCTAACTGTCAATAGGATTCATCTCCTTTTTCTAAATATGTGTTCACCGAAAGGGCACTTTCTCAAATGCTCTTAACACACTGGCACTTAATCACCATACCACTCTGTTGGCAACAAGGACCAACTTGTACTTATTCTGTAAAATAGGCTGGTTAATTGCATTTATATTTTATTTTAACTTTGACGCTGCTATTTCAGCATGCTTTTTTATGGATGGATTTATTGTCTTAATAGGTGTGAACTTTGTTTTTATCAAATTAACTTTTTTTTCTGCATTGTAAAGGTTTTAAATAACCATGTACAATAAAGTATTACCTTACCTTACAGCTTCACGCACACGCACAAACACACACACACACACACAGGCATGCACTCACACACACATGCACCCACACATGTGGTACTGCACAAACTCAGCACAAGGACATTAGAGTGCTTTACATGAGCACCAGATTACGTTACACAAGCTCAGTTTATTATAATTTTTTAGCAGGGGCAGAGTAAATAATTTGCCCATAATTACAGACATTTGAGACGACGCCGGCACTCCTTCCAAATATGCAACTCTGGCAATTAGACAGCGCCTTCTCCTTAGTATACTGTAAAGCAGCGTCAGGTGCTGGTTTCCAGGTGTACTACAGTGACTGTCACGTGACATGTGAGCGGGGGCGTCATGAAACCACCCTGCCCTTCCATCCCCCATTAGCAGCAACAGCGCGGGTTCTTGATGGGTCTCTTCTGCAACTTGGCAGATAAAGGCTCATAATTATTGTGAAAGGTTGGGTGAGTGACAGGATGTATGTAAGGATGAACAGTTGAGTGTAAGGGTGGATGGCTGGATGAGTCAAAGGGTGGGTTGATGGATAGACAGACGGATCGATGAGTGAAAGGATGATCGGATGGATGAGTGAGTGAAAAGATGGATGGGAGAGTGAGTGTAAAAAATGGATGGATGGGTGGAAGGGTTGATGAATGAGTGAAAGGGAGAATGATGGACGGATGAGTGAAAGGATTGATGCATAAAAAGGATGGATGAATGACTGAAGGGTGAATGGATGGATGGATGAGTGAAAGGGTGGATGGATGAGTGAAAGGAATGATGGATGGATGGATGGATGAGTTAAAGGATGAATGGGTGGTTAAAAAACTGGATGGATGAGTGAAAGAATGGAAGACTGAGAGAAGAGATGGAAAGGGGGATAGAAGCATGGATGGGTATAATGCGTTTCCTTTATTATCTAGAACACTCCTTCTTTTCAAACTTGTATATCACTCTCCAGGGCCTAATCCTTTGCATTTGACAGTCTAATCTCATGACTTCTTTGTACCTTCTCAATCCAGCTCCCAGTGCTCAAACTTCTGAATGCGACTGTGTTCTTATTTTGGCTCTCTCCAGCTACAAATCATTTCCTCACTTTAAATTTGGTGATGTCTCTAGTAAGGATATAATGTATGACTCCTTTGCCGCTATACATCCTTCTTTATCCACTTCATCTTCAACTCCGAACATAACTTTTCAAGGCGTCATAGGTCAATGGGAAGCAACTGTTAGGATTATGGTTGGTTATTATCGGTGTCATAAAGCCACACTACTTATGCAATATAATGTAACGTAATGTAAGGTAGATTTGTAGAGCGCTGCTTGTTACCCGTGACCGTATCCTGGCATTGAAAGATCACTGGCCCTGTATCTTTTAGTACTTGACTCTTTCATGGTGGCAGGGTCAAGCAGTTAAGTCTTATTCCATGAGTTCGGGTATGGTTACACACTAAGACATAGCAAAGCAATTTAGATAAAAGGTAGTCCATTGACAGTACATAAAGTCATTTACTTTAGAAACAAAGAGGGCTTTATCATAGGTAAGTAAAATATTACCTAGCAATTCCTGGGTCCCGGTCCGACTGTGAACTCAAAGCAGCCCTGGCAATTTTGTCGCACCAGATCTCATCCCCCCCCTCCCATGCCTCCCCCCTATGCCCTCCCCCATGGCCCCAGTGGAGGAGGGGGTGGCGGAGCTGCAAGTGCGAAGCATTGCTGCTTTTGTTACTGGAGCTGATATTGCAGCACAGTTGCAAAACCGGCCCCCAGTAACAAAACCAGCAGCCACCACTTCAAAACCACCCCCACTCTTCCAGCCTCTTGGGGAAATGCCTGATGCCGACTACAGCCAATCCGGCCCTGCCTGGGTCCTTATTACAATTTCAGAAGTGTTGGTAGCTCCCTCGCGCTAGCTGCTAGGTTTCTAGTTAAGCATGAGTTCTTTGGACAAAAGCTGATCATGGTGAAAAGTACGGAAGGCCTGCGTAGTGTTTGAAGGTTTGGCAGGAAAATGGCGCTCAAACAGTAGTACAGGGTTTGGCAGATTGTTTAAGACAGTTTATCACGGTGCGGCCAGTATGGAGGGATACCCTAAACCTCTCAGTGGGCCAAAGATCACAACCCTTGGCCCTGGAAACAATACGTAACAGGTACTGTGCACACATGTGAGAATAAACAGTAATGATACTGAGCGGATTACAGAAAATCAAGATGACACCGGTAGTGTGATAGAGACATAGTTTATGTTGACATTATCTTCATGAACATACAACGCCACCTGTTACACATGGTGAAAAGTACGTTGAAAGGGCGGGGGTAAATCTAGAAGCTTTATGTATTGCAATTTCCAATGAGACAGAGTGGACACAGAGTGGTAAGTTACAGTCCTTGCTACTCATCTGTCTTACCCTTTGAATGAAAAGCAATGTTGTGGATAACAGTCCACTCTGGAAAGTGTTGCTTGTGCACTCCTTGATGTCCCATAAACCCACCTCCCACCCATATAGGATCCTAATCTTACGGAATAGGCACCTTCAAGAGGTGCCCATTGGATTGTGTAGGGACTCCTCCCTCACGATGACCAAACAAGTCAACGCCGTCTCGTCTTCTTGTTTCAACACCCTGCGCATGCTCCGAAAGATCTTCTGGTGGATCCCCACCGAAACCAGGAAGACGGTCACCCAGGCCCTCGTCACCAGCCGACTGGACTACGGGAACACCCCCTACGCTGAAACCACAGCCAAACTACAGAAAAGACTCCAGAGCATACAGAACGCTTCTGCACGACTCATCCTGGACATCCCACGTCACAGCCACATCTCTGCCCATCTGAGAGACCTGCACTGGCTCCCCGTCAGCAAGAGGATCACGTTCAGACTCCTCACCCACGCACACAAGGCTCTCCACGACATGGGCCCCAAATACCTCAACAGCCGCCTCACATTCTACACACCCACCCGCCAGCTCTGATCGGCCAGCCTCGCCCTCGCCACCGTCCCACGAATTCGCAGAGCCACTGCCGGAGGAAGATCCTTCTCCTACCTGGCGGCCAAGACGTGGAACTCCCTCCCCACCCACCTACAGCTGACCCAGGACCATCTCTCCTTCAGGAAACAACTCAAGACCTGGCTATTCGAGCAGTAGCGGCTCCCCCACTCCCAGCGCCTTGAGACCCTAGCGGGTGAGTAGCAGGCTCTACAAATATGTTGATTGATTGATTGATAGGGAGACCTGTTGATCTAGTCACAGATGCTCAGCGAAGGGGCACCATTTTAGTTACTGGAGTTCAGGGTCTGCTGGACACTATTCTGAGGCAGCCGCGGCCGGTAGTGGGAGTACCGGCCGGGCGGTGACGTGGGGAGGGGGAGGGGCAGGGTGGGGGGTAGTAATATATGGATTACGGAGTTAAAGACTTAAGTAAACATAAAAATAAATGAAACAAATTTCGTTGAGTGCACTGCATCACCAAATGTGATGCATTTTATTTATTTTTATGTTTACTTACCTGTTAAACTCCGTAATCCATACATTACTACCCCCCACCCTGCCCCTCCCCCTTGCCACGTCACCGCTCGGCCGGCACTCCCACTACCGGCCGCAGCTGCTCTGAGGTGAGAATAGTGGCTAACAAAAAACACGGAAGATACGGTAGGTCTAATACACTGTCATAATAGGAAAACCTTATTATGGAAAATTCAGAGTAGTAGATACCAAATGATTATCTATAAGGAACACAAGAGAGCTATCTAAACAGTCACAGATCGTGAGTAAAGAAACCCATCAGCACACCAATTGGTGGGGCCTCATCATCTGGGTTTTGTAACCGCGAATGATGTCCATAAAACAACACCTCAATTAATTCAATGAGGGTTGTAAAGTTTGGATCATCAGACGCAAAAGACATAAACCATCACACAGATGATGGGTGTTATAAAGAGCTGATAGGAAAAAATTGCAGTGCCCAAACAATAATGTGAAAAAGTTAAAAATACCTGTCGTGATGACTAAAGAGCAATTTTATTAGGGGTGACCATCAGGACGGTATGTTTAAAAGCAGAGTGGGTATAGTATTTTGAAAAGAATATTACTAACCATCAAGAATGTAGAGTGGTCAACATGTTTCAGCCCTTACGGGCTTTCGTCAGGACCTATGGAGTTCACTACTGCAATTATGTGAAAAAATGAAAAAATGAAAGGAGACCTACCAATGGTATGGTCACTTCAATCCCAGCGCTCTCCTGTGTAATCAGAAAACATAGAAAAGAGAAAACAAAAATACAAGACAGTTTGTACCCAGTGTTCTCTTAGATTTTATACGGAATCTCAGTATGAACAGGCTGATTTAACAATCACTGTCAATATTGGATTGGAATCATGCATTGGTTACTCACCCATAAATGTAGGGAGGAACAGCCTCACCTTTTCCTATTATGACAGTGTATTAGACCTACCGTATCTTCCGTGTTTTTTGATAATTGAGTTGGGGGACAAGATACTAGTAGGTCTTTAATATTTCTCCCCTAGGACCCTCCTCACTTTTCTGTTTGTATTGAGAATAGTGGCTAGCCATGGTGCCAGTACACCTAAGGTACAGTGTCGATTTCCCGGAGATGAAGGACTGACTGATCTGCTGAGTAAGGGGTTGTTCCACCAGCGAATGTGCCAGGAGTTTGTGGGAGGTTTAAAGTTCATCCACGTGGCCTAATTTCTATGATCCCTGAGCCCTAATGAGGAATGGAGGCAAAGGTCGCACCAATGCATGACACGAATCGCCTACAATTATTTTAGCCATAGAGAAACTGCTTGTTGCAATAGCAATCTATCAATTCTTTTTCATTTTGGTAAAGTCGAGTAACAGGAGGGCCTTGGACTTGCAGAACTCCTAACTTGGTTAATGCTCAGTGTCAGTTCAATCTAGAAGGCCCAATAAACTCGCCCAGGCGAGGGAGGAGGGTAAAGATGATCTCAAGGCCCACTTGTTGGCATCTAGGGCAGTCGCTTCAAAGGCCAGGAGCGCAGTGGCTCACCAAGGAACTCTGCAGTGTCATTGTCAGCCTGGTATCTTGCAGTTGTACAGCTCCTCCTCTTTCTGTGCAGCCCTTCCGCCAAGTGGCCATGGCTAGGGCTCTTCTGAGCAGACTCCTCGTGCAACCACTGATTCAGCACCCTTCTCTCAGCAGACATTCAGATCCTCTGGAGCTCCAGCAGAAAGCTGCAGACTTCTCAGGGGATGTTCCTACACTTGGCTGTCAGATTTTCCAACACTCTTTCTAGTCATCTCACACCCTCTAGTCTAAGTTCCCCCTTCAACCGTGAGGAATGTCCGCAGTAAAACCGGCTCATCTGGCAGGCTAGCTCCAGCCTTCATTCTGTACACCGTGCCTACAGCGGGGAGCCAAAATGGACTCCATTGTGCAAATGACATAGACAACTCCTGGGTCACCCTATTTCTCCCATATAGCCCACATAGGCTCTTAACCACGTGCATTGACCGCAGCAAAGGACTGGATTGCAGAAGCCTAGACATGCCATCATAATAGGCGGGCCAGTAAGACAACCGCCCCATATGTGCAAGGGATAAAAAGGCATGTCCTGCTGCTATAGATAAAAACACTGTCACAATTGTCCATTTAGGGCAGTCTGTTTGAGCTGACAGTAGTCATTCTCAGTATTGGAGGCACACATATTTTCACAATGATCCGTACGTTACCACTTAACTCTTTCCATGACTCTACCGCTAACCCTTGTGCAGCCCCTACACCTAAAGTATCCTAAGTCTCATCCCATACCCCAACCGGAATCCTTATCCTTATTGTAACCCTAACCTACCACCATCTCTTAACCTAACCCTAACCTAAACCCAATCCCTAAACGTAATATAACCCTAATCCAATCCTTTACTCAATCACTGACCCTTCCCCTCCATACCTTAACACGGACCGCTTACCATTCATCATCACTCCCACCATACTGTACGGTACCCTAAGCCTAAACTTCTCTCTAACCCATGAATTTTTCATTACATTTTTTTTTTACTTTTTTGTATATTCTACTTTTTGTATTCTCATTTTCTACTTTTTGTTATTCTATCTTTCTACTTCCGTTTTTTACTGCAAACCTTAGATATGTCTGGCGTGTGTTAGCCTTGTGAAGTCTAGCTGGTGTGGATACCTGAAACCATTTTTACTGGTCTGTTTGATGCCATACATTTCTTCAATCGTGATTTCAGGTTGACCAGCCTTTATTGCATTTGCACCGATAGGTTGCCAGCCTCTTACCTCCTCCCGCCTTTGCGATGCTAGGCCTCATTTCGGTTCTTTGGAATCATTTTTGAGTCTGTTGAGCTAGGGTGCTTGTACACCTGAAGCTGTGAGATCTTCATCACATGTTGTATGGATTTAGCGACTGCCGAACCACAGTGGGGTTTCTTTGGTCATCTTCAATATGTCTCCTATTTACCATCAAGTTCCCAATTTGAACCCTGGATTTCTATTTACCTGCTTTTTTTTGTTTTAGGAATTTGATAAGGTGCTTGCCTCACTTCAAGGAGCTTCGGGGGCTTTAAAACAACATGTTTGTATTGCAGTGAAAGCATTTCAGTCCATTGAGTGCTGTATGTGGAACAGCAAGGCTGGACTAGCCATAGCGAGCATCAGGCGATTGCCCAGGAGGCTGTAAAGGTTGGGGCAGGTTTTGGAGCGGTGGGGGCTGGTTTTGCAGCGGGTCTGCAACATCGTCCCCCAGTAACAAAAGCAGCAGTGCTGGGGTCCGATTGTTTTAGGCAGCAGTGCTTCATGCTTGTTCCACCCTTCCCGGGGTAGTGGCTAGCCGACGAAATTGCCAAGGCTGCTTTGGGTTCCCAGTCCGGCCCTGTAGAAGAGTATGGTGGATTGGGTGCAGTAGAGAATGGATAACATTGCATTTCGATGCAAACAATTTTTAGTGTGGGTCTCTCCCTCAGAGATGCTGGTCTTTCACCTTTTCTATTTCTGTTACCTCTCATGTGAACCCTGTTGATTTGCTTTTGTTTTAATGTATGTCCCTTCATAGAGGCTAAACACTTATACCGCGCTGTCCTCTCCTTCATCCACCACAATAGCATCCTCCCCCTCACCATGTATGACTGTCCTAACAGGGCCGCATTGCAAAAGTCCTCCTTTTTGCAAAGCTGAATATACTGCAACCGACAGCCTTTGCTTGAGTACATACTGACTCTGTGAGTGCCCTTAACAAGCCAGGGTCTATCCCTTGTAGACATGTTTCTGTCACAGTGGCCCTGAAGAAGGCTCATAGGGAGTGAGTCATAGGCAGTGGGATCTCCCATAGTTAAAGTGTGATAGCAAATGTAGCAGTTCTGCTATCTTTATTGAAGCTGTTGTCCCACTAATGTATCTTATTGTCAAGGCTGAATGTGCCGTGGCTTACTGGCGCCAAGAGGGGTGTGATCACCTGTACTATCTGCGCCCTGAACAACAAGGGGAGAGGTGTGGCGGCGCGGCCAGGGCGACTGACGCTGGAATCTGGGGATCACGGTTCGATCGCTGGCGGCAGATTAGCCCAGCACCATGTGACTCTGGGCAATAGCATGCTTAATCTTCCCGACGGCCCCCAGCGCCTAGAGACCCTTACGGGTGATTGTTCACGCTTTACAAATGTGGATTGTGTTGTTGTTAATGCACGGACACTTGTGCAGCTGACCCTTCCTTCACCATAAGATGTTCTTGGACAGACGTCAATCGCCCCGGTGAGAGGTGCGGCTCAGGGCAGAGAGTGAAGGGCAGGGACGGGTTGGGATGCCAGGTAGTCCGGCATTGGGAGATAGGCCGGTGCCTCAGAGTCATCTCTGGGCTCGTTTTTTAGGGTCTCTGTAAACCGGCACACAGAAACATGCCATCTTCCCCAGTCCCCGCCAGACCACTGTAAAGTGTTGCCAGTCTCATGGCACTCCCCTGCCATGCTGTCAGACTGAGGCTGGGGGCAGGTGGTGTTCTGCCCATTACGGTATTCTCACCTCGCCCCCTGCCTCGTGTGGACAGTCCGGCCCAGAAGCAGTGTCAATTCCCCCGCTGGGCATCACTTTCAGGCCTATGTGGGTGAGGGGAAGGTGGGAATTTGCGGGGCCATTCTCACCCAAGCCCTCCTGGAGTAGCAACATCAGCTGTGTGCTTTTGTTTACCCCTCCCTCCCTCCCCTGTTAGGTCATACCTTGAAGCTATAATGCGATGGGGACGGGGTTAGTAAAGAAGTGGCCTCGTTAGGGGCCAGGTCTTGTCACCTCGGTCCCAGGGCCTCATTTATGAGGCTTTGTGTCAGTTTTGCGCTTCCGATGCATCACTTTTTGTGACGCATCGGCGGCGTAAAACATGCCTCCTGTTGCGCACTATTTACAAAGTGACGCATCTAAGCAGATGCGTCACTTTGTAAACCCCTGCGCTACATTATACCTGCGTCAGGTATAATGTATGCAGAGGGGGCGTTCCCCCGCAAAAAGCCTCGTAATAGTGACGCAGTGAAATCTATGAGATTTCACTGCGTCATTTTTAGGACGCTATTGCGTCAAAATCTTGCGCCTGCCTCACAGCAGGCGTAAGACTGACGCAAGCCCTTTCACATGGGGCTTTCCCCATGTGAAAGGACGCATTGCTGGAGTTGCGTCACTTTTGCGACACACTCCAGCAATGCGTCACTTTTGCGCCTACAGATACGTCAGAAATACTGACGTATCTGTAACTCCTTGCGACATGATGTGTCATATTAGAAATATGACGCATCAATCATGTCGGAAGGAGGGCTCACAGAGAAGTGACGCATCGCTGCTTTCACGCAGCGATTCGTCATTTCTCATAAATGAGGCCCCCAGTGTCTTATAGGCCTTGGTGGACAGGTGTGTGTGTATGTGGGAGGGGGTTGGCATGGGCCTCGCTGTAGGGCCACCTTCCCTAGAGGAAGAAAAAACATAGAATGTCATTTTATGGTTTCAGAGTTGGAGCTGGTGAAGTATTTCGAGCTCTGGGGCCTGCACAACATCCAGTGATACTGAGTGAGTCACAATCTACCTACATAAAATAAAAAAATAAATCAATTTTGTGCAATATAGCTGTGCTCATGGTAATTGCTCCAATGCCTTTCAGTTCAGGCTATATAAGGCTAAAAAAAACATGCTAACCCTTTCGAAACAAGGGACACTTTTTTGGGGAGTGCCCGGTCCTAAGTGTGATCCCAATCTGACCCTGGTGAAAGGTGCAAAAGGGGGCACTTGCCCTGCTGGTCCGTGACAGTCTGCCTGTGGTCTGATGAGGCGTTCTCCACCCTTCACTGAATATATATTTGAATGTGAGACAGCAGGCTGTAAACTCAGCCCTGCAATTACTAGATCTTTAATAGTTTACACCCTGTAATTTCTTATAATTGTGTCATCGCGCCTGCCACGTAAAATAGTTGTTTTAATAAAGACCTAGGCTGGCGGATGCATCAGGGCTTTTGAATCATCAGTTTTAATTGCTAGCAGGATAACTAGCATCTCAGGACATCCTTGCCTTTTACACTTGCTGGTGTACAAGGCATGGGGATAACAACAGCGCAGTTGCCACTAGTACAACATTTTAAATACGCTTGCCTGTCACAACGTACCTGCAACCAGCTTTAGCAATACTTTCTTGATCAAGCTAAAATGATGTGCCATCTCTGATGTGGAAGCTTGTAGCATTTTGGCTCTCAAGGCAGCTTGCTCAGGCAAAAACTGTTTATATGTTTGTAACTCTTGAAGGTCACTTCCCCTGTTTTCATGAACTCGGCTAGGCACCTGCTTTTATTCTTTGTGGGAATTCTAGGAAGTGAACAATTTTAGGGACTTGTGTGTGGTCTACATTTGAACCTTGCCTAGTGCAGAGAGCTTGCCTCCACCAGTCATTTTCTGGGTATCCCCAATCTGTTCACACAGTAATTCACAGATTACTATTATATTCTCTAATGTGAAACGAGGCTTTCCAACTCAAAACAGTGACGTTTACTTCAACTCCCTTTTTCATTCCAACCCCTTACTTTTTGGGGGACTTGCAAGCAAATTCTAAGGCACCAAAGTTAAATTGATTTAAAGCATGTAATACAACTCTTTTTCTCTCCACACGTGGCATGAGGGTGTGAGGAAATATAAAGGAACTGTCGTACTATGCACACAAGTACCCAAAGCGCAACAGAGCAGTGTCTCAAAAGGCAGATGATGTACTTTTATCAAACAAATTGTAAAGCGCTCTGATATCCTTCGGGATCAAGTTCGCGCTACATTAAACTTTATAAATAAATAAATAAACATTATCTAGTACCTCCTGTGAATATTATAGGAGGGCCTAAGGTTTCCAAAGAGGCTGAGACAACTCCCCCCCCCCCTATCTTTAATTTCAGCTGGTTATCTGTAGTGGGAGACATAGGAAATAGTCTCAAACACCACCATCCATGAGGTGAGGCTGCATGGGTTCAGAGTTCTGCCATAGCGTTTGTGTGCAGCAGAGAAGCCTGGAAGGTGTAGTGAGGGCTCCAAGCAAACCTAGCAGCATGGAGGCTAATGCCAGGTGAGGCAGGCCAGCCAGAGATGACCTCTTCCTGTCGCTAGAGCGGCACTAGCGAGCTAGCAGGTACGCTGGCAGCTTGAGCGGCAAGGTGAGCGATGGTGGCTTAACTGTAGGATGAAGGACTGAGGTTTGCTTCCAGGATGGTCGTGGTTCTACGTTGAAGGCAACCCCATGAGCCCATGCGGGAGCAAGCCGTAATAGCAGAGATCGAGGGACTGCAGGCAAATGGGTGAGAGCACTAACCACCCGCTATGGGGGAGATGAATGCCGACTCGCGTGAGGGTAACTGCTCAGCCATGACATGTGCCCAAGGCCTATCTTTAGAAGTCATGGAAAAAGGCAGAGGGGGAAGAACTGTGTGTGACGTGGTCTCAGTAAGGCTTTTAGGACTGAGACTGAACGTTCCATGGGATGAAGGGATTTGGGACATCATTTATGAGAAGTGACGAATCGCTGCATGAAAGCAGCGATGCGTCACCTCTCAGTGCGCCCTCCTTCTGACATGATTGATGCGTCATATTTACTGTGTGACGCATCATGTAGCAAGGAGTTACAAATATGTCAGTATTTGTGACATATCTGTATGGCGCAAAAGTGACGCATTGCTGGAGTGTGTCACAAATGTAACGCAACTCCAGCAATGTGTCCTTTCACATGGGGCAAGCCTCATGTGAAAGGGCCTGCGTCAATCTTACGCCTGCTGAGAGGCAGGCGTAAGATATTGACGCATTTGCACCCTAGAAGTGGCGCAGTGAAATCTGGTAGATTTCCCTACGTCACTTCTACGAGGCGTACCTACGTGGGAACGCCCACCTTGCATACATTTTACCTGGTGCAGGTATAATGTAGCGCAGGGGTTTACAAAGTGATGCATCTGCTTAGATGCATCACTTTGTAAATAAAGCGCAACAGGAGGCATGTTTTACGCCCCCGCTGCGTCACAAAAGGTGACGCAACGGAAGCGCACAACTGTCGCAAGACCTCATAAATCAGACCCCCGGTATTTTTACTGTGGGGAGACATGAAGGTAAGGAGAGAATACATGAAGATAAGGCCATGGTCCATTTGTCAGTCGTTCTGTCTGGATAGGCGTGTGTGCCTTATGTCATAAAGTAGATCACATCTAACGTCTCCACCTGAATGTAATTGTATAGTACACACTGCAAAGTCAGTCTCTTGGGTGTCGCTAATGAGAGTCGAATCCTAAATCATAAGGGCGTTCCAGAATGTCAGCACTTTAGGGAGTTCCCTAATTGAAATAAGAAGTTTGTATGCTTGTAAAATATAATCTGACTGTGACAAAAAAGGACTTAGCAGCCTACTTGGTGTGAAGTGGGATTTTTGAGAATATTAAGCTTGCGTACAGGTAATTGATGATACTTAACTGGTCAATAGGTGCTTTGCGATGGTGACACTCACGAAGGAAATGGACTTGCAGAGAGAAATATCCCGGACTTGAGGGGGCTACTGCCTGATATAGCACTGCCTGATATAGCACTGCCTGATATAGCACTGCCTGATGTACCACTACCTGATATACCACTGCCTGATATAGCACTGCCTGATATAGCACTGCCTGATGTACCACTACCTGATATACCACTGCCTGATATAGCACTGCCTGATATAGCACTGCCTGATATAGCACTGCCTGATGTACTACTGCCTGATGTACCACTGCCTGATGTACCACTGCCTGATATACCTCTGCACTTTCCAGTTTCCATTTGGTGTTAAACATTGTAATAGTCTTCCATGCAAAAAAAGCTTGTGTATTGGTCTATTACTCTGGCCAAGCCTGCTTACCATAAAACTGTTTTCATATACAAGGAAGAGGAGTGATGGAAAGCAATGATTTGCAATAATGAAGTATAACGTCATAAGTAAATAGACGGCGCTACTGTCGCCCACGAATAGAATGCATTTCTGGGCTCTGCAGAATGAATTTTACAAGTTTGCTTCTGTTGTGTGTCTGGCACGACAAGTGAGACCTTTGTCAAAATAAAACGGTGGCCACTGCAGGAGAGGCATTGGGGTGTTGTACTCTCTCAGATTAATGTGAGTAGTGAGGCTCTGGAAGGAACGGCAGCATACTCCTTCAATCAAATTTAAATTATGCAACACAAACATTAAGAAATACACTTAAAAAAGTAACAAAGATTTTTGACTGCCCCTCCAACAGTAGTGTTAACTGAAGCGTCTTTGTCAACTCCCCTTCTAGCATCGATTGTGTGTGGTTTCAACACCTCTACTTAGACAGGCAGCGCAAATCATCATTGTTTTGCATGCTGGAAACAGATTTCCGTATCATAGCATTGTGAGGGCAGTGAACCGAGTTTAAAATCCACTGGAAAATGCTTTGCCTATTTTGTGAGCTCGTCAGTACTTAATTTGAACCGGTGGTTTCCGGTGCTCGGCACAGGCATTACATTGTCAACACCAGCACTCATGCCAGTCTGCCACATGGTGGCGCTGCCTGTCTAATTTAGGGATAAGCACAACAGTTGTTTATTAAATCAATATACATTAAAAAAAAAAGACTAATACCTCCCACCCAAGCCATTCTTATTGCTTTGGGGGCATGGAAAAGTCTGAATTTTCAACCTTGTAAGAGTGTGATTGATAGTTCTCGTGTTGGTATTGTGATTGGCAGTGCTGGCAGGGGCGATGGGTGGTGCAATCCGCAGTGACCTCCTGACGAGGGCCCTGGCACTTATTTTTTTACAAATTAAGCAATGGTGTTTGTGGACTTGTTTGTATACTCTAGTAGCAAAGGCTATGAGTTCAGAATCTATTTGGTCCTGACTTTCATCCATTCCTTGTTCTATTTAGACTTGCAAGGTCGGCTTCGTAGTTAACACGAGAACACACTGGCAACAAGCTCTTGATTCAGCTGGGACCTCTCTTGTATGACAACTATCACCACAGTTCTGGGCTTGTTTCTTTGTGTAATGTAACTGGTGCTCATGTAAAGTGCTCTGATACCTTCGGGTCAAGTTTGCACTATATAAAAACTCTGAAGGAAAAAAAATCTTGGTAGCCCGGGCCCGACGAGGTTCCTTGTGAGATGTACTCTGGTTGTGGATCCACACCTGCTTTCACTCATGGAATGGGTGTGGCTTTGGGTGCCATCTTGGCTTTAGAACCAGCAGCACAAAGCCTACAGTGACTGCTAGATTCAGGGCATGCTAGCAGCCTTTTCGTCCCATCAACAAGCTTGGATAAAAAAAATTAAATTGGCTAAACTTCAGTCTGCTGTCTGTCCCTGGCTGAGAGGAGGTCGCTATCTGAAGCAAAGTTACCTCCAGAGCACATATCCTGATCTCGTTTTATTGTGTGTGCCAGTGCAGAAAGGGTCTTTGAGCTTCTTTTTTGTGTCTTCAGCGCATATATCAACTGACAAAATCTTCAAGTTAGTGCAAGTTTTGCTGACAGCAGAGCTCAAAAAACACAAAGAGGAAATTACTGCCCTGTGTTTCTGAGTTCTGCTGTCTACAGCCCATGAAATGTCTTGTAGATAATCTGGGCAGATTTAATAACACTTTGCACTGGGTTTGCATCACAAAAGTGACGCAAATCCAGTGCAAAGTGTTCAGGTGTGATTTACTTTCAAATGCAAATCATGATTTGCATTAGAAAGTTGCCTAAAATGACCCAAAGTAGCACTCTGTTCTACTTTGCATTACTTTGCATCAATGAGATGGAACATGGCTGGTACACGGGCTGCGTCATTCAACTACCCATTGGTGGGTTTTGATGCAAATCAGTATTTACTAACATCTGTGGACAGGCATTTGTGCTCAATATTACCCCTCTTTGAGACAGGCGTAATACTTGAGCACGTTTTAATGCCGCCATATTTTTTCTATTTTGCATGTGTGCTGCACTGTACACCATGCATACAAAGTGGGCAACTTATTAAAGCAAAGGTTTTGTACAGAAAAGGGTTCCAGAACAAAATCTATGCTTGACGGAAAGGACACATTGCAGGATGGGGCAAGGCGCAATGCAACCAAAAGTGCGCCAGCACAGAGAGAGGAAAACAGCGCCAACTCTTAATAGATATAGCTCTATTCTTCTCTCTCCTTCTCACGCAGCACAGAAAAGCGACGTTGATTATTGCGCTGTGTAAAAAGAATTGTGAATTAGCCCCTTCGAGTTAGGATCTGCACTTAAGGCATGAAGAAGAAACGCACGGACCCCTTCTGCACAGTGTAGTGCAAAAGAGGTGTTCATATCATTAAGGTATGGGTTATAGCATGGCACAGATGTGCCCATGTTTTTATGCCAATGCACTTTATAAAAAGCATAAATGTAACTCAAAATATTTTTGAGTTAGTGCATGTGCTACAGGCAGCACAGCTCGGAATCAAACTGGTCTCTGTTTTTAGGCTGCACAGTTTGCAGACCATGCACTAACAGGGAAAACTCCAAGGGAAATATAATCTCTTTAGAAAGTGAAGTTATATAAACACCATGGAGGAGATTTACTAAGATTTTACGCCGTGTTTGTGTCACAAAAGTGAGGCAAACGGTGCAAAATCTTATTTTTTCCAATTTACTTTTCATTTCTAAACTTGTTTAGTGCTGGAAATAATGTCACAGTAACTAAAAGCAGCGCACAGTGCGCCTTGCTTTACTTAGGGACAAAGGGGCACGCATTGGATGGGGCATGGGTATTCTCACACAACCACCCAAGCTTTCTGACTCTAAACCCAATTTACTAAATAAAGTTGACAGGGTTTAGTGTCAGAAAACTGCACCCTTTTGAAGTTGGTGCAAGGAAGGAGAAATGCTTTAATTTCTCCTTCCTTTTTCCGACTTTGCATGCGTGCTGCACTGTACAGCACACATGCAAAGAGGGAAAATGGTTGAAGTCAGTCTGTGCATAGGATTTTGTATAGGAAGGGTACCCTTTCAGTACAAAACCCTTGCGCCATGGCGCAAATGTGTCTCCATGGTGCACCGCAGCTGATTTCAGTACCGGCGCTCTCTCCCTTTCACGCAGCGCAGCATTTCCGGCAGCTGCACTACGCAACAAAGTGCCACATTCGCCCCGTTACTCTACTAGGGGCTTATTTGCAAGGTCCTTGCGCCACCCGTACGTCACTTTTCCCATGTTAAAAATGACGCAAAAGTGGCGCAAGAGGCTTGTAAATAAGCCCCCTAGTATGCATTCTGTAAAGCTGGCAGTGGGGCAAAAACCTGGGGGCAGATTTACAGGCCACTTGCGCCACTTGTGCGTCACTTTTCCCATGTTAAATATGACGCAAAAGTGTTGCAAGGGCCTTGTAAATAAGCCTCCTGGCGTTTAATCTCGCACTTTTTTCTCTGAATACGTCTATGAGAAACTAAGCAGCCTGGCACAATTTAAGCCACAACCTAGACCACATCACATAAGGTTTGGCACTCGACTTAAAATCTTGCGCTATTATGCTGCGGTCTACGCAGTAGGGAATGCACCAAGCAAGGTTAGAAATCAATAAAGAGTAGACGGAGCTTGCTGAAAATCAGTTTGCACCATTTCGTATTAGCAAACAAGCAAACCCACAGCAAAATCAGCTCACTCCGGGTTTACCCTCGTGCAGACATATAAAAGTAACCTGTCGTTTTGCTCAAAGCCGCCCGTAGTAGAAAGAAACAGCCTCGTGTAGTAACGAGTCGCCAGCAAATCCCCTGGATGAATGAAAATACAGCAAGCTCTGAGGCTGTCGTGGATTTTGAAAGGACTCTGCACCACCTAGTGGACAGGCGTGGTATTGCACGGGCAGAACCACAACGTGAGGAACAGACATGGTAGTACAAACAACCGCGTAGATTACAGGAGGCGAAGAGTTGGGCGTGGTGGCACGCTTGTTGGACCCGAGTACACACTCCAGCGAGCGAGTATGACACGCAGGGCGTGTGCAGTAGTAAAGGAGCGACCCAGGGCGTTGGCCCGTCTGTAGTAACATCGACTGAGGATATTAACTGGTGTGCTGCCGGTTCAGACAGCTTTACTCTGAACACACAGAGCATAGCAAGAGGAAAGGGGGGTACCTGCCCTGGGGTTTAAAGAGCAGATTTAGGCCTGTGTGCCAAAGCAGACATGTATTTAATGTTTTTTATTCAAATACTTTTAGTACTACCAGGAGTGCAGCTGTTGGCCCTTAGAGCTGAGCAGTGCTTAATTTGTAAAAGAATGAGGGCTGGTGCTGATAGCTCTGCTCAGGTGACCATGGCACACTGAAGGCTGCGTAGTCTTAAATCCGCCCAGGCCTCTTGAATCCACTACCAGACACTCCTTGACCCTTTATCTCACGTGTGCAGGTTTCTGCTTTCTCCCTTTGTGACGTTTCTGTCAGTGGTGGCCGCCACAAAACTCCAGTGGAGAGTAAGGGGTGAGGGGGTAAGGGAGATAGAATTTAACAAAAATACGTACCTGTCCTGCGGGCGATGCATGGGAGCTACTCTTCACTCCGGTGTGTCCCAGCAGTCCCTGGGACACCAGCACTCCCAATTTAGACGCTGCTCTCATAGCATGAGAGCAGCGCCAGGATTGGTCTGAGCGACCTCGTTTGCCACTCAGACAGTGCTCAAGTGCCAGCGGCGTTTCTCCAACACGGATGTGTTGCACAGCCGCGTTGGAGAAACCTAAGTGCGCATGTCTGTTTGGTCGACCTGAGACAGCCGGCCAAACCGACATGCAGACTTTACAGTAACCACTACCCCCCTCCTTCCTACCATGCCCGGTCTGGCCCTGCCAAGACTCCCTGGCTCAGTCAGTCAGTGGGGGAAAAAAATATAATATTGTTATGTTATCATTTTATTTTCCATTGACTGACTCAGTGGGGCGATACTCCTCTGCCATTATGGAGGAGCCATCCCAGGATTCTGCCTTTCTCTTCTTGCATCTTTCCACTTTGTTTAATTTCCCTCTCTTGCTCTTTAAAGGTTTGGTGCAGAAAAATAAATCCCAGTCCCCAAAAAGTAGTCCTAGTGCCGCCACCGGCTCAAATTAAGCACTGGAGCTGAGCTGTGGATCAGGGTCCCCAATACTTTGATGTGCACCCCAAGAAGCGCGCTCTTAGTACTACACATGCTTCCACTGACCCAGGGCCAGCACAGTAGTGAGCCTCAGTACAGACACACATGAGCACATGCAACCACATGCATACACGCACACACTTTCTCTGACACAAACATAGCCAGGTCATTTATCCACAGTGCTGGGACACTATTAGGCACTTGCATTCAGTACTGATATGCACTGATCCAACCACTCAATGCTAGCCCTACAGCACTGACAGACACAACTTGACCCAAATAATCATCACCAGGTCCTAAGCTAGCAGTGCTGAAAAATGTGCCCTAGCCGACCACTCACCTGAAGCTCGCACCCTCAGCAATGAGACACATGCACCCATGACCAGGCACAACGCCTTCTGTCCTGAGACATGTAGAGGAGCAGAAATTTACCACATGGCGCAGAATATTGAAACACGTGTCCCGTACCAGCCAATCACCAGCCGACACACACTGTCAGTACTAGAACACAGGCACTGAAGCTGTTATCACTAGAACCTGTGGCTTCAGTGCTAGTGCACATACAGGGAACAGCCATTCACCACTGAGCCCAACACAAGCAGTGATTCAGTCACTCCCACCCAGGAACGAAGTGAGCCAGGCACTCACACCCAGGGGCAAAACCCACAGTGCATGGCATGGGTGATGACACTCACAAACCAGAACCTGCACCATCAGTACTGAGGCCCAGGCACTGAACTTGCCACTGACTCCACACCTTCATTACTGATGCACATACATTGGACCAGCCACACACCGCCAGGAGTCACAAAGTGAACTGCTCTCACTGCGATCACTCACTAATCACTAGGAGGCACACTTTGATATGAATATATCCAACCCAAGACCTGTCGATTAAACTGCTTACTCTAAAATGTCATACGCAATGTCAAGCTTAGCAGACCGAGTTTCACAACCAGTAAGTGCACTCACATCAATAGACCCTGCATACTTCCCAGCTCAGGTTAAGTTTGCACGCGCACTATTAGGCATTGCACCCTTAGTTCCTTGCTGTGAGTGCGCTCTCTCAACAAGGCCCTACACAATTAGCCACATACACTGAGACCACACACGTAGCAACGCCAGATATTGCATACTTAGTTTCACACATTTCAGTTGAACACTCATCGCCTTACTCTGCACGACTAGATACACATACTGTGCGCATACTCACTACTAGGTCTAGCACGCCAACCCGCACATACTTGAATGCATGTTCAATATAACGCCCTCCTCATATAGCACTCTAAGTCCAGGCACTGTTTTAGCAGGGTTCCGGGATTAGCACTGCATGTTATGTTGTTTTTAATGCTGTTTTCTTTCATGTGATAATGCTGTCTTGTTTTATGCCTCTTTTTTTGCATTAGGGCAGGGTGGATTCATGGTTGGTGGGGACTCTTCGGGTCCCCATGGCATCTCACAGGTAATAGGGTACAGAGAACAACAGTTTCACGTGGACCTCAAATGGGAGGCTGGCAGCAATCTTTCAAGAATCTATATTGGGGGGGGGGGTCTTACATGGCCCTTAGCTGCCTTACACACATGCACTGTTGCACGATGCTAAAGGCGGCCCTTTGGGGTGGTGAAGGATGTGGTCTGCTCCAGGTGGCCAAGTTATGGTCCGGTTGCCCTTGATTAGATCTTCAGCAGGTAAAGTGGGTACTTCAGATGGGTTGGGATGAAGGGCCTCCAGCATGAGTACGGTGAGCATGGATCTGCATAAGAGTAGATTTCTTTTCCTGCTCCGAGGTGGAGGCCTTAGATGGTCCAGAAGGTCTGAGATGCAGGGGGACCAGGTGGGAGGGTAAACCATGAGTTCACAAAATTTTGGTGCACAGGGAGGTACTGAGTTAGAGGTAACTCAGTGTCTAGCGGACCATGTATGCAGAAAAATATTTCTGTGTTACAAGCAGAGCTGGACTGGGAACCGAAACCGGCCCTGGCAAACTGCTCGGTCGGCACCCGATTGCGGCGAGCTTGTTACAGGGAGCCAATATTGCCAGCCCCGGTAACAAAAACGGTCACCAGGGGTTCAAAACTGGCCTCCAACCTGGTGGCCCACCGGGGAAACGCTGCAAGGTAGGTGAGAGAAGTTAGGTGGTAAAAATCTGAGATCATTGATGTGATCCTACACTCAATAGATAGTCTTGTAACTCAACTGGATTTACTATGTCGTCCTAGTGGCCACTCCGCCCTGCGCAGTTAGCTGCCCAATGATTATACGCCAACTAAAAACTGCACAGTCTCTGTGAAACTGCACAGACTGCAATTGCACGCTCATCACATGCCCACAAAGATCTCAAAAGCTCTATCTAGCCTTACACACTTTGCATAATACTAAAAAATGACAGATTGGCTATTGCACCTTGCACACTCACTTGATTATACTGCAATGGAGCACTCACCTCCAGGGCCTATGTACTTTAGCTACACATGCTGAGATAAAACTCTCACTAATTAGCCATTGCACTCTTCGCTGAACACACCAAATGCATACACAAATTAGTATGTCTTGTGCACCAAGATGTGCATACTGCTACTGCATTAAACGTGCTATTCCCTATCAGGCTTTGTGCATCTAGCTGCACTCTAAGGTCCTCATTTACAGCAATTTGGCATAGGGCAGCACAGCTAGTCACCTTGATGAGCTGCCCTATGCCAAAGTGAAAGGGCAGAAATGCACCGTATTTATGTAATACAGTGCATTCCTATCCTTTCCCCATGTGCTGGTGCCGTTTCGGCAGCCTAGCGCCAACGCAGGCATTCTTGCACCATGGTGCAAAGGTGCCCGTGTTGTTGACAGGATTGTGTCTGTGCAGGAAGGGGCACTTCCTGCACAGAAACAATCTTGGGAGGCGTTTTCCTCTTTCTATGTGTGCTGCAGCAGTACACAGAAAGAGGAAAAAACCAGGGAAAAATAAAGACATTTCTCCTCATTACGCCTCACCTCAAGAGGCGTAAGGAGTTGGCGCTTTCCCAGGTTTACATGATTTTGTAAATCTGGTGCAGCATCAAAATCCATGGGTGTTGTGTGGGGAAACCCACAGCAACGCCCATTGAACACCTCCCCAACGCAGAGTAAGGAAATGCAGCAATTTGTGCTCCCTTACCTTAGTCCATATTTATTAATCCATCCAAAGCCACGCATGGTGGCTTTGCGTGGCCTCATAGATATGAATTATGTAATTAGTGCTGCCAGAGCATCACAAAAAATAACGTTCCGGCAGTGCAAGGGACTCGTAAATAAGCCCCTAAGGCCTCAGTTATGGTATTGCGCCATAGGGCAGGAATGCCCGATATTTATGCAATACTGTGCATTCTTATACTTTGTCCATGTGCTGATGCCATTTCTGAAGCCTAGCTCCAATGTAGGTACCCTTGCATCATGGTGCAAGGGTGCCTCAGTTGCACGCAGGATTGTTTTTGTGTAGTAAGGGACACCTTCCCGCACAAAAACAATCCTAAGAGGCATTTTCCTCTTTCTATGTGTCCTGCAGAATGCAGGACACTTAGAAGGAGGAAAAAAACACGAAGAAATAGAGATATTTCTCCTCGTTACGACTCATCTCGGGAGGCGTACGGACTTGGCACTTCCCCAGGTTTACATGATTTTGTAAGTCTGGGGCAGCATCAAAATCCATGGGTGTTGCTTCGGAAAACCCACTGTAACGCTGTTCGAATACCTTCCAGGCGCAAAGTAAGGCGACGCAGAGATCTGCGTTGTGCTGTGTTGCCTTACTCAAGATTTATGAGGCCATTCAAAGAGACGCAGGATGGCTTTGCCTGGGTTCATAAATCGGATTGAGAGCCCTGAGCCTAGCATGTACCACTTTACGTGGTGCAAAAGTGACGCAAGGCTCTCATAAATTAGCCCCTCAAAGTAGAGGCTCAGAGCCTGGTCTTTCACACTTATCTACATAGGTTGTGGCTGCACATACTTCGCGGGACTCTGCAAAATTAGCAACACCCGCTGATATTACACACTCAGTTCTAGACTGCGCTTAGTTGCGTGCACACACTTTTATTGTACTCACCACCAGGCCCTGCACAATTTCTGAACATAACAAGATTACAAAATCATCCCAGGCCTAGAATACTGAGTCGCATATACAGCCATTGCACGCCCAAGATCATGCCTGGCTCACTTATCTACACGCTGTGATTGCAACTACTATCCAACCTTTCACACCTAGTGGTGCACTCTGTGATTGCACCCTCACTCGCCAGCCCTGCATTTTGCCACACACACTAACATCACATACTGAAAACCTGGCCTACTCCTAGGTACACACACTGTGATTATATGCTCACAGTAAGACCCAGCACGCTTATCTCCCTACACGAACTAAGATCACACACTACCAGGCCAGGCACACTTGGCTGTATGCACAGAGATTGCTCACTCAGAGACGTTTTAAGGCATGGACAAAGTAGGCTCAGGCCCAGGGCCCCAGCCTTTCAGGGGGGCCCTGATAGAGCTAGATCTGTTCAGCAGACATTCCTGCCCTGATGGCCTTGAATGATTCTGAAACAGATTTTTTTTAAACTGTTGCCCTTCGATTTTTTTTAATATGGATGATGTGTAGGCGTCTAATACAGCTATTGTGCAGAGAAATCTCATGTTCATGTTTTTGAACACCATACATAAAAAAAGTTTCTCTTAGATAAATGAGAAATACGAGGGAGTCACAGAGATTATCAGCAATAACATTAGTGCGATGCTGATGTATTACTGATACTGATACTGATACTGATTGCTGATGTGTACAACGTTGAAAACGCATCACCAGCCCTGAATATTAGATTAAACACTTTTCGAATTTGGGCTGGTGCAGCGAAGCACTGTCAGTGACCTGACCAAAGAAGGGATGACGCAGCTCAAATTGGATCACAAATTAAAATCTGTTCGGAACAGGGGCCCCCCCAAATACGTTAGGCCCAGAGCCCCCAACATCCTTAAATGTCCCTCGTGAAAAGGGACAGTTCCGGCTGTGCGACCTAAAAATGATGCAATTCGTGAATGGTGCGGCCCTTGCGTTTCTTACCAACGCACAGCCCCTGCAGGGCTTCTCACGGCCCTACCCGCCTCCGTGGTTACTTGGTACTGCCCTGACAAGCTTCATTCACCCGCGCGTCGTGCTGGGACAGTGCTGACTGGTGCGAAATACCACGAGAGCACTGCGCTCTTAATGCGGCCTGTCAGGGGCAGAGTGATGGCTTGGCCCTTAAAATGTGAGCAATGTCCAATTCTGGCATACTTCACGTGGAGTTTGAAGAGTCCCTGACAGGCCGTTTGCTGTGCAGGGAGCCCGGGCGCTCAGGTAGCTGCAGGAATGAAAGGGTGTGCGTGTGAACAGCTCAGGCAGGCTTTGGGTGGGGCCAGAATGCTATTGAATGAGCTTTAATTATAAACAAAAACTCCGAGCAAGCAAAATCCTGCCTTTCACACAGAAGCCCGGGCTGCCACACCCTTCTTTGCCTTTCAAGCAGGAGGGCCAGGGAGAGAAATGCAAGTGCGAGAAAAGAAAAGGGAGAGGGACTTGAAAGATGCGATTGAAATACTTTGTACATTCTTTTATTGAAGTGCGAATCTTCATGGAAGTGTCCTTCGACGCGGCTGCGTCGAGTGGGTTCTGTCACAGGGGGCTGAGGACTGTTTGGGTGTGAGAGTCCTGAACGAGAAGGGAGGGCCATGTGACTTGGGTGTGGTGACGCATATAGGGGCACCATACTACCATCGTCTAAAGGAGAAGAAGGAAAACTTTAGGGGTAAAGACGCTAGTGCTTGAAAGAGGGAGGCGAAATATTTTTATTTTATTTATTATTTTTATGTAATGCGATTTTCTATAGCGCGAACATTACCCGAAGGTGTCAGAACACTGTACAAAAGAACCAGTTGCGATACATAAGGATTTAGGATTACATGAGTTACATAAAAGATACAAACAGGAAAAAAAAATTGCAAATGTACAAGTTGTAAAGTCACACTGGGAAGAGATACAAATAGAAAAAATTGCAAATGTACAAGTTGTAAAGTCACTCAAGGAAGAGATACAAATGGATAAACTCTAAGAATCACATAGGAATGGTAGTGAGTACAAAGGTCTACCACATATACTAGTGGTTAGAGCTATCTCTATATACATATATATATATATACAAATAGTAGATTTTCTCAGGATTTCATTTTACCAGCGATTCGGATTGGACAAGTATATATCACATATTTGAAAAGAGAAATAAAAAAAAAATTAAAATAAAATTAAAATAAAAAGGGGTAGAGAGCGGTATGTGGGGGAGAAGAGTTGGAGGCTGAGATTGGTGAGGGGAGAGAGGGGGACCTGAGGGGGAGAAAGAGATAAGGCAGTCCAGCGTAAGAGAAATGTCTGAAGGTCAGCAGAATGGAATCCAAGGGACCAAAGGAAAGGCTTGGCCATTGGTTTATCCCCCTCCCTTTGCCTCGTTTTCGCATGAATTAGCTCGGCATGGAGAGAAAACCCCTCGAATGAGGCCTACTGAGTGTACAGGTCCGAGGAAAGCCTAATGTCGCATTGATCAGTGGGCAGGAGGCTGGTGGCCATTGTAAGAACGTGCATGAGTCCTCATGAGGGGAGAACGTTTCCAAAGTGAGGCGGTTGAGCAGAAGCCGGGTGTTGTGTACAGCCTGTGGAGGAGCAGGCAAAAACTCACACTAGAAGTTTGCTGAACCCAGGGCCCTTACACTGGAAACTGCAATTTGCATTCACAGTCCAATATTCTTACTGAAGTAGCACATTTGCTTGTGGGTCTAGTGTCAAAACATAAATTATGGCACACTTTGTGGTGGCCAAGTGTCCATATTTGCTTAATGGGAGGGTGCTCGACCAGGAGACCTGGCAGAAAGTGGGAAAAAATGTAATTAAATAAGATTTTGAGTGAATAACCAGAAGCCTTTTTCTGTGAGTGGCACTGGTTGCATTAATGAACTGAGAGACAGCGTAAACCAGAAGCCGCTTTGGGACTCTGTTACAGAATACATTGTGTGAGAGAGTAAACAAACCAACACAACTGAATGGTGGCAGACCAAACCCGTCATGTCTTCTTCAGTCTTAGCTTTGCAGCAAGTGTTGCTCTCTGGGTCATATGCCCTATCAGTGGCCTGTTGCATAGTCGATTGTGTGGACAAACCTGACAAGCCGTTGGCTACTCCTACACTAGTTTAAGTAGAGTCTTCCTGATTATTCTATGGTGTGCGCTCTCATGAAATCGTAGTGAATTTAATGGGCTAAAAAAGTGGTCTGAACGAAGAGTGGGCCTACACTACCCAGATCCACCAAGAAAGAGAACACAGGGGATTATTTAAAAGGCCCTTGCTCCGCCGGTGCGTCACTTTTAATATGGGAAAAAGTGACACACTTGTGGTGCAAGGGTCTTGTAAATATGCCCCATAGTACCTAAATCCTTCAACGCATTAATTGGTTGCATGTGGAGAGTGACTGCCTGGCAAAACGTTTGGAGAGAGTTAAGAGGCCCACAAAATTGTGGCGACCAATGTCTGTTAAGAAAAGTGAGGCAACGCATATCCTTTATTTCTGCACCTTCTATCATCTCAATAGTGATTTTTCAGTCGTACCCTCCTGGCATCCACCACTTCACTGATGGCTTCTGGAGCAATGGCTGTCAGGTTATTGAATATGGAAACCTTTTTATGTCCATAAGATCCTGTTTTTGTTACCGTCACTTCTCTTGGTCACCACTGCTCAGTGGTTCCCCTGCCTCCTCCACAGACTCAAACCCCAGTGGTGCCCATACAGGATACCCAGCTTCAGTTTTCCATTTGGGTGCAGTTTCAGGCCTCGTCCTTGCCATGGGAAGCTGCGGGTGGAGGCAGGAGACACTCCTGTGTATTTCATGGAATCCCCATCTGACAGATTTACAACATGGGAAGGGCTGCAGCACTCAAAAGAATCTACTGAAATACACGAGAACCGCGTTCATTTGTCACCACACCCAAACTCCATTTGCCTGTCTTTCCCAGAGCAAAGACGCGCTTCAATGTCATCCGGCACTTGACAATTATGCTTCGATTTGACAGCGTGAGAGCTGTCACTACATCTCTAGCTGACTTTACTCAAACTTAATATTCCAGCTTCGCCCTATTGTTCCCTCTCAGTCATCTTTTTAATGTTCTTCTTAAAATTGGGTCAAAAGGTGTGGTCTTTGCATGGAGGATTGTTCATGGCAACCAAACATGTATTTCTTGATACAAATGTCATTAGTGTATGGATCAATTGCTCATGTCCTTCCAATTTTCAGCTCTACGCTGAAAATAAATAAGCGTGGTCATGGACGCATTGAAGGCTGTACCTTCTCTTTGGAGGACCTACTCACACACACGAGATAATGTGTTTTATATACAAAGGATCTTCAAACCTGCAGTTTTTTAAAATTTTTGTTTTAATCACAAACCATGCTTCTGATTGTGTTCTTTAAAATGGCTGCACATGTGGCAACTATTTCTGCCTTCTTTGTTTCTGTGGGGACTCCGTCATGTGTTGCACCCGCTGCAATAGCATCATAGCCCAAGCCTTTGGAGGATTGTGCTGGGAGGCTGTTGTGCTTTCAGACTCCACCTACCCAAATAAGTGTAGTCCAGGACCTTCTGAGACAGACAGTAAGACTCTTCGAATTGAGCCAGCAATGGCTCGCCTGACATTAGTCGTATGTCTTCATACCATTTCTGGCTCTTCCAAATATGTGTGGCTTGGTCCTGATAAAGGCACCCTGTAGACTCACTCTCATTGAAAGGGAACGCATGCAGTTTCCTCTCCCAGCAACAATGACCAGGACCCTTTGTGTTGGATTTTTGAGAAGACGGTCTTGATCATGGCTGCCCGTCTAGCTGATGATTGCGACAGCAAGGCAGATGCACCAAGCTGCTTGGGAGCCTTCTTGGCTGCTTTCTTATTCAGAGTTTTGGTTGCAGATCTGTTTGTAACAAATGTTACCAGAAAGGACCTTCAAACCCCAGCCAACTCCAAGGAAAAGGGAGAGATTATTTGATTGTCAGATGAGACGCCCCCTTCTTGAATGCCTCCCCTCCTTTTACTCTGCTTTCCTTGGTCTTTAGGAAGATTTGTTCATGAATGATACTGGCGAAGGCAAATTTATTTTGTTGTTGTTGTCTTTGGTGTATTTAACTTGAGATATACTTTTTTCAGATTCTTTATTGCTCCCTCTCTTAACAAACATGTTGGTTGGGTAAACTGTCTTCTACGGCCTTTAGGGAAAATCTTTTTACTATATTCTTGACTCCGAGGAGTTGTCCGGTCTGAGACATGCACAAGAGGAACGTGTAAAAAAAAAGAAAAAGGTGACTGTTTTGGTCACAGGAGAATGGCTGTTCCACCTGAAAGAAGAACAGTTAAGTGTCACGTGCCTTGGAATTTTTGTGTGTGTGAGGTGATCTCGAGTCTGAGCACGCCCAGGCCCCTTTAAACATCACAGAGAGAAAGACACCTGGTTAAGGTGTAATTTAGTGTTCTTTCTGAAAATGCAGCTCGTATTCAGAGCCTGAAACCGGATGAGCTTGGGGCTGGGACAGTAAACAGCCCAGTAGGGAGGGAGGGAGTGTGTGTGTGTGTGAGAGAGAGAGAAAGAGAGAAAGAGGGAGAGTTTGTAGTGAAAAGAAGATGATTTCTGGGGTGCATGTAGTCGCCAATAGGTTGTTGCAGGTTTGTAGTGCGAGATAGTGCCTATGTAGAGCTCATTCTCAGTTGGTCAATAGTGCTGTGGGTGCTACAGATCAGGAGGCTAGGGAACTGGAGTGCCAAGGCTGAAAGTCAGGGGTGCCTCGCATAATGAGTTGGAGGGCTGACACTGCAGTGCCAGTTGTGGGTCTGGTGGTAAAAAGCAATGTGGCTGAGCTGCGTGCATCAGCAGGACTCAGGAGTGCAGGGGAGTGTGCCGGGGCAGTCTGTAAGCATTCTCAGTAGTAGGTGTGTGAGCGCGTGTGCCTGTGTGTGGAGGCCCTTAGCTAGATATAATACCAGGCTCCACACACTGTGGTTCTGTGTGGCTCTTTACTGCCGAGTCAAGGGGAGCTTGACCAAGTGCCCTTGAATTCGGAGAGAGCAGATTGAGGTCGCAGGTGCCAGGGTGCTGGTCCCCCCGTTTTGACAAAAGACTTTGGGCACCCTTAGGAAGGCAGGAACATGGATTGCTGCACAGAGCGTATCTTCTCCTTTCGGGTTGGGTTCACCTTGGGGTTCCGGCTTCTAGTCGTGAGTGACTTACCCAGAAGTCTTAGACAAGAACATGGTGCGAATGCAGGAGCAGGGGCGTTTTAAATTGAGCAGACCTAAGTTTCTGTAACGCCTCCAGGACCTGATACTTGCTGGTGGGGAGGGCAAAGGTCCTGGTTGTCCGGGTTGTTCTTGTGACAGCATGAATTACTTGTTTCTATAGAATCTGAATCACAAGTTGAGAAGGCTGTGGGTCTGGATAACACTGGAGTGTCTACACATTTTCATTCCAAGTCAGTCATGTTCACAGAGGTCGGGGTCATCAGACCCTGCTCTGGCTGCAAGGGTGGGACTCCTCAGTCTAGTTGTCGTGGGGGTAATAGGACTAGGACTGTTGTGCATTGATAGAGCTGTCATATCATGTTGCTGGAACCGCGGGGGCAAGGCTTGTGCATTGACAGTGTTGGGCCTAGCACACATGCGTGCATTGACAGCATCAGGCTTAGGACACATGCGTGCATTGACAGCACTGGACCTAGGACACATACATGAATTGACAGCACTGGGCCTGGGACACATGGGTACATTGACAGCACTGGACCTAGGACACATGCGTGCATTGACAGTGCTGGGCCTAGGACTCATGTGTGCATTGACAGCGCCGGGCCTAGGACACATGCGTGCATTGACAGTGCTGGGCCCAGGACACATGCTTCCAGCGCCGGGCCTAGGACACATGCGTGCATTGACAGTGCTGGGCCTAGGACACATGTGCGCATTGATAGCACTGGGCTAGGACACATGCGTGCATTGACAGTGCTGGGCCTAGGACACATGTGCGCATTGATAGCACTGGGCTAGGACACATTTGTGCATTGTCAGTGCTGGGCCTAGGACACATGCGTGCATTGACAGCACTGGGCTAGGACACATGCATGCATTGACAGCGCTGGGCCTAGGACACATGCGTGCATTGACAGCGCTGGGCCTAGAACACATGCATGCATTGACAGCGCTGGGCCTAGAACACATGCATGCATTGACAGCACTGGGCTAGGACACATGCGTGTATTGACATTACTGGGCCTAGGACAGATGCGTGCATTGACAGCGCTAGGCCTAGGACATATGCGTGTATTGACAGCGCTGGGCCTAGGACACATGCATGCATTGACAGCGCAGGGCCTAGGACACATGAGTGTATTGACATTACTGGGCCTAGGACACATGCATGCATTGACAGCGCAGGGCCTAGGACACATGCATGCATTGACAGCGCAGGTCCTAGGACACATGCATGCACTGACAGCGCAGGGCGTAGGACACATGCATGCATTGACAGCGCTGGGCCTAGGACACATGCGTGCATTGACAGCGCTGGGCCTAGAACACATGCATGCATTGACAGCACTGGGCTAGGACACATGCGTGTATTGACAGCACTGGGTCTAGGACAGATGCGTGCATTGACAGCGCTAGGCCTAGGACACATGCGTGTATTGACAGCGCTGGGCCTAGGACACATGCGTGCATTGACAGCACAGGGCCTAGGACACATGCATGCATTGACAGCGCAGGGTCTAGGACACATGCATGCATTGATAGTACAGGGTCTAGGACACATGCATGCATTGACAGCGCTGGGCCTAGCACACATGCATGCTTTGACAGCGCAGGGCCTAACACACATGCATGCATTGACAGCGCAGGGCCTAACACACATGCATGCTTTGACAGCGCAGGGCCTAACACACATGCGTGCATTGACAGCGCAGGGCCTAACACACATGCATGCATTGACAGCACTGGGCTAGGACACATGCATGCATTGACAGCACTGGGCCTAGGACACATGCGTGCATTGACAGCGCTGGGCCTAGAACACATGCATGCATTGACAGCACTGGGCTAAGACACATGCCTGCATTGACAGCACCGGGCCTAGAACACAGGCGTGCACTGACAGTGCTGGACCTAGAACATATGTATGCATTGACAGCACTGGGCTAGGACACATGCGTGTATTGACAGCACCGGGCCAGGGCTGGGTTCTCTGGTAGAAGCGGGCGCTGTAGGTCAGGATTGGTGCACCCTGACAGCACGGGTCTGGGGATCAGTACAGTGTACTGGAGTAGCAGCTGCAGGTCAACACTGGATTAAAGCGACATTTGTGCAGTTCTAGATACCACAGAATCGCTTGTTTTAAGACCACGATCCCTTTGACAGAGCAACATAAGGAAGCTGGATTCCCACTTGGTGTCGGCGACGGCTCCACCAAAGCGGCCTGCCCGCTCTTCATGTTGGCATCTGTAGTGGGTACAAGCTGGCACCTGCAGGACCGTGCTTTCCGGCGCCAAGCGGCGCCACACCCTCCTCCCAGGGTGACTCAGAGCTCCGACGCACCTGGAATCTGCACGGAGCTGTCTCTTGTCTCTCCGGGGCTCTCGCCAGCCCAGACCCCGCCCTGAGTGCACTGCAGGAATCCCGTGACTCATGGCCAGGGCTGGGCCGCTCAGCGTCCCATTCCCAGGCTCCTTTGCGCCTGGACTCTGAGGCCCCAGGTCTTCCAAGACCGGCCTGCGTGCACCCCCAAAAAAGGCGGCTTTTTGGTTTATTGAACGCGAGCTCCTGTTCTGTTTGTGTGACATGGTGTGTGTGTGCGCTGAGCAATGTTGTCTGTGTGCTGCTGTACTTAGCACAGGGTCCCTCCTACTATATGTACACTTCAAGAAGTGACCAGGGCCGGACTGGCTACTGGGCAGTTGTGTGTGCTGCCGAGCAGGGGGATGCTTTCGTTGATAGGGACCTGTGTGTGCAAAACGAAATTCGTTTAGTAGCATGATACATGCTTCACCCTGTCACATGAGAGTGGTCTATGTAAAATGTAGCATGAACTTTGATGTGCAATGTACAAAGTATCTGTGGTTGTCAATATTAGGTGCAGGTTTCATGTGCAGTAAGTTTATCATTCTTTCTCAACAGTGGATTTTTTCTTCAGGTTGAATATGCATTGTGATACCTGTAGAATGCATATGGTGTCTGCAGCATGCTGTGTTGCCTGCAATGTGTGCTGTCCATGTAGTGCTGGTGCATGTTGCAAGTAGCCTGGGGATGTCACCTGTTACGTTATAAAGAGAGGTGGTGTTCTATGGCACTTGTTTTTTTTTGCAATCATTTTACTTTCTGTGGTTTTTTTTGTTTAGTCAGACAGAAATGTATGTTGAATTTTTAATCAACAAACAGTGCAATGTGGGGAGAAAACGTAGGTGTGCAGTGCGTGTTGCGTGCATCATGGGTGTCATGTTGGGTTTGTTATACAAACGTGTGATTAAGTGTTGTGTGGTGTGTGGATGGGTTTTGCATGAGGTTGTCTTTGCATGTACAGTTATGGGAGAGGTTAAAGTGTCCACTGTTCCTTCACTGACTCAGGCCAGTGCTTCACAGAATAATGTGTGTGGCTTACACGTCGTTATCACGGCCCCTGCATGCAATGGCATCAGCTGACATAGCCCAAGGAATTAATGCATATGTTTATCTTGCTCAGGTAAAACAAGCATTGGCAAAGCCAATACGTCTGGCGTTGGCCAGATGACTTTGTCAGTGCTTGTTTTGTCATGGAAACGATATTCTTGAGGAGGCTGCTATGAGAAAGAAAATTGGTGCAAAATAGTGTTTTGTTCTTAAAGAGCACACATAGCCATAGCTGTCCTGGGCACTGAAAAGAGACATTTTGTGCTTGGATGTGCTCCTTGTCGGTACTCACAGTGAAGCTAGCATTTGCTGAAGAGGGCTGACCCAATGCCCCATGCGGTACGCTGTAGTGGGTAGAAGAAAAATGTGAATGACATAACAATGGACCAATGGATGAAGAGGGCTGGCTGAATGCCCCTGTAAGTAGTTTAAATATGAAAAGTTATTAAAACCAAAAGATCTTGGCTAACACCAGATCGAAAAAGAGCATTTCAGACAGCCCCCCAGGGTCCTTCATATTAGTTACACCTGGCAACATGCCTCAAAAAAGCTCTTAGTGCTGCTTCAAATGGCAGAAATGAACTGGCCACACTGCCAATAGCTTGGTTATGGTCAGGGGATGAATTTGTAGAATATCGGCGAGCAGCAGTTTGGGATACATAGGAGATATATGGCTTTGGGAAGCCAGAGGGCTCTTTGCCAGCCTGTGTGAGAGGGGGCGGAGGACTTGACAAGAGGGTCTGTGATTCTGTTACAATCAATGCAAACAGTGCTACAAAGGAGCAGGTTCTCAAATGTACTGAGCACCTATTCTCTGATTTAAAAAGGAAAATACCTCCACCTCCACTTCTCTGAGGGGGGAGGGGCTCAACACATTCAATGGGAGAGTACTGGGACTTCTCCATAGGACAGAGGTACTCTTGCACAGTACTCTTGCCGAGCTTCTGTACTTCAACAACTGAATGCACATGGAAGTGGCTCTCCAGCACGTGCAACTCATGATCAGTAGAACAGGCACTTAAAGCAGAGGGCATGCTTCCCTGGGAAAGGGGACACTCAGAAAAAGTCTGGGTAAGGTGAGGGGTCACGGGAAGAATCAGAGGTATGGTTGATACTTGCCGGCTAGAGAGCACTCTCAGCCAGGGAGAGGCACTGCCCATCATTAAGCAGAACAGAAAGATGAGCAGTAGGCTTCACATTCTTTTTCTGGGTGTGTCCGCGTATCTGAAACCTTCTGCCTGTCTGTGTGTGTTTGTTGTTGGGTGGTTTGTGTGGAGGAAATGGTATCTAGGCTCCACTGGATCCTTTTCAACCCAGGTCTTTACTTCATTTTATCCCAGTCAGGCGTGAGGTCACGAAATGCTCTTCCTCACTAGTGTGGGCATTGTTTAAAGCAATGTAATGTTGCTGGGTGAGAAGCGTTGTACCAGGTGTATTCCCTACTCGAAGGAAGAAATCTGTTACACAAAAGGCCTCTCTTCAGTCTGTTCCTCCAGGGTTGTGCGTCCTGGCCACTTGCGTGTGCTAGGCATGCAGTGGCATGGCATTGACTAGTGTTGCTTGAACCCGACCTGACATTTTCCACTGCATACTGTCATGGGTGCCCCATGAGTTCAGGCATTGAGGGACTGATGTAGACGTGTGTCAACGGAGGATCTGCCTTTGTTGCAACTCAATGCCTGAAATATGGCCCTGATGCTGGCAGAGTGGGAGCGAATTGCAATCAATTTTATTATTTAAGAGTTTCATATACCTAGACCCGAAGGTATTAGAGTGCTTTGCAATAGTAAATGTTGCCCAGGCACCAACATTTCCTACATAGGTGCTGTTTGTAAACCAGGTCTGAATGGATCACTGAGTCACAAACAAACATCAAACCCCAGTCTGCATTCTCTGGAACTGGGGCTCTAGGATTGGCCAGTTGTTGGACCACTACGCAGCTTGGCAGTATGAGGGGACCGTAAATGTGCCCAGGAATCGGATCACTCTTCTGGCAGCCAGGCCTGGGGTTAGTGAGGGACTTGCCCATGTCATACAGGATAGAGGCTAAGAGGGTTGCTGAAATCGACAAATGGATCTTCCATTTAAAAAAAATATGAACACATAGTTTAGGGATGCAAGCTTTCAAGTGGGAGTCTTTCTTCCTTGTGGGAAGCTCAACTGCACTTTTCTGCCTTTGCTGTAGCTCTCTAAAATCCCTGGTGAGTGTTCACTGGAGGCAGGAGCAGTGTGAGGATTTAGAGCACTTCACGTAAAATAATATTTTTCTCGACGGATTGGTTCCCATATATTGAAAAAGACCATAGATGGCGCCTTGAGGCTGCTGGCTTTTCTCCTATTATGGATGTGCTGCCCTCCTTGGAAAACGTCAAGGCACTATGTGCAGGTCTTCTGATATGTTAGGGATCTCTGAGGTAGGGAGCCTCACCTAAGCAACAAAAAAATGGCACCCTGGCACCTAACCCAAATCTAATACAAGTAAAAGTGGTGGTGCTGACAGTACAAAGGATGTGCTGCTGTCGAGGCCCACTGCCTTCACACACTTACTCCTGCAGTTACAACTGTGGATGCCTACCTTCTAGGGCACAGCCAAAAGTCTGTCTACCTCTAGTATGCAGCCAAAAGTCCTCTTTGTGATCATGGACGTCATTTATGGGTCACCAGGAGTCGCAGCTCTGACCCCTAGTTTGCCCTTTGCGACCCCTGGCACTGCCTTTGCAACCCCTGGCCTCAGAGGAGGCAAAACCAGTGCTAAGAACACAAGAGCAGCTCCACTTTCCTTTTTTTCTGTCAATGTTTTATGACTCTAATAGTGAATGACATTTTATTATTCACTATCAGTGTAATAAAGAATTAATTACAATTTGCTGGAATATGACCCTCCCCTGCAGCTGAGTTAAGTAAAACATTTTAAATGTTTGTTCTGTGCGTTCTTACATGTGAAAGTGTTTAAGCGAGAGAGAGAGTGAGTGTATGAGTGTGTGTGTGTGTAAATGTGTGTGTATGTGTGACCCCTGGCATTTTGGTGAATTGACCTTCATGTTTGTGATCTTGGCTTTTGCACATGTTGCTTAAGTCTTTTGTGTTTGGCCGCCATCTTGCGTACATCTGTCTGCCTGTCCGACGGTTCTAACCTCTGGAACTGCTACAACTCTTGCAGTCCTTTGCCTTTCCGGGAGTCATCCACTAGATCTCTGGACCACCACCTCTTCCCAGGCCTTCAAAACTGACCTCAAAGTTCTCCTCCTTCAAAGACACTTCCAAATTTAATTCACGCCTTCTCTATTATCTGAAGGAAGTTCTTCCATTATAGGAAATTCTATTCTCCATGAGTATAGAAGTGCCTTCCCAGTGTGTTCTTGTGGTTCGAGTGTCTGCCATTTATTGCAGGATTATTCTTCTACCTGTATTTTGTACTCTTTTGTAACATGCACACGTCACTTTTCCTCTTGTAACGTATCGTTTGCTACCTCTTGTATTTTGTTTGCTTTTGATACATGCACAATTGCCACCATTGCCTCATGTTACGTAACATTTGTTCTTGTGTTTTGAGTGTCTGCCTTTTATTGCAGTGTTATACCTCTATCTGTACTTTGTACGCTTTTGTAACATACACACATGTCACTGTTCCCTCTTGTAACGTACCGTTTGCTACCTCTTGTATTTTGTTTGCTCTTGATAAGTGCACAATTGTCACTATTGCCTCATGTAACGTAACGTTTGCTTTTGTAACATGCTCACTTGTAATTTTCTCCTCATGTGTCATTACTGTTCCTATTGTAAAGCGCTCTGACACCTTCTGGTAAAGTCCGCACTATATAAAAACGCATTAAATAAATAAATAAATAAACTCTCCGTTGCCTTGTCTTATTCTGAACTCCTCAATGCTCAATGTGCCCAATAGTCAGTGTCTGTCTTTCCCTTCACTTGAGCAGTTCATCAGAACCCTTCTTCCCTGGGAGGAGGACAGAGGCCCAGCAGTTTTGCTGGTGACCACACCTTCCTTTCTCATCCCTCTGTGGTTAACAACAACAAGGCTGCATTATTGTACAAAGGAGTGACACACACATAAATTACTGCTCAGGCTGGGAGGAGTCGCTGCCCCGGGGCTGAGCCGCTTGGACCCAAGCCAGGTACAGTCAATTATTGTGCTCAGCAAAAAAAAAAGAGAGAGAGAGAAAAAAAAAGTACAAAGAATTTCACGACTTTGCCGAAAACATTCCGAGCTCGAGGGGGTGTGTTGCGGGGTTGAGGGGGATCAAGCAGAGAGTCGCCCTGCAGGACTCCCTCTCTTCCCAGGACCACGCAGGCCGGGTGGGAGCGTGCCACCCTGTGCCCCTTGTCGGGCCTGTGCCAGCACAGCAGTGCAAAGGCAGGTTTCAAGCAAGGCGTGGCTGCATAGCACTCTCCTGCCAAGCACCTGGCTATCTTACCGCTCGGTGGGATACAGAGCGCCTCGAGGCGGGAGCTGGGGTCTGGAGAAGCCTGGCCCGTGGTCTCTCATGCACGCATGTTTGATTCAAGGACTGGGCCTAGTGTCAGATCTAGTGCCATTCAACTGTATTTTCTGTGGATGGATAAAACCTGTAAGATACAGCTGTAATATTGCTCACCTTGCTTCCCTATGAACGCATTGTGTAGTCTGTGCTCCTTCTTAAAACCTGTTGCATTGAATATCCTGAGGTCCTGAAGCCATGCAGCACTGGAACCCTACAATCATGCATGCATTGAAACCTGCAGGCAGCTCTGCATTTCTACTGCCCTGCAACTTTTGTTCCTGTATATCATTATTGATCCTTCTGTGAAGCGCTCTGACACCTTCGGGTAAAGTCCGCGCTATATAAAATTGCATAAATAAAAATAAATAAATAAATAAATAAAACCTGCATCACTAGAGCCCAGCAACCCTATACTCTTGCATTTCCACAGCTTTGCAACCATGCAGGCCTCCTACAGTGCACCTATGCAGTCTTGGAGCCATACATCACCGCGGCGATACAAGTAAGGAGGCTCGTAGCCTTTCAGCAGATAAACACCGCCTCCTTGCATTCGTACAGCCTGGAAATAGTGTGTCGCTAAAGCCCTGCAGCCTTTCAGGCCTACATCCATGCATTCCCTTAACCAGCAAACATGCACGCCTATAGTCCTGTTACCGTACAGCGTGCATATCTATACCCTGGCAATAAGGAGCCATTGCAGCCCTGCAACCTTTATAGGCGCATTTCTAGAGCCCTTCAACCGTATATCTGAACTGCGGCGCCCTGCAACTCTTCGCCCCTACATTTTCTCATCCCTACGGCCCTGGGAGTTGCAACAGTGCATCCCTGCCGCCCTATGTTGGCGCATTCACACAGCTATGCCAGTATGAATCCCTGCAGTCTCTCAATCCTGTGTTCCTGAATCCTGAAAGGCAGGATCGGATTGGGAACGCGGGCACTCGGGCAATGCCCGAGGGTCGGTGTCCAGTTCCAGCTGTGAGCTGCTTTTTTCAGAAGCCTGGGGGCCGATTTGGGTGGTTTCTGCATTGTTCAATGCCGCCAGCGGCCCTCTGGGTGCCTGAGTGGACTTTCAGGAGGTAGATGGGCGTCCATTACCTCCCTTTTTTCAACGGCAGAGGTGTCACTCTCTTTCTCCCGCTGGTTCGGCCCATTAATACATGCATGTTGAGCGGGGGCAGGGAGCCTGAGCAGAAGTGGCCTCCCTTGTTTTCAGGTGTGTTTCACCAGTGTACACTAATCTGTGCATTTTTTCACATACCCCCCGATCCCCCGCCACCACTTTTTAAATCGAATTACGCAGAAGCAGTGTTTTGCGGAAAGGCAATATTCAAATGTGGGCCACTTTTTTTTTTGCGTGACCGGGCCGATTTTTAATCCCAAACCAACCCTGCTGAAAGGCCTGCAACAATGCATATTTACAACCCTACAGTCTGGATTTCCACAACATCCATCACTGCAGCCTAGCTACCTTACATCGATGCGTTACCATAGCATCACGGTCATCCACGCCTTTAGGCCTGCAACTACGAGTCCCCACAATCCCGAAACACTCCATTATATTCCTGGAAGTCTACAGCCCTGCAGCATCCAGGAGTCCAACTTTACATCCGCCCAGTCTAGTAGCATTGGCAATTGTGCAACCCCACCTTCTGAAACCCATGCAGCAACTCAATGGAATTTGTACTAAATATCAGAAACACAAATATGGTGGGACAGAATATCGTGTCAAAAATATTGAGGACAAGAATATCTTGTAGGTCATTGTCTTTGGTTAAGTAAAATATCACTATATAAATCTCCACATATTTACCTGGATGGTTTATATATACATCTTCAAGGCACGTTGTTCAAAATAGTTAATTTATAATTATTGATACATACCTACTTGCACTTACCGTCTCGATATTTTGATCCCTGTGACATGCTATTCTGTCCACCCGAAATTTACATTTACGAAATTCTCTCACTGATCCAATTCAACTCAATCCCTGTGTTCTTACGGCCCCATAACAAATACCCCCACACACCAGCAACAATGAATCATTGCAACCTTGCAAACCAGACTGAATGGATGTAGCGCTGGGGGGCCCTCCAGGTTGCGGGGTAACAGTCTGCACTGATTCACTAAAACAGGGGCTCCAACTCCACACCTCTGCAGAGATGCACCCTTGCAGTCCTCTAACCTCGAAACCTTGCAGTATTGCAACACTTGCAACGGCCCCACCATTCTACATCCCTGCAGTCCTTCAACTCTGCAGCATGTATCAGTACACCCAGGCAACCATGAACGAATGAGGTCCTGCAACCCTTCAACCCTGCATCTGTGCATTACCCCAGCTCAGACTCTATACACCCATGCAGTCATGCCTGTCAGCACCCAGTAGTCATTCATCCCTGCATTCACCAGTCCTCTGGCCATGGATCCCTGCAGCCCAGCAACCCTTCATCCATGTATTCTCACAGCCATGCAACCATGTATCTCTACAGTCCTGCAAATAGGCTTTTCCTGCAATCCGCCTATCACACACCGCACTGTCCCTGCAAATGGACATTCCTACATCAATGTAACGAAGCAGCTCTACAGCCTTTCATTCACTCAGCCTGGTAAAGGTGCATCTGTGCAGGCAGCCACACGGCTCTCTATCCATGCAATCCCACATCCCTTGAACCATGCATCCCTGAAGGTATGCAGCCACACGGCTCTGTATCTGCATCCCGCACAGGACTAAGCGACTGCAAGAGTCCTGCATCCCGCACAGGACTGAGCGAATGCAAGAGTCCTGCATCCCGCACAGGACTGAGCGAATGCAAGAGTCCTGCATGCCGCACAGGACTAAGCGACTGCAAGAGTCCTGCATCCCACATAGGACTAAGTGACTGCAAGAGTCCTGCATGCCGCACAGGACTAAGCGACTGCAAGAGTCCTGCATCCCGCACAGGACTGAGTGACTGCAAGAGTCCTGCATCCCGCACAGGACTGAGCGACTGCAAGAGTCCTGCATCCCGCACAGGACTGAGTGACTGCAAGAGTCCTGCATCCCGCACAGGACTGAGCGACTGCAAGAGTCATGCATGCCGCACAGGACTAAGCGACTGCAAGAGTCCTGCATCCCGCACAGGACTGAGTGACTGCAAGAGTCCTGCATCCCGCACAGGACTGAGCGACTACAAGAGTCCTGCATCCCGCACAGGACTGAGTGACTGCAAGAGTCCTGCATCCCGCACAGGACTGAGCGACTGCAAGAGTCATGCATGCCGCACAGGACTAAGCGACTGCAAGAGTCCTGCATGCCGCACAGGACTAAGCGACCGCAAGAGTCCTGCATCCCGCACAGGACTGAGCGACTGCAAGAGTCCTGCATGCCGCATAGGACTAAGTGACTGCAAGAGTCCTGCATGTCGCGCAGGACTAAGCGACAGCTAGAGTCCTGCATGCCACATAGGACTAAGCGACAGCAAGAGTCCTGCATGCCGCACAGGACTAAGCGTTAGCTAGAGTCCTGCATGCTGCACAGGACTATCCGACTGCAAGAGTCCTGCATGCCGCACAGGACTAAGCGACTGCAAGAGTCCTGCATGTCGCACAGGACTAAGTGACTGCAAGAGTCCTGCATGTCGCACGGGACTCAGCGACTGCAAGAGTCCTGCATGTCGCACAGGACTAAGCGACTGCAAGAGTCCTGCATGCCGCACAAGACTAAGCGACAGCAAGAGGCCTGCATGCCACACAGGACTAAGTGACTGCATGAGACCTGCATGCCGCACAGGACTCAGCGACTGCAAGAGTCCTGCATGTCGCACAGGACTCAACGACTGCAAGAGTCCTGCATGCCGCACAGGACTGAGCGAATGCAAGAGTCCTGCATCCCGCACAGGACTGAGCGAATGCAAGAGTACTGCATCCTGCACAGGACTGAGCGTCTGCAAGAGTCCTGCATGCCGCACAGGACTAAGCGACTGCAAGAGTCCTGCATCCCACATAGGACTAAGTGACTGCAAGAGTCCTGCATGCCGCACAGGACTAAGCGACTGCAAGAGTCCTGCATCCCGCACAGGACTGAGTGACTGCAAGAGTCCTGCATCCCGCACAGGACTGAGCGACTGCAAGAGTCATGCATGCCGCACAGGACTAAGCGACTGCAAGAGTCCTGCATCCCACATAGGACTAAGTGACTGCAAGAGTCCTGCATGCCGCACAGGACTAAGCGACTGCAAGAGTCCTGCATCCCGCACAGGACTGAGTGACTGCAAGAGTCCTGCATCCCGCACAGGACTGAGCGACTGCAAGAGTCATGCATGCCGCACAGGACTAAGCGACTGCAAGAGTCCTGCATGCCGCACAGGACCAAGCGACTGCAAGAGTCCTGCATCCCGCACAGGACTGAGCGACTGCAAGAGTCCTGCATGCCGCATAGGACTAAGTGACTGCAAGAGTCCTGCATGTCGCGCAGGACTAAGCGACAGCAAGAGTCCTGCATGCCGCACAGGACTAAGCGACAGCTAGAGTCCTGCATGCTGCACAGGACTAAGCGACTGCAAGAGTCCTGCATGTCGCACAGGACTAAGTGACTGCAAGAGTCCTGCATGTCGCACGGGACTCAGCGACTGCAAGAGTCCTGCATGCCGCATAGGACTAAGTGACTGCAAGAGTCCTGCATGTCGCGTAGGACTAAGCGACAGCAAGAGTCCTGCATGCCGCACAGGACTAAGCGACAGCTAGAGTCCTGCATGCCGCACAGGACTAAGCGACAGCTAGAGTCCTGCATGCTGCACAGGACTAAGTGACTGCAAGAGTCCTGCATGTCGCACGGGACTCAGCGACTGCAAGAGTCCTGCATGCCGCATAGGACTAAGTGACTGCAAGAGTCCTGCATGTCGCGCAGGACTAAGCGGCAGCAAGAGTCCTGCATGCCGCACAGGACTAAGCGACAGCTAGAGTCCTGCATGCTGCACAGGACTATCCGACTGCAAGAGTCCTGCATGCCGCACAGGACTAAGCGACTGCAAGAGTCCTGCATGTCGCACAGGACTAAGTGACTGCAAGAGTCCTGCATGTCGCACGGGACTCAGCGACTGCAAGAGTCCTGCATGTCGCACAGAACTAAGCGACTGCAAGAGTCCTGCATGCCGCACAAGACTAAGCGACAGCAAGAGGCCTGCATGCCGCACAGGACTAAGCGACAGCTAGAGTCCTGCATGCCACACAGGACTAAGTGACTGCAAGAGACCTGCATGCCGCACAGGACTCAGCGACTGCAAGAGTCCTGCATGTCGCACAGGACTCAACGACTGCAAGAGTCCTGCATGCCATCAGATTGTGTTTGTCATGGTTTTCAAGTATTGTGAATGGTGTCCATGTTTCACTTCTGTAGACAAGGTTTAAGGGATTGTGGTAGTTGTGGTACCTGTGCATGTGAGATTAATCGCAGTGCCAGTGTGTGCTTGTAGGAGTTAGCCGTGTGCGACGGTCCTCATAAGGTGATTCGATATCTGTTGAAGTGCTTAGATTACATGTGTCAATCTCTCCATTGTAGTCTGTTCTCTCTTCCTCCTATGAGCCACTGGTTCAATTTAACAACGAAATAAGAAAGTCGGAGGGAGAGAGGATGAGAATGCCAGGGCGAGAGTTCTTTAGTATTGAAGGAAGTCCCTTCTTCCATCATTTCTGCCACCTCTCTTTGGTTAATCTTACACCTCACCTACCTTATGGTCCTAAGTAAAATATACCCCGGAAGAAGATCCCCCTGACACAGGTGCCAGAGAGGGACACGTCTCTTCACATGGCCTGGGATGCCCCCCTGTGAGGCGTTACTGGGACCCCGTCTTCTGCACTTTAGAGACGGCAACTGGGATCACATTGGATCCTGGCCCACTGCATGGCATACAAGGGGGTGATTCCCAAGAAAAAAGGCAAACAGATGCACCATACATTTCTGAACCTGGCACAAGTACTAGCACGTATAAAGCCCCAATGTACTGGATGGGAAATAGAGCCCCACACACTCCCTTATGGTACAGAGACTTGATGAAAGCATATTAAATTGAGCAGGCATGATGAGAAGCTGCAGGAGGACCAGCAAATATGGGGGACTTATTGGACAGTTTTGTAGGGGGAATATCGAGTCCCTTTGAGGGTCTTGCATGTGACAGACGAGCCATGGCTGCTTCTTACACCCCCAGCCAAGGCGAGTGAGACACCGGAAGCAGAACTTTAATCTTGACACTCAGTAACATCATGGAGCGCATATATATGTGTCTAGGGTGTAATCAATCGGGGGGGGGTGGAAGGATCGCACCCCCGCGGGGGACCTTTTTTTAAATGTATGGCGTATGAGTTCACGCAAAACCAGTTGATCACTTCTATGCCATTGCTTGGCAATCAATCTAATAAAGAAAAGTTTTTTAAAAGAAAATGGCCAGAAATTTGAGAAATAACTTCATCTGAAACTCCCTTGAAAAGAAATGTGTAACTGTTATTTCTGAATTAAGACCAGTGGGAAACTCCTTTTATGCTCACATAGAAAGGATAAGGTGGAAGTTTATATAGCCAACAATATACAATAGATGCTGACATGGTTACCAAGAAAACATACCGGGCCTTCGCTCTCTTCCAGCGAGCTTCCTAACCGTGATCTTGTCACACTTCCGCTGAAGTTAAGGAAAGATTAAAACTTCTTATTTTGAATGAATGAATAGAAGATTTAATAAAGAGCTCACGATTACTCAGAAACAGGGTGGTGCAGTGGTGGCAGACGCAAGATAAAGATAAAATAAACAGTCAGAGGGTTCACAAAGAGATGGATTTTGAGGAGGTTGTGAAACAACGAGTGGTTAGCCATAGACCGCTCGTTCCAGGCTTTGGCAGTGACCACAGAAAAGGTGCGATCTGCTCAGATTCAACGGAATCTGGTAACAGTTAGCAGGTTAACCCTGGAGGATCGAAGATGGAAAATGGGGTTGCAAGTCTGAACGAGTTTATTGGAATATGCCAGTGTCTTGCCGTGAAATGATTTATTCCACATACAAAGAGCCTTAAAGACATTACTTCTGAAATGGTTGCCAATACAAGGATTTGAGATGAACCGAAATGTGTGCCCTTCGATTTAGTCTGAGCACTAGCCTGCCGCAGACATCTGAATACGCTGAAGTGTGAGAGTTGAGTAGCCCAGTACACCTAAATACTCAGGGCCTCATTTATGAGGCTGTGCGTCACTTTTACGCCGCCGGTGCGTCACTTTTTATTACGCACCAGTGGCGTAAAAAATGCGCCCTGTTGCGCCATATTTACAAAGTGACGCATCTAGGTAGATGCGTCACTTTGTGTAAACTCCTGCGCCACATTATACCTGCGCCAGGTATAATGTATGCAAGGGGGGCGTATTGACGCAAGAAAGGGTCATGGAAGTGACGCAGTGAAATCTATGAGATTTCACTGCGCCACTTCTAGGACTCAAATGCGTAAAAATCGGAAGACTGACGATAGCCCTTTCACATGGGGCTTGCCCCATGTGAAAGGACACATTGCTGGAGTTGCGTCACTTTTGTGACACACTCCAGCAATGCGTCACTTTTGCGCCTACAGATACGTCAGAAATACTGACGTATCTGTAACTTATGCGTCATACTGTAAATATGATGCATCATTGGTTTCGCAAGGAGGGCGCAATGAAAAGTGATGCATCGCTATTTTCACACAGCGATGCGTCACTTTTCATAAATGAGGCCCTCAGTACTACTGTAGTCTAGGTGGGAGTTTAAAAGAGCTTCAATTTGCGATGAAGGCTAACTAGAAGGAAGAAAGGCTAGGGCCTTGCAAAGGATCCTTAACACAAGAAAGCATATGTAGTAACTTGGGGGCATATTAACAGCGGAGATAAAATGATCTTCCCATCAACAACAGGGTGCTAACATGCAAAATGGCATGTTAGCACCCTTTTTCTCTACGCTTCCCTTTGCATCTCTAATGAGAAGCAAAGGGGGCGTTCCAGAGCAAAATAATAGGAGAAATGTCGCTAAGCGACATTTCTCTTATTACCAAGCTTCACGCTAACCCTCTTAGAGATAAACAAAAGCAGCGCTAACCACAGTTAACGCTGCTTTTTAAAGTCTGCTAATTTTTAGACTTAGACATACCTGTAATGGGAGGTGGATTATGTGACTGCACCCACAGTAACTATCAGGAAACATCCTTTACGACGCAACTTTTACCATGCAGTGCCTTTACAACGCAGGTTTTTCAACGCAAGTCATTACAACGAATTGCGCTGGGAGGCGCTCTAGGATAGGTAATAGTTTAATTTACTATCCAACACCTTCCCTACTATCCACGGGGACTGGAGTTGGAATAGTAAATTAAACTATTCACTATCCAGCACCCCCCAACGCAAGTTGTTGTAACGACTTGCGTTGAAAAACCTGCGTTGTAAAGGCATGCGTAGTAAAAGCATGCGTTGTAACAACATACATCCGCAACTATCACCAAGGGTATCACAGTTTTTCATTGAATATCGCTGGAAATCCAGGGTTATTCAATGTAAAACGTCGATATTCATGCTATCCCTGTTTTTTTTTATCGCCATGGCGCTCAGTGTAGATAATACTGCGCTACCATGGCGATTATCGCCGGCAATATATTTTTAAACGTTAACAGCGGTCAGCGATAATTTTCGTTGCCGCTTGTTAATATGCCCCTTGATTTGTGCAGTGAAAGGGAGATGATTGTCAACGTTTATGCCCAGGTTCCAGATAGCCGGGCAGGCGAAACTGGGATTGGTGGATAGCCAAGCAAGAGCCACCAGGTCGAGTTCCATGTGGAACATTTACTAAAGAACAGAAGTCCTGTTTTATCCGAGTTCATGCAGAAGGAGTTAGAAGCCACCCAGTACAAGATAGCACATAAGCATGCTTAAGCCAAATCTGCATAGATCTTATTTTAATATTTTTACGTCAAAGATCCCCCACCTTCCAACTAAGGAGATGATAGAAAGGAAAATGTTCATATTGTCAGTATATAATCTCTCTGTTGATAACTGCGACTGCTAACGGAAAAAAAGTAAGGTTGGATAGTGAGAGGGCTATGGGTTAAAGTTGGATATGGTGTGTGTTTGGCATTGTTCAACCATTGTAAAAATTGTTTTTGTGCTTACATAACCATTTTGTGGATATTGGTGCACATGTAGGTCAAATATGTTTCAGTTTATTTGCTAGTGGCAATTTGAGTAGTTGTTCCTCATGTGTGAGGGCAGGTTTGTCAAATGTGTGTGGGTGGGTGTCGGTGTGTGTGAGTGAGAGAGAGTAAGAGTTAGCGAGAGATAGGCTGGGTGTTCTGCTGGAGTGTGTATGTTCATGGTTTCTTGTAGAGCAATGTATGTAAGCTGTTACCTTGTCTCAAAACACTAAGTGGCAATCCTTGCTAGACATTGAAGACACAAACAGCTTTATTTAGCAGTCGATTCATGTAATTCTGTTGAATACCTCAGTAAAGACTGTTACTGTAATCTAATCTGTGGGTGGCTGCATGTTTCCCCTTGTTTGTGTTACAGGGAGTGATTTGCTACTTAGCCTGAGTCTGGTAAGATGGAAAAGCTGCTAAAACAACATGGCACCACTGGGGAAACTTGATTGCACAGGATTTCCTGAGTTGAGATCCTCTAATGGTCAGAATTCGAGTCAGAAAAATGTCTTGATTGTATTGTATTATTTGTTTAAAAAAGAAGGAGAGAACTCTGGGTAGGTCTCAGTTTAGGTGGAAAGCAGCTCCTGTTAGAGCACTCTCAACACCAGCGACACTCTAGATCTGCTCACCTCAAATGTCTGTTTTTCTATCAAAGTTTTTAAGCATAGGATTAGCACAGTGCTATCCACGCCGAGATAGAAAATGACAAAGTCTTTTGCCATTTAAACAGCAAAGTCTTTAAGCATAGGACTAGTACAGTGCAGTCCTTGCCAAGCTGTAAAATAACAAAAGCCATGTATCACTCCAGGCACAATATTACAGCTTTGAATTGGTAAAATACCAACTCAAGCCAACCTGAAATGAGTAAAAGCAACCCCTGACACAGTGTTTCGCTCTAATTAGAGCTCTTCAGAGAGGTATAGCTTTGTCCAGACACAAGGGAGCACCCAGTATTAAGTCAAAACAAAACCCTTTCAGGCATAGAGTGACGCATAAATTATGCAAAAAAGAAGGAGAGAACTCTGGGTAGGTCTCAGTTTAGGTGGAAAGCAGCTCCTGTTAGAGCACTCTCAACACCAGCGACACTCTAGATCTGCTCACCTCAAATGTCTGTTTTTCTATCAAAGTTTTTAAGCATAGGATTAGCACAGTGCTATCCACGCCGAGATAGAAAATGACAAAGTCTTTTGCCATTTAAACAGCAAAGTCTTTAAGCATAGGACTAGTACAGTGCAGTCCTTGCCAAGCTGTAAAATAACAAAAGCCATTTATCACTCCAGGCACAATATTACAGCTTTGAGTTGGTAAAATACCAACTCAAGCCAACCTGAAATGAGTAAAAGCAACCCCTGACACAGTGTTTCGCTCTAATTAGAGCTCTTCAGAGAGGTATAGCTTTGTCCAGACACAAGGGAGCACCCAGTATTAAATAAAAAAAAATAAGAAAAATGTCTTGTATTGCCGGAGTGGGGCCGCGAACAGCCACATCAGTGTTACATTTTTTTTAGCAGATCCTGCTTCCCCTAACTGAAAAGTCCTGCCACAAAACTTAAAAGTCCTGGCACAAAACACCATAAGAGATCAGGAATAGCTTGCACCTGTTTGTGAGACCTTGAAATAAAGTCCTCAAGTATCCCCATTTTTTGCAGAACCATCACTATGCCTGGGTGGTGAACTCCACTCCATTCACTGAGTTTGCAAAGCTTTCCACACTCTGTGCTACATGGAGCATGCAGAGTTCCAAACGGAGCTGAGTTTTTTCCTCGTTCGCGCACGCCGATCTTAAGTTGGCGAGTGAGGAAAATCAAACGCTAGACCACCTCCAAGCGAGATTTGTCAACTTGAGCGGTTGTGGATGGTCGCAATCAATCGCATTGATAAACCATCCATTTGCATTGAGGAGGCTGCCGTTCAGGTAGAAAATCTACTAGAGTGGCAGAAAGAAGCAGCACCCTCTTGTGCTGCACATGGTGCAGTTTAGCTGATTATCCAGTGTGGGACAAACACCTGTTGCTAAAAATCAGCACGACCTAATGCACTTTGCTGTTTGCGGAGCACCACGTAGTGCAGCAGAGTTTTTTAGTCACTTTGCAGAGTTCTGTGCAAACTCTGCCCAGGCCTAACCAGCACCCATGGTGCACCGAGGAATTCTTAGGTACTAAAAATGACTGGAGATTAAGAAAGAATGGTCAGCAACACAACTGAGATGGTAGGAATAAATTACTATGAGTGTCTATCACAGAGCAGAAAGACATGCAGCTTGTAGACAGAATGAGAGAAAGCATTGCGAGGTCTCCCCAGACTCCAGGCCTTGAAATCCTTGCTCAAGGATTCTGAAGGCAACCCCTGTTTCAAACAAGACCAGGAAAATTGAGCTGTCCTTTCCTAGATAACTGAGTGGCATCTCCCTTAAACTGCCTAGCGGCTGCTAAGACATGGCCACTACCCTTAAAAAAAAATACTGGTACCAGACCCTGGCTACAGCCTGTATCTTACAGTCATATGCTGACTGACTTCCAAGCCTCAGTAGAACAAGCATTTGCAATGCAATAGGTCTCGCATTTACGAGAGTTTGAGCTATTGGTAATGTAATAGCTTAAACTCTTGCAAATACGCGAGACTTATTGCATTGCAAATTATTAGCGTCCATACGGCGCATTCACATTCATAGAGGTCACGCGCCTTTCTTTAGACAAGCTGCGTCTAAAGAAAGAGACATGGCCGACATTAAAGTGAAACCGTGGCATGGGACGCTTTGACAAAAAAAGTATGTGTTGTTGACAAACAGATAATATTTTTGTAAACTTGCCCTTGCCGCGCTTTCACTTTAATAGAGGCCGCGCACCTTTCTTTAGATGCGGCTTGTCTAAAGAAAGGGGCGCAGCCTCTATGAATGTAAAAACGCCACATGAGCGCTAGTAAACAAAAAAAATAAAAAATAAGCGTGGTTGCTATAATTAAAGTGGAAAACGCTGCTAAAAGGAATAAAGAAAGAAACGCGGCCGCTGTAGGTAAAAACGGACCGTCATTAGTAAATAAAATAAAAGCGGTCGGCGTGCTGCGATGCAGTGGGTGGTATAGGGGCAAATCATTAAACAATTTATTGCTCACAGCCAAGATAAAGCAGACCATGTAACAAGACAAGTAAAAGGTCGAGTCATTATGGGAGGTAACAAATGCAGACAAGGTGGTACCAAGGAGGGACTAACAAGCCTAATAACGACTCGGAAGCCAGCGTTTACGAAGGACAATGACACAAGCCAATTAAAAATATGGGTGGACAGTGGGTGGGGCTTCAAAGCCATACTCCAATACTGCATGCCTCGCAGCCGCGCATGAGCTGCCCAGGCTCGACCTGAAAAGGAGCTGAATTATTAGGGCTTGATGGAAAGACATTCGGGAGCACTTCTGATGTTTCATCTTTTTACCTCAGAATATCCCTGATCTACAGAAAAAGCAGAGGCACATAATATCACCTTTGGAGAAGCAGGACCCATGACATGTATAATTATTTTCAAATACATTGCCCTGCCACTCTTAGTTTGGTAAGATCCTAAGAGCTGTGCAGAGACTTTTAGAAGAGGTTCTTTCATGAGCCAGGTGTCAGAAACAGTATCCCTTACATAAGTCACCCCTCATGACCCTTACCTTTATTTTCCTTTAGATTATTTAATCTTATGAAAGATTGAAAGGGAGGAGACTCTGACCTGGTCATGCAACCCCGAAGGCAGCTTCCACACAGGCCCTAAATTGCATAGGCTGACAATTTAGCAGCTGACTGGTCTGGCAAATGAGAATTTGACATTAGCTAATAAACATTTCTACACGTGTGACCTCTGTTGTGACTCAGGGCGACGCTCCCTCCCAGAGGCGTGTGATCCTCGAGATAAGATGCTCAGGGTAGGTGTGTGATCATATTATACTAAAATGTGTGTATGTAAAGCTCTGTTCTGTGCGATAGGCATGTGCGATTGTCCGAACTCAGGATTGCGTGCTCAAATACGTGCTGGTGTACTCTCAGATATGTTGTTTGTGCAGAAGTGCATTTTCTGAATTTGTTGTCAGGGGTGCTATCTGTGTGTGTGTGACCTTAAGGTCAAAGATCACTAGCAGTGAGTCGACTTGTAAAAGTTAACCTGGACAAGGCTTCGGGCTCTTACAAGAATCCTTATCTGAACCCTAGACTCCTAAATTCCATTGTTGATGTTTTTGGCCGGAGACAATGGATGAAAGTGCAGGGCTTAACCCTTGCACCCCACCCGCTGATGGCCGCTTGCTATCCACAAACATACCGTGTGACCAGTCCGGTCAAGCCGGCGGCCAGGCCTGAGACTCGCAGGCGCACTTGGGAGTGTTGCCACGAGAGAAGTTATGGAACAAAACAGGTCTTTTGACCTTCTGTTCCTGCGGCGAAGTAGGGAGGGAGGCAGCGGAGTGACCCTTAACCCGGCGAAGAGGAAGGGCAGAGATGAGAAGGAAGCAGGGAAGCAAAGAGCAAACAAGGAAAAGACGAGGAGGAAGACAGAGAAATGTGCAAGGACAGAGGCGAATCTGGGAGAAAAACGAGGAAGAGGATGTAAAAATAAAGAGGACATTTGACAGAATAACGAGAGAGATAGGTAGGGACAATAGATAATGTGCAAGCATGCCTAAGAGGGGCGTGGGGAAGATGCGAATGGGGGGGTAAAGGCCGAGGGGCAATGTTCACAAAACGGAAATGGTAGGGACGAAATTCCACAGTTGTCAGTACCATCTTTCCTATTGTGCATTTTTTTTTTAAATCTCCTGCAATCCCCTATTTCCATTGCCTTGGGGTTTTCTTACTCTTGAGACCACTTGGACATCGAATCCAGTTCACTAGCAACAGAGCCTTTTGTGGTTGTTTTGAGAAGTGGTTAACACTAAAATATTCGCTTGAGTGTCCTTGAAGGGTACCCCCTGAATGCATTCATGCATCCTATTTTGAAGGGACATCACAGCTTGAGGTACAGTGCTCCCTCTTGTGAAGTCCAGATGGGCCCACATAAAACCCTTTGTGCATGGGAAGAATAGTTGGTGTGTGTGTGTTGTGCATGCGTGTGTTTTTTCAGAAAGGGCACCTATGTGCCTGCTTCCATTGAGTATGTCACCAGTACTCACACCGACAGCTTAAGAGTGATGGATGTAAATACTTGAATCAATCTGAAAACCTGGATATAAGACTGGGGATATTCCATTCAGTCATTTTAGCTTATTTGGGCTGTTATAGAAGGAAGCGACCTATACAAAAAATACGTTTTGCTCTAACTCTGAATAGAGTTGAACGCCTGGGCAGCTCCCCTCTAAATTTAAATACATAACGGGGTGTGGCCAAGATGGCAGAGTAGCAAGACATTCTCCAACAGACCTCCCAGTCCGACTGAGGAAATCTGCAACCATCCTCATCTGTGCTGCGATGTGGACCAATGAGGAACAATGAGTGGATCTCAAGATCTGCCCTGAAGAGGCAGATCATATTTTCTGACATAGTGGGCCCTTGGGTGGGAATATCTAGTGGGCGGCCTTCTTGGAGACCTAGGTCACACGGTGGTACAAATGGAAGCGGCTGCACGACAAAGATTCGGCTCGCATGGGCAGTCAGCTGTGATGGGCCCAGCAGAGCACTGAATGGGGCTCCAAGAGCAGCAGCACCCTCAACTATCAGGGCCATTTGGCACTGAAAAGACGAGTGGCGGGGGTATACTGAATTTCCCAGCAGCAAGCGAGTAGACTATTTGTGCCACCCTGCACTCTGCACGCAGTAGTGAAGTCACTGGGATGCTGAACTGCAAATTGTTCTGCCCAAGATGGAACTGGGCATGGGCACAAAGGATGCCGTATTTTTGGCCTAGATGGCAGCCAGGGACACTGCATAGCCTACTAGAGCCCAAAACGCTTGCACGTTCCCCCTAGGGCATCACACACAGTGGCTCAAAGTCTCTTTCCAGGACGGAGTCATAGACTGAGGAGATCAATGTTCAGAGATAACCCTACTAGACTGTGGCACCTGCACAGGCGAACACTAAAGAGAGATACATCGCCCAGGCTGTGGAAAGGGAGGATAATTGAGTGTGAGGGGTATCCTCAAGTTGCTGAAAAGCTGCAGCTGTGACACATTTGTTATAGGCTTGCTAAGCTATATTCGCTTGGCGATCTGAAAGCGACTGCCACTTTTTTCACGCACATAGGAAAGGGCTTGAATTGTGGTCACAGAAGCAACAGTTCCAGACATTAGGGACCTGCATAGTCCTTACATATGCCCCCCAAAAAGAAGCCTAGACGTGGTATCCCCCTGCCATACCTATACAGACCAAGATCCACATTTGTGAATACAGAGACCAGTGGATTAAGCTCTCCATCAAAGGGCCCTGACTCAATGTCTTTCACTAAACTGAACCTGTTCAACAGTCTCCATAGATTCAACAGTGACCATTAAGACAGAACTGAAAGATGAGCTTCAACAGGATTTTGAAAGTGCCTTGCTGACATTAGATCTACTTTGGGATCTAAAATCGAAGAGCTGCTCTGCGCCATTGTTTCAGTGGTCTAGACAATCTTAGATGCAGTGGCCAAATTGGAACACTTGAGATGAGGCATGCACAGGTCTCTTGGTGTGGCACGACAATGCACGAGCTACAGCTAAAGGTGGTCTTGGATAAACTAGAAGACCTCGAGAATAGATTGCAAAGATAAAACCTCAGTATCTGTGGACTAAGCAAAGAAATCCCGAATGTCAATTTGTCAGCGTTTGTTACTGTAATGTGTCATCACTTCTTTGAAGATGCTCATCCAGAAGCCTACTGAGACAAAACTCGCAGAGCTGGTCTCCAAAAGCCTACCCAACAGCACAGAGCACAAAACTCTCCTGTCAAGATCCACTATTACTTGGTGAAAGAAATAGTCCTCATGAAAGCATGTGAACTCAGCAAGATTCTATTTCTAGACCACTCATGTACCATCTATGAAGATGTCACCCAAACGACACTATAAGGATGAGACAAATTCAAATCAATTACCAGGAAACTTTCTCACGATGGGATTCAATACATGTGGCTATGCCCATTTGGGCTGTCCTTTGAACGGAATGGTAACTGGTAACTACTCACAGGCTGCCAGCTTACTGGTCCTACCATCAGATGACACACAGGGACCTGCATTACAGTTACCTGGAGCTGCCTTGTCCAGTCGCAAGACTGGCGCAAACAATTGAGCTGCCAGGCAACTGCTGCAGTAAGACTCAAGGGATTGAGTATGGCCAGATGTACGACCTTTCCAATATGTGAGCCGCAAATTGCGTTGTTTTGCAACTCGCAAATTGGAATTCACAACAGTGTCTCAAACACTGTTTGCGAATCCTAGTGGGGTTACAAATTGCCTGCCTTATTAATATTCATGAGGCAGGTGCAATTTGTGACCCCATTGGGAATGGCTAGCACTCCCAGGAACGGTGGCCTGATGGGGTCAGCAGACCACCAGGTCTGTGACTGCTTTGTAAATAAAGCAGTTTTAAAAAAAAAATGCATCCGGTTTTCCTTAAAGGAAAACAGAATGCATTTAAAAAAGAAAAACGAAACGCTACTGTTTCATTTTTTAAGAGTAGGAAGTGGTCCTTGGGACCACTGCCTGCTTTAAAAAATATTTTCAATGCCAGTCACAAAGGAAAAGGCCCCCCCTGGGCATCCCTTCCCATTTGCGAGTTGCTTACCACCCATTTGAAATGGGTGGTAAACTGCGAGTGTTTTGCGGCCACAATTGCGACCACAAAACAATCTTACATTGAAGGGTGAGTCGCTATTAGGAAGGGACACTCTTGGCACGCCCCTTCCTAATAGCGAGTCGCTGACCCTATTTTGTGAGTGAGTGATAGAGTCGCAAAATACGGTTTGTAAATAGAGCAGACCTATTTTGCGCTCGCAAACCGACGGATTTCCCGTTTGCAACCGCAAATACGGTCGTACATCTGGCCCATCATTCACTAAGCTGTTTGGGGAGGCCTTAGTGCAGTTGTCCTATGTCATATTCCAGCAACCGAGATGCTGTTAGGCTAGTATTTGGTGAACAAAATTAATACAATTGATGTTTTCAGTCTCATGAGAATGAATGAGTTATGAGATTTGGTGTGATCTTTTCTCTTTGGGCTATATTGTGACTTTTTGCGCATTCTAATGTATGATTTAATGCATTGCTTTTATACATTTACCAGGCAGGGTTTGTCCTTTTACTTGATAGGCTAATATTTGCCACCCTGCCGCGACTTTGAGCATACCACCCAAACAACCCTTGGAGGCATCCATCACTGACATACTTCCATGAAGACAGAGTGGATTTTCTTTATATACTGATGCCCTGGTCGAGCGGGTAATTGACTATCGTGCCCCCAGTGATTATCTTGGGTTTGAGGATTCTTTGCCTGAGAGATATCCCCAGGGATGGAACGTTTTCCCTATTCCTCTTTCCATCAAAGAGGGGCAGATGTAAGCCCCTCCGTACAGCCGCAGCCCGTGCAGGTATAAGCATTGGGGCGGTGGAGCCCTGTGGGGGAGGATATCAACGAACGATGACGAGGGAAAATTATTATTTATTTCAAATTCCCTCATCATCGTCCGTCGAAATCCCCCTCCACCGGGCCCCATGGCCACACCTCTCTTACCTGCATGGCCCACGGTTGCCTCCCCACTATATTTCCTGAGGGCTGCAAAGCCCTCATAGGCTTGTGTTGATCACATATATGTCGTTTGTTTGTTTTATTTGTTTTGGGGTGACCCATGACACAATCCATTACACCTGATACCCACCCCCCTTTTTAGGTCTCGGCATCGAGACCTATTGCAGTTGAGTTCGGTCTCAAGGGAGACAGATCTGGGCACGCGGGTAGATTTAACATCGTGGACGCGCATGCCCAGCCTCCCGGCGTGCACATCTCCTGTCTGTCCCACATTCACACAGGCCTCTCTCAATCACGCACGCAGCCCCCCCCTGAACACACATACAGACATGCACATGCACATATACACACATACACATACATACACACACACACACACCCGCCACCCCTACAACTAAACCCCACTCACCGCATCAACGTCCTCAGCCGCCCCTCCTGACTTCTGCAGCCACCGCAAGACAGCCGTGACGCTCCCGAACTTCCGGTTGGGACGTGCACGCTCACGGCTTGTTTAAGATTGGGCTTTGCTGCACGCTGGCCTGTTGAATGTTTCCTGCAGAGGGCAGTGTGGTACCTTCGTTAAGAGACGGAATTTCGCCGCAAGTTCAACTATTAGTCGTCATTATACTCAAGGTCGGAGTTGTACACCGGGGTCCTATCATAGAACGATAACTGGGTAGGTACTGTCAGGTGACGATTACCTGTCCTCCTTTAATTTGACTGGCAAGGCCCACACACTTCTGCGTAGGCTTCTTACTTCTTATGGTAGAGTATTGGCACTTTTATGAAGCAACAGGTTACCTGTTACAGTGCCAGAACCTACTTTGTGCCAGTGGTTGATAGCGGGTCCACAGCACTTACTTTAGGGAGACGATTCTCTGATAGCAAAGCCGTCAGGGTGGTGTTACAGCACCCCCAAAATAAGCATGCTGGATTTCCGAAAGTGAATGAACGCTAAACATGCCTTTACATTTAGCTTTTATCTTGTTGCATTTGCAAAGCGTTCAAAGATAGGGGTCAAATGTCAGGTGATGTCTTCTGACAAAATGCTTCTCATTTTTGTAAAAGGGATATTGATTTTTACTTTTCATCTTATGACTGCAAAGTGAAAAGATTTTATAAAGTGACCTATGTCACAATATTGCTGTGGTATAGGGAGTATGAAAGGAAAGGCGGTAGGGTGCCCATTTTTTTCCTAACTTGCAACAAGATTTAAGTATCCTTAAATGGACTGTACCATTATTTCACGATACACTAGCAGCAAGGAAAGCTCAAATGAGGCAAATTTTTATAGTTGTGAAGTGTGACGGAACAAAGATTTTAATATGATCAAAACGAACCGAGACACTTGGTGATACGCAAATGATGAATATACACTGAAACCCGTTTTCCACTATTATCATTTGTGCTTTATATATGGTTTTATCAATACAACTGCAAATTTATTGGTCATTTCAATTGAAAATGTGATTTCTGTAAATGACACTGAGCAGATACACCATTCTTTAGTAATACATTTACGAAAGAGTCCTCCAAATGACTCCATCCCCCTCACACAAACTACACCTTACCTCTACCCTGCTGAATGGGTGTGACCGATTTGTTACACTTGTTTTATTAGGTCTCGGGAGCGAGACCTATTGTTGTTAAAATGCCTCCCAAGGGAGACAGACAGGTGCACGAGCCGCTTAGGGTATGTGGATGCGCTTTGCGCGCATGCGCACACACACAGCGTTACTGAAGGCCAAAGGCACTCACAAACACGCATACACACAGCATACACACAGGCGCACACACACACACACACTGCCGCCGCCCCCCCCACACACACACACACGCCGCCGCCTCCCCCCCACAATTAAGCCCCACTTACCGCATCACGGGCCTCAGCCGCCACTCCTGACATCTGCTGCCACCACGGGGATAAGAATGCAGAACTGGATGAGATCCCTCGACTCTGGGAGCACCCTGCAGATCCGAAGCGTCCGCCATCCATGAGGTCGCTGTAACTGCGGCCTGCATCGGGACTCGGGCCGGTCCACACCGTGGGGGCTCCTCGTCCTCTCAGGCAGGGGCTGCGCACTGCTGTGCACGTGTGCACGCCCCTGGCGACGTGCGCGCCCCTGGCGACCTTCACGCCTACTGCGCTCACTTCATCCCTATGTGAGGCAGAAGGTGAGTGCAGAGTGCGCAGAGTGTGAAGTAGTGAGTGCAGAGTGAGTTTGCAGAGTGTGAGTGCAGAGTGAGTGTGCAGAGTAGTGAGTGCAAAGTGCAGAGTGTGAGTGCAGAGTGAGTGTGAAGAGTGAGTGTGCGGAGTGCAGAGTGAGTGTGCAGAGTGCAGAGTAGTGAGTGCAGAGTAGTGAGTGCGAAGTAGTGAGTGCAGAGTAGTGAGTGTGCAGAGTAGTGGGTGCAGAGTGCAGAGTAGTGAGTGCAGAGTGTGAGTGTGCAGAGTGCAGAGTAGTGAGTGCAGAGTAGTGAGTGCAGAGTAGTGAGTGCAGAGTAGTGGGTGCAGAGTAGTGAGTGCAGAGTGTGAGTGTGCAGAGTGCAGAGTAGTGAGTGCAGAGTGCAGAGTAGTGAGTGCAGAGTAGTGAGTGCAGAGTAGTGAGTGCAGAGTAGTGAGTGCAGAGTGCAGAGTAGTGAGTGCAGAGTGAGTGTGCAGAGTGCAGAGTAGTGAGTGCAGAGTAGTGAGCGCAGAGTAGTGAGTGCAGAGTAGTGAGTGCAGAGTAGTGAGTGTAGAGTAGTGAGTGCAGAGTGGAGTAGTGAGTGCAGACTAGTGAGTGCAGAGTAGTGAGTGCAGAGTAGTGAGTGTGCAGAGTGCAGAGTAGTGAGTGCAGAGTAGTGAGTGCAGAGTAGTGAGTGCAGAGTGAGTGTGCAGAGTAGTGAGTGCAGAGTACAGAGTGCAGAGTGTGAGTGCAGAGTGAGTGTGCAGAGTGCAGAGTGAGTATGCAGAGTGCAGAGTAGTGAGTGCAGAGTAGTGAGTGCAGAGTGCAGAGTAGTGAGTGCAGAGTGCAGAGTAGTGAGTGCAGAGTGCAGAGTAGTGAGTGCAGAGTAGTGAGTGCAGAGTAGTGAGTGCAGAGTAGTGAGTGCAGAGTAGTGAGTGCAGAGTAGTGGGTGCAGAGTAGTGGGTGCAGAGTGCAGAGTAGTGAGTGCAGAGTGCAGAGTAGTGAGTGCAGAGTGAGTGTGCAGAGTGCAGAGTGAGTGTGCAGAGTGCAGAGTGAGTGTGCAGAGTGCAGAGTAGTGAGTGCAGAGTAGTGAGTGCAGAGTAGTGAGTGCAGAGTAGTGAGTGCAGAGTAGTGAGTGCAGAGTAGTGGGTACAGAGTAGTGAGTGCAGAGTGTGAGTGTGCAGAGTGCAGAGTAGTGAGTGCAGAGTAGTGAGTGCAGAGTAGTGAGTGCAGAGTAGTGAGTACAGAGTAGTGAGTGCAGAGTAGTGAGTGCAGAGTAGTGGGTGCAGAGTGTGAGTGCAGAGTAGTGAGTGCAGAGTAGTGGGTGCAGAGTAGTGGGTGCAGAGTGTGAGTGTGCAGAGTGCAGAGTAGTGAGTGCAGAGTGCAGAGTAGTGAGTGCAGAGTAGTGAGTGCAGAGTAGTGAGTGCAGAGTAGTGAGTGCAGAGTAGTGGGTGCAGAGTAGTGGGTGCAGAGTAGTGGGTGCAGAGTGTGAGTGTGCAGAGTGCAGAGTAGTGAGTGCAGAGTGCAGGGTAGTGAGTGCAGAGTAGTGAGTGCAGAGTAGTGAGTGCAGAGTAGTGAGTGCAGAGTAGTGGGTGCAGAGTAGTGGGTGCAGAGTGTGAGTGTGCAGAGTGCAGAGTAGTGAGTGCAGAGTGCAGAGTAGTGAGTGCAGAGTAGTGAGTGCAGAGTAGTGAGTGCAGAGTAGTGAGTGCAGAGTAGTGAGTGCAGAGTGCAGAGTGCAGAGTAGTGAGTGCAGAGTAGTGAGTGCAGAGTAGTGAGTGCAGAGTAGTGAGTGCAGAGTAGTGGGTGCAGAGTAGTGGGTGCAGAGTGTGAGTGTGCAGAGTGCAGAGTAGTGAGTGCAGAGTGCAGAGTAGTGAGTGCAGAGTAGTGAGTGCAGAGTAGTGAGTGCAGAGTAGTGAGTGCAGAGTAGTGAGTGCAGAGTAGTGGGTGCAGAGTAGTGGGTGCAGAGTGTGAGTGTGCAGAGTGCAGAGTAGTGAGTGCAGAGTGCAGGGTAGTGAGTGCAGAGTAGTGAGTGCAGAGTAGTGAGTGCAGAGTAGTGGGTGCAGAGTAGTGGGTGCAGAGTGTGAGTGTGCAGAGTGCAGAGTAGTGAGTGCAGAGTGCAGAGTAGTGAATGCAGAGTGCAGAGTAGTGAGTGAAGAGTAGTGAGTGCAGAGTAGTGAGTGCAGAGTAGTGAGTGCAGAGTAGTGAGTGCAGAGTGCAGAGTAGTGAGTGCAGAGTAGTGAGTGCAGAGTAGTGGGTGCAGAGTAGTGGGTGCAGAGTAGTGGGTGCAGAGTGTGAGTGTGCAGAGTGCAGAGTAGTGAGTGCAGAGTGCAGGGTAGTGAGTGCAGAGTAGTGAGTGCAGAGTAGTGAGTGCAGAGTAGTGAGTGCAGAGTAGTGAGTGCAGAGTAGTGGGTGCAGAGTACTGGGTGCAGAGTGTGAGTGTGCAGAGTGCAGAGTAGTGAGTGCAGAGTGCAGAGTAGTGAATGCAGAGTGCAGAGTAGTGAGTGAAGAGTAGTGAGTGCAGAGTAGTGAGTGCAGAGTAGTGGGTGCAGAGTAGTGAGTGCAGAGTAGTGAGTGCAGAGTAGTGAGTGCAGTCTAGTGAGTGCAGAGTAGTGAGAGCTGAGTGCAGAGTAGTGAGTGCAGAGTAGTGAGTGCAGAGTAGTGAGTGCAGAGTAGTGAATGCAGTGTAGTGAGTGCAGAGTAGTGAGTGCAGAGTAGTGAGTGCAGAGTAGTGAGTGCAGAGTAGTGAGAGCTGAGTGCAGAGTAGTGAGTGCAGAGTAGTGAGTGCAGAGTAGTGAGTGCAGAGTAGTGAGTGCAGAGTAGTGAGTGCAGAGTAGTGGGTGCAGAGTAGTGAGTGCAGAGTAGTGAGTGCAGAGTAGTGAGAGCTGAGTGCAGAGTAGTGAGTGCAGAGTAGTGAGTGCAGAGTAGTGAGTGCAGAGTAGTGAGTGCAGAGTAGTGAGTGCAGAGTAGTGGGTGCAGAGTAGTGGGTGCAGAGTGTGAGTGTGCAGAGTGCAGAGTAGTGAGTGCAGAGTAGTGAGTGCAGAGTAGTGAGTGCAGAGTAGTGAGTGCAGAGTAGTGAGTGCAGAGTAGTGGGTGCAGAGTAGTGGGTGCAGAGTGTGAGTGTGCAGAGTGCAGAGTAGTGAGTGCAGAGTGCAGAGTAGTGAGTGCAGAGTAGTGAGTGCAGAGTAGTGAGTGCAGAGTAGTGAGTGCAGAGTAGTGAGTGCAGAGTAATGAGTGCAGAGTAGTGAGTGCAGAGTGCAGAGTAGTGAGTGCAGAGTAGTGAGTGCAGAGTAGTGGGTGCAGAGTAGTGGGTGCAGAGTGTGAGTGTGCAGAGTGCAGAGTAGTGAGTGCAGAGTGCAGAGTAGTGAGTGCAGAGTAGTGAGTGCAGAGTAGTGAGTGCAGAGTAGTGAGTGCAGAGTAGTGAGTGCAGAGTAGTGGGTGCAGAGTAGTGGGTGCAGAGTGTGAGTGTGCAGAGTGCAGAGTAGTGAGTGCAGAGTGCAGGGTAGTGAGTGCAGAGTAGTGAGTGCAGAGTAGTGAGTGCAGAGTGCAGAGTGCAGAGTAGTGAGTGCAGAGTAGTGAGTGCAGAGTAGTGAGTGCAGAGTAGTGGGTGCAGAGTAGTGGGTGCAGAGTGTGAGTGTGCAGAGTGCAGAGTAGTGAGTGCAGAGTAGTGAGTGCAGAGTAGTGAGTGCAGAGTAGTGAGTGCAGAGTAGTGAGTGCAGAGTAGTGAGTGCAGAGTAGTGAGTGCAGAGTAGTGGGTGCAGAGTAGTGGGTGCAGAGTGTGAGTGTGCAGAGTGCAGAGTAGTGAGTGCAGAGTGCAGGGTAGTGAGTGCAGAGTAGTGAGTGCAGAGTAGTGAGTGCAGAGAAGTGAGTGCAGAGTAGTGAGTGCAGAGTAGTGGGTGCAGAGTAGTGGGTGCAGAGTGTGAGTGTGCAGAGTGCAGAGTAGTGAGTGCAGAGTGCAGAGTAGTGAATGCAGAGTGCAGAGTAGTGAGTGAAGAGTAGTGAGTGCAGAGTAGTGAGTGCAGAGTAGTGAGTGCAGAGTAGTGAGTGCAGAGTGCAGAGTAGTGAGTGCAGAGTAGTGAGTGCAGAGTAGTGAGTGCAGAGTAGTGGGTGCAGATTAGTGGGTGCAGAGTGTGAGTGTGCAGAGTGCAGAGTAGTGAGTGCAGAGTGCAGAGTAGTGAGTGCAGAGTAGTGAGTGCAGAGTAGTGAGTGCAGAGTAGTGAGTGCAGAGTAGTGAGTGCAGTGTGGTGAGTGCAGAGTGGTGAGTGCAGAGTGGTGAGTGCAGAGTGGTGAGTGCAGAGTAGTGAGTGCAGAGTACTGAGTGCAGAGTAGTGAGTGCAGAGTAGTGAGTGCAGAGTAGTGAGTGCAGAGTAGTGAGTGCAGAGTAGTGGGTGCAGAGTAGTGAGTGCAGAGTAGTGAGTGCAGAGTAGTGAGTGCAGAGTAGTGAGAGCTGAGTGCAGAGTAGTGAGTGCAGAGTAGTGAGTGCAGAGTAGTGAGTGCAGAGTAGTGAATGCAGTGTAGTGAGTGCAGAGTAGTGAGTGCAGAGTAGTGAGTGCAGAGTAGTGAGTGCAGAGTAGTGAGAGCTGAGTGCAGAGTAGTGAGTGCAGAGTAGTGAGTGCAGAGTAGTGAGTGCAGAGTAGTGAGTGCAGAGTAGTGAGTGCAGAGTAGTGGGTGCAGAGTAGTGGGTGCAGAGTAGTGAGTGCAGAGTAGTGAGTGCAGAGTAGTGAGAGCTGAGTGCAGAGTAGTGAGTGCAGAGTAGTGAGTGCAGAGTAGTGAGTGCAGAGTAGTGAGTGCAGAGTAGTGAGTGCAGAGTAGTGGGTGCAGAGTAGTGGGTGCAGAGTGTGAGTGTGCAGAGTGCAGAGTAGTGAGTGCAGAGTGCAGAGTAGTGAGTGCAGAGTAGTGAGTGCAGAGTAGTGAGTGAAGAGTAGTGAGTGCAGAGTAGTGAGTGCAGAGTAGTGAGTGCAGAGTAGTGAGTGCAGAGTGCAGAGTAGTGAGTGCAGAGTAGTGAGTGCAGAGTAGTGAGTGCAGAGTAGTGGGTGCAGATTAGTGGGTGCAGAGTGTGAGTGTGCAGAGTGCAGAGTAGTAAGTGCAGAGTGCAGAGTAGTGAGTGCAGAGTAGTGAGTGCAGAGTAGTGAGTGCAGAGTAGTGAGTGCAGAGTAGTGAGTGCAGAGTGGTGAGTGCAGAGTGGTGAGTGCAGAGTGGTGAGTGCAGAGTGGTGAGTGCAGAGTAGTGAGTGCAGAGTACTGAGTGCAGAGAAGTGAGTGCAGAGTAGTGAGTGCAGAGTAGTGAGTGCAGAGTAGTGAGTGCAGAGTAGTGGGTGCAGAGTAGTGGGTGCAGAGTAGTGAGTGCAGAGTAGTGAGTGCAGAGTAGTGAGTGCAGAGTAGTGAGAGCTGAGTGCAGAGTAGTGAGTGCAGAGTAGTGAGTGCAAAGTAGTGAGTGCAGAGTAGTGAATGCAGTGTAGTGAGTGCAGAGTAGTGAGTGCAGAGTAGTGAGTGCAGAGTAGTGAGTGCAGAGTAGTGAGTGCAGAGTAGTGAGTGCAGAGTAGTTAGTGCAGAGTAGTGAGTGCAGAGTAGTGAGTGCAGAGTAGGGAGTGCAGAGTAGTGAGTGCAGAGTAGTGAGTGCAGAGTAGTGAGTGCAGAGTAGTGGGTGCAGAGTAGTGGGTGCAGAGTAGTGGGTGCAGAGTAGTGAGTGCAGAGTAGTGAGAGCTGAGTGCAGAGTAGTGAGTGCAGAGTAGTGAGTGCAGAGTAGTGAGTGCAGAGTAGTGAGTGCAGAGTAGTGGGTGCAGAGTAGTGGGTGCAGAGTGTGAGTGTGCAGAGTGCAGAGTAGTGAGTGCAGAGTGCAGAGTAGTGAGTGCAGAGTAGTGAGTGCAGAGTAGTGAGTGAAGAGTAGTGAGTGCAGAGTAGTGAGTGCAGAGTAGTGGGTGCAGAGTAGTGAGTGCAGAGTAGTGAGTGCAGAGTAGTGAGTGCAGAGTAGTGAGAGCTGAGTGCAGAGTAGTGAGTGCAGAGTAGTGAGTGCAGAGTAGTGAGTGCAGAGTAGTGAGTGCAGAGTAGTGAGTGCAGAGTAGTGAGTGCAGAGTAGTGGGTGCAGAGTAGTGGGTGCAGAGTGTGAGTGTGCAGAGTGCAGAGTAGTGAGTGCAGAGTGCAGCGTAGTGAGTGCAGAGTAGTGAGTGCAGAGTAGTGAGTGCAGAGTAGTGAGTGCAGAGTAGTGGGTGCAGAGTAGTGGGTGCAGAGTGTGAGTGTGCAGAGTGCAGAGTAGTGAGTGCAGAGTGCAGAGTAGTGAGTGCAGAGTAGTGAGTGCAGAGTAGTGAGTGCAGAGTAGTGAGTGCAGAGTAGTGGGTGCAGAGTAGTGGGTGCAGAGTGTGCATAGTGCAGAGTAGTGAGTGCAGAGTGCAGAGTAGTGAGTGCAGAGTGCAGAGTAGTGAATGCAGAGTGCAGAGTAGTGAGTGCAGAGTAGTGAGTGCAGAGTAGTGAGTGCAGAGTGCAGAGTAGTGAGTGCAGAGTAGTGAGTGCAGAGTAGTGAGTGCAGAGTAGTGGGGCAGAGTAGTGGGTGCAGAGTGTGAGTGTGCAGAGTGCAGAGTAGTGAGTGCAGAGTGCAGAGTAGTGAGTGCAGAGTAGTGAGTGCAGAGTAGTGAGTGCAGAGTAGTGAATGCAGAGTAGTGAGTGCAGAGTGGTGAGTGCAGAGTGGTGAGTGCAGAGTAGTGAGTGCAGAGTAGTGAGGGCAGAGTAGTGAGTGCAGAGTAGTGAGTGCAGACTAGTGAGTGCAGAGTAATGAGTGTAGAGTAGTGAGTGCAGAGTGGCGTAGTGAGTGCAGAGTAGTCAGTGCAGAGTAGTGAGTGCAGAGTAGTGAGTGCAGAGTGCAGAGTAGTCAGTGCAGAGTGCAGAGTAGTGAGTGCAGAGTGCAGAGTGTTGAGTGCAGAGTGCAGAGTGGTGAGTGGTGAGTGCAGAGTAGTGAGTGCAGAGTGCAGAGTAGTGAGTGCAGAGTGCAGAGTGGTGAGTGCAGAGTAGTGAGTGCAGAGTGGTGAGTGCAGAGTAGTGAGTGCAGAGTGGTGAGTGCAGAGTAGTGAGTGCAGAGTAGTGAGAGCAGAGTGCAGAGTAGTGAGTGCAGAGTGCAGAGTAGTGAGTGCAGAGTGCAGAGTGGTGAGTGCAGAGTAGTGAGTGCAGAGTAGTGAGTGCAGAGTAGTGAGAGCAGAGTGCAGAGTAGTGAGTGCAGAGTGCAGAGTGGTGAGTGCAGAGTAGTGAGTGCAGAGTACAGAGTGCAGAGTGGTGTGTGCAGAGTAGTGAGTGCAGAGTAGTGAGTGCAGAGTAGTGATTGCAGAGTAGTGAGAGCAGAGTGCAGAGTAGTGAGTGCAGAGTGCAGAGTAGTGAGTGCAGAGTAGTGAGAGCAGAGTGCAGAGTAGTGAGTGCAGAGTGCAGAGTAGTGAGTGCAGAGTAGTGAGTGCAGAGTGCAGAGTGGTGAGTGCAGAGTAGTGAGTGCAGAGTAGTGAGTGCAGAGTAGTGATTGCAGAGTAGTGAGAGCAGAGTGCAGAGTAGTGAGTGCAGAGTGCAGAGTAGTGAGTGCAGAGTAGTGAGAGCAGTGTGCAGAGTAGTGAGTGCAGAGTAGTGAGTGCAGAGTGCAGAGTGGTGAGTGCAGAGTAGTGAGTGCAGAGTGGTGAGTGCAGAGTAGTGAGTGCAGAGTGCAGAGTAGTGAGTGCAGAGTGGTGAGTGCAGAGTAGTGAGTGCAGAGCGGTGAGTGCAGAGTAGTGAGTGCAGAGTGCAGAGTAGTGAGTGCAGAGTAGTGAGTGCAGAGTAGTGAGTGCAGAGTAGTGGGTTCAGATTAGTGGGTGCAGAGTCATGAGTGTAAAGTGCAGAGTAGTGAGTGCAGAGTGGTGAGTGCAGAGTAGTGAGTGCAGAGTAGTGAGTGCAGAGTGCAGAGTGGTGAGTGCAGAGTAGTGAGTGCAGAGTGGTGAGTGCAGAGTAGTGAGTGCAGAGTGCAGAGTAGTGAGTGCAGAGTAGTGAGTGCAGAGTGGTGAGTGCAGAGTAGTGAGTGCAGAGTGCAGAGTAGTGAGTGCAGAGTAGTGAGTGCAGAGTAGTGAGTGCAGAGTGGTGAGTGCAGAGTGCAGAGTAGTGAGTGCAGAGTAGTGAGTGCAGAGTAGTGAGTGCAGAGTAGTGAGTGCAGAGTAGTGAGTGCAGAGTAGTGAGTGTGTAGAGTAGTGAATGCAGAGTATTGAGTGCAGAGTATTGAGTGCAGAATGCAGAGTGAGTGTGCAGAGCAGTGAGTGCAGAATGCAGAGTGAGTGTGCAGAGCAGTGAGTGCAGGTGCAGAGTGGTGTGTGCTGTTTAGTGCCGAGTGCTGTGTATTGGCAATGTAAATGACAATGCCATTTATTTATGATTTAAAGAAAAAAAAGAAATGTCATGAGCAATGCCAATAGCTCTACCTTTAATGATGCCGAGACCATTGCATTGTAAATGCTTGTTCCATCATGCTTTCCTTGTTCATTCTCGTTTCAGATGGTTAATATTGTCTCACTAAATGTTAAGGGGCTATACGCCCGAATAAGCGGCGAGCTATTTGGAAAACCCATAAAGTCACGCAACCACACATAATTTGCATTAAAAAAATTCACCTCCTTAGGTAAAATCAAGGTTCCCCATACTGTATAAGACACAAAAATGGACAAAGAAGACAGATACTTGATGTTAATTGGTTCTCTACAAGACCACCCAACTACAATAGGTATGGTCCATGCCCCAATACAGCGCAAGGTGCCGACTTGGTGCAGTTTCTCAAAGATTTGGCAGGTGTGGCCCACGGAGAGATCATTTCAGACAAGAGACTTCAATGCTGTCTGGTACCCACAAAATGACAAAGAGGGGGGAGCAGGAGTCAGACCAGGAATTTTTCTAAAAGAGTAAAGAGATCCTTTACTGACCTTGATTCCAGAGATACCAGAAGGAGACTCCACTCACTAGCTACCAAGGGGCCCATTACAATAGTGGGCGGACGTTGTCCGCCTGCCACCATAACGATAAATGAGACCGACTGCCAGAGGTGCGGCAGTCCCGCTATGCCAATTAGGATGCGCCCGCCACCCTGGCGGTCACATCCTGCATATTATGCATTGTGGCAGGCGGTGCTGTCAGCAGTACCCGCCGCAATGCACAAAATGCATGTTGTGCATTGGCATGCACAACGTGACAGGCACAGCGCGGTACCTGCCACCTTGTGTATGCCAATGAAGGGGGGGTACCATAGGTTCCCCCCAAGTGCACCCCCACCCCCAACACCCTGGGGGCCTGCACTGGGCCCCCAATATCAAAGACTGTCTGCTTTTCCATGGCGGCATCACCGGCATGGAAAGGACTATTTTCGCATGCATCATAATATAGATGGCGATGCCTGCAAGACACCGCCACCATATTATCTGCCTTTTCCGCCCGTAGGGCAACCGCACCGGCAGAAAAGTGGTGGACGGTCTTTCCGTCCACTGTGCTGCCCCTCAACATACTAATATAGTGGGGGGTATCACAGTGACATTTTCGGAGGGATCGCCACAACCGGCGGTGGCGATCCACCTGTGATCGTAATAGGCCCCTAAATATGCATTATTTTACCTATGCCCTCAGACACACTTCCATGTAGACTATATTTTGGTCAGCAATGCCCTTCTGTCCAAAATCTCTACAGTGGACATTGGCACTATTGATATAACTGACATTGCCCCGGTCTCAGTACAATTAGAGGTGGGACTCCAAAAGCATCCCAGGGGTTGGCATCTCCACCGCTCTATCGAGGGATCCACTTGATAAAGAGGAAACAGGCAAACATCCAGAAAAATATTTTACTCGCCTGGGTCTGGGACACCTTTAAGGTAGTACTAAGAAGTCTGTCCATTGCCATGCAGCTAATTAAGAACCCCAGCATAGACTAGAGGTGTAACAGCTTGAGCAGGAAATCCGTGACCTTGAATTAGAGAACCCACACTTCAGATCATGCGTAGACTTATGGCAGCTAGAGGCAAGTTGCACATGCATTCATTAATAAGACCGCATTAGCCCGTTTACACTTAAGGCAATCGGACTACCTTGGAGGAGCAAAGAGGGCATTCAATTGGCTAGGGTGATTCAGGGTAGGTGGAAGCAGAACTGCATTAGGGACATTTCTGGCAGTAAGCTTGCTAATGACAGGGATAACCCTAACAATTTCCTCTGTTTTTATGCCAACTTATACTCAGGAACCATTTGCTCTCCAACTCGACAAGAGACATTTCTTGGAGAGGTGCAGTGCCCTGAGTTAACAGAGCCTCAGGAAGAAGCCCTGGATCAGTCTATACAACTAGAAGATGTGTCCCTGTACATCAAAACTCTGAAATGTAATTAATCTTGTTATGGTTTTACTGCCCAGTTTTATAAACTGTTTTCCAAGCAATGGGCGCCCAAGCTGATGTTTCTCTTTAATGTTTATGCTAGCTCTGGTTTTAGTGCAACATCTATGTGGGAGGTATAATTTTGGACATTCCTAAAGCAGATAAAGAATATTTGTTATTGTGTCTCCAATGGCCTGAGCAATGGCCTAGTTAATTTTTTATTTTTTTTAGAAACATATTTTATTGCATCAAGTGTCAAATACAATGCAGAGCTCTGTAACCCAGAGGCTATCTGCTACAGTGTAAAGTACAAACAATTTGCATTGACATTGACTTTAAAATATACATTTTTCAACAAAAAACCATTATACATAACCAGAATAACACCCCCCCCCATCGCACTGTTTCTGCACTGCATCTCCAGCATTGCCTCCACTCCCACCGCATCAATAACAGTTTCCACTTAACCACTGGTCCCTTGCACCTCCGTCCTGCGCACTCATCCCAAAACTGTAGCATCTCCAGAAGAAATGGGCTCCAGGCAGAGGCCTCTATAGTCCTCCCATTGCTTCCAGATCTTGGAATGCTTTTGGGGGCACCCCGTGCTTTAAAGATAGGAATTTCCAATCCCATGTTAAAATCAAGACCATTTTTCCATGCTAACAATGAAGGACCTCTGCCTTCCACTTACGTGCAATGTCTCGTTTAGCTAGTGTAAATTCCAAAAGCATTAGGTAAGCCTTATTAATTTTAATTCAAAATGATATTTAAAAAATGTGGGTCACCTGCTTTGGTGATGTTCTCCACTTCTTGGTTCACACCCTTACCAGAGCGGCTTTGTCAGTGGGCACCAGCCACACAATAATGTTCGATCGGTCATCCACCTGTTTGAAAAGGTTGTACTCAAAAAGATCCCTGGGGTCCTCCTTTCTTCAGATGGGGAGAAGGCCTTTGTCCAGGTGGGCTGGTCTTTCTTGCGACTTGTACAGAAGTTGGGTCTTGGCCCACAATTACTGGGCATGATCTTTTCAAATGATGCTTCCCCAATGGTTAGAGTTGCCCTAAACGGACTCACATCAGCTCCTTTTTGCTTGCAAAGACACACCAGACAGGGCTATCCACTCTCCCCACTCTTATTTGCCCTACTTATTCAACCCCTCGCCTTTCTGGTCTGACAAAGAGATTCCATAGTTTGTATCAAATTTGGCACCCAGGAATGTATTGTATCTCTATTGCTCACACTGGGATTCCTCACTCTTCCCTTTCAGCAGTTAAGGTTCTCCTTGCGTATTTTTGAATCAGTCTGTAGGTACAAAATTATTTAAGAAAAATCTGAAGTCATGAATTTTGACTCCTCTGGAGGAGTGAGTTGCCTTACTGAGCCAAGTGCTCCATTTTCACTAGGCCAAGAAATCAGTAAAATACATTGGGATCAAGATCACACAAACCCCCAACAAACTTTTCAATGGGAACTATTCCCCTTTACTAGCAGCCATAAAACCAGCCTTTGATACTTGGGGCAAGCGAATCATTTCCTGTACAGGCAGAATCAACACTACCCCACCTTCTGTATCTGTTCGAGGCCCTGCCATTAAGGATAGATAGACAATATCTTAAACACATCCAATGACAATTTCTAAAATGTGTATGGTAAAACATCCAGAGTCCCACAGAAACGTATGGACCGGACTAAGAGGAATGTACATGTCTAGTATACCCCATTACTATGTTGAAGCTCAATTACCAACTTCGGTGTAATGGCGGATGATGGAATAACAGAAATCTGGAGACCAATAGACCATGACATCAACCGTAAATCCCTGTAGGACCTGGTCTGGTTGGACAAACCACAAAGACCTCCAATGCTTACCTTAGTATGCCAGTCAGTACCATGTAGAAGGCGTGGCAAGCCTTTGTGACGTCTAAAGAACTAATGACATAAACCCCGACTCCCCATACATTATAATAATGAATTCATCCAACATTGGATGGCCAAGCTTTCCTCTGCTGGAGACTTTCAGGGCAAAGGGTATTATAATGACTCATTAAACTACTGGCAGATATCATCCCCTTTATATTTATGTCATTTCTTTACTTGCATTTTCCAGCTGACTCTCTTCGTCATTGAGGTATTTTTCAGGCCCCAGCACGGCCGCCGTAGCACGTCCACCTGGGAGCTTGTGTATCTTATCGGCGCGGAAACTGCGACTAACATTAGAGCGCAGTTTTTTAAAATATCGGCCAGGGATAAATGAACAGCACTGCTTGTTAATATCCCTAATTTCGAGCACGGCAACGGCAAAGTGGTTGCTTACAGGGCGCAGCTCCAGTCACTAGGGGTAGCCGAGCAATACTCTGCCTGCTCGCGGAACTCCATGAATTTCCACTGAGTTTTTCGGTAACTCCGCAGAATTCCGCGAAGTGAAACTCCTGGAGCTCCACCCAGGCCTATTGAGGACACTCCTGCCATCTGATTGCTTTAACTCTTTAACACCCTAATTGTCAGAGAACCCCCAAGTGTGACCATGTGACACTCTCCTGGCACTTATGTCAAAGACTGGTGATGGATGTGTGCCCAAGTCATGCTCTACAGAGATAATCTGGTCCTGGGATGCTGCAGGAATGCAGTATTTTGGTGAAGGGGAGTCACAGCTGCTGGGAAGCCCAGATGCTCATGGAGTGCTGTCAATGTCTGTCTTTACTTTGTCTTAGTGAGAGGTATCTGAAGAGCATTAGGGTGTTCTACTATAGCTGAATCTGGTCTCTAAGAGTTGGTTGGGGGGGGGTTATTTGTCCCATGGTAGACCACTGGGGCACCCAGCAGAGCAGAGGAGCAAAGCCTCTAGCATAATTCAGCTTTGGTCCCAGGTTCTGAGTATACGGTAGTACATAGCTTCAAGCAGGGCCGGATCTAGGACAGTGTGACCAGTTCAGCTACTCGCGGCGCTGACCTTGGTGGTGGTGTGTGGGGAGCATGTTATGAAATAACACAAGTTTAAAAAGCACCTGCTGCAGAGTTCTTTGTGTGTGCAGCCATCTTCACACAACAAGAAACATGTCGAGATGACTCTGGTGAATAATCTTCCTGCTGAAAAGATTGGAGTTTTATCTAGGGGCAGTTTCCGCTCATAGCACAGAGGGTTAATATGTCTGCTGCAAAGAAAGTTTGCCATGCAAATCACCAAACTGTTTTTTATGTGGGTTGCAAGCAAATGGGTGGTTCCTGTTCGAAGGGCGGCCACATCAAAGGCAGGATCCAGTGTGTGTATGGCACTTTCTCCTCAAGGAGCTGCACCCATGAGCTCCTGGTTCGACATGGTTGCCGGGGTTTTTTGAGGAGGAAGGATGTACTCATATTCATGTTAAGAAGGATGTCGCCAAAAACATATTTTTTTTATTTTATCCTTTTTATTTGGTGTACGTTCACAGACAGGGGAAAGGAAGAAAAGCAAACACCTGACACGTGTTTCGCTCATGGCGCCTAATTGGCCGAGGGCTTTCTCAAGGAAGATTAAGAAGCGCATCTTATCTCGTCTCTGCGGTCCCAGTAAATGAAGTTTTTTATGTGGGTTACTGCTTTTGTCACAGAGAGCCTTTTTGATACATGCAGTTCATAAGTTACAACCCTAAAATAGCACAGTGAGCTATGAACTGTCATCAACAAACAGCATGCAAACTTTTGATGTAGGTTAGAACGTTATGTTTTTCCTCAGTTTTCCATTATCCTAATGTTGCTAAAATCGGTTAATTTGGGTGGAAATACATACTTATTAGTAAAGGAACCATGGCAGTACATTTTAAATCCTGAGTTTCTACTTCGCCAGAACAAAGACTCTTAAGAAAACTACCTACTAGTATCGGTGACATGTGACACCTACACCTTGCAGTCCTCATTGTTTTATGTAACTTTCCTATAGACTGATTTACACATGTATGATTCATTGGCTCTGTATAAGGTGTGTGCTATAAAGTGCTCTGACACCCTACACTGGTATGAGCAGCGCTATGAAACAAATCAAATCCACGTGAGAGGGGCTAGGGAGAGATGAGGGACACTGGTGGAGTGAGGACATTTATGGAGGAGGAGGTTTTTTGGGGGTGGCGTCAACAAAGGTTGTCGCACAGGGCGCCACCCGCGCTAAACTCAGCCCTGGATTAAAAAATCTAGATGGTACCAGCAGTTCACATTAGTACAATCCAGTGTAGTGCTTGGCTAACATTACTAAAAAAAACATGGCGTGGACATCTGTATCACTGCTGCAGTTTTAGAACCTTATTTCCTCATTTAAAAAAAAGTCACAATTGTAATCCTAATACGTTCCTGGAGACTTGTTTGGAGTAAACAGAACTTTGTTACATTAGATGACTTCACTGCAGGAAGTTCAAATATGTCACAGGTGACTTTCACATGTTGAATTCCAGCACTTCTGCCTTTTTTGGCATGGTGGCACCTGTCGGGGCTGCCTTCTCCCTACCCAAGTCAGCCCTTTACTTCTTTCAACTTCACATACATTTGTCCCCATCTTAAGCATATCCTCCATTCCATGTTTCTTGTTTAAGCAAAAATGTTACACTCATGGAGGGAAAATGGAGGTAGGTTGCACAATAATGGACGTGGGCTGTGACTCAAATATGGGAAGGGCACTGTGGCCGGCGATAGGATTTTTTTTACCACTGGTAAAGGTGAAAGTGGCAGGGTGCTGGCAATGGACAATTTACCTGCAAGGACAGAGTAGTATTGGCTAACAGTTTACTGACCTTTATATAGACCAGCCTGAATTGGACATAGAATTACGGAAGCTATTATTATGGGAACCATTTTTTTTAAACAGCCATTAATCTGGAATATAATATTACATTTCCGATGTACATGCAATTGGGATGTCAAAAGTGTAAGAGATGTATATAGTACTTCGAATGGACCATTGAAAGGAGGGGCATCATCTGTTCTATGTTCTAAGAGGTCAATTATATGAACAATATCTTGCCCATGTTTCTCTAGAAAGCCCTGATGCTGCTGCTGTGTGGTGACCTCTGAAAGTGTAGGGTGGAATTATAGAGGACAGTGGCAATTCCTTAGGGCCTAATTACGACACTCTGGGTGGCGTGGCAGTGGTAGTCCAGCCACTGCCGCACCAGCAGTCCCACCGCCCCATTAAGACTTGGGCGGTCAAACCGCCATGGGACCACCAACACCACCAAGAGAGCGGCGGTGATCACAGCAGTCCTGAGGCTGCAATATACTTGCCGGGACTGCACCGGTCCCGCCAAGCGTCTTACGAATTTCCTGTCCGCCACTGTAAAAATGGCATTTCCACATCCATGATAACCATGGCGGAGAGGAAGCAAGGGAGTCCTTCAGGGTCTCCTGGTACCTCACACCATGTGTATGCACACGGGAGGACAACATGTGGCCCCTTGTGTGCATGCACACCAGTTCCTGCACAGCATGGACTTTACAGTCCATGCAATGCAGGAACCATTTTTGGCATTCCCATTGCGGTGCACATTTTTAGAGGCACCACCATCGGAACCCAAAAAACCAGTCCGCCAGACAGGAGGAAACCTCTAATCTGGCGGGTGGCCTAACCACGGGTTTGGCGTAGCGGGAGCATGGGGGTGGAATACCGCCTGCTCCTGATGCACCAAAATGCGTAATTGGGCCCGAAAGGAGGATGTTAGGAGTCAGCAATGAGTTCTTGACAAATGACTAGAGGTGTTGAAGTATAATGAACATGCAGTGTAACCTGTTCTAGCCCTCTGTGCTTACCAGAGGGTGGAGATAACCCTTCAGAAACACTAAAAGTAATGAGAATGCACTCAGTAGAATCTCTGGCAGAGTTTCCAAATTAATTGTGTGGTTTCAGGCCAGACAGGTCGAGAAAAATGAAGGTTGACTTCATTCCACTCTTGTCCACTCTGCCAGTTTTAGCCCCTCAAGCCTTTCTCAAGGGTCAAAATGTAGCTTAAAGGTGTCAGTTTATTACTATCTTCTCTGTCGTGAGAATGGGCCAGAGGGAATGAGGCGTTTGTAGGGTAGTTAATGTGAAGAATGGAATGCAGTTTTCCTTCATTTTGTGTGAATAGTGGTGACATAGAACCTCATTGTCAAACTGTAGAGTTTAGCAGGAGAATTTATGGAGTCTGTCTTTGTTTCATCGTATGATTGCCGAAGAGTCAGATTAGAAAAATGCAGCCTGTCCACAGATTTCTCATTTTAGAAGCTCATTTTACAGATTTCTCAGCCACATGATTGGCTTTCTATGAACAGAAGACTAGTGCCTAACCACCTGTCTATTATTACCACATAGCTCATTACCACGACCCACTCGCTCAACACAAATTCTAAGATTGTGAACATCACACCTTTTTTTGCAGTTTTATACAGAGCAAAGAAGCCCAAGGGCATTAGAGTGCTCAACATGAGCACCAGAATACATTACAAAAGATCAGATTCTTTTTTTCTTTTATAGGCACAGCGAGATTAAGGGTCTGGCTTTGAGTTTGCTGGATTGGTCACTCGCAATGATAAGGCAGACAGGATATCTGTCACATTTGTGACGGAGTACCCATCCTCCAAACACAAAATCAGGCCTTAAGTGATTTGTCAAGAATCACATGATGTAAAGCCACTTCTGGGGCTTGACCCTGGCTGCCCAGTTCCAATTTTGGCAGCTCCAGCCGTTAAGCTACACCTCCTAGCACTGTCTCCTATTTAAGCCTCAACTCAAACTATAAGACGCAAGGTAGTCCGTACGGAGTGGTTGTTCTAAAAGGAGCTCCAGATCTATAAGATCATACCTGTGAGTTAGTAATATTTATTTGTCCAGAGAGCCTAGAGGTGATTGAATTTGCAGTTTGCTCATTCTCCTCCCTGGCCACTTAGAGACTGGAGTTTTTTTGAGTTTTTTATATGAACAGGGGTAAAATCATCAATAGTGGAACAGGTGTGGTGGAACCGGGGGCCAGGGATATGAGAATCCCACAGTACTACTATCAATGCACGTTTTTACTACTCAACAGGGCCAAAGGAGCCATTTTCATTATTTCAGTTATCATTCCTTGAACTGAAATCTGGCTTCCTTGCTACCGAACTAAGGGGCATATTATCAAGAACTGCGTTAAATTTATTCCAGTTTATTCCAGTTTTAGCAGCAGGAAACTGCCGCTGAAGCGGCGATGATGGGCTTGATGATTTGCCCTTCAGAATTCCCATAGAAGCCCAGGTTCTGGTGTGAACCTGGGCTTCTATAAGAATTCACACAGTCATATTATCAAGCCCAAAAGCGGCGATAACTTTAACGCAGTTCTTGATAATATGCCCCTCAATGCATAGGTGGAGATCTGATGCTATGCTTCAGAAAGATGGTAGCAGTTGGCTAAAGTCTGTTATAGAAACTGGATGGTGTAGGTTGTAGTGTTTCAAAGTTGTCATACTTCATATCAAATCTTGGGATCTGCATATGGCCTTCATAATGAGGCCTGAGTTTACCTTGTGTGCTTCATGTCGGATTTCTTTATTATTATCCACTTGGGAGAAGTAAGTTGACCGTTTGTCTTTACACAGAGGATAGAGGGTGACTAATGTTTTTGTGTCCTGGCCTGGGGGTTCTTCTCCATATAGAGAGTGTGTTCACATTAATGCTCATCCTATAGAGGCTGAAACTTCATTTTCACACAGAGAGAAGAGGTTGCATTTCATTTGGAGTCCAGATCTTGAACACTGTTATCCACATAGTGACTCAAAGCTGAATATATTTCCTGAACTAAATGTCCTTCATATAAAGAGCCTCCATGTGAATGTCAGAGATTTGCTAATGTTATTCATGCACAGGCTAGAAGCTGACCTTTATGTACACACAAATGATTGTATAATGTAATTGTCTTAGAGGATGGAAGTTTGATTAAAGAACGCTGGAATGCGTTTATTTTAGGCTTGGGGACAAAATGTGTTCTTCGCATAAAGGGTAGCGATTGGTCTTCAGTTATACACTGATATTCTTAAAGAGGCTGTTCTTTATACCAAAGGAGTTAGATGATGCTCTATATAGGCTGGAGATGATCTTCATATAGAGGCTAGGGGTTAGGGGCTAGGGGGAGACAGAGCTGATCGGTGGCCTTCTTATGGAGGCTATAGGTGATTCTATACAGGCTGATTGGTGGTCTTCATATAAAGGCTGGGCGGGGTTCACATGTAAGCTCGAGATTGGTCTCCATGTATACTTGTGGAGATGACCTATGGAGTTTGGAGGTTGGCAGAAGGTCTGCAGAGGCAGGAGGTTGGTCTTCATGTAAAAACAGACCGGTTATACTCTTCATTTAGAGACTGAAGGTTGGTCTATGCCATTTGGAGGTTGATCTTTACATAAATCTTGGTTGTTGGCTTTCGCTTCGAGCCTGAAAGATGTCAAATATTCTCTTTACTGAGGCAGACCATGGGTCTTTAGATAGAGACCACAATATGAGTCATGGGCTGCATAGAGATCCTAGAGATAGTGGTTGACAGATGGCAAAGGTTCTTTGTAGTGAAACTGTCCAGTCAAGGGAGGTTTATATGGGCTGGGTGTTGGTCTTCAAATATGGAGCACAAAGGGTCATACGTAGTCTTCATTTAGAGACAGGCCATTGGTTTACCCAGGCTGGAGTTATGTTTGTATCTAGCAGCTTAAGGATAGTCTTCAGTCAGAGGCAGGGGCGGTTGTCAGTTTCAGCTGGAGGTTGGTATTCTTATAGAAGCTGGTGGCAGCAAAACGTCCTATGGAGGTTGACTGACTACTAGGGGGTAGAGTTACCAAGATTCTGTGTTAAAACCAGCTGCCTTGTTTGTGTTGTATGAACTGACAGATATAGTAGTGCTACCTGTAACACACGTCATGCAGCGATGACAATGAAAAGACACAAGTACAAAATACATATGATGCAATCAGCAATCAAGAATTGACCATTGTCCGAGGGCTATCAAGTGGTATCTTCCATGACTTTTGTATTCAATGCGTAGACTTTATATACAATTATCTTGCCACAGATGACCACCTAAGTGTACATCATGTAATATGTGCACTTTTTCACGATTGGTATGCTTTTTGCACACTGTAAAATCATGCAATGTCTCACATGTCAACTTTCACCTATTTTTTCTGCCTGTTTTCATTTTGTTTTGGTGTTCCACACAACACCAGGTTGTGTTGCTTTGCATGACTTTAGTAGGTATGGGGTTGAATTGACTACTATGGGCGTTTGCTCAGTTGCTCCCTTGTAATGTCAACTTTGCATACGTTCTCAGGGGCTTTATGCTATACGATGCAATGCTGTTTTGTGCTGTGCAAACAGAGACTTTCACACTAAAAACTATTTGCATGCAAAAGTTGATGAACACTACTATTTCCATCACTTAGGCATAATGCAAGTCCCTGCTCAAAACATTACTAAATATGGTCCAAATGAATAGGCTCGAGATGGCCCATATACCCTATGCAGTTATTCAACATTAGCTGGCAGTAAATGCTCACTACTGTCTATATTTACTTGTAGGACGGACATAAGGTGATTGGCCAACTTGTGCCTGTCATGCTGTGACTCCTGTCCAAGTAGTGTCCTTCTTCAGGAGTTTATTGATGTTTTGGTGTTCTTCCAAATCTAGAGACCAAGGTTTGACTGCTATCTTGACCTACTTAGGGGATGAAATTTGGCCCTGGCCCTCCTTCATGCCTTCCTGCCTACAGATTTTATTCATTTTCCCTGTCCTCCTTTTTAGCACTGTACACTAGGAATATAGATGTTGACATAGCATTTGTTGTAAATGCATACAATTACAACGTGGTCGTTACAACGACTGCGTTGTTACATCGCAGTACCATTCCAATGCAAGTCATTACAACGACTTGCTGTGGGGGAACCGTGGACTTAGGAATAGTATAATTTACTATTCCAACTCCAGTGTGTGCAACAGTAGGGAAGGTGTTGGAATAGTAAATTATACTATTCCTTAGTTTAGAGTGCCCCCTACAGCAAGTCGCTGTAACGACTTGCATTGTAATGGTACTGCGACAACGCATCGTTGTAACGACCTCGTTGTAACGACCTCATTGTAATCGCATGCGTTGTAATGCATGTGATATGATGGCTGTTTCCCGTACACTAGGCAGTATCTATCTTCTTGTAGCACTTTCTGCCGAGGTCAGGTTGTTCTCACTCCACTTGGGCTTTGGCAGATGAGCATGATCCAGGAAATATGTGATTTTCAGTCATCCGTCTATTTATACCTGGGGTGTAGTCATTTAGGACCAAGGGAAAGACACTAGTAGTTTGAGACCAAGGGGTTGCTTTTTGGGAGAAGGATGGAGGGATCATCATCTCTCCAGCCTCACACACAGACCTGGGTGAACACAAAACAATTTCTCATAAATAGGTATACGATTTGCACCCCTAAACTCCTTCTCGATACTAAGTCGGGCTCAGTCAGTACAATATGGTGCTGGGATGAACACATTTTCCAATGCTGCTTTTAGCTTGGAGTCCACCGTTGTGGCCAGATCCAGTAAGCCTTTCTACCGGTCAGATTCTCAGGCAGTCCACTAGAGATAAATTTGCTGTTAGTTCATCTAAATAGCACTAATATTTAAAGCACATGTTTACAGTGAAAATCAGCATCAGAGGAGGTGACAACAGGATATCTGGAGCAGTAGAGCACTAGTAGCAGTTACCAGACCAAACAACGTGGCCCCATGCATTCTGCGAACACACACCACATTGGCATCCATTGGGTGCAACCATTTCCCATTCATCACTCTTCTGCACGCGTCACGCATTCAGATAATCTGATGATTGCAATCTGATGGTTGCACTCACCTTGCACGCAGCCCCACTAGTGGTGGCTGATACGGCACACTGAGGCCTGGACCCTGATCGACATGCCTAGTAGAGAACTGAGGAGAAGAAATTGTTGCACTGACTGACACGAGTGTCTCCATGATCGTAATGTGTCAGCAACAATTCAACAAGAACTGACTCACCTAACCCTCGCACCCACCTGCATCAATATCTTCACGTATGGAGGGTCAGGCCCACTCCTTCTGGGCGGGAGATTCGTCATCTCCATGATGCACAAAACAGAAACCTGCAACACAAACTTCTATGCAGTAAAGGTAGGGACTTAGATTCTGCATTTTTCATACAAACAAGAGATATGGATGCTATCCTAAAAGACTTTGAGGACCTCTTCAAAGGTCTCACTTAACTCGCTTAACTCCTGGCTCATCCAGTGAAACTGAACTTAGACACAACACTGCGACTCATGGCCCTCCACCTTTCGCAGCTACTATTCCATCTCTAGCCAACAGTGGAAAAGAGGAGTTCCAGAAACTAGAGGAACAGGGAGGCATAGAAGAGGTGATATGATCCACTTGTTGAGTATTGACAATGGTAATAGCAAGCAAGCACAAACAACCAGCCTCAGCATCGATACGAGTCTGCCGAACAAGTCAATAAAGAGACAACAGCATTTTCTATCAACCATTCATGACCTAATCTCAGACCTTAGCGTAGCTAGATGGTTTTCTAGGTTGGACCACAACTCAGAATACCACCATCTAGAACTTGAGAAAAAGTGCTGGCACATAACCACGTTTTGGATCCATGTGAGACTGTGAAGGTATCAGCACTTAAACGTTGATATCTCTTTGGTTGCCAAGGTCCTCCAGAACCTGATAATGGAAGTACTATCAGGGCTAGAGGCAGTGGACAACATCAGTGATGACATTTCAGTCTATGCACTCAGTACCCGTCTGAAAGACACCCTACAAATACTGATCAACATGGAACTAACTCTGCACAAGAAGAAATGTGACTTTCTGATATTCAAAGTCCAATTCAGGCTTGAGAGTCAATCCATCCAAAGTAATCTCCATCACAGACAGCCACAAAGGTCTGCATTACCCTTGGGATGGCCACATACAGCGGGTAGTTCATCTCAAACCTTGCCCCCCTTTCTGAACCATTACAGACTCTCAGTAAGAAGTCCACAACATTGTGAAGGGAGGTAAAAGAGGTAAAAATAGTAGTCAAGCACTCCCTACTCAAAGACATAACTTAGGGTTACTCTGATCCCTCCAAGGAATCAGAACTGATTTTAGATGCATTCTTGTTGGGCTGGGGGACGTCCTCATGCAGCATCAGGTTAGAGAACAATAGAAGTGCATAACATTTGACAGTAGGCCCCTCTCTGGCACACAGTAGCGGTATTCCCACAGACAGAAGAAAGCTTTTCACATCAAATGGGGTTACACCCATTTTTATCTATATCTGTTTAGATAGTCCTTCGTGGTTACTATGGACCACAAGCCATTGTTGCAAATACTCTTGAAGACAGCCCCTCACTCCTCCACCCGCAAATTGAAAAATTGACATTGCAACTTCAGAAATACCAATTACCGAGAGAGTCGAGGATGACATACAATTAGCTGTGTCTGTTGCCTGCCATAGGATGCTGTGCTTTAAAGACATAGAGAAGGTCTCTGTCTCTGATGCCTGCCTGCACAAAACCAGGTTAGCAGCTGTGGTGAATTATTTAAAGTTCTTCCTATCTGACCTCCATGGGCTTGATGTCCAAAGCCAAACAGACCTGACACCCTGAAGATATTGTGGCTAGTCCATCATGAACTCAGGGCCACCAAAAGAGTCATCCTTCTCCAAGGTAACGGCATCATGATATCCCAGTTGGTCCACCTCCAAGTAATTCAATTTGTGCACCAAGGCCACCAAGTGACAAAAACAAAAGCTCAGCTCTGAAAAAAGGTGTGTTTTTCAGTTGGCAGACCTGACAGATCTGCTCCAGTAATAACCGAAGAGCAGAGTGACGCACTATGGCAGGATGTTGGTGTTGATTTCAGATCTCTCTCAGGGGGAGAGACCTGCTCATCATCTGTGGTTCCTTTATGAAGTTTCATTTGGTGGACAAGGAAGCATCAATGTTCTCGAAACACGTGTGGCTAAACTATAGAATATCTTCAGTGTTTTTGGAATACCCAGCTGATAAAGACTGATAATGGGCCATTCAAGGAATGGAGTTCCATGTGTATCTGCAGTCTCTAGGAATCAGCCAATAAAAGATGGTCACGGACTTACAGAGAAGTGGAGAGATTTATGAGAACTTTGAATAAATATATTTGCCCCTAGCCTGGAACGAAGGTAATACACTGAAATAGCAATCCAGCAGTTTTTGAGGACACATTGAAACACCTCTCAGTGTAATCCTAGCACCATCTACCCAGTTGCCAACAAACCACTGATTTTACATGGGACTTTCACAGGTGATTCTGATGTTCTAGGACTCAATGGCCGATGGGATTCCATACTCAGCATCCTAGTCACCCCAACCACTAGACCCAGCGACAAGCCTACTCAGGACAAGACAGAACAATAAAGCTGCCATCAAGCGAGAAGTGCACGAGACACCCATTTCCAGATTGATCGGAGAAAAGATCTCTAGATTATCACCTGTAGGAAGGGTACGATGATCACATCCCGCAAAGGTCAAGAAATCAGCACACATAATGTGTCTCTTTTCAAGAAGTGGAAGTCATAGAGCCAAGCAAAAGATCAGAACCAAATGTGAGGAAATTAAGAATGATAAACTAATGTGATCCTTGAACCACAGGTGAGCCAGAGTCTCTCAGAATCAAGCATTCCCCAGCAGACTGAATCACAACCACATGCACTCAGGGGGGTGACCAGCTGGTCGTTATCTCCTCCGATCCAACCCATAGCTGTACCAACCCATGCATGACTATGAGTGATAATCCAATGTAAAAAAAAGGTGGGCCAGATTTACAAATGTGTCCCCCAACACAGTAAAAAATGTTGCACTTTATTGCGTTACAGGGAAAGAGCAGGAGAGCACCATATCTACAAAAATGTGGTTCTCTCCTCCCCTTTCCCTAGCCCCAGCACAGAATTTTTCTGCCGAGCACCATGTCCACACCTTTGTACCATAGTGCAAGAGTGTGTGCATGAGTCTAGCATAGGTTTTGTACTATCCTTCCAGTACAACATCCTAAGCCTGGACAACTTTTAGAACTTATCCTACTTTGTATGTGTGCTGTATACTGCAGTATATATGAACAGTTGGAAAAGAAATGAGAAATGAAAACATTTCTCCTTTTACAGCCTGGGGTAAAATGGTGTTAATTTTTGACGCTGTCTACTATTGTAAATAGATAGGGTTGTGCGTCAAAAAGAATGGGTGGTTGCATGGGACCACCCATGTAATGCCCTCTTGACGCTAAGTAATGCAAAAGCAGTGCTTCATGCTGCTTTGTGTTACTTTTAGACAACTTTCCAGTGCAAAATTAGTTTTGCACTGGAAAGTAAATAAAAAGAAACATTTTTTGCTGGTTTGTGTCACTTTTGTGATGCAAAAAAAATGCAAAATGTTTGTAAATCTGGCCCTGTCAATGCAAAAGTCAACTCGTTGGTGATTATTTGAAATTTAGAGTTACATTTATTAACATTTTGCGCTGAGTTTACATCACAAAAGTGACACAAATTCGAGCACAATGCTAATTTCAAACTTGCTTTCCAGCACGCGTTTTGCACTGGTAGGTCACCCAAAAGTAACGCAAAGCAGCACCTAGTGCTGCTTTGTATTACTTTGCATCAAAGGGGCATTCCATCGGCATTCCTTTGCAACTTACCAGAGGTTTTGGTGCAAAACTCTATCTACCAAAAAAAAAGGAGACAGAGTTTTGCATAAAAAATAATGCCCTTTTGACTTTGGCATTATCGAGGCGAAATGCACCTTTCCTCCTTTCTTTTCCAACTTTGCATGTGTGCTGCACTGTACAGTCTAAGTATAGTGCGCTTCCAGTTCAAAACCTAAGCTAAACCCTCACAGACATCCTTGCACTGTGCGCCAGCGCTGGGAAGAGAGCAGGATAGTGTCTTAGCTTGTAGATATGGCACGTTCCTGCTGTCTCCCTTTCACACAATGTATCACAGCATTTTTGTTTGCTGTGCTGCATTGCGTGAGATTTTCGTAAATATTAGGCCTTGTCGGAGTTCCCAGAGTATCTCAAAAACTCCGCCATGCTATGCGGAGTTCTGCAAGTGGCGGAGTACATTAGATCACGCCCTTCGCACTGACTTTTAGCATCGGGTGTTTGCCCCTCTCTGGAAAATCCGCTCGAACGGCACCATGCGCAGTGCAAGAAGGCGCTGCTTCTTTCTGTCGCTCAAGTAGATTTTCTACTCAAGCAGCAGCTTCCTCAGCGCGAGTAGATGGTTTCTCAACGTGAGCAGTCGCGACCATCCGCCCCATTGAGAAACCTCGCTGGGGAGTGGTCCAGCATTGGATTTTCTTCGGCAAGTGTGAGCGAGGAAAAAACTCTGCTCCACATTTTCACAACTCTGCATGCTCCACGGAGTGCAGAAAACTCCACAAACAGAGTGGAGTTCACCACCCAGGCCTAGTAAATATACCCATTACTTTGTAACCAAAATTGTTGAGAAATGTAGTGTACCACATCCACTAAAGGCATCCTGACACCAGGAGGGCGCGGCATGCGGATATCCCAGAGTGTTTGTTCGTCGGTAGCATTTACCAGAACAACTTGTGTGACCATTTTTGTTGCAGCAACGAACGCACACTACACCAGCCACATTGAACATTCGCCAGATATATGCCATTCTTTCGGGCATTCTTGAATTTACATCGTTCCTTGTGCGGGTTGGACTGATGAGGTACTCCTAGCCATAAAAAGAAAAAAAATCTCATCGCTGCAACCCCCTTCACGGAGGATCTGTATGAAGTAAATTCTTAACTATGTTTAATTCTGGTAAGAGCCTCAGTGTTGTAAAATCCGAATGTGTTTGAAGAAGGATTGAGGGGGAAGACAAATGAGAAATCTGCATTCTTGAGGCAATTGTGACCTCTGGTGGCTGTTAACCGTACTTGCCTTTTATCTTGTATGTGGCTTCAGTGACGGTACCTGACTTTATCATTTAAAATTCTAATGCGATTAAGATTCCCGTGAGGTGATGCTCGACATTGGGGTGTGAAAAATAATTTGCAGTGTTTGATCTTGCTGTATTGTATTGTAGTTGCATTAATAAGACGCTTCATACTCTTCAGAAGGAACCGAAGTACTTGTGCTTTACCTTAATTTATCGTGTCAGGTTAAAAAGATGTGGGCTAGGGGTCTGGCGTATAAGGGGGTGTTTGGTATCAAGCCTGATCGGTAGTGCAGTGTGACTGTGACTGTGCAGCTGAAGCAGCTGAGCTTGAAAGCCACACTCTTGAAATTGCTTCCAATTCAGCAAAGTTTTTTTTAAAGAAAAGCTTAAGAAATCCCTCTTGAGCCATGAGTTACCGTGGAGAAGGAAGGACTCTCCCTTGCAAGGGTCAGTTGGCCCAGCTCGCATCGGAACCCGAGGCCTCCTTTGTCTCCCGTTCGGTCACCCCCTGCAAAATGGCCGCCTCAGGAGTATGAGGAAAGGACAAATGGAGAGTGAGGGGTAGGAATGTAAAGAGTCAATTGTAGGACTCTGGGTAGTTAAGAAGGAAAAAGGCAGGCCTGGCTGGAAAGGCAGCCTAATAGGGTGCTGTATTGTCATTATATCATATCTCTCTGCATTGACCTTTAGATAGCGTTTCACTGTTATGTTAGAGGAGTCTGTGCTCCCTTACTTTTCCTTACTGATCGTCCTCGCGAGTCACCTCAGAACTCCGGGCGACTATAAATGTGACTTCACTCTAACCGTCAGGTCAGATGACGTTACCTTTTGACCTGGTCAGTCCGTTCCCTTCCTCCTCCCCTGTGAGCCTTTATATTCCTGTATCTTAATAAACCTTTGACTTATCAAGATCACCGGTGTCTCTTCACCATTCCACTACAACTTGGCGACGAGGACTTCAGATGGAAAAGGCTAGCAGTGAGAAATAGCGACAAGAATTGAAATATAAAACGAGGTAAAGAGGAAAGGACATAAAGAAAAACGGAAGACCAAGAAGCATTGAGTTGTGCGATCGACAAACAACAAAGAAATTTTAAGTAAGTGCGCTTGCTCGAAAAAATAAATCAGCTTAAAGTTACCGTTGCGGCAGTTGAGGATAACGTATTCCTGTCAGATTGGCAGCACACACGTTGCGAATGATTTAAGTGCATTACCCTGATTAACATTGGGTTAACGCTGGAAACGTCAGATCGACGTGAAACGTGATACGTGCCGCCATTTTGTGGAAATTGGAAAATAGACATTCTGACAGGAATTATACAACGCGCAATAAAGAAAACATAGAGAAGATTAAGGAAAATAAAGCTCAAAAGATAATTGATCGCTTAAAAAGGATTAAAGAGGATATATTAAGAAATTTTTCAAGGAATTAAAGGAAGTAAGTATATAATAAAGGAAAATAAAATAAAATAAGAGCAATTAAATAAAACGAAGGAAAATGGCACAAAGTAACAACATATGTGTGCCACCACATTTCTTAGAGGAACCAGGAAAAACATCTATGGAGTGGAAAAGTTGGCTTAGAGCATTTGAACATTATATAGTATCCATTGATGGAAAGGGATATGATGCAGAAAACAAAAGGAAATATTTGATAGCCTGCCTGAGTATGAGAGTCCACCAAGGGTTTTCATACCATTAGATGAGTACAAGGAGGCAATAAAAAGACTAGAGAAACAGTTCTCTGTGGAAGGTAATGTCATGGTCGGCAGGCATAAATTTGCTTTGAAGAAACAAGATGAAGATGAAACTATTGAGGAGTATATTGCGAGTCTGCGCGTCTTAGCAAAAAGACTGTGAATTTGAGGAAATGACTGACATATACATAAGAGATCAGCTAGTATTCTATTTCTATTCAAAGAAAGTACAAGAGAGATTACTCGCTTGCAGGAATCCCACTTTGCAAGAAGTTATAGATATTGCAAAGGGTATTGAGAGATCACTAATACCTACAAAGGAATTGTCCAGCACAAGTTCTAATTCTAATGTTTTCTATTTACAGGAGAGAAAGAGGTACGAAAACAGGAACTATGATAAAAGTAAGAATAGCAAGAAGGTGGAAGGTAAAAATGTAAGCTGTTTTAGATGTGGATCACAAGAGCACTTAGCTGTTGTAGAGCATGCCCTGCCTTAGCAAAGAAATGCATGAAATGTAAAACATTTGGACATTATACTACACTGTGCAAAACAAAGAAAAATGTGAGTAATGTAAAAGTTAATGCCATAAATGAATTTGAAGAGGATATGTGCACTAATATGGTGTTGTCAATAGATACCATTGATGGTAAAATAAAAGGACCAATAGAAAAGGTGCTTAGAGGTGAAGTTGAGTTACAGTTCACTGCTGAGTCAGGATTACCAATAATGATAATATCAGACACCCTTTTTGAGGAAAAGTGGCATGGTGTTGAACTGTATGAAACTGATGAGAACCCAAAGGCATTTGGGGAATTTGATATAGACATGGTGGGGTATTTTATTGACACCTTAACGTTTAAAGGAAGAGTAATTGATACCAAGATCTATGTGGCAGAACGTGGTCGCAATTTAGTGGGATGGAAAGACCTAGCTAAGTTGGGAGTGATTTTGAAACCAGGTCCAGATGAACCCAATGTCCTTGATAATGAATATGTAAATTGTATCCACACAAAAGAGAAGTGCGAAAATATACAACTGTTAGAAGGTTATAAGGATGTCTTAAAAAATGAAATAGGATATGTTAAAGGTTTCGAACATGAAATAAAACTTAAAGAAGGAGCTGTACCTGTGGTACATAAAGTGAGATCGGTACCGTTATCAGTAAAAGGTGAGTTAAAGACACTCTTAGGGCCCGATTCACAGAACTAACTTAAGACAAAATCCTAAGTTTATTACAATTTTGGTATTCACAGAAGGCACTTACTCATTTTGGTATTCACAGAAGGCACTTACTCATTTCGGTATTCACAGAAGTTAGGAGTCCTAACTTTAGGACTCTTAAATGCCTTCTGTGAATACCGAAAGTCTTAAAGTTTGGATTTTTCTCAATTTAGTAGTAGTAAAGTTAGGACTCCTGACTTTAGGACTCCTAAATGCATTCTGTGAATACCGAAAGTCTTAAAATTAGGAATTTTCTCAATTTAGTAGTAGTAAAGTTAGGACTCCTAACTTTCGGACTCCTAAATGCCTGCTGTGAATACCGAAAGTCTTAAAATTAGGATTTTTCTCAATTTAGTAGTAGTAAAGTTAGGACTCCTAACTTTCGTACTCCTAAATGCCTTCTGTGGATACTGAAAGTCTTAAAATTACGATATTTTTCAACTTCACTAATACTAAACTGAGAATAATCCTAATTTTAAGACTTTTGGTATTCACAGAAGGCATTTAGGAGTCCTAAAGTTAGGACTCCTAACTTCTGTGAATACCGAAATGAGTAAGTGTCTTCTGTGAATACCAAAATGAGTAAGTGCCTTCTGTGAATATGAAAATGGTAGTAAGTTTAGGATTTTGTCTTAAGTTAGTTCTGTGAATCGGGCCCTTAGACAGGGTATGTAAAGAAGGGGTCATAGAAACAAAAGATTCCTCTGAATGGGTATCAGCTATTGTAGTCTCAAAGAAGAAAAAATCTGGTGAAATAAGACTCTGTGTTGATCTCAGATCGCTTAATAAAAAATATCGTGATCAATTGCCACCCGTTGCCAAAAATCCAGGAAGTACTAAAATCTACTGCTGGATCAAAGTATTTTTCATTAATAGATTTGAGGTCGGCATACCACCAGGTGTGTTTAACTGAGGAATCCAGGAATTTAACAACGTTTGTAACTCCTTTTGGAGCATTTAGATATATTAGAATGCCATTCGGACTGGCGTCCGCATCTAGTGTTTTTCAGAAATTGATGGACATTCTCTTTGGTGACATAAAAGGTGTCGAAGCATTTCAAGATGACATTTTAATTCATACAAAAGATGAGAAAGAACATTATGAAATTTTAAAAAAAGTTCTAAACATACGGAATGAGAAAGGCATGACCATCTCAAAAGATAAATGCAAGTTCATGGAAAGTAAAATTGAATATTTAGGTCATGTGTTAACCACAGATGGAATCAAACCAAAGTACGATCTGGTAAAAGCCAATAGAGATGCTCCAAAACCTAATGATAAGGAAACTTTAAAACCAATCATGGGGCTGAGTGAATACTATTCAAAGTTCATATCAGATTATGCAAAGAAGGTGGAACCACTAAGAAAACTACTACGTAAAGGTGAGAAATATCAATGGAATGAGGAGAAAAATGAGGCCTTTGAGACCATTAAGAAAGACATAGTAGAAGCACCTACCCTTCAACCATTTGACCCTGCTTTAAAAAATGTCATAACAGTGGATGCAAGTGCCAAAGGGATTGGTGCTGTTTTTGTCAAAAACAAGGTCAGTAAAAAAGAAAATACTATTGAGTTTGTCTCAAGGAGTTTGAGTGAAGCTGAGATAAGTTACAGCACTATAGAACGCAAAACTCTAGCGTGCGTATGGGCTGTGTACAAACTTAAAACCTACCTGTGGGGAAAGGAATTTGAAATAATCACGGACCACAAACCATTAATATATATGATGGGTAGGTGTGGACATGGGAATAGAAAGGCAAGTTCAAGATTAATAAGATTATTATCGAAGCTTCAGGAATATAATTTTAAAATTCAACACATAAAAGGAGGTCAGAATCGCAGAGCAGACTGCTTGTCCCGGATGCCAATAGATGAAAATGAGGACTGTGTCCTTGATGACACAGAGTGTGTAGTGGCGCACATTGATGCCACAATCATATGCGATGGATCAATCACCGAGAAAGAATGGTTTGATAATCAAAAAGAGGACATCATTTTAGGCAAAGTATTTGATTATTTAACCATTAAATGGCCTCCGATCAGGAATCTTAGTACTGAATTGAAAAGCTTCCAGCAAATCTGTGATGAACTAACTATTGAAAATAGATTCCTAAAGAGGCATGACCTTTTTGTACCACCCTCAAGGTTAAGGAAAAAACTCGTACATCTGGCGCACAAAGGTCACCCTGGAAGCACAGCAACAAAAAACATCTTAAAGGCTTACTATTGGTGGCCAGGTATGAGCAACGATGTGGATATATTTATAGACAAATGTGAACAATGCTTGAAAGCAGACAAACATTGGAGAGTAAGTAAAAATGAAATCCAAATGGTCAATATACCTAATTTTCCTTGGTCAAAAATAGCCATAGACTTTTCGGGACCTTTCAATGTTCTACAAAATGACTGTAAGTTCATGATCGTGTTGTCTGATTACTATTCAAATTGGGTGCTTTACGAATTTGTGCATAGCATTACAACTGAGTCTGTGATACAGTTTCTTAAAAAAGTTTTTGCTTTAGAAGGTCAACCGAAAATGTTAGTCTCCGACAACGGAACGCAGTTAGTATCTAAATGCATGACAAATTTTTTGCAAAACCTTGGCATAAAACAAGAAAAAACACCACTTTATAGTCCCAAATCCAACGGGCAGGTGGAAAGAATTAACATGTTTTTAAAGGAAGGAATTCAGCTAGCCATAGCTTCGAATTTAGACATTAAGGACTACATGAGGGAGAAAGTAAGCAGTTACAACAGCAGCACAAATGATACCACAAAACATACACCATTCTACTTGATGAGAGGGAGAGAATGAAACAATGAACTAATGCCAAAGGACAATGAGTGATATGAAGAAGAAACCATAACTGAATAAATAATGGAGTCACTGGAGTTAAGGAAAAAATAGTGGCTAAACAGATGGTTTCCAAGAGATATTCTGATATGACAAATAAAGCAAAGGAGAAGGTATTGCAAAAAGGTGACTGGGTCATTTTAAAAAAACCATACAAGGTGCCCAAAGGAGAATCTGTTTTACCAAACCTGTTTGTGTAAAGGAAGTTTCTATAGGGGCAGTTTTATTAGGAAAAAAGGTTGGTGGAGCAAAGATGATGTCGTAAAGTTGAAAGCTGGCCAAGAGAAAATCATAATGAAAGGAAGGTTTGAGGAACACGAAAATTGTGACGACAGCTTATTAGACTTTGAGGACAGTACCATTAGTAATCAAAGTTTTTATGATATAACTGAAAATCTTAATTCATCTGTACGGGAAACGAACACAACCATACACGATGTAGCCAACGAGATTGTCGAAGAGGGGATAAGCAGTCCCTCCGGAGCAAATAAGAAACTAGACAAGGAAGTGCGTAATGGTTTGGCTAGCACAAACCATTGTACTACTAATGGTAATGATACTCAAATGGGACTTTGTCATACAATGCAACGACAAACCAAGTCAGGGAGAGAAGTTAAAATACCAAAACGTTATGAGGACTTTGTTATGATATAATTGTTTTTTTTTTCTTTTTTTCAGTTGGAAAAAAAGGAAACGTTGTATTGTCATTATATCATATCTCTCTGCATTGACCTTTAGATAGCGTTTCACTGTTATGTTAGAGCAGTCTGTTCTCCCTTACTTTTCATTACTGATCGTCCTCGCGAGTCACCTTAGAACTCCGGGCGACTATAAGTGTGACGTCACCCTAACCGTCAGGTCAGATGCAGTTACCTTTTGACCTGGTCAGTCCGTTCCCTTCCTCCTCCCCTATGTACCTTTATAGTCCTGTATCTTAATAAACCTTTGACTTATCAAGATCACCGGTGTCTCTTCATCATTCCACTACATAGGGCCACACACAATACCCACACCTACCTGACAAACAGCACAATTGTACCTAAAAACAGTGCTTGAAACCGTGGCCTTATCTGACATACATGCTCGAGGCCTATGGGGAGGCATCTGGCTTTTGGGTCAACAAGACCAAATCTCATTTAGAGCACCTGGTGGGAGAAGGTGAGACCTGGCCGTCGGCTCATCTTTCAATACCTGGGACAGGCCACGAGTCAGGGGTACACAGGGATGGACAGCGTCCACCCATTATTTCACAGGGTGAACACCGTCCACCATGTCAAGAATTTGAGCCCCACTGAATAATGTGCTGACCTCGTCCCGGTGTAATTTCCAAACACCAGGACCCTTTCATCAACGTCTGCACATTGTCTGCTTTCCATCTGCAGCAAGAAACAATATTCTGGTGGGGAGGGGGCTTTCTTAGTTCAGACTCCTGCTGGGCCCATAACAAAGGCCGAATTTGAGGGGTCGTCAGGCCTCCTTTTGTTCGAGTCTCCTGGCTGGGAGCAGTCAGGAGCCTCACACCTAGAAGCAAATGTAGCAGAGGAGAAACAAAGGTTAGCACTTCACACATACTTAAGAGATGCCGCTTTTTACTTTGTTCAGGCTCTGTTTACTGGATATGCATGTGTAAGAATGTCAGATGTTATAAATGTAATTCATATAGCGCTTACTAACCCTGAGGAGGCATTGAAATAATTTAAGTACCACTATTTTTTCTTATGCCTCGATGGAAGGAGCGTGTTATTCAATAAAATGTATCTTCAATTAAATTTTGCTTCTTGACAGATCCACTCCACAAACAAGCTTCCTTTGTTCAAATCAAAATTTTATTATCCATTATATCAGTTTATCAAATTCAAAAGTTCATCAGCAAGAATTCAGGATATCAATATCCAAAAGTTCATCAACAAGAATTCAGAACATCATCAGCCTACTCGTTTCTTCTGTTGTCGGACGTCATCAGGGCTCAAAATCGAAAACAGTATGTTTTCAATTCGCCTCAGAAAGACATTTCTCCATTCTAATTTCTCTCTTAATGCTGTGATATCCCAATTGTTTTCCAAAAAATACACCCTCAGCTATACATGCCTTCCTGATTTCCAATAAAGTATCTCCAGTACAGCCGTAATAAGCCTTGACAACCCATTTCCGGCAGCCGGCTAGATAAATCCCGCTGTACTACTATTTTTTCTTGTATAGCGCTACTCATCCCAAAGCAGAGTGTCAGAGCGCTTTACATCACAAGTACATATTACATGTTTCATTTCTCCTTGTTTTTGCAGTTTCAATGTGTGCTGCATTGTGCAAGGGTGTCTGCGTTGGTGCTAGGCAGCTAAAATTAGCATTGGTGCAGGGGGGAACACAGGGCTGTACCATAGCCTTGAAAATACGGGTCAGCCCTGCATTTTGGAAGTGGCGGAGTGCGGCATTAAGCTAAGGTGGCTAACGCTGCGCTCCCCAACTTCCTAGTAAATATACCCCTAGATTTTGTTATTCAAACATCCGTTCTGGGCACATTGATTCAATACAATATCCAAACAGCCTTAAACCCAATATCAGCTAAATGCTCAATTTTACTTTATGCCTAAATTGTTATAATGTCAACGGTGTCTATCTTTGCTTAGAATACAATCATTTTTATACATGAAATCATGTGGTAAGGGTAGTTTCTATTTTTCTTTTTTCTTCCCAGTTTAATAGTATCTGTCCTCTTAATTTTCTCTCTCTCCTCAACCATTACTATCAGGAGAATAACGGTTTGGCCCTTAGGCCCCGAGCTGAGATAAATAAATAAGTAGAGACTGTGTTGGGTGAACATGTTTCAGGGGCCTGTCATGGCTGATGCTTGAAAATAAGATAGGGACAGTATTTGGAGGTGAGTGTTTTACAGAAAATATCTGTTTTGGAGGAAGAAGAATATCCTCTGACTTCCCTACCCCTCCTGTGACACCCCTTCCCAGATGGTGTATTTGGGGGGCTGCCAGGGGACACCGTGTCTCTCTGCAATGTTCATAGACAACCCTTGTCCCCCTTCAACTGCATAGTGCCAAGTAAGTTCCTTGGCCTACCACACAAGGTTGCATATTTACAATGCACCTGCAGCACTATTATGTCGCTGGATAGGCACTTTTGTGACGCTTCCGGAGACGCAGTGTGCCAGCCCGTATTTACAAGGCCACATTAAGCCACCCTGCGTAGCTTTTGATGGCCTTGTAAATATGAGTAAGGCAATGCCTTTCTCTGCGTGGAAGGGGAATTCCAAGGGTGTTGATGTGGGTGTTTCCACGCAGTGCCCCTGGTTTTTGACACTGCCCTAGATTTACAACATAGCGTGAATGTGGGGCAGCGCCAAAACTAACACCTTCCCAAAGCTGGTGTAACGTGGAGAAATGTTTACATTTCTCCTCTTTTTTTCCTTTTTTCACAAGTGCTGCATTCTGCAACACACATAGAACGAGGAGAAAGCCTCCTTTGATTGTTTTTGTGCTGCTAGGTGTCCCTTCTTGCACAAAAACAATCATGCCAACAACACAGACACCCTTGCACCATGGTGCAAGGGTCCCTGCATTGGCGCTCAACTGCAGTTTGTGCGCCGGTGCTGGCAGAAAGGACAGGAATGCGCCGTATCTTGTAGATACTGCGCTTTCCTGCCCTTTTCTTTTGACGTAGGGCAGAGCAGCTAGAAGGCTTGCTACGCTGCCATATGCCAAAGTATTGTAAATATGCCCATAGGCTTGTTCTAGGGTGTTTGTTGAAAAATATTGAATGAGACAACATGGTTTTTAATCCCGACTTCCCCATTTGGCCAAATTGTATGCTCTTGGGCAATAACTTTTCGGATATATTCTTCTCCTTCATTTTTTGGCAAGATTGGGAGGCTTGAAAATAGATCTAAAAGTTCCTTGTATGTGGTCCAAAAATATTTTGATCTTGGGCATATCAAACTCTTCCTGTGCCTCTGTCCACTAAGTTGGCCATATGTGAGCTATAGACAGATATCTCAAATTGAATAAATCGTCATCCTGCAACTCACTTGAGGAGTGACTTTTCTTTGCTTGATATTCGCTGCATTGAGAGGGGCTTTTGGAGGTCCAGACCTGTTGGGTTCCGCCGGTCATTAACGGAACAAGGAGTGATTTTTCATATATATATATATATATTCACTGAAAAAACCATAGGTTATAGACCATATATAGTTAGGAATTAGCATTTACAAAACCTTGAAAATTCACTGAAAAAACCATAGGTTATAGACCATATATAGTTAGGAATTAGCATTTACAAAACCTTGAAAATTCACTGCAAAAACCATAGGTTAGAGACCATATATAGTTAGCTGGACATTTTATTGACATAAAACCAATGAAATTCCATATATAGTTAGTTGCACTAACTATATATCGCGCACCCGCAATCCACTGCTGATGATGTCACATATTACATCATTCATGACATGGTCAGTGACATCACTGATGACATCACTGATGACATCTCAAATGACATCACTGATGACATCACTGATAACAACATCCAGTGATTTTTTGTTTCTATAAAGTTTAAATATGTCTTACATATTGAAGAATGAGTGGATGTGTAAGTGTCTGGACGAAGGATTTAGTAGGTGCATGACTGACTGTATGAGTGAGTTATTAAATGTGTCTCACTGAGTGCATGGGTTAGTGACTAAACTGTCTTAATTTGTGCATCATTATGTCTGTTGTTCTGTAAACTGCTGCATGTGTTGATCAGTAGCTATATGAGTAACTATATGGGTTATTGATTGATTGCCCAAGTATTTGTATGGGAGACTGAGTGTGTGTGTGGCTAGCTGGGAGGTGTGTGACTCTGTGCAGATCAATCTGTACTTGTATCAATGATTGTATAAGAAGGTAAGTATGTGTTAGTATATGTTTGAAAATGTAAGGTGCTCTATGTTTAACTGTATAGACAAGAAAATGGAAGTCTCATTGATTCTTTACAGGACTGACTAGGTGTGTGAGTAACTCCATGGATGAGTGGCAGACTGTGAGTGTCTGTATAGGTGTATGAGTGCATATGATAGTGTTGTAAAGATGAGTGATTGTATGTATGAATGATTGTATGGGTGAATGAGTGAAGGTGTGTGTAGACGTAGCAATCAGTGAGTGCGTATGTAGTAACTAGTATTGGTGTGTCAATGGTTTCAAAAATTATACTCTTTTTAACACTGGGTGAAACAGAGGTTATATTAAAATGTGAGGAGATGCATTGTATTGTCACATGAATGATATCATCAGTGATGTGGTCATTGATGTCAAATGAGATGTCATCAGTGATGTCATCAGTGATGTCATTTGAGATGTCATCAGTGATGTCATCAGTGATGTCACTGACCATGTCATGAATGATGTAATATGTGACATCATCAGCAGTGGATTGCGGGTGCGCGATATATAGTTAGTGCAACTAACTATATATGGAATTTCATTGGTTTTATGTCAATAAAATGTCCAGCTAACTATATATGGTCTCTAACCTATGGTTTTTGCAGTGAATTTTCAAGGTTTTGTAAATGCTAATTCCTAACTATATATGGTCTATAACCTATGGTTTTTTCAGTGAATTTTCAAGGTTTTGTAAATGCTAATTCCTAACTATATATGGTCTATAACCTATGGTTTTTTCAGTGAATTTCAATGGTTTTTTAATAGCAAATATCATAAGCTGTCGAATGTCAAGTACGTGGTAAGTAAAAACATTTTCGTGTTTATGCACACTGATCTGCTTTGAATGCTGCCCTCCACCCCTCATTTCTATTAGGAGTACTCTCTCTTTGCAGATAGTGAAGGGTAGTTAACGCAGCCCTTTGCCCCCTTTGTAATCCGTCGTGCCTGCTTCTCTCTCCATTTGATTGATTGTTCTCTTTGGTTCATTCTCTATTTACAAACAAGCACAGAGTCGCAATACTCTGTTTAGTCTTTGCAGATAGCGAAAAATCGTGTAAAAAAACAAAAGGAATCGAACAAAATCAGTAGGCCACTAATGGGATCTCTTTTTGACCTCGCTAAAATAGAAACATTAGGAACAACCTGTTGAAAATAGCAATGCGTATGTACATAAGCGGCGTTCATTTGTGTTCACAGTACCCCTTGTTGATTGTTTCAATCGAGCATTGAATTGTTCGAAGTTGGTTCTCTTAAGGATCTTCTCTGCCTGCAAACGAGGAAGAATAGGAATATTCTCTCTCCCTTTGCAGATAGTGAAGGGTAGGTAACGCAAGCCTTTAACACGTCGTACCTATTTCATTCCTCATTGATTGATTGATTGTCCGAACATTGACTGTTTGGGAATTAGTTCTTTTTGGAGGTATTCCCTGTTTGCAAATAAACGTAAGAAAATCTTTGCAAGTAATGAAAGGGTACGTAATGCGGACCTTTCTCCCCCGTTGTAATCTGTCATGCCTATCTACTCCCCACTGATTGAGGCACCTGTTTCACCCGGACCATTTACTAGAGATACGTTATCTGGCCCGACCAGAGAGCACCCCTAGTGAAAAGGACATATGCAATAATAACGAAGTGATCACTGTATCCTGTTAACAGAAACTTTAGCATGAAACAACCTGGAAAGAAAAGAATAGGAAAACGAAAATCAGTAGGCCACTGATGAACATGAACTTTTATTAAACAACGAACAAAGAAACGATAACATAACGTAATGATAAAACCTATTAATGTCCTAGAAACAAGAAAACGTTAAAATATGCCAGTCGTGAGAGACCAGAAAAACAGTAAGAGAAACCAAATCACCCCTCGCTGTCCCACCGCCTGCCACGCCCAAAAAATCGATAGACTAGGGAAAATGCAAGTCAGTAGAACATCCGCCCCCACTCTGGAAACTTCCAAGGTGGGGCAGGGTTGCGGCTACGCCCAGCCGGGAGCAGCCCATATAAGGCAGGTCCTGCTGCCACGCCTCGGCCAGGAGATCCTAACGTAGGGTGTAGCCGGAGGAGAGGCCGAGGCCAGCGGGACCCGGCCAGGGGATTGCCTTTACAACGCTGAACAGTTGCAGGGGGGGGGGGAATGTCTCCTCGACCCTCCCGTCTCTCTCCCAGTCCGGCCGCGGTGGCCCTTGAGAGTTGCAGGTATTCCCGCCACATGCTCTTCCGGTCCGGCCACCAACGGTCGGGGGGCCGAGGACGACGGGATTCGGCTGCAGCCGATAAACCAAGAAACCCGTTCATGGGGCCAGAGCCAGGGGCGTCCGGCCGACATCTACCGGAAGCCCGGCCCGAAGACGGACGGGACACTTCTTCTTTCTTGAATAATGGCTGCGACAACACTGGGGGGGGATTTTTTGCACATGCCTCCGACCCCCCCCCCCCTCGTCCTCATCGCCTGGTCCGGCCATAACAAATCTCAAGCGAGACGCCGTGGTGTGCACTGGGAGGGAGAGACGGTGCGAACAGGCCTCTCCCGCCTCCCCAGGTGGAGGCTTCCCAGCTGCACCCTCAGCGCTCCAGGCGCCCGGAAAAGGGTTCTTCCACTGTGGCCATGCTGCAACGTCTCGCCCGGCAGGGTGGAGCCCGTCCGCTCATTTGACCCCGCGATCGCCAGTAGCTACCGAACTCTCAAAATGGCGGTCGACCTGGCAAGAGCGGGCCCAGCATAAAGAAATGGCCCGGTCACTGCTTGACTCCACCACCGTAGTCCTCCACGACCTTGAAGATTCTAGAGGAGCCGCGGGAGTCTCCGACCCCCGATGGGGAATGACTGCCATGATCGCCCGTGGAGTGACGAAACTGTATCCGCGGGACGTCGGCGCTCCCATGCTGGCGCCAGCCTCACTTTGAATTACTAGAATCCTGCAGACCTCAGTTCCGGTGAAAGCACAGTGTGACCCGGTAGGAAAAATTGTTGCACCCCCTCCCCTTTTTCACTGATAGTTCAAACCACCGATCCTTTCCTTTGCCCTTTTAACGGAACTTTGGACTGCCTCCCCCTCTTTTACATTTTCTAGAGAAAACAAAACATTAACCACTACATTAGCATAGCAGTTGACACCAGAACTGTTTTCAAATTTAAAACCAACAACATCTTCAACAAAATCCTTTTTGTTTCTGCTGTGACCCTGCTACAGCACAGGCATTGTCCCCAGCAGTAATTCTGCGATGCCGGTAAGAATAGCTGTGGTGCCTACTGGACTCACTCACCCCCGCGGCGCCCCACGCCGTTATTTGCTGGGCGGCAACTTACTAGACATCACTTTCGTGCCATCTAGATTTCAGCGCGTTCTGCTGCCTTGTAACTATTCGCACAACAGACCGCTACTGACAAGAATATTTCATTATTGGTGCTGTCAATTTCAATAAATCTATTGGATAATTCAAAAGAAATTGCCACGGTCTCTTCGTTGTTTAAATGTTTTTACTGTTTTTGTTTTGTTGTATATATTTATATGTTATTAAAGTTTTATATTCCTACTACTTTGTTGGAGTGCTACATATTTTTAATGTGACACATAATTGTAAAAACTTTGATGTACCAAGAGTCATTCCTGGAATCTTCCGCTTCAGGCTCGGTCCCCTCCCCAATCACAATACAGGATGGTTTTCAGATAGTAGGAACGCGTGTGGTGTGACGGATCTCATCGGGTGTGGGCCTTGATCTACTATAACTCCTTTGAAGAGGGGTGATTCTTTACAGCTGGGGCCATAAACTACATCTGCAGGGCTAGCTGATAGCCTGGACAATCGGACACAGAGGAAGAGGAGTGTCAGAGGGTGCGGTAGTGAATAGGGCGAAAGGGAGGTGTCGGGCGGGCACAGAGTGTGATTTTCAGGGAAGAGCAGCGCAGATGGGGGGAGGTTTATTGCCCATGCATAAGACAGAGAGCGGGGGTGACCAGTGCCTGGGGAAGATGCTTGCGAGGGTGAGGAGCCATGCTACGAATCGACAGCGTGCAGAGAGTGGGTCTGGTCAAGACATCTAAAATGGCTGCCGTGCACCACAAAAGTGTGGCATTTCAAAAAAGGCAAGATGGCGCAAACAATGTTTTTCAACACTTCCTCATTTCCTTCGAATCGAACGTTAACAGACGTTGGGGCATATTACCAAAGTTAAGCGATATTTATCGCTAACGATGCTTACCAACGAATTTTTTACCGCTAAGCATCGTCAGAAATTATCGAAGATAAACCTTGCTATTATCAAGGTTTATCGCAAATGCGATAATAAACGGCCGCAATGCATCAATATCGCTAAAAACTCAGCGATATTCATGCATTACCGAGCTAATGCTCTTAGCCATGTTATCCACCTCCCATTGGATAACATGGCTAAGAACTGCTCAGGGCAGGTGTTACTTTTTGGAGATATTCGCGCTTAGCGCGAATATCTCCAAAAGGAGATAGATATCTTGCATGTTGTAATGCAAGTTATTGTGGTATATGGAACTCATACCATAATCTCTCAGGAAAGCAGAAACTGATCCTTTTGGGACCGCCTAAAAAGGCCTAGGGGGTGAGGAGTACTTTACTTTGCCCCCTTTTCACGTTCCGAACTATTTTATTTTACTCTCTTCTGTAATTATACAAAATAGCAGCGATAAGATGCATCGGAGACACAGTGAGAGAAAGGAGGCCGGAGATGAAGAAGAGATGTCAAATACACATTGGAGATAATATAGTGGCAGAAGGGAAGTAAATATGAGTAAACTTACCATGTAACATAAAAATGTTGCACTCTATACTATAAGTCTCATTTTATACTACAATCACTTTGCTACAACCTCATAAATTAAAAATAAAAATGAATAATGTCTCAAACAATTTTTGATTTCTAAATATAAATTTATTCTTCAGAATTTTCTAAATTTGAAAGAACTAGTAACATGTCCTCATCAGCAATGTCCTCATGAAAAGTCTGCAATGATGATTCTTGTAACTCTATGGTCTCCAAACATTCGATAAATTCGCCATCAAGAGATTGATCAAAAAAATCATTCAAGTCATCTCCTCCTTGTGGCAATATTTAATTATTGGTGCTGTCAATTTCAATCAATGTAGTGGAATCATTCAAGTCATCTCCTCGTGACAATATTTCATTATTGGTGCTCTCAATTTCAATCAATGTAGTGGAATCATTCAAGTCATCTCCTCCTTGTGACAATATTTAATTATTGGTGCTGTCCATTTCAATCAATCTAATGGAATCATACAAGTCATCTCCTCCTTGTGACAATATTTCATTATTGGTGCTCTCAATTTCAATCAATGTAGTGGAATCATTCAAGTCATCTCCTTGTGCCAATATTTCATTATTGGTGCTGTCCATTTCAATCAATCTAATGGAATCATACAAGTCATCTCCTCCTTGTGACAATATTTCATTATTGGTGCTCTCAATTTCAATCAATGTAGTGGACAATTCAAAAGAAATTGCCACGGTCTCTTCATTGTGAGCCATTTTATTTTGAAATTGCTTGCTGTAAATTGCAGAAAAAAATAATCACTTTCATTTATCGTTTTTAGTAATACATAATATAAAACTAACTTTATCAAGTATTTAGTATAACAGAAGGACTGCAAATAAATAACAGAAAACATTTTTCAAATTATCTTCAAGTGTACAACATAGTTCCCCTTACAAATTAACAACTCACCTTTTTAAAAGTTGGAGAAGTGTTAGTACTGTGTAAATCAAACACCAGAAATTCACCACCAAAAATTCCTCACAAATGTACCTCAGACAGTAGTATCACAAAATGGCTGTGGTTTCCTCTCATTTGAAATATATACATAACCAATTAACTTTCATCACACACAAATACAAAACCAAAGTAACATTTTAATTGGTTCTAAATTTCAACACTTTCAAATGTGTTTTCCCCATGCAATTTTCCATAGGACATTTACATACGTCTACAGCCTGAATGGCTGAACGGAATTACACCAAACTTGGCAAAATGGTACATCAAACCTAAGAGGTCAGGAAGGATCTACTATGCCCCCTTATGGTCATTTCCCCCTTCGCTTTGGCCTCCTCTTGTCTCTCAATCCTACCGAGAGACAAGATGGCGGCCGCTACGGACTGTTTGGAATGTTGACAGACGCCGGAGAACCAATCAGCTTCGCAAAGCTCCGTAACGCGAAAAGTACGCGAAGCGGAGCGCTGTTACAGATATATATCTTTTTTTGAACGTTAATTTCTCAAAATCCACTGGAGCACAAATATTGAGACCTAGCAAAGGCACATCGGGCTACCAGTCCCTAATATTTTGCCAAGTTTCGTGCAAATCCATTCAGCCGTTCGATTATTATTATTTATTTTTTTTTTGCCCCGCGGGGCCCTTTTAAAACCTCCACATCAAACGTAGGGGGTCAGCGAGGATCTACTATTCCCCCTTATGATCATTTGCCCCTTCGCTTTGGCCTCCTCTTGTCTCTCGATCCTACCGAGAGACAAGATGGCGGCCGCTACGGACTGTTTGGAATGTTGACAGACGCCGGAGAACCAATCAGCTTCGCTTCACAAAGCTCCGTTGCGCGAAAAGTACGCGTCCTGGAGCGCTGCCCGGTCCGCTGTTACAGATATATATCTTTTTTTAAACGTTAATTTCTCAAAATCCACTGTAGCACATATATTGAGACCTACAAAAGGCACATCGGGCTACCAGTCCCTACAATTTTGCCAAGTTTCGTGCAAATCCATTCAGCCGTTCGGGCTAAAAGTGAGGCCAACCGCCCTATGGAAAACTCAATGTTAAAAACACGTTTTGGGACCCCCCTTTTTTCTCAGCCCTCCCTTGACGAACCCCCCCCAAATTTTCAAGGGCTGCTCAGAAACAAAATGTGCCATTTTCCTGAAAATTTCAGCCAATTCCGTCCACAAACGCCAAAGTTATTAGACATAGAATTTTCAAAAAACCCATAGAGAAAAAATCCTAACTATATATACCTACTGGCGACCGCCAGTAGGTAATATATATATATATAAATATATATGTGTGTGTGTGTGTGTGTGTGTGTGTGTGTGTGTATGTGTGTGTGTGTGTGTGTGAGTGTGTGTGTGTGTATGCGCACAACCTGTTCATGATTTCGCATTGTAGGTGGCCCCACCAGGTGTATTTGTGGCCCCTTGTCTGCTCCACAAAAACATGTTTAGAGAAATCACTGCCCTTCCCCTCACCATCACCAGCTGATTATCGTGCCACCTATAGGATGGCAATCACATATGATGCAGCCTTTTAGCCTGCAAGCCTTATTTTGTATGAGAAAGACATGCGATATTGCTTAATGTTGACAGCAACTAGTGACCATTTCACGAAAGTGCAACTGCAGTAAAGCTTTCCCTGCTGCTCCTCTCCTACTCTCTTCACAAGGATATGATGATCCAGTGATCCACAAGTCCCTTCGATGCTGAAGTTCTTGGATGTTTTCCTAAATTAAGGGGTTGGATAAGCAAGAGGACTACATTTGCAGCGTATCTAGCAAGTGTGCAAGTTTTGTGTATGCAAAGTCCCCAATTCAAATAAAATAAATGTACATTCCATTTCACCAATGCCCCTATTGTATTGTATTGTATTGAGTTGAATTGTATTGTATTACATTGTATTTATTAATTGTAAAGTGCAGGTAGCCAAGCTTCACGATACCAGGAGATTAAGTAGAATAGACTAGATTACAGGTTAAAAAGTTTCCAACGTGAAAAAAGGGGAGTAATGATGAGGTCAACCAAAGGTCGCTGGTAAGCTTATTCCATTTCCTGATGCTACTGATTGCAATTTGCAAATTATGTTGTCCTTCAAAGTCGAAAGTGAACAGTGTCAGGAAGTGGTTAGGCCCTTGCCCTCTGCCCTCCCCTCACTCTTACCCCGCTCGTGACTGGCATTGCTGTTTTCCTACCGCAGAATAGCCCAAGTAAGTTGAATGCGTTATTATATTGCTTGATAAACATATTTCATCCTCTACATCAACCGAACCTATACATCAGGAGAAAAGTGCAACTGGAGGTAAGAATAGTAATTCAGGGGCATATTAGCAAGAACCTCGTTAAAATTATCGCAGTTTTAGCAGCAGGAAACTGCTGCTAAAACGGCGATAATGGGCTTCCTAATGTGCGTTATAGAATTTCAATAGAAGCCCAGGTTAGATGTCCTGCACATCTAACCTGGGCTTCTACTGCAATTCTATCATGCATATTAGCAAGCCCATTATCGCCGTTTTAGCGGCAGTTTCCTGCTGGTGGCATCACGGAAACAGGCCGAAAGGTCAGTGAGCGAAGACTCTGGGATGTGGCCTCCAGGAGGGTTTTGTGCTTAATTTCTCTGCTCTGTACAACAGGGGGCATGGTCGACCCTGGCTTCCTTGATATTGACGAGGTGAGCCCTCACCGGCCCTTTGTACAGCACATGGGTAGCTCAGCATCATGGCCGGACTGTCTGTACTGGTCATCAGGTGTTTCCCCAAGAGCCTAGAAGGGTGGGGGGCAGTTTTGTTATTGGGGGGCCGTTTTTGTAACAGTGCAGCAGTTTTGAAAGTACCCACTGCAGAGTTCCTTGTACATCCAGTAGTTTTCAGGCAACAATAAAAGTGTTCAGATAACTCCGCTGATTAATGTACCGTATGGGGGCTGGTGTAAAAACAATGGTCAGGGCTGCTTTGGGTTCCAAGGGCCCTGCTCAGCACATGCCTGGCTCAGAACTAGCCCTGACCCAGTGCGGAGTGACAAGGTCTATTTATTCTGCTGCACAATAGATCAGGTGGCTGACAATGTCGTTCATCATCTTACAGGCGATATTTAAGAATGCTACCGGAATCCTTTCATCTCCTAACCCTTATTTGATTGACATGAGTTATGTGACGGGTATGGAAAGAATGCCAAACTGCACTCTTGGTTGACGTTTTTAGATTTATACAACATGTTTGAGAAAAATGTTTTCTAGAAAAAGGCTCAGTTAGCCAAATGTGTGCAAGGGGTGTCACCTGCCTCCCAAAAATACTTCTCAAACCATGTATATGTGTACCTAAAATCCTTTTACTCACAGGTAGACTGGGTATTGAAACATTAAACACATCTACATTGAAAAATGTAATCTGGTACAGGACACCCACCATTTATATACAGCATGTAGGTGGCATAATTAAAATGTTGCTGTTGTCGCGTTCCAGAAGTTGACATTTTAGTGAACCATAGAAAATAATTCGCCAGCTAGGTTTTTTTGCTTTAACTGCAACAAAAGTCTTGCACAATCATCATGACACACAAATACAAAGCCAGCCATATAGGAAACACAACTAGTGTCATCACCATGAATATCCCTGATGGAAAAAAGTAAATATCAAACAGCTGAAAAAAATATTTAAAAAAATAATGATGAATCGTTTTCAGTTGCTGGAAGAGCAGAACACAATGCACACCTAATACTTCAAAAATAGCTTACGTCATATTCCACATATAAAATAGTGTGAATTCTAAAGTCAGACTATAGGAGTCTGCCATACACAGAACTTTGGGGCAGTGTTTGGTTGTTTCGTTTTTTAAGTTAAAAAATATATATTTATTGTAGAAAAACCATATCTCAATACATCAGGCAAAAAAGCAATATAAAGTCACATGAATAAAACATTGATACATAGAGGAAATAAGTACACATACAATCAGAAATGGTCTATCTAAGCAGAAAAGAATGATAACCATAGAATAAGAAATTCATAAAATATATAAACTTTAATATAAAGGATCGATAATTTCGTTTTATCCCGTTTATTTTCACTGTTCCAATTTCATGCATATAAATCAGTGAGTTTATCCACCCTTGTTTAAAGAGGATAGAATGTATTAAATAGGATATATTGATGGTGCTGCTCATCTGCAATATAGTTTGCATTAAGAATAAGCAGCCTGAGGAATACTTCACCAACAAAGATAGCAGCAGCATTTCTCTAATTTCCCGATTGGCAGTCCTATCATACGCAAGAATCCGGTAATACCTTAATTTACGAAGCATTGCTCTGGCTCTGGATATACTATACTAAAGAAAGGTGTAGTGAAAATAAATCATACCAATTCTCTTTTTTTTTGGGCAGTGTGGGCGAGCAGTACAACTTATCAAAGGACTGTGTTAAGCATTGGTTGTACACACTCGGCCAAGAAATGATTACACACACTCAATGGCTAAATCCAAGACCAGTTGTTTTGTAAAAACATTACTTTGTTACTTTTATTACTAGAACCAATGAAACTTAGTCGCAGGTAAGTACAGTGTTCAAACTGGCAATACTTTTCAATAAGTCAATCAATACTTAGTGCAGGACTTCAGTTCAGCAAGCTATTTACAGTTTTTACAAAAAGCAATACTTTGCAGTTCACAACAAAAAAATATACAGTGCAATATTTCAAATTAGCTGTGTTATCCTATGGGAGGAAAATAGAAATGCAATTTCATAGGTAAGTACTTTACTCACAAATCTAGTCCTCGGGGGTTAAGGTCAACACAGGGCAAGGTTCTAGTAAGCACTAAGAATGTGCAGGGGTCAAAGTGGGGGGGGGGGTAAAGTAGGGTAACTGTGGGAGGAGAATGTAAATAATCCTAGTTTGGTGTAGAGAGAATCTGGATTTCATTAAGAACACGGAGGCTAGCATTATGCATCAACTTTTATCGCTAGCTCCTTTGCAGTACTTCAAAGTATTACATCATGAAAAATAAAATTCCAGAACAAGAATGTCCAATATATATATATATATAAACTCCAACACAGCAGCCATCTTCCTCTTTTATGCTGCTCTGGATCCATAACACTTTAACTTCTATATCTCCGAAAAAACAACCAAAACCAGCATCCCAACTTTACTGGTTATCTGAAACAAAAATGACAATTAATGTTTTCTTCTCCTTAATTCTTCACATTTAAAAACAAAACCTCAAGCAATTCAATTTTTACCACTCCCCTCCAAACCCTTACCTGGGAGGGTGGGAGGGATAATGCTAGCCTCCGTGTCCTTAATGAAATATAGATACTCTCTACACCAAACTAAGAGAATCTACATTTCATGACAGGACAGGAGGCTAGTATTATGCATGTTCAAAGCTGTCCTACAACCACAGACGAAACATGACTCAATGGTTTCAAATAAAAACGTGCAAAAACATCAGCATTGGACCAATCTGCAGCATGCAAAATCTCTTCCAAATGGCCTCCTGACAAGTAAGCTTTACTCGTAATAACACCCCTTACCGAATGTGCACCAAAAACATTCATATCCACACCAGCTTCTAGCATACAACCTCTTACCCATCTTGCAATGGTTGCCGGTGTAACCGGTCTATATGGTTTCACATAAGAAATTAAAAGCTGGTCATCACCATGACTTCTGAACTCACTCATTCTGCTGTCATACTCTTTTAAACATTTAACTACACACGAATTAGGATGATCTACAAACTTTGGATAAACGATAGAACTAGACATGCATTTAGTTCTTTTAAAGATCCTAAATAGCACACCATCTGGATTATAACATCTATTACATACTTCTAAAGCTTGAACATCCAAAACTCTCCTAAAAGAAATGAGACGCAACAAAGTTGCCAACTTGTCTGATAACTTTTTGTTATCCAAAAATCTATTCATTGGCTAAACTTCAAACATTTGAAGAAGCTTATTTACATCCCTTAAACAATTATATCTAGGTTTAGGAGGCCTCACAGTCTTATTTCCTTCATTACTCTACAGATCAATGGCTCTCTACCTATAGAACAACCACCTACTAAACTATGACCTGCAGCAACTGCAGATCTATTACAATGTAATGTCCTATAACTTAAACCACTTTCATACAATGAAGACAAAAAATTTGCCAAGTCTATGGAAGATACCTCCACGGGATCCAAACCCCGTTCCATGCACCAACAAACCCACTTCTTCCATGCTCCAAAATACCTTTTTCAGGTTCCTGGAGCCCAAGATTCACTGAGTAACTCTTGAGCCTGTTCTGAAAGTCCTCTGAAATGCATGCCTCTCCTGAAATCCTCCAAACAAGAAGGCTCAACGCCCCTTCCATGACCAGAGGATGAAAACCTCCTTCTGCCCCTAAAAGAACATCCTCCGTTTCCAGAGGTTCCTCTATAGCCATTTCCAGCAATCCTGACATCCACGCATGTCCTCCCCAAAAAGGTGTCACAATAATCAACTGACATCCCTGTCTCCTCACCATCAACAAGACTCTCTGAATCATTGCAAAAGGAGGAAATGCATAACCCTTCACTTTGATCCAATCCTGTTGAAATGCATCCACTTCTTCTGCCATGGGATCCGGTCTCCAACTGTAGTACCTTGCCAGTTGATGCAAACAAATCCACTTTCAGTGGGCCCAATATCTGACAAATTCTCCTGAAATACACTACATTCAGCTTCCAATCGCTGTAATCCGTCAGATATCTGGAATTCCAATCCACCACTATATTCTCCTTTCCTGGAAAATATTCTGCCTTCAAACCTATTTTCTGCTCTAAACAAAAATTCCAAATCCTTTCTTCTTACTGAGTCAGATTCTTCGACCTGCTTCCACCCAACTTGTTTATATAGCAGACTGCGGTAACATTGTCCATCTTTAACAAAACAATGAAATTCCTTAATTGCCTTCCAAAACTTTGCAAAGCATAAAAACTTGCTCTCATTTCCAATCCATTTATATGATCTAACTTCTCCTCCAAGGACCACTTTCCTCCTGTCTCCTGGTTCTCTAAACATGCTCCCAATCCAAAATGACTTGCATCTGTTTCTAAAACAAAATCTGTACAAATCCCAAAAATCGCCATTCCATTCCAGGCCTCTAGATTTCCTAACCACCATATCAACTCCTCTCATGCCTCTGAAGATAAAACCAAGAGATCCCCATACCACAAACCTTTCCTCAGGGATTCAGCCTTCAATCTCTGCAAGGCCCTTTAATAAAGTAGACCTGGAAAAACCGCTTGAATTCAAGATGAAAATAATCCAATCACCCATGCTAAACTTCTTAGAGACACTGTTTCTTTCCTCTAAATTCCCTTCAATTCTGACTTTATCTTCATCACCTTCTTTTCTGGAAGACTTGGGGGCCCATTAGGATGTCGGGCGGATTGCCCCCGCCAGGCTGGCGGTAGCCACCGCCAGCCTGGCGGGGGCAATCCGCCCGACATCCTCACTCGTTTTCCCCCCGCCATATTAGTATGGTGGGGGGAACCTCGGCGGACGGAAAGACCATCCGCCGCTTTTCCGGCCCGGTCGCCTTGCGGCCGGGGCGGAAAAGGAATAATATGGTGGCTGTGTCTATCAGACACCGCCAGCCATATTACAATGGGCATTTTACAATGCTTTTCCGTGGCGGCAATGCTGCCACGGAAAGGAATGCGGTCTGTGGCGGGCATATCCTAATGCCCCCCACTACCCCCGCCCTTATGGCGTTTCTTGGCCGATCACAAGTGTCTGCTTCATCTGGAGGTGTTCCATCACATCTTCAGGATTTGGGGGTTTCCTCAGTTGGACCTCTTTGCCACTCCCAAGAATGTGCACTGCCCGTCGTTCTGCAGTCTCCAGTTTCTGATGCAGGGAGCGTTGCGGGCGCGTTTCAGTTGGAATGGGATTCGCAGCTCCTTTACGCGTTTCCTCCCATACCCTTGATTCCTTCGGAGTCTGAGGAAGATTCACTAAGACCGGGCCCGAGTTATATTGATCTCCCTCGGATTGGCCAAGAAGGGTGTGGTACACAGATCTACTTCCCCTCTCACCGCACCCTTTGCTCCGTCTTCCTCTATGGGCAGATCTCCTCCCGCTGTCGCAAGGGGAGGTTCTATACAACCCCACCTCCAGAGCCTGCACCTTCATGCCTGGAGATTGAACAGGGCAACCTGAGTTCTTTCTCTCTCCCACCGGATGTGGTGGATGTTGTTTTATCTTCCAGGCGACACTCCACCAAATCTATTTATTCCTCCAGGTGGTCCAAATTTATGTAATGGTGTGGAGAGAGGTCTATTGATCCTTTGAAGGCTGTTTCAGTGCTGAGTTTCTCACTTTCCTTGGCTCAGCAGGGTTGTGCGGTGGCCACGGTAAAGGGTTATTTGTCGGCCTTGTCAGATTTCCTCTGTTTGCAGGAACAGCCGTCTTTATTTCAATCTCCCATTGTTTTGAGGCTCATTAAGGTCTCACCAATTGGTTTCCTCCCATTCCCTTCATTATGCCTCAGTGGGATTTAAATCTTGTAATCACTTTCCTGATGGGTTCTCAGTTTGAAACTATTCTTAGTTGTTGGTTGAGGCTTCTTTCTTTCAAAATGATCTATCTGATCGCTATTACCTCGGCCAGGAGGGTAAGGGAGCTTCAGGCTATTAGGGGTCGATTACGATTGTCCGCCGCCATCGTGGCAGCAAAAGGGACCACCCGCCATAGGTGCGGTGGTCCCTCCAAATAAATTAGGATGCACCCGCCACACTGGCGGGCGCATCCTGAATTTTTACATTGCGGCGGGTGTCAGCACCCGCCACAATGTAAAAATACATGTTGTGCATTTGAATGTACATCATGACAGGCACCGTGCGGTGCCTGCCACCTTGTACATGCAAATGCAGGGGGTAACATAGGTACCCCCCATGTGCAGCACCCTCCCCACCCCCCGGGGGCCCACAACAGGCCCCCTAAGGCATTCTCCGCCTGTCTTTTTGCGGTGGGATCTCAGCCGAAAAAGACAGGCATTGTAGTGCCCATGGCGGTGCCTGCACAGCACTGCTGCCATTTCCCCATTGTACTGTGTCCCGCAAGGCGGGCGTAAAAGGACCACCTTGCGGGACCACGGCGGATGGTCTTTCTGTCCGCAGCGGTACCATTCCCATTCCCACCGCCATCCTGATGTGGAGGTGGGAATATTCAGGTTAATGGCGTGTGGTCTGCCACCGCCAGGACGGCGGTCCTCACTGCCGGCCCGGTGGACCGCCCGCCATTGTAATCGTCCCCTTAGTTCTAAACCTCCGTTTTTAACCATTCATGCAGAAAAGATGGTTCTCAGGACCAGGGCTGCTTTCCTGCCTAAGGTGGTTACTCCTTTCCATCTAGGACAATCTATTACCTTACCTACCTTCTATCCTTCCCCTCACCCTTCTAAGGAGGAGGATAGACTTTATCATCTGGATCCTAAGAGAGCTGTAAGCTTGAATCTGGACGGAAACATGGATCTGAGACTGGATGATCAGCTCTTTGTGGGCTATATTGGATGAATGAAAGGCAAGGCTGTTCACCAGCGAACACTCTCCAGGTGTATCATCTTGCGTATCAAGATCTGCTACGCCTTGGCCAAGAAGGAACCGCCTGAAGGTATTAGAGCTCATTCCACTAGAGCTAAGTCTTCTTCTTCGGATTTGGCTAGAGGTGTTCCTGTTGTTGACATTTGTAAGGCAGCAACTTGGACCTCCCTCCACATTTTTGCGAAGCATTACTGCTTGGATTGGGAGGTTAGAAGGGATGGCCATTTTGCACCCTCTGTGCTTCAGGATCTTTTGGTATGAGTAGGTGGACACCCTCCTCCGGGAGTGGTACTGCTGTGGGATTCAATTCAAAAGGTGAGCAATCCACAGGCAGATGTATTCATCAGAAGAACAAGTTACTTACCTTTGGTAATGCTTTTTCTGGTGGATACAGTATCTGTCTGTGGATTCCTCACTGACCCACCCTCCTCCCCGTTGTCCACCATCATATACCGATAGAGTTTTTAGTTGTTTGATATGGTTATTTCTCCATGTTTTTTGATTGCCTTGCTATTGGTGTTTAGGAAATGCTTTGTTTCTTTTGCTTTTCCTATGTTTCTTTATGCTGTGTGTATTTGTGTATATATTGCATACTATATATACTTTAATTATGTTGTCGGTTCGCCCGTTTGCCTCAAAGGCATGGAAAAAATGGGTGGAACTGACGTCAGCACGCCGACGAAGTCTTCTTGTGGCGCCAGTGACATCATACGGAGTCGCGAGCTAAGCCGTGCCATTATGACGTCCTCGTCAATGTAGGACAGCTAGAACAAAGTTTCCGTGGAATGCTGGAGCAGGGGTAATTCAAAAGGTGAGGAATCCACAGGCAGATACTGTATCCACCAGTAAAAGCATTACCAAAGGTAAGTAACTTGTTCATGTATTATATAATACTCTCTAACACGTTTAGATATTCCCTACACAGAGATAAACAGAAGCACTCAATACTTTGCATAGAAATACAGAAATAGCATGAAATACACAGTGGGCCTTAGGAGGTGACCAAACCATATACTAAGAAAATTGGTATAAGAACCACAACGCGGGTCAAGACAGTGTCAAGAGGATGTAGAAGCGCTGGGGACCCAAGGAACCACTCAAGGTGTGTAGACAAGGACCAAACGGAGAGCATGTGCAGTGTGGGAACACGACAGTGTGCTCCGTACATCTCTACGTGTAAGTCGTGGTTGGATTTTCAAAGATTAAGGACCCTTCCCAGTGGGCCCTGAAGAAGCCCAATGGAAGACAGAAGGTTGGAGAGCCATCCCGCTTGTGGATATCCTAGTACCCACGTTACCTACACCAGGGAAGCGGGTGCACAGGTGTGAAGTGGTGTCTGAAATCGCCTTCGAACCCAATGCAGCTCTTCAGGAAAGTGCCGCTGCAGAAGGAGAAAGTGTCCAGTAGAATCCGAGGATGGCTTCTAGATGAGTGGTACCTGCAAGCAGAGGGGACAGAGTCTATGTCACTAAGGAGTGACCAGGAGACTTGGAAGACAAATGCCCTCTGATGTCAGGTGTGCAGGATGGATGATGATGACCTTGACTCTGCAGCTGTGAGGACCAGGTGATGCTGAAGAATCCCAGGAGCTGTGCAAGAGCTGACCCACAAAGGATGTTGAGTGCTGAGGGGTCGGTGTCTGGCAGGAGCACCAACAAGCTTTGGCAAATGCAACCAATGCAGGAATTCAAGTAGGAGCAACATCGGGACCAGAAAGGTCCAGGGGATTCACCACAACAGGGGAGTCAGGACCGACCTGAGCAATCAGAGGAGCCCACCAGAAACAAAGGGGACCCTCAAAGGGACCCACAGGCCGGAGGCACTGGAGTCCCGAGAAAACCTCAAGCTGCTCACCAAACAATGCCAGTCACGATACACACTATGTTGTGTGGCTGAAGATTCTGGTCTCTGGAGATGCTCGAGGTGAGGGCTACTTGGAGCCCGAAGATCTTCTTGGAAGGATGCCAACAAGCCTTTGTAACTGCAAGTTGATGCGGTGCACAGGTGTTTGGTTATTGCAACCCTCACGAGGGATATTGACCTCAAACTGTTGAGAGGGCAGGGCAGGGCAGGCCTCAGGAGCTATGGTAAGTCACTACCTGTGTTGCAGAACCATACGGAGTCCGGAGGAGCTCAGGATCAGCAGAACTGTCGACTTAGTTGCTGTGCCTGCGAATGCAGGGGAGTGAGTCCTTCACTCCAAGGGAGATTCCTTCAGGTGTCTTTGATGCCCACAGGCCTTGGTAGGTTCCTGTATGGTGCACAGGCATAGACGATGCAGCAGGCTGGAAGGGAGGTGAAGTCAAGCGAAGTCCAGAGAGCCCAGATGCTAGAAGAAGTGGTGTCTGATCTAAATCTTATCCCAAGATTGGTTCGAACGGCACCTCCTGAAATGTAACTCCGACAAGTCGGAGTTGCTGTTTTTTGGCTGTCCCGCCGACCCCAGATGGCTGACCTGGTGGCCGCCGGCTATGTTTCCCCCTGCAGCTGTATCCTCCAGGGCCAAGAATCTGGGAGTCCAGATAGACGACGGTCTTACCTTGAAGCCTCAGGTGTTGGGTATTGTTGGCAAATGCTTCGGCATTATTAAGATGCTGAGAAAATTTCTTCCTCTGCTGGCCCTCTGCCACCGGAAGGTTACTGTCCAGGCGCTCATTGGCTCTCGTTTGGACTACTCCAATGTTCTTTACTTGGGCCTGCCGGAGTTTCGTCTTTCTGACCTGCAGGTCATGCAGAATGCTGCCGCCAGAGCCATTTATGGGCTTCATCGCAGAACCAGTGCGACTATTTTATTAAAAAATCTCCACTGGCTCCCCATTAAAAAACGAGTGATTTTAAAGGCTCTCTCACTGACTTTTAAGGCGCTTCATGGCACAGGAGCGAAATACATTAGGAATCGTTTGGCATTCTATCTGCCTACGAGGACGCTAAGATCAGCTTCCCTGGCTCTGGCTCAAGTTCCATCAATCAGACGGGCCAGAATTGGTGGACGCTCTTTCCGCTATCTGGCGCCCAAGCTCTGGAACTCTCTGCCAGTGTCCATGAGACTTAACGCAAGTCTCTTAGGTTTTAGGAGGGAGCTAAAGTCTTGGCTTTTTGTCCAGTAGGTCCATATGTCTGATCCCTTTTCGCCCCGTTGTCTGTCTCCTAGTTTTTATTAAAGCGCCGGGACACTCCCCGGAGTAGCCGTGCGCTATATAAAATCTTTTTAACATTAACATTAACAACGAATCTAGGCACCCACCTACAGGTAAGCTCTTAGGTACCCTTAGGAAAGGGTTGGGACGATTCAGGGGACCCTCCAAGGGGAGGGTCTGGACAGGGGGAGGTTACTCCCATGTCCTTTGTCCAGTTTCACCCCAGAGCGGAAGCCAACGGCTCACAGAGCTGGTTTGAACTGGACTATGCACAGGGACACCAAATGTGTCCCACATGCAGACTGAATGGAGCTGGCAAGCGCACCCACCTGGTCCCAATACACTAAATCCTGTCTTGCAGGTGGTCACACCTCCCTGTGACAGGATGCCTACTGTTCTGCCTTCCCCTGCTCGAGCTTGGCTCAGCAGCAGGAGGGCAGAATCATGTCTCTGGTCGGCAGCAGACATTTTGTGCTATCCGGGTATGGAAGACTGGTACCGGGGACATGGAGAGCCTAACGGAGGCTCATTCTAGTGCTTGGAACCATACCTCCCAAACTGTTTACAGAGTTTACAGAGTGAGGGTATGATTCGAACATGTTTGAGGCCAAACAGGATAGGATTCTTTGCAGCCATTTTCGAGATGGTCATCGCGTAATATGGCTGCTTCACTTACAACCTAGGAGAATGGACTCCATAGGCTGTAGGGGTGTCCTGCTCATGCAGGGGCACCCTCACACTTAGAACCAAGCACCCTGCATTCAGGATCAATAAGGCCTGCTATAGGGGTGACTTATAGGTTTTAAGAGCAGTGACTCAGATATAGGAACCCTATTACTACAGATATAGTAAGTAGTGCTAGCACCAGCTTACACAGGCTGCAATGGCAGGCCTGTAGTTCTATTTTGAATGGTCTGCCATGGGTGGCATAATGTATGCTTCAGCCCTTAGGGGACCTCTAGGGTATCTATGCCCTGGGTACCTTAGTACCATATACTTGGGAGTTCTAAGGGTACCCCAGTATCCAATCTGTAGTGTACATAATACTTATCATAACAATTTAAGGGAGAAAGCAGAGAAACTGGGGTCCTGATTAGCAGGACCCCAGTCAGACTAGTCAAAAACAGCTTAGCACCAGGCAAAAAGTGGAGGTAACCATGCAGATGGATCCTGCCTTCCTACAACAACTCTTGACAAAGAAGTGTTAGGAATGCTTTAATACTTAACGAGTCACAGGAGAGCACATCCAGCAATCACTCACCGTTCCAACTGTCAAAGTTCCATACATCATTCACTTGGAACGTACCAATAGGAGGAAAGAAACTGGGGGAGGGCTTTATGCCGGGTCATCAAGGCAAAGTGAGGAAACAAATGCGGAGATAAAATATTAATGTAAAACAATATAAAGCTATAACAGAGATGCAATATTTAATATAGTACAATATAAAGATATAACAGTGTCTATTTTTTGTCAAGGTCTGACCCTGTCATTGCATGATACTGCAGAGGCTTTTAGTCTCGTTTCACAGGGTGGCCATCCACAACCTGGCTGCTTTCACAAGTCTGCGAGAGAGCACCGCCCAATCACTAATAAAATGAACAGCATAAACGTTTTATCTTCTACACTCAAACATCAATGAAGGGTGAATCTGGCTCTGCGAGATAGTGTATTGTGACTGTTATTGGATGGTTGTTATTAATATGAGTACCATTCATATCAAGAAAGCAACAGATTGCTACCTTAATTAGGCAACAAAAATAATTTATTTGCAGCTTTCATAACCAACCACCATTAGTTTCTTCGGTGCACGGAATACCAAACATATACCCACAAGTGCATCTACACACATTTCCTTTATTTAGATGTTAAAATGGGTTTACCGAAGCATTATTCCCCCAGCCCTCACGAACAACATGGATGACAACATTTGAACATTTATTTCTATCGACATCAGGGCTTTAAGTGAGTCGAGTCTCTCCAGGTCACAGACCTGGTAGTAATTAAAAACGGACATTGAAGCGGGCTCCTATATTCATTTTCTTAACTTTACTGGCAAAAGCACGTTCTGAAAAATAAATGTAAAAAACTACAAGGTAATCCATGACAGTCATGTAGTTCCTATTTATAGTCCACGTCTTAATAAAATTTGCATTCCCTTTGAGAGGTGGGTATGTCCAGGTTGTTGTGTTTCTGTATTTTTTATGTGTAACATATTATTCTTGTGTAGTGCATTCTTCTAATTTATTTATTTATTTATTTATTTTATCAATTTATATGGCGCGACAGCTACCCAAAAAGGGTTTCCCGGCGCCTATCACAAATTCTAATTGAGCGTCCTCCAGGTGTTTATAATGGACCATGATTGAGAGCTCTGGAGCTGAGGCTGAAAGCAGTGCAAGTTTCTCACAGTGCCTGTCAGAGCACTGAAAGGGTGCCCAGAATACATCTTCATCCAATCATTGGCTTCTCTGTAGAGCGCACAGAGCAGTGGCCACGTATTCCATTTGCAGCTAGCCACTATTGACAAAGCCAATTGTCCTGGCTAGTTTTAGATATATGTCTATTGTTGTGACATATAGCTGAATAGAATAATAGAAGCTGAGAGCGAAAGCAAAATCACAGTTGGGTGGCACACTATGAGAATCATAAAATGTAGTTTACATGTTTAGCCACGCTCTTGATCACACAAGCCATCCCCAGTTTAGAGCCCCCCCCCACTTTTTTCATCACACTTGGGGGGTCATTAGGATGGCGGGAGACAAATGGGACCACCCGCCTTAGGTGCGGGGGTCCCGTTAGTGACATTAGGGTGTGCCCGCCACACTGGCGGGCGCATCCTGCATTCTCGACATTGCGGCGGGCGGTGCTCTCAGCACCGACCGTCGCAATGCCAAGAAGGCATGGCGTGCACTTCCATGCACAACGTGGCAGGCACGGCGCAGTGCCTGCCATGTTGTGCATGGAACTGCAGGGGGGACCATAGGTGCACACCCCAACCCCCAGAATCCCTAGGGTCCCGCTACGGGCCCCCAATGGCAAAACTGTCTGCCTTTCCGTGGCGGCGTTGCCGCCATGGAAAGGCATGTCCCCGCTTACATGCCAATATGGATGGCGGTGTGTCCTAGACACTGCCACCATGTTAGCAGCTTTTCTGCCCGGTCGACTCTTCGACCGGGCGGAAAACCGTCGGATGGTCTTTCTATCAGCCGGGGTCCCCCCCACCATGGTAATGTGGTGGGGGGGGATTCTAAGCGGGCGTAGGTTTATAGCGGGCTGAGTGCCACGGTCATACGGGTGGTGGCTATCCACCCTCGAAACTAATGACCCCCTTAAAGTCCTGGTCAGCATCGCTTTGGTTGGGATTTCTGTATAGATGTTAAAATATCTTTGTATCAACTGCCTTTTAGTCTCCAAGCACAATCTAAAGCACTATTGAGACATTCAACTGACTAGCTCTGCAAGGCATAAACTGGGAAAAGAGTTACAAGGGTGAGACAGAGAAAAAGACACATATCAAGTTTTGTGAGCGCCTCCGGGAAAGCCTTTAGAGCAGAGTACAATCCGTTCTGGCAGATCAATACCCCTGAAAGATAGGTAGGCCTAGGGCATAATTCATAATTTGTTACATGTTAGGTTCACCGTCAAATCCTCCAGGCCAGTCCACACTGCTGGTCTTCATTGTGAATTATTTCCTGAGGGTGCTGAATTAATTTGCAGTATATATACCTTTCTTGAAGCATTAAAAAAAACTTCAATGGATGGTTAACACAGCCTTTCGTCTTTCTTTCAGTGCTGGTTATAAAAATATTTTCGCAATGACCGTGTTGTTCTTAGAGCATTAATCAGCACACCTGAGAGGCTCGCCTTTGCAGGACCATACTTGTAAATCATCTACCAATGAGTATAGTGTGTGAAAATCAATGCCGTAAATACAGAACCCTGTCAGCAAAAAAGTTAAAATACACTGTACCCACTGCATTTTCCTTTTTTATGAATATGTTGTTAAAACTACTCTACAGTAGGCATATTTTGGAATACATGTTTTTGAGTTCCTTACAATGCTGTTTTATATTTAACATTTGACTTATAATAATACACATTGTTACATTACATTAAAAAACATTTCAGATATTAGTATGGTATCGCCAACAAAAAACATCCAGTTCTCACAACCTTGCTAAAGATATTTGCAAACAATGAATAGCAAACGGAAGTTGCTCAAACGCTCCAAATCGTTCTAAAGCATACTAAAATTAACTAATAAATCACGGAATATGAAAAAATATATAAGTAACATGTAATATTAGATACATTGTGAATTAATTATTCATTAAATATATACTGTAGGTGTTTTTGAAAACTTGTATTGAGTTATATTTACAATATTGTTTATACTCTAAGATTTAATATTTTCTACAAACAGAAGTAACATAGTGTATAAATTGTTTTTTAAGGTATTTTTAATGAACATTTTTTTTAATAATTACACTTTGTAATAAAATTATAGTGAGTATTTACTAGAAATATATATATATGCGTTCTTTTAAAAAAAGAATGCAATTGTATTGACATAATGTATTCTTAAGTAGATTTTCTTATTGCATTAATTAGATTAATATTTAATATTTTTATAGATGGTAGTTTTGTAGTAGATATTTTGGAGTCAATATTTTGGTCATTTACTTTTTATTTATAAAAGGTAGAATAGGGTAAAGTGATTGGTTGGCTTGTGTAAGGAGAATATTAAGTGATTTACATTTGGGGTGTCTATCGAGTGATCCAAGTAGGGTGGGACACGATACCCTGGAAACTGAGAATTATCACTACCAGATGCTTAAATGGGAAATAAAGTTTGTCAAGATAAAACCAGTTGGTTTTATTGGCAGATTATAAAAACTCAATATTTAGGTCATAGATATTTGGAGTTTGATATTTGCGATCCCCTAGCCCTACTTACAGCGAGCAAACATCCAGAGATTGCCAACAACCCAATACTGAAGAACACCAGGAACGCCCTACTCAAAGTAGACAAAAAAATGGAGGCTAGCATTAAAAACACTAGGTGGGAATCGATATGGTTTAACCCAAAAATAAAATACCGCGAGAAAACGCTCAACATGGTCTCCTGTTACAAACATGGCATCTCCACCCCCAACCAACTAAGCAACCAAGACGCACACATCACATTCGACACCATAAAACACAAACACAAACTAAACATCATTGAGCTCTATAATTTCCTCAAAATAAAGGTGGCAATCACAAGAGCAGAACTTAACAGAGCGACCCCCCCATCCTACAGTACGCAGCAAACCTAAACAAGGTAGGACACCAGACGTCTCACCTCTACAAGCTCCTAAGCCCAGGGACATCCAAACTCAACAACAAAACATTAGAATACTGGGAGTCACTCCTCCACAGGCGTCTCACCGAGAGGGAAAAGTCTAACCTCTGGACGTCAGCATCACACAACAAAGTCACCACCACTCTAGCACAAACTAAATTTTGGCTACTGCACAAGATATACTGGACCCCCTCCCGCCTAGCTAAAATAGGGATACGAGACAGTGACGAGTGTTGGAACTGTAACAAAGAAAAAGGGGACCATGCACACCTAATTTTCCACTGCCCTAAGGCCAAACGATTCAGGAACAGAATAAGCGACTTTATAAACAACGCTCTAGGCCTCTCTATACAGCCAGACTTCCACGAGGTGGCCACGGCCTTCATGGCACCATCAATCAAATCCAAAGAGGACAGAGAGCTCATTGACCTCCTACTAACAGCAGCGGTTAAGACGGTCCTAAATACCTGGAAGGACACAGGGAAAGCATCCTTCAAGGTCTGGTTCAACTGGATCCCCTTCCTGCGGGGGGCGGACACCATTACCTCAAACCACACATCAAAAACCTACACAAGAGGCGAAATGTGGCTCTCCCTTGACAACTACCTGTCCTCACACAAGCCCCCCTAGGCTGTCACCCAAGGGGGATAACACACCCACAAGCATAGCAGGCGGGAAGCCTGCCCAACTCCACCGACACTCGAACAATGTGTTCCTCCCACTTTCTCACTCTCTCTCTTTCACACTTTCCTTTCACCGTCACCTGGGGGTACAGACACACGCCGCAGACAACGCCACACACCGAGTATACGAATGTAGCATGCATGCTCTCACAAAAGGCTGTATGTAACCAAACCGGCATATAATGTTTGTCAAGCTTTTCTTTTTCCCCTCCAGAGACCTAGGGGTCCATTAGGATGGCGGGCGGACTTTGTCCGCCCGCCACCCTAACGGAGATCAGGACCGCCCACCATGAGGGCGGGGGTCCCGTTGTGGGTATTAGGTTGTGCCCGCCACAGTGGTGGGCACATCCTATTTGTTTTACATTGTGGCGGGCGGTGCTCTCTGCACCGCCCACCACAATGTAAAACATAAGTTGACGCATTCACACATGCAAAGCGGCAGGCACCGCGCGGTGCCTGCCGCTTTGCATATGTACATGTGGGGGGGTACCATAGGTACCCCCCATGTGCCCCCCCGACAGTGGCGCCAACCTGGTGGCCCTGCAGTGGGCCCCCGCAGCAATCTCCGCATGCCTTTCCGTGGCGGCATTGCCGCCGCGGAAAGGCCCACACATTTCGCCATCGTAATATGGCTGGCGGTGTCCATTGGACACCGCCACCATCTTAATCTATTACCGCCGCGGTCGCAAGGCGACCGCGGCGGTGTCCCCTCCGCCATCCTAATCTGGCGGAGGGGAAAACGAGAGTGGTTGTTGGGCGGATTGCCTCCGCCAGGGTGGTGGTGGCCACCGCCACCCTGGCGGAGGCAATCCGCCCGATATCCTAAAGGACCCCTTATACTCTACTGCTGTATACTGTACCGTGTATATAAAACTTCTTCTCAATAAAATTCACTTGAAATAAAAAAAAAGATATTTGCGGAGGGCAATATTTTTGTAGTTGATGTTTTGGAGTACAACCTTTAAAGCAGACCACAGAATGAATGCCAATCTGCTATCATTCAAGAGGAACCTAAGTACCACATAATTAAAGTTTTTATATAAAACTTAAATTTCTCTCCATCGCCCTCCTGTTTTTGTAGAACTCAGCCATTACTATATTGTCCACACCCTTACCCGGGTCCACACTGTTCTGCTAAACTACCTCCTTATTATCTTCTTTGAATATCCTATCAATTCTGAAGCGCACTACTGCCAATATGCTAGATCCACGCCATATAAATATGCTTAACAAAATGCAATATTAAATTAAATTTGTGCATTACAAATACAATACACACAATTCATCCCAGAAGTTTGAGTTTCATAAGTTTATAAAAAGCTATTTAAAGTGAACCTCTACTTACTAACCTGTATATTGTGAAGTAAAACCCTGTTAATGTAGTTTCTCCACGCATGCCCCGCCAGCCTCCCTGCGACTCATATCTCCACAGCTGTGTTTGAGAGATGTGTCTTCCTCGGTGCTTGGGTGCATCTTGTGTACATATTTCCCTGCTCACGAGTGTCGTTTTTGTTCACCTTTGAGCTACTTCAGCTGGTGTCTGCTGTTTCCATGCTATCTCTTCCTACCCTGCATGGGTCTCTTTTACCCTCTGATGTTGTGCCCTCTTACCTTCAGCAAGAGCCCTAGCATGTAAATCATCGCTATTTACCAGCCTAGTGCCCCTTGTTCTCCACCTCCCAGGAGATTTTACCATCTACCCCCTTTTAGGTCTGGCATGCATGTTCAACCCCACCACTCATACCATCCGCAAACATTTGGGTATTTTACACACATGAGCCAGAGTCAGCCATCTGGCTCGACCCTGGTTTGAGCTTTCAGTGGGGCACCCACCTCTGACAGCACACCATTTAAAAAGGTGAGGAGGCAGAAATAGTTGGTCATTTCGTTTCTGAGCACCTGCCTTAGCTCTCCTGAGCCTTGCCACCCATTGGAAATGGAGCACACACTGCATGCTGAGAGCAAGAGGAAGAAATAGACCAGATAGAAATTGCTAGTGGAGAGTAGTTGACTGTACCCTGGTCTTAATTCAAGCTCTTGGTAAGTGCTACTACTGCAGCCAGAATTCACCCCATTCCACTGTAAAAGAAATACTGCATCTAATCCGTGGACAAAATGTTGCCACTGTGATGTGTGCGGCATCTGCTTGGCATGTGGCTCGATTCCAAGGAAATGTTTCGGACTCCGAAAGGCGGGGCCCGAGGGTATCATTACAATCCTCCACCCTTTAAATACTAGAGGCATTAGCGGCAGGAAACTGCTGCTAAAGAGGCGAAAAGGGGCTTGATAATATGCCCGTGTGAATTCCTATAGAAGCCCAGGTTCACACCATTACCTGGGCTTCTATGGGAATTCTCTACGGTGTATTATCAAGCCTCTTATGGTCGCTTTAGCTGCAGTTTCCTGCCGCTAAAGCGGCGATAATGTTATCAACGTACTTGCTAATATGGCCCATGGTGTGTGAGTGGCAGGTAGAAGCCACATAGGAGTCATGTGCCATGTGCACCATATGTATGACCCAGATTCTTATTGTAAATGGAGCAGCATTATAGTCCATTATATCAAACAGAGGAGAGAGATTTGTCTTGGATGAAATGAGTTGGTCAAGTGTGGAAGATGGAACTGATCCCAGGTTTTCTGGTATGGCATAGTTCAATTCAGTCACTTGAAGGATATCTCTTTATTTCTCCTGTTTTAAATCTAGGTTAATGCTTTGTCTTTAATTCTTAATGCATAATGGTGGCAAGTGGTCAGCAGGCAGAAGCCACAGGCCAAGTCAGTTGATATAAGCACCCTATATATGGCCCAGATTTCTAATATTTTTACATGAAAGGACATTATAGCTGATTATATCGCTCAAAAAAGTTTTCTGCCTAGCTAAGCCCCAGTTCATTTTTTACCTATTGCTGTATGTTTGCGGAAGTGCATAGACCAATGTCTGTATGTTACACTTGTCAACGTGAACCATTCTTTGCATGTTTGGGTAGTACCAAAGGTTGATACGCACTTATTTGCTAACTTGTAGAAATCTTGTTCTAGTTTCTTATCTCATCCATGCTGCAACTGTGCATTGTTATTTTCAAATAAGAGTTGTCCCACATAATCCTACTTGCTGTTTTGTGCAGAAGTATCCAAATCCGTTACACCACAACAATAAATGATTTCCAAACATTTGAAATTATGTGCTTAACTTATCACTTCCAATCACTAAATGTTGGAGAGCTGTTTTCATTTGAAAGGAAGACTAATTGTTTATTTATAGCTCTGAAATTCCAAGAGCATGAGATAAGATGAGGTTACATTTTGCCAAGTTGTTACCTGCCTGGCTATGGTTGGTCTTGTTCTTTGCCCTTCTCAACCCTGATCAATGCAGCGAAACTGCAGAGTTTGCGGTGTATTGTATCATGACACAACAACAAAGGCTAGCTTTCCTGCTGCAGGGCCCGTAGGTCTGGTATGCTGATGTATTTCAGAGTTAGGATATGTATGAGATGAAAGATTGTGTTTGCCTACATATGGCTGGACCTTTCAGGATGAGGTTACAGTGAATTTGCATGCCCACAGGTCAGTGTCACTGTAAACAAGTAGGACTTCTCCAGTGCACCATGTTGGCAGTGTAATATGTCTAGGAAGTGCAAAATCTTTATTCGCTGTCGCTGGCTAGCTGTCAGGGGCGGTGGGTGACATTTGAAAGTGGTGGGGTGCAAAGCGATTTGCATACAGCACCGTAGCGAGCGAGCGCAGCGAGCGAGCCCGAACCACAAAAGGGGGTTTTGGGGGGATAATCCCCCCCAAGAAAATTTTGAAAAAAAAGAAGAAAAATCGTGCATTTTCATGCAAATTTGAGAAAGCAGGAAGGTTAATAAAGCAATTGTGAAAGTGCAGTTATTACATTAATAGATGGCATAACATAGGTAGCTGCTTATTCAGTATAACCACAGAGCTTCATACATTCCGTCCTATTATGCTCAGACTGAATCCTGTCACCAGGCCAACTGGCTCACTTTCAAGAACAGGACCGTATTCAAACCACTTACATGGACATACAAATCAGCAAATGACATGGCATTCAACCTACTCTCTGACACCCTACCATGCTACACACCAACTCGGAACTTTAGATTCACCAATCACAACTTTCAAATCAGCAAATGACACGGCTCGCAACACCCTCTCTGACACTCTACCTGGTCTACCATACTACACACCAGATCAGAACCTTAGATCCACCAATCACAACCTTCAAACAACACCAAAGCCACCATGTTTGCCTCCTAGTTCTGGGACTTTTACATCTCTGTCCTTCTACACTGAAACTCCACATCACCCAATATGTGGCCCATCCAATCTCTGCAGGAATTTCAGATGGCATTGAAAAGACATGTGCTTCAAGGAAAAAGCACAGCGGCATGGCGGATGTCGACAATGGCATTTAAAGAACGTGCAATACAAAATAACGTTATATGGGCAAACATTTTTGTTGTTTTCCCCAAACATTTTTTATTAAGTAAATAGAACACTATGAGCGATATGTACAGGAGAGCTGCATAATTGTGACCAATTGACTACAATCAACAATCAAGGGGAGAGGATGTAGCCTTACGGCTAGAGCGGTCTGCTTCGAAGCTGGGTAACCTGGTTAGAGTCTCAGCAACAACACTCTACATCCTGTGATTCAGGGCAAATCACGTAATCTCACCGTGCCTACCAATAAAAAAATTAAGGTGTTCATCTATAACGAAACTGTTGCTCATGTAAAGCGCTCTGATACCCGATGTCTCGGGTCTAGTTCGCGCTATATAAAACTCAAAAAAGAAAAAATCTGAACTTCAAGGACTGCTTAGCCATACAATATGACTATTCAATGATCAAATTATACAGGTCCTACACACTGTCACTGCGAGGAACCTATGAAGCAATGACTGATGACTCATATGCCTTCCCCATAGGCCTATACACCCACGAAGCAGCACGTGACTCTTGCTGTAGCTACTCTGCGAGTCACTGTTGTGGAATGCTCAAGATGAACTGACCCTTTTCTAAACGGAACAGCTTTGAAAAACCGGAAAGAGAATGAGCTTTACTCTGTAATGCTAGGAGTGTTGTCTTTATATCTTTGGCACCTCACCTGTTCTAGGGCCCTCCGGTACGCATGCTTGAGCCTGGAACTTCCCATTATCAGAATAAGTGAGTGGATGTGGTTGTCTGCTTGTTGGTCTCTGGTGTTTGTGGCTGTGTGCATGTGTGAGTATGGTTGAGTTTACATGTGCTGGTGTTTGTGGCTGTTTGCATGTGTGAGCAGGTTTGCGTTTGCATGTGCTGGTGTTTTTGGGTGTTTGCATTTGTGAGTATGTTTGAGTTTACATGTGTTTGGGAAAAGAATTACAATCAATGCAATGAACTCCCCACTGTATTTATGTCCTGAGTAATTTGCCACAGCCTCCTGTGCACTGAGATATCTGCACAACAATATTAACCTCCTCCCTGCAGCTAGGCAACATGCAGAAATGCAATTTCATAAAAACTCATACTTCCAGACCTTGGGGATAGCATTTATACCAGATAAAAGTCAGCCACTCTGTTTCTATTAATGTCAGATTTCTGCATCCGTTATCTCTCTAGAGGAACCATGACCAAGGCTGAGAGGTAAAGTGGGCGTAAAATTAGACTTTAAATTTGCTTTTGAAGTGAGATGAAATCCAAATATTGGCAAAGCGAATGTGTTTGACTTTTATAGTCAATACAGATACACACCATCCAAGCACATGTTGACTCGACATAGATGATACATGCATGTAAACATCCATGCACTCTCAGACTAACACACCTACAGTACCACATGCATACATACCATCGGGCAGACCCCCATGGTGACAGAACAACAGACCCCAGGCAAACAGAACAAGAGACCACCCCACACACAGAACAACAGAACCCCATGCACACAGAACAACGGACCCCCCCAGGCACACAGAACAACAGACCCCCAGGCACACAGAACAACAGACCCCCATGCACACAGACCAACAGACCCCCAGGCACACAGACCAACAGACCCCCAGGCACACAGACCAACAGACCCCCAGGCACACAGACCAACAGACTCCCAGGCACCAAGTTCCCTATTCCTATTGAGCAGCCACGCGCCTGGTTCTTTTCTGAATTAAAAGTGATGGAGTCATCTGTGGAGAAGCTGTGGCCGTGTCAAGACTATTCAAGGAATGCTCCCTCTCTGGGTGCGCACGCCTCCTACCACGATACTCTGCTTCACTCTGCCAATCTCAATCTATAGACAGAAAATGTAGTTTTGTTTTTGTAAACCATATTTTTTTTCTGTTGAAAGTTTTTATCCAGGGTCCTAACGTGCCATTCCAAAGTAACTCTTAGGCCTTTGAATCTCTGGCACATCTAAGTGATGAATAGGACAACTGTAGGAGAGAGGGCGCCCAGAGAAATAAACTGGCAGTGATTTTAGAGGAACAGCAACGTTGCCTCAGGGCTGAGGAAACAATCATAAAGGCACAGAAAAGACAGTCACACGACTAATATTCCTCGGTGTGCTGTAACAAGGGAATTTCCATAACCCTTTGCACTGCCAGAAGGTGTTTTTTACTAGAGACCTCCCCCAACAAGAATTTACAGAATACAATTCCCAACTCACTTTACTTTAGCTGCTGCATAAGAAACAGTGTGTAAAAAAAAGTCATTTTTTTCTCACTTTAAAGATTGGTTGTCATGGCGATTCCTATTTTTCGTGCAATGCTGTTTTTTTCTCTGGCAGTTCAAGATCAAACAAGCGACTGACTGCAAAACATGCATAATATTTCTAACACTAGCATTTCACTAGTCCGCCCCTAATAATAGCTCCTCATACACAGAAAGTACTGTTCATGCACATCTTGCATATTCCCGAGCAAAAAATAAATTTGTGCCTCCTCCACCTTTCAACCAAAATGACTTCACATGCCAACCGAGGTTTCGATTATGTTTCAAACGTGGCTAAGTGGCAAAATTAGGCATTTTAGTGCACTGTGCAAATACGCCTTTCCTGGACCTGCACTGGACCCCCTCCCCCCCTCTGACATAGCCGCCAGCTCTGCGTTGAAAGCGCCAGGAGACTTCTTTTATTAGTGAGACCTTGGGTTTGCGCAGCAGTCCAGGGATGCTGCTGAAATAGCTGCTGTCTCTTAAGAAAGCTGGCGCAGCCTTCTAATAAGAGTCATTTCCGCCACTTCACCTTGAGCCCGACATTGGCTGTCAGCCGGAGACCATATTATTTCAGGCTCAGTAGACCCTCCCAAGAGACTGCCTTTACTCGGCTCACATTTGTGTCACACACAGCTTTAGTGCATGTCTATTGTGTGTTTTTCATCTCTCTGATACCGACATAAAAAGGGAAGGAAAGGGCTTCATTACACATATCAATGCCAGTCATGATGCACGAACTCTCCGCGCCCCCCCCCCCCTCACCCGGCAGTACCCCTCTCTCAAAGAAGCGGCCTGAGGCCCTGATTGACGTCACGGTCATTTACCTAGCTTCTCCCAGGTGACTGCTCGGCTTTTCTTCTGGCGCTTAATGGCACACGTGTGATCTTCGCTCTCTGTGCAGATGCAGCACCGCCACCGAGTTACTCTTTCTTTTTTTTTCTTCTTTTTTTTTTTAAGGTTTAGAATGAAAGATCAGTGAATTTATTATGCTAAGTTTCTGATTGATATCTATGCCCAACACATGTCTATGGTTCCCATTTTGAACTCAGTTGTCCTCCCTAACAATAATCTTCAGTTTTGTGTTGAATGGGCATACCAATCAATGATGTCTCATGGGCACTCCAATAAGTCTTACAGCTACTACCTGTCCAGCTGACACTCAACATTGGAATGTATCCTCGTCTCACTGCAAGAAGCTCGCATCAATGTTAGCCGAACACACAATGTCCATGGGTGGCTGATCAAATAGCCCAATGTACTGTTCATAGAAATGATACGTATTGCATACTAAGAGCCCCAGGGCGGTGACCAGTCTGTCATCTCTGGATCACATTCCCAGCACCGCTAGTCAGCAGCACTGTGCAAGACCCAATATAGCTGCAATGTCAGCAGAGCCTGGCAGTCACCCTGCTGTCCTGCCTCTTTCCGTCTTTCTGAACAGACCTGGCCTTTAAAAATGGAACTGGCTTCACGGGGCATATCAGACTCAGACATTTGATGGAGCTCCGAAAATGAAACCTAGTCGACTTAGTATGTTACGAACTGCAATGCAGTCTTTGTATCCATTTAAAGGAATTTTAGCTCAAGATTAAGGCATTCAGATGGGAGTTAAAATAATAAATTAAAAAAGAGCCTTGGAATGAGCAAGGAACAAGCATTGGATGATACAAGAAACTACTACTAGAGGTATAAATCACCCCCAAAGGCATCACACACCCTGTAGGAATCACCCTAGAAATTACATCTATGACAAGCCTCCAAAAGATTCCTTCACTCCGCTAGAGGAGCTGCCTACATAAGCTCAAGGACAAACTGCATTTCACGTGTGTGATACATGCTCACTGGGTTGGAGCTATGAATGCAAAACACAGTGCTACCACAATAGTATCTTTTTTCAATGGGAGTGATCACTGCACCACCCTCCATACAATACAGACAGCGGATTGTCACAGATTTAAGAAAGGACAACCCTGCTTCTTACCAGAATACCGCAGCTTCAACATTACCGTCGCATAAATAGATCTATGGCTGAACATCTCCATACACAAATGGAAACAACGATCACCGGCTCCACAGAACTACTGCGGATTCTCCCTGCCTCTTATGCAGAAATCAGAAAAATAAATATACAAAGGAGCAGAGAGGTGAAAATGGCGGATATCCGGTGGGAAGAGGAGCCATCTAATAGGTTTTCATTTGATTTGTTCACCCACTGACTGTTTTATTCATTCCAAAAGCGAATGGATAGTGAGATGAAAACAAAAACAGCACACAGAAAACACAGCATCATACCGAGTTACTCTAACGAGCGTTTTATGTAAAGAATCACAGAGGCCGAGGGCACTCACGGACTCACCGTCTTTCTTTGGCATCGTAAACTTTCGACAACTTCTGCCAGCGGCTCCTGCTGCTCCTCTCGCAGCCCCTCCAGAGAGTCAGGGACAACTGGCACTGGGGGGTTACTAGGGGGGGGGGGTCCACACACCGGGCCTGGGGGGTCTCTCGTAGGGGTCTGCTTCTGCTTGCTTCTCCTCCTGGCTCCTGCCCGGGGTCGCGCCACTCTGCCCCCGCCCACCCACGCGCGGCATCCAATAATGGATGTTGCGCGGTGGACCAGCCAATCCGGGCACTGCAAGCAGTGCCAGGATTGGCTAGGGGGGCTCACTGACGGCTCGCCCTGTGTCGCCTTTGAAAAGCCGGCTAGTTTAAACAAACACCCCCCTGGTCACTCTCTAGGGGGGAACACTATTGCGCATGCTCAAGGTAGTTTCTGCCCCCCTGTCACTTGCGCGCTAAAAGATACCTTGGCTGGCTGGCTGGCTGCTGCAGCTGAGTGAGTGCGTCACGTGGACTGTCACTCAAGCTGCGCAGCAGTCCAGACCAGCCCCACCCCCCCCCTGCACTCCCGGATAACTCTGGTGCTTCCCAGATTCCCGGCGGCGCTCGCGCTCGGCAATTAACTTTTTCGCAGTGTGTGTGTTTATTTTATTGCAGCTGCAGCAGCGTCCATGGAGCGTCCATGGGGCTTGTGGGGCTACGCCCCTACGCCCCAATGGACGCACCGCTGCTGCTAGCTGTTCCTGCATCTCTACCCTTGGGTAGTTTTTCAATGCAAACTAGCAATGTTTCACTGTGAGGGTCACTATTCTCTTGAAAAAGCTAGTTGGGACTGACATTGTATATGCCCTTTTCTTGTGAGTTAACTTTATTGCCATTTCCTTCTCATTCTGGGACGCTGGGCAGCTTACACTTAATTCGAATTGGAGCAGATACCCCTTATTTACAGATTCGGTGGGCAGCAGCGGCTAGGGACTAATGGCCTTTGCACAGACAGGAGAACTGTCCGAGGGCAGGGCCGGACTGGCCGTAGCAGGCATTGGTGTTTTCCCAGAAGGCTGGAAGGATGGAGGACAGTTTTGCAGCAGTGTGGACATTTTTTTGTTACGGGGGTCGGGTTTCTCCTCCTTGTGTGACTCTATCTCTTGTACATTTGCAATTTTTTCTGTTTGTACCTTTTTTTTTGTAACGCATGTAATCCTAAGCCCGTATGTTTTCAACTGGTTCTTATGTAAGTCAAAAATTTTGCAAATCTGTTTTTCCGAATGTAACCATCAGTCCTTATGGTTGAAACTGGGTCCTAGGTAAAGCGCTCTGACACCTTCGGGTAAAGTTCGCGCTATATAAAATCGCATAAATAAATAAATAAATAAATATCGGCCTCTGTACAAAAAGTTTCAAACCCCACTCGGGGCTGGTCTTACAAAGGGCTGCTTTGAATTCCAGGTCTGGCCCTGACAAAGGAAGAGCACAACGGAACAACATCAGCGTTATACGGGTCTCGGAGAAAGCGGAAGGACCTAGTGCAGAACTTTTCCTGGAAGAATTGATAACTCAGACATTGAAACCCAAGAGATGGTCTGTCTAATTGCTTTACGGTCGGTTGTGTGCACCATGCCCTGGTAACAACCCCCACCCTGGTGTCCCTCCCCGTATGATTATCACCCGCATAGTTAACTGCCGGGACCGCAATGCAATACTCGGGCAGCGCGAGCCAAGAATGATATCCAATTTGAGAAACTCCACTATTAGATTAATTTCTGACTTCACACTGAAAGTCCAGCAACAAAGACGAAGCTTCAAGGGAATCAAGAAGGCCCTCAGAGCATTGAAGCTAAAATATATGATGCTATTCCATGCCAAGCTGCGTGGCACTTTGATGCAGTGGAAGAGGCTTGGGACTGGTTGGAGGGCTGAAGACCAGCATATGACTTCCTGTTGCTGGGCTCACAATGGTTGCATGGTCGCCAGGCCATGAAACCAGACATTCTGCGGCTGCAGAGAGATGTCGAGCTGCCTCCGTGGGGGACCAGGCTGCAGACAGTCGTATCCTGGACCCCATGAATGAGGCAATAAAGGAGTGGGCATAGTGGGCGATGGGGGTACAAACACATGTTCAGATGCAGGATGTCCAGGACATAGGATGTGTTTTTGAGTATGAGGGGGTGAAGGGGGAATAGCCAGAGCCGGGGGCACCTTCAGCGCACCCACCTATAAGTGACTTTAGTTTATGGGGCAACAGGTACTCTGCAAGTTGGGGGTGCAGGCAGTTCAGAGCCTGCTCGACAGGGGTGTGGGGAGTTTTATGGTTGAGGAGTGTTAATGTTGTTTTTTTTTTTAAATTCACTGGTTGCCACTCTGGTACACGTGCTATCACGTATCACATGGTCATTTCAACGGGTGTATGATCCTGATGCCGGGGTAGAAACTAGCTAAACAATTGAGCAATGGTACATAGAGTTTCCCTAACAGTCCTCTCCTGGAACGTTAATGGCCTGGGCAATAGAGTTAAGCAAGGAGGGGTTCTACAATACCTTAGGATTAACTCCAATGACATTGTTCTGTTGAAAGAGATGCACATAAAGGGCAACCACTGCAAAACACTTGACAGATATAGCTGCTACATGGTGATACACTCTGGCTGCACCCTAAACTCCAGGCACGTGGGCATACTTTTGAAGAGAGCCACGCTGTTCATTCCCCAGAGAGTGTGGTACAATCCAGGAGGGCAATAATGGCACAGTAGGGGCACTAGGATGGCGTTATGCTGAACCTTTGCTCTGTGTTTATCCCATCACAACGTCATCTACAGGCTCTTCCGGGCGCAGCCTCCCTGTTACTGATACCCCGGGGCACCCGGTCTTGAGGTGGGCAATCTTAATGCTGTCATCAGTGAAGATTGGAATAGGGGAGACACAACAGAGCATCAGGACCCTTTCAAGGTTTCTCATGGCTGTGGACCTCACGGACGTATAGTGGGCTCAGCACCCCACTCAAAAACAATATACATATTACTCAGGAGCCCACAATAGCTTCACTCGCATTGACTATTCTGACACAGCACCACACAGTGAAGAACTCCACCGGTACCAAACATTTAGCTAGAGTATTTCAAGCCACCCCCCAGTATGGTCTGAATTACAAGGGAGGGGGGACCGACAATGCACACCCAGTGTCATTGACCACTGGTATCTTAAGAACAAGGACCTAACCGCTAAGCTCTAAGAAGGTACCAAACTCTATTTTGAGGAAAACTCAGGGTCAGTGGGTTCTGATTCTATCCTGTGGGAAGTCTACTTAACAAAGGTAGGCATCACAGTTTTGGTCGAGTGAAGAGTATGACCCCCCTGTAGACACCTTACCATTGCTGCCACCATCTTTATGGGGCTAGACAGGTCCCACCCTTGCTGTTTCTCCTCCAGAACCGGCCTCTTTAAATCTAGTGACAGTCTTTTGTCCTACAGTGCACAAGCTGCTTGCCTCTCCTTCAGGTCCAGAGTGGCCAGTTGCAATTGTAGCTCCCACTCCAACAGAATGATGCTGCGAGAGACATACTTCTTCTAACCATGGACACACCAGGTGGGGCTGCTTCTTGGGATGCACCCCCCTCCTTGCAGTGGTTCTTCATCCATCTCATCTTCAGAGGTGTTCTATGCTTGGCAGGCCTCTTCCTAGACCTTGAGGGTCTTCTTATAGTTAACTCTCCTGCTGTTCAGACCCCTTTTTAGCTTCCTGGCCTTGCACATGGCCTTCATCTCGACCACAGTAAGATTAGCCAGGGTAGCCAGAGCAACCTTCATGTCTGCAAAAAGGCTTAAGGTGCCAAAACTAGACTCCGAAATAAGTTAGAAACACAAAAATGACAAATGATAGGAGTAATTACCGGTGAAAAGAAGAAACTGGCATCTAGAGCGACAGAACGGGAGGCTAAGATCCTAGACCTCAAGGCCCACCAGCTACAGAAGGATGATCCCGTATCACATCACAGGTTAAGGGTAAAGCAAATGGACCTTAGAGATTTATCCAAGGGCAATACAAGGGCTGCGTATATTGCCTCACAGTGTAGGATCTATGAGGTAGGCAACAATTCGGGGAAACTTCTGGCTTGGCTGGAGCGGAGGAACTGGGTCCTACCAATTAATACTGTGAGGAGGTGACAATTTAAGCCAATTATGAAATAGCAGAAGTCTTTGCAACTCACTTTAAGAAAGTTTATACATCAGGACTGGAAAAAAGTCCTGAGGATATTGCAGACCTCCTCAGAGATGTACGTCTTCGTAAACTCTCATCGGAATCTAGGCTGTTTTTTGAGGTGGTGATAGACCCCACCTAGATCACTGTGTTTATTGGCATACTACAAACGGGAAAGGCAATGGGTCCAAATGATATCTCCACCTAACAATATAAAGTCTGGCTACTAGACTCGCACAGCCGATGCTTAATATGCACCTGGAGGTGAAAAAAGGGCTTCATCCACAGGACCAATGAACAGCCACCATTGCGGTCATACCCAAAGAAGGTGAACTGCCTGATGAGTGTTCCTCTGACATGCCAATATCGTAACTAAATGCTGAGGCCAACCTTCTCACCAATGTGTTAGAGATGCATCTTAAATGGGAATTCCTGACATTAGTCCACCCATATCAAACAGGCTTTATGTCAGTAGGGGGGCCAAGCATAGTCTGCACCACCTATACGGTGTACTGGGACTTAGCAGCAGAGTGGTGGAGCAGACAATTGGGATATCGATGGATGTCACATTGCCCTTCAACACACTGGAATGGCCCTATATTTTTGCTGTCCCTGACAGGATGGGATTTGGCCCTGGCTTCCTAGGCTGGGTAAGACTCCTTTATGGATGGCTGCTAGTCATTGTTAAAGTTAGCGGAGTTTACTCTGACCCATTTGAGCTTCAACGGGGCACGAGACGGAATCCCGATCCCCCCATGATTTTTGCTCTTGTTCTGCAATTGCTTGCGGCTTGGATCCGTCATGACTTCTCATCCAAGGTCTGAGATGGGACAGGGCATTGGAGGAAAAAGAATCTCTCTATGTGGAAAATGTGTTATATGAAGCAGGCCTTCACCAGTCTATGCTGAGAGTCCTTCAAATGTAAAAATGTTTTGGACAATACTCGGGTTATAGGATTCAATGGGTAAAAGTCTCTAGTGTACCCCCTCTTTGGGTCCTTAAGGCAATCCATCCCTGACTGTGGGCTGCCATTAGCAGCAGGAGATTTAAATCCCTGGGCATTCACATCACCAAAGATAGGTCAGAGTTTCTGGTCCTAAACCTCTATTGATTTCTCGACCGCTTCAGAGCAGATGTGAAAAACTGGAGGTCCATCTTGTTATCGCTGCTAGGTAGAGCTCCCCCTTCAAGAGGATGACACTGACCAATTTACTCCTTGCTATGCAAAACACCTCCTTACCTATGCCTGTAGACTTGTTTTTTAAGTGGAGGCCTAAGTGCAGCCCCTACTTTGGAACAGGGGCCCACCACGGGTTGCCCTATCAAAGTTAACTAGAGGGTGTAGGATTGGCACATGGCTCTTCCCGACCTGAAAATATTATAGAGTGGCCTAGCTAGGAATTATAAAGTACTGGGTGTTTGCTGCACAGGTTGAACCTGTGGTCAGAGTGGACAAATATGTGCTAGGGCCCAGGGCATATCTCGCGTTCGTGTACAAATGGGCTCCTAAGCAATCCTTACCACCACACACTGAAACAACAAGGGTGGTATGGGGAAAGGTAACAGGATCTTGGGGTTGGAGAGGCACCCCCATGAATCAGAACACGCTATGGGATTTTGATATACTTGGAGCGGTAGGGCGCCTGGAGGGGTTCACACGGTAGGACACAATAGGGATCTCAGAACTGGGTGACACCATCAGGAATTAATACCAAATGGCAAGCACAGAAATATTTCACTGTATTCAGGTAAGTTACACCTAGAGATCTTGAATTCTGCGGGGTCTAATTCTTGCTGAGTTTGGGCCCTGGAGGACAGACTGCTGGCTGGCCGACCACATAAACAGGGAAACCACGGGCCATCCTATCAAGAACGGGCGATACATTATCGCCGCTTTTATCGGCAGCAAACTGCCACTAAAGCAGCGATAATGGGCTTGATAATATGCCCTTGTGAATTCCCATAGAAGCCCAGGTTCTGGTGTTAACCTGGGCTTCTATGGGAATTCACAAGGGCATTTTATCAAGCCCATTATCGCCGCTTTAATATATAAGAAAATAATCAATAACTCCCCAGATGTTCTGGGTCAGATGAAGGTCAGATGGGAACAGGAGATTGGGGTATTGGAGAAGGAAAATGTGAGGAAGCCCTTCGGGGCCCCAGAGAAATCACCATTATGGTGGGGTTCCGGCTCGTCCAAATCCAGATATTCCACAAGGCCTACTATTCCCAAATAAACCTACACAGGATGGGAAGGGGTGCCTTGCAAATGTGCACCAGTGAATGCAGGCAGGTAGGGACCTTCATCCATATATTGTGGGACTGTCCTAAACTGGAGAGCTTTGGGGAGGTATTGGCACGCTGCATGTCACAGGTGACAGGTCGCCCCATGGTGCGGAAAGCCAAAGGGTTTCTGTTAAATGATTGGGAGGATGCAACTTTTCCAAGGTACCCTAAATTGTGTAAGGCACTGGGCAAAACAGACCATAGCCCAGTGCTAGGGGACAAAAGCAATGCTAGAATTGATTGAATGGGAGAGGGACATGGACTGGTGTATGATGGATGGTGGAGAGGGTGGTTTACAAGGGTCGGGGATGACCCATGAAATGGGACAAAGTCTGGTCCACATGGAGGATGCAGAGGGGACGGTGAGAAGCAAAAGAAGGCCTTTAGTCAGCATGGATCCACACCCCAAACAGACTCCATGTACTTTTGATTGGTGATGACACATTTTTCTTACGTTATTTGATTTTATCTCTGCAAACCCAATAACAAGTTTTTTTGTTTTTTTTAAAGATGAAAGAACTGTTCCTATATGGCCTCTCTTGAGGAGGGCAGCATAAAAGGGTCTCCTAAACTGTATTCAGTGCTGCCGGACGGGGTCCCATTTCCTCTGGTCAATTTTCTACTGTCAAGGTGGTATGGTGCCATCTCACTACCATCAAATTTGCCCTTTCAGCATTCGTCGGTAGCCTGGATGCACCCTTCGACTCCCAGACGTCCCAGGGACACTGCTGACCATCATGCGTGTCCAGGCATAAGATTATCTGGGCATGTCTGCATATATGTAAAAGAAGGGAGAATGCTGTCCTTGGAAACACAGGGGCAGATTTACAAGCTCATTGCGCCACTTTTGCATCATTTTTAACATGGGAATAGTGAAGTAAAAGTGGTGCAAGGGGGTTGTAAATCTGCCCACCACAGTGTGTAATTCTGGAGCAATCTGACTCTTTCAAGCCATTCAGGTAAGAAGTCAAGTTGCATTTTGATGGGCTGCTTCATTTATAGTCTCCAGATATGTGCGAATTGGGATGTGAATTTCTAATATAACAATGAACTGTGTCTTGAAATTTGGAAACCCTGCGTATAATTTTGGCATGTTAACATAAATTCTGGATTTTAAATTAACTATTGAATAAACTTCCAGAGGGGTCTGTTACAGTTAATTCACCAGCACTGCAGTAGCTATTGTGACATATATAAGGCAGCAAGCACAGATTAAAATGGGCACAGATGATTAACCTGATATGGTGATGGAAATAGCAATGTAGAACTCCACACCGTATGGGCTTAGGAGCTGATGTAAACAAGCATTGCCAAAGCCAATAGGTCTCGCCTATGCAAGACCTTTTGGCCTTGACATTGTGGTTTACCCATGTTGTACACTGGCATGGCTGCTGTTTAGCATGGCTAAATGTTAGTGGCATAGAGAAGAGTGGAGTGGCGTAAAGTGGAGTGTCGTAGAGTGGCGTATAGTGCAGTGAAGTGGCGTAGAGTGGAGTGGTGTAGTGTGGAATGCCATGGAGTAGAGTGGAGTGGAGTACCGTAGAGTAGAGAGGAGTAGAGTAGAGTATAGTAGAGTGGAGTGGAGTGGCACGGAGTGTCGTAGAGGGGAGCGGAATGCTGGATCGTGGAGTGGCATAATGTGTAGTACTGTAAAGTGGAGTGGAGTAGAGTGGGGTAGAGTGACGTTCAGTAGAGTGTCTTAGAGTGGAATGGAGTACAGTGTTGTAGAGTGTTGTAGAGTGGTGGAGAGTGTCCTTGAGAGGAGTGGAATTGAGTGGAGTACAGTGGAGGGCGTAGTTTATCATAGAATGGAGTAAAGTGTCATAGAATAGCGTATTGTACGAGTGGCACACAGTGGAGTGGTATAAGGTGTAGTATAGTGATGTAGAGTGAAGTGCTGTAGAGTGTCATAGAGTGGAGAAGCATTAAATGCAGTAGGGTGTAGGGGCACCGAGTGTTACAATGGAGTAGAGTGTCGCTGATAGAGTTTTGTAGAGTGGGATGGAATAGAATGGAGAGTAGTGTTGTACAGTGGAGTAGAGTGGAGTGATGTAAAGTGCCATAGAGTGAAGTGGTGCACATTGGAGCAGAGTGTCACGGAGTAGAGTGGAGTAGAGTGTCACAGAGAAGAGTGGCATAGAGTGGAGTAGAGTGTTGGAGAGTGGAGTGTTGGAGAGTGGAGTAGAGTGTGGTAGAGTGGAGTGCAGTTGAGTGGACTAGAGTGGAGTGTCGTAGAGTGGAGGATCATAAAGGGGTGTAGGGGAGTAGAGTGTTGTAGAGTGGAGTGGCATAAGGTAAAGTGGCGCAGAGTCGCATGGAATGGAGTAGAGTGTCATAGACTGGAGTGTTGTAGATTGGAGTGTCATAGAGTGGGGTAGCATAGATTATTTTTGAGTGGAGTGGCATAGAGTAAAGTGGTGTATAGTGGAGTAAAGTTGCGTTCAGGTGGACAAAGTGGCATGAGTGGAGTAGAGTGTCGTAGAGTTGGGTAGAGTGTTGTAGAGTGGAGTTTGCTAGAGTGGAGTGTTGTAGAGTGGAGTGTTGCAGAGTGCGGTGCTGCTGAGTGGAGTGTCAGAGTGGAATAGAGTGTTGCAGAGTGGGGTGGCATACATTGGAGTAGAGTGTTGTAGAGTGGCATAGAATGGAGTTGAGTGTCGTAGAGAGGATCATGCTGGAGCACACTGCCATTACAGTGAACACATTTTCAATTGAAATGACCATTACATTTGCACAAACATGCAATTTTACTGTTAAACTATACAGAACACAGACGGTAATATGTAGAAATGGGCATCACCTAGTGTTGATTTGTTTTGATCGTATTAAAATATTTGTTTCCACCACACTTCAGAATTACAAAAAATGAGCTTGATTTGTGCTTGATTGTGCTTTACTAATACTGAAATATTTGTACAATGTATTTACACACATTTTATTTTTGTTGTCTGTTAGGAAAAAGATAACATCCTACAGCTTTTTTACATTCCTGTATTGAACAAGATGGTCACATAAATCCTCTCACTTTGCAGTGGAGTAAAAAAGTAAACACCAAGATCCATGGGAGACATTTGACCTCTGTCTTTAAATGCATAGCAAATGTGAAGAGACAAAAAAACAACATTTAAAAGCCTGTTTATTGTTCATTCACTTCTGAACTCCAGCATAGTTTTTTGGGGGGTGTTTCAGCACCCCACCGCTCCTACTTCCAGTGCTTATGGCATGGGCGCGAAACTGAGGAAGAGGATTAAGTTAAGCTATTAGTAAAGAGCACTTACCAAAACAAATACGCTTGTAGACAGAGCATTGTTCCTCACAGGCATCTGGTAGTGGCAGACATCAGCAGAATCAGTCAAGCAGAAAAATACTAGGCAGGAAACCATTTCAAAGGAATACATCAGTTTACTGCTATGAGCTACCATACAGGAGACAACTGAAAACACGTATTTTCCTGGTATGCTTCGTGAAAGAGAAAAAAAAGAGTTCTCAGAAAGTGAGCACTTGTGGAAGAATATAAAGAGCCAGCCGGAGAGGTGATAAACAGGCTATGCTCCACAAGGGACAAGGACATGCTGGACAGCCTATAACAAATAAAGTCAGCAAATAGAAACCAAGCAAATGTGGGTTACAAACCACAAGCCAATAGCGAGCAATGGGCAGAAAGCATTCCCAGGGAAGCTTTCAGAATGTCCCCAAGAAGTCTTTTTCAACCAAACAGTTGCACTGCTTGGTCGTCTTTGGTAGACATAAAAAGGCAAAGACACCAATTGGTTAGGTGCAAATGAAAAGGAGTTAAGCCACTCCAGCATGGTGCCCCTGATTCCTGTAGATTCTCCAGGAGCATGGCATTGTTTCAAATTCTGCTCATTGATCGGGAAGAATCTGCGTACTAACAATGCTTCCATCGGCCAAGAACTGCAGATAATTCAGGCAAACCACTCAAATGGACTCCGTGGTCTTGTGCAACCAAAATCCTGCTTGACAGTTCAGGCTGGGCTGTTCCCATGATGAGCAGGTACAAGACTGATTTGCTTATAGATAGGTTATGTTGTGCAAAATAACAATGAACTGGGATGCGGCCCAAGTAATTACCAGAGCTGCGATATATCCAAGCAGTTCATCCATCACTTTTTGTATACATTAGTATGTCATGTCACCCTGAGTGGAACAGGTATGCCCAGACATTGGTCTGTGCACACTGTGTCACTGGACCCAAGCTATACTAGGCTGATAAGCCCATAACTATGGTGAAACCGGTCCTGGGTTGCTTGTGTTCTGATCCAGAGAGGACCTGACTTGGCAGTTCGGGCTGGATTATTCCCACGGGGAGCAGGGTCAAGACCGATTTGTGTTTGGCTGAGTCCCAACTGGAATGGCGAACAAAAAATGATGGATTTAACCAAGATCTGTGGATAAATATTTAATTTGTTCAGCATTCTGTGCATCATCTTTGCATTTGTCGCCCTAAGTGAGAAGAGTATGCCCAGACCAAGGATACTCAAAGTACGGGCCGGGAGCGACATGTGAGCCTCCTGACCTTTAACTGAGGCCCTCTGGTGAACAGCAGCACTGGGCTACTCTTTACTTGACAGAGCAGAAACATTCAGAAAACTGTCAAAAGGACAAACATTATTTACACGTTATCTAAAGTAACGGTAAAGAAGCAAAGAAAGTGTCATGCACAACTGATCTATAGGAACACCTTTATTTTTAAAAACATCTTGCACTAAACATGCAAGAATTTAGGAAAATCTATAATATCTATAATAAAATATAATAAGAACAATTGTGTGACTTGGAGCTGCTTGCACTGTTTATCCCCTTGTAATGTGTTTGTTTTAATGTTTACTTTGAAATATCATTTCTGTTTATGTTCTGTTTGCCCCCTTTCATGCTCTCTCCCATCCTCCCCTACTGCTTTCCCTCTTTCATTCATTGTCTACTCCCACTGCCCCTATCCCACCCCCTTAATCTCTCCCCTTGCCTGCTACGCTGCCTAGCCCCCTGTCCCTTGTGCCCCTTAAGTAAGCACTCCTTCTCCCCTTGTTGGAAAAGATCCAATTTACTTATACTCTGGATTCTCAGTGATCGCTCTGAGAGAGTCCACAGCACCAAGGGAGCCACTCTCAGTTGAGGTATGATATAGTGCCCCTTGCCAAAGCACTCCCTCTCTCCTTTTTGGGGATGGATCCAGTAGGTAGGCCTTGGAGTCTCAGAGACCCCTCTGAGAGAGTCCATTGTGTAAAGGGAGCCTCTCACAACGGAGTTGGGTGAATAATATCACTTTCGCTGGGATCACAGTTTACTGGACTTTGGACGCAGCTATTACTCATCTACCGGTTTGTGCCCCCTTCACCCGACCACTCTTCGTTCATGCTGTGTCTCTCACCCTCACACTCCTCTTTCCCTCCTTCATTCGCTGTCTACTTCACCTGCTCCTACCCCCTCTCCAATGAATTTCTCCCCTTACCACTTTCCCTGGGATCACAGCTTACTGGACTTTGGACGCAGCTATTACTCGTCTACCAGTTTGTGCCCCCTACACCCGACCACTCTTCGTTCATGCTGTGTCTCTCACCCTCACCCTCCTCTTTCCCTCCTTCATTCACTGTCTACTTCACCTGCTCCTACCCCCTCTCCAATGAATCTCTCCCCTTGCCTGCTTTTTCCCTTACGCATGTTGTCCTTATTGCTTGTCTCGACCTTACATGTAACTATGTAGCTATGCTCTAATAACTGTGTAACCTTTGTAAGGATGTAACCTGTAACTATGGTCTGATACTCAATCAATCAATCAATCATGGCATTTGTATAGCGCGCTACTCACCCGGGAGGGTCTCAAGGCTACGTTACTGCATGAACAACCAGGTCTTGAGTTGCTTCCTGAAGGAAAGGTGGTCCTGGGTCAGCCGAAGGTGGATGGGGAGGGAGTTCCAGGTCTTGGCTGCCAGGTGGGAGAAGGATCTTCCTCCGGCCATGGCTCTGCGGATGCGTAGGACGGCGGCGAGGGCGAGGCTGGTCGATCGCAGCTGGCAGGTGGGCGTGTAGAAGGTCAGGTGGTCGTGTAGGTACTTGGGGCCCAGGTCGTGGAGAGCCTTGTGTGCGTGGGTGAGGAGCCTGAACGTGATCCTCTTGCTGACGGGAAGCCAGTGCAGGTCTCTCAGGTGGCCGGAGATGTGGCCGTGTCGGGGGATGTCCAGGACAAATCGTGCGGAGGCGTTCTGGATGCGTTGGAGTCTTTTCTGCAGTTTGGCTGTGGTTCCGGCGTAGAGGGTGTTCCCGTAGTCCAGTCGGCTGGTGACGAGTGCCTGGGTGACCGTCTTCCTGGTCTCGGTGGGGATCCAGCGGAATATCTTACGGAGCATGCGCAGGGTGCTGAAACACGATAAGGAGACGGCGTTGACTTGTCTGGTCATCGAGAGGGAGGAGTCCAGGATGAAGCCCAGGTTGCGTGCGTGGTCCATTGGCTTGGGAGTGGAGCCCAGGGCAGGGGGCCACCAGGAGTCGTCCCAGGCGGAGGGCGATGATCCCAGGATGAGGACATCCGTCTTGTCTGAGTTCAGTTTCAGGCGGCTGTTCTTCATCCATTGCTCATTGATACTCATGTAAAGCGCTCTGATACCTCCGGGTCTAGCCAGCGCTATATAAAACCTTTCAAATAAATAAATAAAAAATAAAATCTCAAAAGTCAAGAAAGCATATTTCAGAAAGATGCCTTAGTACATCAGATTATATCACTGCATTGAGAGGCATTTAATAGAAGTTAAACTTTTCAGACATGAACTAAAGAACATTCATGCCGCTCCTTACTCCAGACAACAATGTCGTTAGGGAAACAAGTGGCAAGTCATTTGTCAGGTGCACCCTCTGTGTGGTTGTTATAATTGGAACAACATAATAGTTTATTTAATCAAACATAAGAGGGGTTTTTGTAGAGCAGACATACTGAAGTCCTATATTTCAAGATACTCTCATATGCAGTAATGAAGAAAAAAGTAGAAAAGTTTAATTAAACAGTTGCCTAGGATCACTCAATTTGGTCAAGTGGGGAAGCCGGGATTGGTCCCAGGTTCTTCGGTTTCACATTGTGGCATGAGATGGGTATCTCTCCCTCTCACGATTTTAGATACAAAGTTGAAGATTTGTCTTTAGTTCTTGGAGTATGAGGTTAGAGCATGAGTGGCAGACAGGACCTAGTGAAGGCTTGCTTTATTGTCCCACCTTGTACAGGCTTCAATTTCCCATATGCCCACCTTACATCACCCTACCCTTATCCTGCTGGCATCAATGTGGCCATCTGGCATGCCACAGAGCATACTTTTCTGGGCCCTGGGGAAATGTTTGAGAGTACCAACGGCCTAGACATTGCCACAGCAGACAGCATAGTGAGACTACCAAGGAAATCTCAGCAGGAGACAATGGAAATAACAACCATGAAATAATCAAATGAGGATGGAGAGTGAAGCTCAGAGGAAAGGGAGTAGTAATGAGCATGGGTAAAGCAGGGATAGGAACAAGTGGCAGGCGGGCGAACCACACAAGACCTGTGTTTTCTACTCTGCTGTTATATTCTCTCCTTACCCAATTCTTTCCCAACTCTTGACGTCTGCTGCAGATTCCTCTGTGACCCCTCCACCACACCCAGACACCAGTGGTCAGAGCTGTTTCATGCTCCCAGACATGGATTATCCAGTGATAAACAATATCTGAGTTTAGTGTCTGTCCTCAGGATGTGCGGGGCAAAACATGGACTGCATCAGCGCTCAATGAGTTAATAAACCACCCGTGATAAACTACAGGGCTGGCTTTAGGGCAGTGCAACTGGTGCGGCCGCCCTGGGCGCTGATCTGTGAAGGGGCGCCAACCCCAAGGGGGGCTCTATGTTTAGCAATAACTTAGGATAGGAGAGATGAGGGGCACTTATGCCCGATGGTAGTGAGAGAATCCGAGGAGGTGGTCATCAGATTTGGGGGCACCAAAAAATGATTCTCGCACCTAAAGCCAGCCCTGATAAACTATCTACCAAGAAGGTAAAGTTTTGATTTAGCGCTTACTTGTCAGTGTTAGGCGCGTTTTAGAGCCCCTCCTGAATGTGGGAAGTTAGACTCTGGCAGAATAAATGCTTTGCTCAGGAGGAAGCCAAGTGGTCCACTGGGAGAGAGCCAGGGTGGAGAGCACCAGGAAACCTCAGTCTGTTGCATAATATGTTGGGCTATGCCAGACCCGCTCAGTTAAACAGCGCAGCAGCATAGCAGGTTATACACATGCAGCAGAGCTGTATTACTTGTTGTTAACATGTTGACCTACCGGCAATTCCAACTCAGCATTTCATCCGCCTACGACTGATAAAATGGACACCAATAAATCGGGTGAGTAATAATATATACTTCAATGAAGTTTGTGGGTGTGTGCGATGATGATGGCACTATCTGCACACGTGTTAAGGCTCCATTTCCAGCATGTTGAGCTCAGCTTTTGTGAAATTGGTGTAATGAAAGCAGGTTAATGTAACATTTCAAGTATGGCATGCATGGCAATGCTGTTACTAAAAATGCCATAAACGCCCATGTCCTACTTACAATCTAGACTTAACTGGCCATGGTTCACCAGAGGGTTTGAGGAAACTGGATGACACGAATAAAACACCTAAAGCGAAGACGCCAGTCTACTGTAATTCTGAACACTGCATTCATAGAGTGTGGGGTGTCGTGGGCCGGAAAAAGAAAAACTTGAAAGATACGGTACCATATAAAAAAAATGGGACAGTGTGTAAAAACGTACATTTTCGTCCCTGAAAGTTGCAAAATTGTACAACTTGTCAACTAGCACAATAGACAATACATGATGCCACAGAATAAGGTATTACAGCTTTCAAGCAACTTCAGTGGCATGAATGACGGAACAGAAAATGCCAGACTTCCCCTTATGCCTCTGGCTCTATGTCAATGTAAAGGAATAAGAACATAGCGAATCTGTGCTGCTTATATCACAGCTGGCATGGTGGGCACTGACTTTTTAGGTCGAGCATAGCAGCAGCCCGCATGCGCTGCTCGCTCTGCGAGGCATGCAGTAGTTGAGTATGCTGTGTAAGCCTCATCCACTATCCGCCCATACTTTGTATTGGCTGGTGCCATTGTCCTTGGTAAATGCTGGTTTCTCATTCATTATGAAGCTTGTGAGTCCCTCCTTGTTACCGCCCTGTCTCCATTTGGTACCGCCCATAAGGACTGGATCTTTTACTGTGTCCTAATTCGGGAGCTTTCATTACCAGCTCCGAGAACTATTTACTTCATTAAGGGGCACAGCACGGAAGGGGTGCCAGCTTCGGTAATGGCGGCCGCTTCCTAACCTAATTTGCATTTAGTTTTCTGATTTTTTTTAAAATTTCAAACTTTAATACGAAGCTTGGCACCCGCTACAGGGACACCGCGCTCTGTTTAATATTAAAAAAATGTAATTTAATACAAAGTGCGCCGCCCACTTCAGGGCAACCGCGCTCAGTTAATTTTAATATTTTCCTTGTTTATTACAGCTTATTTTTCCCTTTCACATCTACCTGGATACATGTCTTAATTGTGGCTCTGATCTGCCTGCAAAGATGACACGTCTAACATGATATCAAATTTCATAACATCGTGTACAGGACATCCATAAATCACATTATATACAATCATGTACTGTTATCTAACATATGACATTTTCCCCACATCATATTTGATGCCTCAACCCAGCCCTGACTATTTCATCAAATTTGCATTGTACTCTGGAACATGTAGTTGTACTTTTACAGTATCCGTGGCTAAAAGCCATGTCTGGGACTAGCTGGAGACACATGCATCAGACCATTTGCCAGTTACAGTAATTTATCATATAGTATCAGACATCGCAATATTATGCTGCAGAAGCAGATTTGTAGTCGTTACCACGACTTGCGATGTAGGGTGCTGGACTTAGGAATAGTAAGATTTACTATTCCAACTCCAGCCTACGTACAGTAGGGAAGGTGTTGGAATAGTAAATTTACTATTCCTTAGTCTAGAGCGCCCTCCAGCGCAAGTCGTGGTAACAACTTGCGTTGTAAAAGACGCGTCATAATGGCACCGCGGTGTTTTGACCGCGTTGTGAAGGATGTTTACCGATGCCAATACGGTTCTGGCTTCAGCGTAAGGCATGCTGTTACTATAAGACCGGAGCAGCCATCTCGAGTTTTCTATGTTCGTGCCAGAGTAGCTCATTCAGTTTTAGTTTCTCTTTGCATTATGGAACACAAAATTCTGTGTTTGCTAGTATTAAACTAGGACTAAAAGTATCAGAACGCAAAGAAAAAACATGTGGACAGATTAAGCTAATCTCACAGGGGTACGGGAATTTGAGGACTATGGGGTCTATTAGGATGGTGGTCGGAAAATCACTCTGAACGCCATGGTAGCAGGAAAACACTGCCCGCTAAGACCGCTGCATAACCGCCAGTCCAATTAGTATGCTCCGCATTCGAAATCCGACTGCAGCAGTCGGATCGCGGCATTTAACATTGTGGCGGTTGCTGCTGCCAGCAGCACCGCTGCGCTGTCCAAAAAAAGCATGTCCTGCATATCCCTGCACTGCGTGGCAGGCACTGCATAGTGCCTGCCACCTGGTACAGGGACATCCCCAAACACATTGGGGGCCCGCAATGGACCCCGGAGACATTCTCTACATGCCTTTCCATGGCAGGTCCACCGCCGCAGAAAGGCTAGCTTCCGCCGGCATCGTATTATGTCAGCGGAGGCTGGCCCTGCACCGGCCCCATTTAAGCGGTCCTACTCCGCCCGCCAGGCAAGCGTGCAGTCTGCTACCGGCAGAAAAGTGGCAGGTGGAAAATCACACCGCCGCGGTCGTCACCGCCATGCTAATGGGACCGGCAGTTGTCTGGGTTGTGATCGCGGGCGAATGACCACCATCTTAATAGACCCCTATGTCACAGTCCTCCATTGATATAACTCTGAAATAAACATGTTTTGCTGATTCAGTCCCTGCATTCTCTTCGCAGGTGCATTTGGCTCTGGAAACACACAATGGATTTGCACAGTCTATGCAGCTTGACATAATAACATTTTTAAGGAAATCAGGGCTCTCTATAGACCAGCCACACATGGAAGGCCTAATTACACGTGGCCCGTTAAATTGCGATACTTGTGTAAACACCTGTTGGTGGCAATTACTTAGTGCGATAAAGTTTGTACCCTTCATTACGTTTCAGCATTTCAAACCTGGAATTTAACAGGCCTAATAGAACTAAAGTCTCTGTGCTTTTGCCCCAAAAGTCGGAAAGGTCCTAATGAACATAATTGATGAAGTCCAGACTCCTTGGTGGCGGATTTTATCGAGTGCGATCTGACAGGTGCTACTTGTAATCAGGCCCATGACACCAATTATGACTATGACTAAAAACAGTGACTCCCACACAGCACAGGAGCAGGTATTATGAGTTGTGTGGATGCAACTAATAGCTACCAAACATCATAGTATGAGAATTTCAAAGACCAGGGAAACCCAAAGTGCTAAGGGACCGGGGGTAAATATATTTTCAAGGAACAGAGTTCTCTTACTTGTAGAGTAGCACAGAGATAGATACATAAAGATACAATGAAGTCTATGTTAGGTGCCCAAATGGAAAACAAGATACTTAATTAGTCATAAAGTAAAACTACATTAATAAGGTGGGAAAACAACTAAAAGAACAAGCTTTTGCAATGCAATAGGTCTCCCATTTATGCGGGTTTAAGCTATTGGCATTGTAAATGACAATGCCTTTTATTTATGTTTTAAAAACAAAAACAAAAATAAAAGGCATTGTCATTTGCAATGTCAATAGCTCAAACCTACGTAAATGCGAGGCCTATTGCATTGCAAATGCTTGTCCTATATGTTGAAGAGTTTAGCAAGCATTGGCAAAGCCAATAGGTTTTGGCAATCGGAGAGTTATTGACATTGTCAATATCTTTTAGACATTTGTTATGGAGTGGAGAGGGTGTATGTGGTGTGGAGCTAAAATATGTGTAGTGTAAATATGTGGCGTGGTCCGGAGTGGAATTATGTGGAGTGGAATTATGTTGCATGGTGTGATTCTATGTCGGATGGCATTGTGTAGCGTGGAGTGGCATGCAGTGGAATTATGTGGCATGAGGTTGAATAATATTGTGCGGATTACAGTAATGTGGTGTGGAGTGGAACTATGCGGGTTGGAATGGAATTGTTTGTTGTGGACTTGTGTGGTGTGGAATTGTGTGGTGTGGCATAGTGTGGTATGGAGTGGAGTGTAATTATGTGGTGCTGAATTATGTGGTGTTGATTGGTGTTATGCAGAGTGTTATTATGTTGCATGGTGAGGAATTGTGTGGCATTGTGTGGAATTATGTGACATGGCATGAGGTGGAGTTATGTGGAGTAGAATTATGTGTTTTGGAGCTGAGTGGATATATGTGGAGTGTTATTATATTGTGGTAAGTGTAATTATGTTGGTTAGAGTGGAATTATGACAAGTGGAATTCTCTAGAGTTGAATTGTGTTGCGTGGAGTGTAATTTTGTGGATTGGAATGGAACAGAATTATTTCACACGGAGTGGTATTATGTGAAGTGTAATTATGTGGTACGGAGTGGAATGATGTGTTGTGGAATTGGGTGACGTGGAATTATGAGATGTTGAAATGTGTTGTGTGTAGTGGAATTATGCAGTATGTGTTTGTATGTTGTGGAATTGCATGGCACCCAATTGCAGTGTGTTGTGCTGAATTATTTTGAGTTGAAGGCTTGTTGTCTTCATGGGCCAGCTAAGTGTGCTGCACAGTCTGTATCGGTTGGAATGAAGGCAGCATATCTACTACAGTGCTGAAGGTGACACCTTTATGGGAAGTGAGACAATGTTGTTTCTCTTTTCTGTCCTCTCAATCAATCAATCAGGAAAAATTGTAGAGAGCGAACTACTCACCCATAACGTTCTCAAGGCGCTGGGGGAAGGGGTGCTGCTACTGCTCGAATAGCCAGGTCTTGAGCAGTCTCTTGAAGGTTAGTAGGTCTTCGGTCTGCCGTAGGAAGATGGGGAGGGTGTTCCAGGTCTTGGGAGCGAGGTAGGAGAACGATCTGCCCCCGGAGGTCGCTCTTCGGATGCGAGGGACGGTAGCTAGGGCTCGGTCGGCGGAGCAGAGCTGGCGGTTTGGGGTGGAATTGCCTAAAAAGGTGTGAATGCCAGCCAGCAGCTGTATATGTGAGTCTTGAGATGATATGTTTCGGGCAGTGGATTTATTAATGCTCTGACATTTCAATGCGGGCCATGCTGGTGAATAATGGAGTGTCGCTGAGACCTTTACTCAGCTAGTCTATTTTCAGCTTTTATCTTCTTGTGGAGCATGTCACTAAAAGCAGATGAGTTCTGACAGTTCATTTCTCGCTAGAGACATGATCTGCCGGAGGCTGAGTCACGCTTGGTTTTCTAAGCAAGCCAGTGGTTTCTGTAGCTTTTCTCTCTGGCAGCATCCTTATTTTAAGTGTATCAGCATGTGGGGCAGGAATAAGGTTTTTCGCTTCCTCCTGCTAGACCATGGCAGCAGAAGCTTGTGTTCAATGAGTTTTTTTGGATGTCCTTCAAATTACAAGCATCTGCAGGGGCAGCTATTAAAACAATTAAAGAAATAGTTTCTCTATAGAGGTTTTCGATTTCCTGTCCAGAAACCGCACAAGGGCGGGTGGGAGGAATAAAGAAAGATGGACAAAGGCGGTGGGGTGCACATAAAGGTACACATTACAACACGATCTGCGGAAGGAATGAAACAACAGGGATTGGGCAGGTGGGAGGAGACTGAGTGAGAGAAAACATGAGCATTCATATGGAGTGCTCAAAGACAAATAAAAAAAACAGCTTCAAATGTGGGAGCAGTGGATGGACACAAGTACTTGGTCCATGCTCTAGGGGAGGGCCAAACACAAGATTAGGCATGACACATGCATGCCATGGACAAACGAACAAGAAAAATACGAGAGCGAGGTTGAAGCAAACAAATGGTAAGCTTATAGACGGGCTGTAGCCCACTGATTGTAAACAACATGTTTCAAAGAGACAGCACATGCGCTGTCTAGCCGAGACCTAAAAATCATTCACTTGGTACTAAGACTAAACCAGAAGGCACCACTGCAGAAAAAACAAGACTTTGTCCACAATGCTTTCTTAAGCTTTAGACACCTTCTTATTTGTTTACTCAAAAAGTAATGGTTTTACAAAGCCATACATTTGCTACACAATAAGGGTGCAGATGCAACTTTTGCTGCCCAGTGACAACTCAAGACTATCTTACCAACTAGGAAAGAATGGGCTGAGGCACCTAATCCAAACAGGCTGCTTGGTGAGCCTGCTTGGGCTGTCTAGTGCAAAACAGTTGAGGACGGGGAGGATTTAGGAAATCCAAAGACTAAAGTAACATGGACAGGAGGAATGAGAAAGCAGCATTGAGGGCACGAGGGAAGGAAAGCAAGACAGAGGGTGCGGGGAGGGATGGGGAGTACACGGATGAGCACTAAATAGGAATGGGGTGGAGAGAAACACTCGGGTGACAGAGAGCAACACGGAAGATAGGCAAAACAGAGAACGTCATTCAAAATAGCAAGAACAAGCATTATGGGAATAAATGAAAGAATCAAGGAACGAGGCGAGCAGGTCTTTGAGATTTACAAATGCAGTAACTAAGAAGTAGAGGCAATTCACCATATTCTAACAGCATGCCCGTGTTATTAGGAGGTGAGAACAAAATGCTCAAGAAGGCTCTTGTTTCATAAGAAAGGAAGATAACAAGAAGATGGGTTTTTTTGTAGTCAGATCAACCCCAGAGCTTACTCCCCCCCCCCCCAAGGTTAGCATTGTTTCTTTACACAGTAAAAACAATGAGATCTACAAAGCAAAAGAATATTGCTCTCCACTAAGCATCACTTAAGACACAAACTTGGAAGCAATAGATGCAGAGGAAGAAAATATTCCCATTCGCATCTAGCACTCCACACAGCCAGATATGAACTGTAATACAAGGGATCACAGTTCTAACAAGGGTGGGCTTGATACATGGCCCATTTCATCTCTCTCCTTATGCACCTTTCCAGATCAAAATACAGTTCCTGGACAATGTCATTCTAAGTGACCAAATAGAGGAGCTGAGACCTTGCTCGTCCTGCTAGGTATGCAAAGTAGATCACAGTTACATATAGTGGTCTGAGTGCATGTAAACCCAGTCCCCTAATTCCTTAATCCCTAACTCTGCCCTATACCTAGTTTCCCTCTAGAATCTGCCCCTATCTTTCTTCAGAGTGGACTCATTTCTGTATATTCTCTCCAAAGCGTTTTATTTGTCCAACATGTCCCTTTGAATATTTCTCTATTTGAAATGTGAATGTAATTACCACAGTGCTTCTTTGCAAAGGTCGCTGTGCCAAATGCAGAAATGTATAAATCAACAAGAAGCCTGTTTTGTGTGTTTGTAGGCAACTCAGTCAATCTCCCATGGTTTCAAATTGTTAATATTTTTATTGTCTCACAAAAAACTACATGCATAGCTTGGTGTAATGTAAAAAAACAACTGTGCAGTGCGCTGTCAAATTACGCTTCCATCTCTTATCACACCCAAAATCCTTTCCAAACCACACAAACACACACAAAGAGAAATACTGTTCTATGTAAACCACCTTAATGTTTGAGATGCTCCTACTGCAATAAAATAGTTTAAACACAATTCTTTGTTGCTTATTGTAGATAGGTTCACACCATACAAAATGGCGGAGATATCACAGCTAAAAACTGTTGTCTTTTGCCTATAATTTTTGAATTCTTTTATTAAGTTTTGTATTCTACTGAAGGGTAGCTTCAAGGGAAAAGTCAGCCAGTCAGTGTCCAAATCTAGAGTTGGTGTCCTGACTGGGGCTAGGCTGGTGAATGCAGTAGGGCCCAGTCTTTAAATGATGCCCCTATTCTGTTACTTTTAACGGAGAATCATTGCTGATCAAGTGACAATGTTTTAGTTCTGGATTATTTAAAGAGATGCTCGTGCCTCATACATTTTCCCGTTATGGACAGAGGGGTCCCAGACTTGAAAGAGCAAATTATATACAATACAGATCATCAATATAAAGATAAAGAAGAGAGAAACGTATCCAAACATGCGATGTTTTTATTCACAAAGCACTAAACCTTTTCTTTGGTTGAAAAGAATTAATCACGATAATTTTTTATATTTTAACACATTATTTACATGCCCACATGGGAAGAAGGGGAGGGGAGTGCTGTGTAGGAATTGGTGAGAAAAATACGCTATTGGTTTAAAAAATCAACAATATACGCAAATATATACGCAAATGTAGTGGTGGTTGGATCCCATTGATCACTAATAAACTAATTCCCAATATTGTGCATCCTGACATACTTGCATGTAACCTTTTTCAAAAAATCCGATTTACATTGGTATGCGTTTAACCACCATGTCCGGTAGGTTCACGCAAATGTGCTCTGACCCACGCGTTCACCCAATATGATTAATTGTTTTTCAATACCGTGTATGTGCACGTTTTCTGTCTCTTAGGCTCGTACATTTGGTTTGAATAATTTATATGCGCATGAGTTCAATACGATGCGTTGTATGTATGGCTTTATTGAGCTGACCGGTACAGTCCCCTTAGAGTTGATGACGCCCGTTACTTAGCAACCACCAGCGTCATGCAGAACTCCAGTCTTTTCACTCTTTAATATAAGCGTAACCACGCCCCTCTTCCTTGCGATACTTCCTGGTTGTGGGAGACTCGAACGCTCGGGTTCCTGAGACGCCGCCAATGCCTCTGAGCTTCAAATAACGGGTAAGCTACTCGCAACAAGCTCCCCACTGGCATACCTGGCAAGACAAGACTTAGCTTAGCACTCACGAGTCCTTTTAATCTCTTCCAGATACGGACGTTGAGGACTGTTAACAATCAGATTTTTGAAACCACCTAATGCCTATAGGCTTTTTCCGAACGGGTAAGCTCTCCCCTTTTCTTAGAATGTTTTGGAGTATTTCGTATATGAAAGGACTGACTAACTCCTGAATTTACTCAACAATCATCAGCCCCTTTATTTATTAGTTCTAGATACGGGCGCTGTATAAAATATCAATTTGGATTCTGAACATTGAAAACAAGGTAAATCGCGGTAATCGCCACACGGGGGTTTTGGGCTTAGTCTTGTTTGATGTTGAACTTACCCCTAATGGGAATTTTTTCGATCTTTAGACCCATCACGAGGCTACTAGGAGTACTCCTCACGCTACCCTACTTGCCGGTCTGGCAAGGTAACTATGTAACTATTCAACTATTAAAAACTTCTCTTGTAAATAAGCTGAGGTAGCCTTTTAGGCTTCCTTTTCCTTTAACTGTAGTCTTTTCAGTGTATGTTTTTAATGAATTTGCTGAGTGGGTTCTCCACTATGGCATAATATGGAATCTCCTAAGATCCTTGAGCCTAAAAAGAGTTTTTCCCATTCTCCTTTACCCTAGGAGACAAGCCCACCGCCCCACAATGTCCTGATGAAGACCCTTGTTGTAAGGACGATCTATCCTACATTCCTTAAGGGTCGAAACGTAGACTACTCTCGCCTACCCCATCAACTCCTTTCTTTAGCAGGATATGTACAGCTATCTAGGAGTTTGATTGTACAAAATGTATTGATATATGCATTGTGTTTTGTGTGGCTCCGACAGATGGGGACCACTTTAGAAATATAATACGAATATTGATTTTTGCTGTATATTGTTGATTTTTTAAACCAATAGCGTATTTTTCTCACCAATTCCTACACAGCACTCCCCTCCCCTTCTTCCCATGTGGGCATGTAAATAATGTGTTAAAATATAAAAAATTATCGTGATTAATTCGTTTCAACCAAAGAAAAGGTTTAGTGCTTTGTGAATAAAAACATTGCATGTTTGGATACGTTTCTCTCTTCTTTATCTTTATATTGATGATCTGTATTGTATATAATTTGCTCTTTCAAGTCTGGGACCCCTCTGTCCATAACGTGTACTCAACCAGGTCCCGTTGACTTTATGGGTTTAACCCTGTTACATGCGTCATACATTTTCCCTGCAAAGTGTTTATTCATGGATGCTGAGAGGTATCGTCTTTGAATCTTGATGCTGCCTCGTTGATCTGTGGATTCCCTTTGTTCCAGGCGTTTAGCAGATTCTCCTACGAAAAGCCTTGAGTTTTTCGCAATTTGAGGTACCTTATTTAGGGTCATCAGAATACTTTTGCTGGTGGGATTGTGCCACATAGTTGGAAGCCACCCAACACCTGTGTTGTCTGCAATTTCCCAAAGGAAATCCCAGCACTCGCCTTTTAAGATGATGTGTGCATATTATGTTTAAAGGAGAAGACAGTTAAGAGTTAGTAACGTTGGACTGAATTTTAAAATTAATAATTCTGTGTTCTAAACAGGGGCGGCTCCTCCTCTAGGACGGAGGAGCATCGCCCCACTGCTTTCTCGCAGTGCGAGAAGCAGAAACATAAAATGGTAATAACATTCAGTTTTTACCATTTTATGTTTGGTTGCGGGCAGGTGGGTGTGCGGGGCTGCTCTGCGAGTAGGGCAAGGGAGGAGTGGTGTCCCTGCCCACTCACCAGTGCTCAAAGACTGTTTGGTCGGCCCCCTGGGTCCACCCAAACCTGTCATGTGCACTCTGCCCTTCTCCATGCAGGCGGCAATGCAGCCTGCATGGAGAAAATGGCCTCCCCATAAGCCCCTGGCTGGGCGGCAGCCCGACCAATCACAACGCTGCTTGCAACATTGTGGTTGGCTTAAGAGAGGGAGCCAAGCTGCCTGCTTGTGCCTCCTGCTCCTGTCGGAGGCAGGAGAGCAGGAGCAGAGAAGACGTGGGACCCGGCCGGTGAAAAGGTAAGTTTAATTATTTGTTTTTAATTATTAAATTACCCCCCCCACATACACACAACCTCCCCTCCCGGTGCGACCCAGCGAGCCATGCCGGCCGCATCTGGTTCTAAACTGACGCTAATGAGATGCAACTGACATGATTACATTGTATTTTAACATGGTGAAATACTTAAGTTAGTACAGGTAGACCTAGTTGTGTTTTCAAATTAATGTGTACAGCACATTTGTATGTAGTTTAAAGTGACGTGTTTTTCTCTTCCCTAGCCTGTGCACCAAGCCCCTCAGATATGACCTTCAGTATTATATTAATTTTACAAAATTTGGTTAGCTTGATTTGCAATGTAACAGTTTTATGTTTCTCTCATGCTCCTGATGTTCCTTCATCTGGATAAAGTTTGAATATATACATTTCAAGGCCATTAACTCTGATCGAACAGAGAATTTGCCATTATTTTGAATGTGCATTTGTTTTCCATGTAAATGTAATGTATGATTATTAATTAACAGTAAAGTAAAAGTCAAGTTAACCATGTGATATGTTTTCTTTTGAATAGGTCTATTTATCAGTTGGACCTGGTTCTTTTTGCAGGGTTATCCTCAAACTTTTTGCCTTCCTCCTGTATTTCTTCTGACCTGTTTTTGTTGGCTTTGGGACTGTGGGCACTTTACCACTGTTCTTCAGTGTTAAAGTGCATGTGCTCTCTCCTTTAAACATGGGATGATTGGCTTACACCTGTTAGCATATTTAATTTATGTGTAAGTCCCTTGTACAGTGCTATCCCATATCCCCAGAGCCTATAAATGAAATGCTACTGGTGGCCCTGCAGCGCTGCTTGCACCACCCACAGAAGTAGCCTTACAAACCTGTCTAAGGCCTGCCACTGCAGAGCCTTTGTGCGCGGTTTACTGCCACATTGACGTGGCATTTAAAATTATTTGCCAAGCCTTGAACTACCCTTTTACTACATATTGGTCACCCCTAAGTTAGGCCCTAGGCAGCCCTATAGGCAGGGTGCTGTGTTGATAAAAGATAGGGTATGTGCCTATATTGTGTGACATGTCCTGGTATTGCCAAACACCCCATTTCTTTTTTCACTACAGGGAGTGCTCCTCCTCTTATAGGTTAGCATTGGAAATTCCCTTATACGTCTGAAAGTGGTAATTTCTTATCTGAAAAGTGTAGCGTTGCCATGTTTGGTATGTTTGGAATAGTGATGATAAATCCTGCTTATTGGTGTAAGTGATTTTATTTTTACTACTATTGAAATGCCACTTTTAGAAAATGATCATATCTATGTGCTTATGACTCTTTGTGTTTTGCAGCCTGACTTCAATCCACATCTAGGGAAGAGTGATAGCTAGGCGTTGTGCATACTTTCCAGACAGCCATAACATAGGAAGGGGCTGGTGTAGCATGGTTGCATCAGCATTCATCAGGCTATTGAGTAGTTTTCCTGGGATGGAAGGGTGGGAGGGAGGTGGGGTGCACTTACATTTGTATAGGCTGGGCCCTGCCCTCACATAAAGGGCTTGTTTACCCCCTACTGATGTATGGAGCCATGGCTGGATTTCAATGGGGTGTTGTGCACTTCTAAGTTTTTTTTTTCAAAGTTACCTCCACCATAAAGACATTTTGAGTATAAGTACAGGGGCTCTGGCTCCATGCTTTTAGACACTGCATGGGACTATTACCAGATGCTGCTGTTTCTACATCCTGCACCTTGCCAGATGGAACTGCTCTGCTACCATGAGGAACTGCCACTTTATTAACTGCTTTGCTCTGTTGCCCTGCTGCTTGCAGTGTGCTGAGTTGCAGGAGGGACTGACTCTGCACCCTGGTTCTGTGTGCTGGCCTGCTGCCTGCATTCCTGCTTGCGTGCCCCCCAGTGATCTCCAAGGGCATGTTGGCTTGCCCCCTGGTTGGTTGAAACTCCAGGGTCATCAAAAGTTGCATCAGCACACCCCTGCCCTGGGACTCTTGTGATACATGACTCCAGCAGCAGTGTGGATTACCGTAGGAGCTGTGCTAGAGTGTTCCTCTTCTTCCCCCATCATTTTGACGGCAAGTGAGTGATGAGCATCGCACACCTACCCCCAGTGGAATTTTAGCACGTGACAAGCACTTTATTTTCCTGACCTTTTGGGGCTGAAGACTAGGGCATGGTGAGCACTCAATGTGTTGCTGCTCCAGTGCGTATTGAGCACTTTACCAGTGAAGCGGGTGCTGGTAGTGCTGACAGGATGAAATGGATCACACTCTTTCCCCAAGACCCAAAAAGCAAGCAGGGGAAGATTTACTTGTTTTGTTTTGATTCCCTGTGAAGCCATGAAAAGGTCTCCCTGCAGCGGAGACCACTGAGTTATGGCATCCAAGAGATATCACCGTAACCCTCTTAAAGGGAGCGCCCGCATGTTTGCTCCTTAAAGTACCAATGCTATTGGGCCACACCACTTCCTTTGTGAACATTGGGTGCTGTGGCAACCCACATCAACCCTACCTGACTTTCATAGCTGGAGAGGGACCCAAGCAGTCCTGACATTGCAATGTTTGCGGTTTGGGGGGCTTTTTGTTTTCCTCCATGGGGTTTACGGGAGAAGCTTCAACAGAGCTCCCTGGTTCAGCCTGAACTACTGTATGAAGTTTAATAGGAGCACTGGTGGTCCTGGGCCCTACATTCCTTCCATGGACTAATTTTGGTTGCTACAATGGGTAGGATTGGTCATGTAATGCTCCTGCAATGCCTCTCATCATGTAGGCTATATTACTACAATGTTTTAGGTGGTTTAGGCTCTACTACTACATGTTTAGATGTAGCTGAGGTTGTGATCCCGCATTCAACAGAGAGCTTACAAATTACCATATTCACTGCGATAGGCATGCAGGTGCCTCTGAGCCCATCGCTGATTCCTTAATTACTGTAGGCCACCTAATAGGGGTGCATCTGGGCTGCACACTGTGTTAATATTTGGATATTGTGTGATTTAGGTGCTATAATAATATATGGTGATTCATGTGTTTTCTCTCCCTAACCTAACTGCTGCATTTCATGCCATAATGTTATGATAAGTGTCTTTTTTACCTTGCTTGTTCCGGATAAGGAGCATTATTTTAGGATTTGCATTTATATACACAGGGTTGGTGTTTTCATGACATGTGCAGCATATACGTCTTTATCTCATTGCACTAACTGTGATGTTTTGACAGTTGTCCAATGGACAAAGTAATTATTTTGTTATGTGATTTTGGTCTATGTTTATATGCAATACAGAAATGTATCTGTTTATAATATTGTGTGGAGTCTCTTTTCTGGTATATTTATAGAGACACTTGTGTTTGTGTGTGTTGCACAAACTCTTTATACATTGCCTTCAGGATAAGCCTGATTGCTCATGCGAAGCTACCAAGATGGTGAGCAGTGTGTAACTCTCTCTGACCTGACTAGAGTGGTGGGCTCTGCCTGACTTCGGTGCATGCCTTAGCCAACCATAAATCCAATTTCTAACATCTTTTAATGTGAGACCATACTGACCGTATGATTTCTGTGTCTGAAAGTATATGCAGACTTTCCATTTGAGAGAGGCACACAGACTTTCTTTTGGTTCCTCTAGAGAGCAGACTTCATGTTAGTCTGTTCATCGATCTGCACTTTGACTACTTTTCATCTTCTCCTCCTGCCTGCACTCAGCAGTCCTTAAGACATAGTGCTCTAAAATTCTTTATTTCTTTTGTGCTGTACCTTATTTGGCTCTGGTTATTGACTTGATTGGGCTCAGCTTCTGCTGCCAAAGATATTTTGGATTTTTGCATATTTAGAGTTGATTGGCTAACTATACCCATTTGCCTTATGTAATGATTCTTACATTTAAAAGAAAACGTCATGGTTTGCACTTTGAATCTTGTCATAAGCATAATTTCCTGTGTGAATTTTCTTATGTGGGTAATCTGTGTTTTCATATACTATTGTACTTTTGCTTATGGTTCCCGACTTTGAAGACTCACATATAGCTAAAAAGCACTGACATGTATTTTGTGATGTTTGTATTTTGCATGGCGCATTTAAGAGGTTGTGACTACTGAACACCTGAAGCCAGCTTGGTATATTCAGGGTTTCTATGTGCAGTGTAGTGACCCCCTAAAAGATGCAATGAGTGAACTCCTTGAAGGAATCAAAGCTTTATTGTAATATACATGAAACAGAATTCCATCACCTTTTATGAATCGGAACACAAGGAACTACAATGTACACATGCACTAAAGATTATTGCTACTGACAGTTCTTACCAGTTATGCAATGCTGAGGTTATTTGCTATCAAGTTGTTGCACCTCACAGTCCTCGGCATGCCCTATCCTGGCACCTGGCCCAGATGCACTTTCCCAGTGGACTGTGAGTCAGTCCACCAGTGTAGAACAAAGAGTTGCTTTTGTGATCAATGTAAAGGTTCTATATTGAGGAAATATGTGTATTTATTTAGACGTCTGACAAACACACTTAAATGGATACAGATTCCGGATCTTACATTTTTAAAGAGCTTTTCGCCAACTCCTGCTTGGCCTAATGTAATTCTGAGCAGGGATGTGTGCTACAAGCCCATTTAATGCTCCCAAATGCAAGAAAAGGCAGACATGTACCAGTCGGGTGAGCCCTAGTTGGGTCATGGATCAAACCCTAGTCAGACTGGCACGCTGTGCATGTTCACCTGCGAGATAAACAATTTCATAGGTTGCTGCCCTCAGAGGACAAGACTGAACATGTCCATCCTGTTTTACCGTTCTATCGCAACCCCTGTTTATGAGCCAATTAAGTTTTCTGGACCCAAAGCCCCTTTCTCTTTGTAGTTTATTGAGGAGGCGTCCTCTTACCTTTCTAGAAGTTCCTAGCAGACAATCTCCACTCCGAGTCTCTGAATGTAACTCAGTAATTTTCCACTAGGTGGCGCTCAACTCCAGGACATTAATTTCTGAGAAACATGCATTTCCTGCTGGACTCTTTATCCTGTGACGAAACATTTCTTATCTGTTTTTTTTCCCTTCAAAATAACAGGTACAATAATTGTAATATTGCCGAACTACCGGGAACATTCTCAAAGAAAATTGACACAAAATCCTCATCAGAATTTTGCAAGAGGATTCGCAACAATTTGTTAACAAATAATAATTCAAATGAAAGTATACATTTGTCCACCAGGTGTCCCACTTCTCCATAGGATGTGAAATAAACAGAAATAGAAATAAACAGCGGGGGAAATACACCGGTTGCTGCAAAAAGAAATAATCTGTATATCTTATTATTTTTTTAATACAAACACTTATAAAATCTTTGGGCCAGGTTTTTTAAAACGTTGCACCAAAGCAAAGTCACCAGAAGTGATGTTTATTGGCACATGCATCAACAATGCCATTTGCGATTCCGTATTAGCGAAAAATAAGGATTCGCTAAAAAGGAATATCAAACGGCTATGCATGTAGAAATCGCTAAAAAAATAGCGATTTCTAAACATTCATGAATTGCGACTCGCAAATTGTGAGTCGCAATTAAGGAATACCTCACCATTTATTAGGAATGAATGGAAAGACATTCTCAAATTGCAATTCTCAATTAGAGAATCGCAAATTGAGAATACAATTTCAAGGGTGCCAGGGTGTTAAAAGGACACCCTGTTGCACCCCTGAAATCTGCATATGAGTACATCTTGCACACACACATGCCCTAAGGGCATGTGTGTGTGTAAAATGGAACTTTGAAAAATGCACTTTAGTGCATTTTTCAAAGTTTTTGTAAATTACCATGAAGTTCAACTTCATGGTAATTTGCTCCCCCTATTAGCAAAATCGCTCGTTTTTTTACTTTAATGCATTGCATTTAAGGAATCTCAATTTGCGATTCCTTGAATGCAATGGCAATTTAAGTAATCACAATTTAGAGATTACTTAAATTGTGATTTGTGCATTTGGGATGATGGATCCCAAATGCAAAAATACCGGTCGCAAAGGGGAAGATTCTGAGAATCTGCCTGTTTGCGACCGGTTTTTGATTTGATGCATGTGGGCCTTGGTGTCATATTTGCATGTTAAATCCCACAATTCATCCAACCTATCCGTAAATAATCCATCTATAATATAGCCCAGGGCGTTGAAAATACATTTTTTTTTTTACATTTCTACCTAGACTATTGGCGCTTTGTGGCTTCCGGTGGTCTCTGGATTTCAAATGCTCTCTGGCCAATCAGTATGCATCTCCATTCCTCTCCCCTCACCTTTCTTCCTACCTTATAATACAAGTCAACTAAGCAGTGGACGGCTCAATACAGGCAGTACAGGGGCCAGACCACAAAGAAGCATAAATGCCGATTCTTTGCAGGTTTGTGGTCAGACATCCGTCACTGCAACTCACAGTGCAGCTGCCCAGGCTACTGGATCTTCCATCTGCAAGTCCAAGAGCAGTGCCTGTCTCATCCAGTGCCCAGGGTGCCTCTTCAGAAATATGTGGGAGTGTAAATAATATTTCCAAGCAAGTATCAATAGGCCCTGCTTCACAACAGAAAGCCCCACCGCACGCCAACCCGGGTCTCCAGTGGGGGAAACAGATTCATGGATTTATCAGTCGTGATTCAAGGTAGCATTTCCATCATAAAATCAGTAACGTAGGGGGTGCGGTGAGTGCAGGCCGCCCCGGGTGTCATCACTGAAGGGAGTGAGAAAATGGCAAAAATATGTGTTTTAAACATATTTTGCCATTTTGTCAAGCCAGGGGTGACAAGTGTCATCACTGAGGGGAGTGACAAAATGGCAAAAATATGGTGTTTTAACACATTTTGTCAAGCCGGGGGTGACAAGAACTTTTCTGCACCGGGTACCACCTGACCTTGCTACTCCACTGCGTGAAATACACTGTCTCACCTGCAACTTGTGCGTAGTTTAAGAAATATCTTCAACTCCAGAACTGCAGTGCTTAATCGGGTTATCGCTCTGCACATTTAACTGATCATTAACCATCTCGTAAATACTGTATATTGTGAACTTTGATGAGTCTTTGCAACCAATGTGCCAGTGAACAAGCTGAACCTTGCTCAAAGTTGTATGCAATAGGGGTTTTTGATTGCCTGTCATCACAGATATGAACAGTTACCCACTCTACACATATATTTTAGAGCCCTAATATCACTTTGCATGTGATTTGCATGAAAGTGTTGCCTTGTTTCATGCTTGGAGACATCAAAAGATTATTATTTTCATAACGAACCATGTTTGCAGTAGGAACTGGAGGTCTTACTTGGGGGAGAGAGATGCCAGTGTGGAAGTGAGCTGTGGCTAAACTCACACAATGTTAGTCAATTTAACAACTAAAAGTAAAGCAGGTTTTTTGGGGAAATCTCCGGGTCACCACTGGTAGCTCTGCACAAGCACAAGCAGGTGACATATGAGCAGTAGAACAAATAACAAGAATACATTAAAAAACATTCAATATAGTCAATTTTCTAAACCAATTTACTTAACAATCAAAACACTCTAATGATTAAAACGTCGCAAAAATGAAGCAAATCTTACATAACCGTGACAGCATATTAAAAAAAATGAATGGGAGACTTTCTGAATTCAAAACACTTTCTGATGGGGGGCGTGGCCAAGATGGCGACCTGAGCAGTCGCAACTGGCGGAGGCTCCTCGTCCCAAATCCCCACGGCGATATCTCCGCGGCACTTTCCCACCTCTACAGGTGGTTATGAACTGCGGGAGGCGATCCGGCATCGACCCTGACCAGAATTGCATGAGTTGAGGGCAGAGAAACAGTCCCGCGGACGCCGATCGCCGCCATCGGCAGCCGGAGGGGACGAAGAGGCAAGGCCGCTCCACGCGGCGTGCAGCCGATACCCCGCATCGTTTCCAGCCGAAGTCCGAACCGGAGAGCAGCGGCCTGGGCAGACTGCAGGGGCTCAGCGGAGACCGGGGCTTGTGAGTCGAGACAGCCAACCCGGCGGTCGGCGGAGCAGAGGACGGCGCCAAGCGGCGAAACGCACTGCCAGAGGCCGGGAACGAGACGACCGTTGCAGCCCAGAGCCATTCCGGGAAATCGAGGTGAGGTGCGGGCGGTCAGAACAAGTGTGGGAGGCAACTCGGGGGGCAGCCATTGAGCCCCCGGAGAGGTCAGGGTCTGCCCAGCTACAGCGGCGCACAGCGGGGCCTGGTAGTGGCGGGCCGGACGGCGAGAAAGAGGCAGGCAGTAGGAGGCGGCGGAGGCCCAGGAGGCCGGGGATTGAGACTACAGAGCGGGAGCTGGGGAAGTATAGCAGCTCTATCTACGACAGGCCCACAAGCTCGGCGACCAAACGCAGGAGGCACACATCAGGCTCCCGGAGGTAGGGGATGCAGCGGCGTGGCCCCCACGGGGGGGAAGGTGACTGTGGGGTGCGAAGGAGGCCTAGACCGCATAGGGCACCGGGGACAAGACGGAAGGCCGGGGTGGCCCATCCAGCGCTGCCGGACAGCAGTCGAAGAGGGGAAAACACGGCGACAAGGCCGGGTGGTCCGGGCAAGGAGAGGCCGGCTTCGGGGGGCACGTCCCGGGCCCCCGGCGGCAAACGCTAAGACGGCAAGGCCCGAGGGAGGCCGAATGTACCCCGACATAGCGCGTGCAGGGACAGAGCGTGGCGCAACAGAGGCCGGAAGGCCGGTGATACCACACGGGAGAGAGGCCACAAGGTCGGACACGACAGCACGCCGCTTCACAGTGTGTCCCCCACACAGGCCCCCGAGATAACACAGAACACCCCCGTTGGTGCCGGGGCCAACACGATGCCGGGACGGGGACTCGGCAGAGAGGCGGTAGTCGGACCCCAATTGACCCGAACGGCTGAGGCATAGTATTCAGGCACAAGATCCTGCCACTGAGCACACGCCGAGACCAAAGGGTCCAGAGCCACGTATCCAATGAGCAGCCTTCACCCACATCGGATCCACTGCTCATTCACAGACCAGCTGAAGGTCATCGAGGACGGTGGAGCTACTCCACAATAGAGGAACGCCAAACATGTCTTCCGCGAATCGCAGGGGAGGGCGCACCATCCATGACATGCTCTCCAAAGGATCGCAAAAGGGGGAGAAAAGCCCTGACAAACCAACGCCTCTGGCTCAACCACAAGACAAGGACGAGGGGGAAGCTCCCGCAACGAAATCGTTCATGGAAAACCTGTTCGCGTCTTTGAGAGAGGACATTCAAACCCTATGGCAGGATATGGCCGGAGGCTATAAAGAACTACGGCGGGACATAGATCACATAGGGGAAAGGGTAGCGGCAGTCGAAAACTCAGAGCAGTCCAGGAGTGGGGAGGTGGAAATCCTGCAACAAGAAATCATCCGGCTCCATGACCAGCAAATGGACCTACAGGCACACACAGAGGACCTGGAGAACCCCTCCAGACACAACAACATACGGGCCCGCAATGTGCCATCCAAAGCAGAAGGGGGGACATCACAGCGTACTTGCAGGATCTGTTCTGTGAGATACTAGGAGAAGGCGAGGATTTTGACATTCGTATTGATAGAGCCCACAGGGTGGGCCTAGCACGCCTGCCCCTCCACCAGACATTTTGGCTTTTCTACCGGATTACCCCCTCAAGGAGCGTATCTTGAAGGCAGCTCGTCAACGGAGACCCATTACCTTTCGAGATCACACGCCAGAGCTTTTCCAGGACCTGTCCGCGATTACACTGCAGAAGCGGCGGACGTTCAAGGGGGCAACTACCTTCCTAAGGGACAATGGGGTCCTGTACTCCTGGGGCCACCCTTTTACACTGATTTTCAAGTGGAAGGGGGCCCTCCACCAGCTCAGATCACTAAAAGACATGTGCAAAGTACTGGGCATCCCACATGAAGGGGACGCTCCGGACGATGAATCAGGACGACGGTCCTCCCACCCAAGCTCCTCGCAAAAGATGAATGACGAATGGCAACAAGTGAGACGCAGACGCTCACCCAAGAAAGGATTCAAGCCTGATCCCGAGACTGTGGCACACGAACATGAAGCAGCTATACTGGAGGTTTCCAAAGACACCAACGCCGCATCATGAGCACACAAGAGAGGGGGTGCATATTCGCCTCTCAGTAGCACTGCCGAGGGGGGCGGGACGGGGGGCCCTCAGTCTCGCCATGGACACGCTTTCCCACCACCAGAGGCCTGGGACAATGTTCACCAGTTGGGGTTTCAAAGTTGGGGTTGGGGTAAGGGGGGAGGGGTGGGTGGAAAAGGGACCGGGGGCTCGGTGTGTTCGGTTTGATCAGGCGGTACACAAGAAGGTATGGGGCAGTGCTAGATCACGACACCAGCAGGTAGTGCATACATCTCCCAATGGCTGAGGGGATCATCCAGATTCTCACCCTTAACGTAAAGGGGCTAAACAACCCAGTTAAAAGGAGGGCGATCATCTCTTTCTTGGAACATTCAGGGGCGGATATATGTCTTCTCCAAGAGACACATTTGCTGGCTAAAGACTGGCATCGTATGAAATCCAGGGCCTTCCCGCACCAATACTACTCCTCCACAACTGAGAAAAAGGCAGGGGTGGCCATCTTGGTGGCGAGGCACTTTAGGGGGCGAATAGGCGACAAGGTGACAGAAATCAAGGGCAGACTACTGGCCCACACAGTGCAGATTGGAGCTTTGGCGTTCACAGTGGGATCACTCTACGCACCTAATTCCAAGCAAGAAGACTTTCTTAAAGGGGCGATCTCCGAGGCACTAACCGGGGACGTCAGACACATACTGATAGGGGGAGACCTAAACCTGGTCATGGACAATGAGATGGATAGATCGGGACGGAGATTCGGGGACTCAGGGGCCCTCTCCACAGCCGGGAAACAATGGCTAGCTGATAGGGGGTTGGTAGATGAATGGCGTGCGAAACATCATACGGCTTCAGAGTACACTTTCTACTCCCACGTGCACCGCACTTACGCCAGAATAGACCACTTTATCGGGTCCACTGATCTGACCTCCCTGGTGGAGGATGTAGAAGTCACCCCCGCGGCATTGTCAGACCACGATGCAGTAGTCCTTCAACTGAAAGTCCCACACACGCGTCGTCACAGGGGCAGATGGCGCCTTAGAGAAAACATACTCACCCGCCGAAATGACACAGGGGAGGTGACCCAAGCGACGGTTTGGGGAGCACTGAAAGCGGTTCTGAGGTGGGAGATAATGGCGATCACAGCGGCGGAAAACAAAGAACGAAAAGAGAGACGTAAGGAAATGGCGGAACAGGTGCTGGAACTGGAAAGAGTTCATTGCCGGACGGGGGCCCAGAGAATCTGGCGGAAACTGAAGGCGGCCAGAGCGCAGCTTGCAAGCCTAGATTTGGACTGGGCGGAGTATGCGGCACTCCGCCTCCGCCACACTTATTATGTGGGGGGGGACAAAACTGGCCGCCTGTTAGCCAGCAAACTGAAAGCTAAAACGGTCCACTCCAAGATTCATTCCACTCATTCACGTATAGGATGGAGTGGAGGTTAAAGAGGACGATCACATCGCGGAGGCCTTTAGGGCCTTTTATGTCAAACTCTACACGGCAGACCCAGACGTGGATCACGGTACCGGAAATGCGTACCTAGAGTCCGCAGACGTTACGGCCATAAATGAAGCTAGCGCTCAGGCACTGGAGGCCCCGATATGCCTGGAAGAGGTAATATCGGCGATAGCAAGACTTAAACCGCTGAAGGCACCGGGACCAGACGGCTTCTCCTCTGGCTTCTATAAATCGTTCTGCCCTCTACTAGCACCGGTATTAACAAAACTATTTAACTCTATCCAAGTCCCAGGCTCGATCCCGCGGGAGATGCTGGAGGCCGACATTATTGTCTTACCGAAACCAGGTAAAGACCCGACTAGGTGTGCGGCATACAGGCCGATATCACTCCTTAACATAGACCTGAAGTTGTTCACCGGGATCTTGGCAGCACGACTCGGCCCCTGCTTGCCTGGGGTAATAGAACCGGACCAGGCGGGCTTTGTACCCACCAGGCAGGGTGCGGACAACACTAAACGCCTGATGCACATCATAGATAAGGCATATTTCAATGCCTCGGATGCGGCTTTGTTGTCAGTTGACGCTGAAAAAGCGTTCGACAGGGTGGATTGGCAATATATGGATAACACCCTAGCGAGATTCGGCCTAGGGGATAGGTTTCGAGCCTGGGTGGCCAGCTGCTACGCGTCTCCCCAGGCGACGATCAAAGTCAATGGGACAAGCTCCAAGCCATTTGAAATTCAGCGGGGCACCCGACAGGGTTGCCCACTGTCACCTCTGCTGTTCGCCCTCTATATCGAGCTGTTTGCCCAACACATTCGGAATAATAGAGATATCCCAGGCATCAAGTTTGGAGGGGAGGAGCAGACCATTAGTCTCTATGCAGACGACATTCTGGTGGCGGTAGACAACCCCAGGGTGTCAATTCCGGCATTCCTGACAGAGATGGAGCGGTTCGGGGAGGTCTCTGGCTTTAAGATGAACGTGGGAAAGTCCGTCATTCTCCCCCTGGGCAACAACACCCCCCCCCCCCCCCGGGCATGCTTAAAAAATTGCAGGATACCATACTATGGTTCAACTGGGCAAATAAACGCCCCAGACTCCGACGCGACTTGGTCACTAGAACGACGGAGGAGGGTGGACTGGGGGTACCTGACCTGAAGCGCTATTTTCAAGCAGCACAGATGAGATATCTTCTGGAATGGTCCAGACCACTCTCAGAAAAGCGTTGGCTTTTTCAAGACAGGGCAATGGCGGGTATGCCGCTGTGAAGGGTCCCCTTTCTGGCACAGGCAGACAGGCCAGCCTACCTTAAGAAGTCGCCCATCACTAAAACACTTCTCCAGGTATGGGACGCAGTAGCGGTCCCTAGAGGTCTGACATCCTTTCCATCACCAATGACGCCCCTGCTCGACAACCCGGCATTCCCCCCTGGGATGATCCCGGCTCCTTTTCCCAGTGGCGGCAAATTAAACGCTGTTCCACAGGACACTTATTCGATCTGCAAGGCTTTATGACGCTAGATACAATGAAGGAGGCATATGGCCTTGACAAACCACACCGCTTTCAGTACTTTCAGTTAAGGCACTGGCTCACACACAGGGACATAGAACCTCTAGTAGGCCGGCCCCTTACCCCGTATGAGAAATGGCTCCTCACTAAATCTAAAGACTCAAAGGCCATCACAGAACTATACAAACTACTAGCTCACACTCCGCCCACAACGAGATCAGCGGGTCAGAAGAGATGGGAGAAGGAATAAGGACGAACACTTTCTGACAAAGAGTGGCAGGACATTTATTTCCGGGCACACCATACTGCTAGAAACACGGCCAGAAAAGAATCGGCGGTGAAGGTGGCCTATTAATGGCACCTGACACCGTAACGCCTACACCAAGGTAACCCACGGCGAGACCCCACATGCTGGAGGGGGTGCGGACAAAAAGGGACCATGATACACATACTGTGGAAGTGCGTGGAAGTGCAGAAATACTGGGAGGGAGTACGCAAAGACATAGACGCACATTTTGAGACAGAACTTCCCCGTTTCCCGGCATACACGATCCTCGGCCTTCCCAACAGACTCATGTTTCCACTCAAATCTATCAGAGGAAAACAGATGGGACTGGCATTCGGAGCTGCAACACAACACATCCTCTCCTCATGGGGAACGTCAAGGAAACCCACCCTCTCCCTGCATCCGTCTCCCTCTGTCTCCCTCCTCCCTCTGTCTCCCTCCTCCCTCTGTCTCCCTCCTCCCTCTGTCTGTCTTCCTCCCTCTGTCTCCCTACCTCTGTCTTCCTCCCTCTCTGTGTCCCTTCCTCTGTCTCACTCCCTCTGTCTCCCTCTCTCTCTCTCTGTCTCCCTTACTCTCTCTCTCTCTCTGTTTCCTTCCCTCTCTCTGTCTCCCTCCGTCTCCCTCCCTCTGTCTATCTCCCTCCCTCTGTCTCCCTCCCTCTCTGTGTCCCTCCCTCTCTCACTCCCTCTGTCTCCCTCTGTCTCTCTGTCTCCCTCCCGCTCTCTCTGTCTCCCTCCTTCTGTCTGTCTCACTCTGTCTCCCTCCCTCTGTCCCCCTCTGTCTGTCTCCCTCCCTCTGTATCCCTGCGTCCATGTCCCTATGTCTATCTCCCTCCTCCCTCTGTATCCCTCCATCTGTCTCCCTCCCTCTGTCTCCCTCCCTCTGTCTCCCTCCCTCTGTCTTTCTCCCTCTGTCTTCCTCCCTCTGTCTCCCTCCCTCTGTCTCCCTCAGGCTCCCTCTCTCTGCCTCCCTCTTTCTCCCTCTCTCTGCCTCCCTTTGCCTCCCTCTGTCTCCGTCTCCATCGCCCTGTCTCACTGTCTGTCTCTAGCTGTCTCTGCTTCTGTCTGTCTGTCCCTGTCTCTGCCTCTATCTGCCTCTATCTGTCCCTGCCTCTATCTCTGTCTCCATCTCTGTCTGTCTCTGCTTCTATCTGTCTCTGCCTCTATCTGTCTCTGCCTCTATCTGTCTGTCTGTCTCTGTCTGTCTCTGTCTGTTTCTTCCTGTCTCTGTCTGTCATGTCATGGCTCGTTGGAGACCATGGAGCGGGGCTACACACCCAAGGATGGCGTCAAGTTTGGTTGCCATGTTGCCGAAACCCAGCCACACCTGCTCTGCGGTCTCCCTCTGACACTCCAGCACACGGCGTTGGAAGGCCATGTGTTGTTCATGGGGGTCTTGGGGGAGTGCCGGGGCTGTGGGTGCCTCCTGCTGGGTGCTTTGGGTAGTGGGTGGGGTCTCCTCAATGTGGCTAGGCTGCCCTGATCCTGGAGGTGAGTTGCGGATGAGGTCAATGATGCCTTGGATGGCTTGGGTGTCGATGCTGGTGTCCTCCTCGTCATCAGTGAAGAGTGGCTGGGACTGCTCTGCAGGAGGTGTTGACAGTGCTCCTGCGATGTGAAGGGGAGATGGTGTATTATGATGTGTCCACATGTACGTACATGTTGACATTCAGACAGCATGGCATTGTACATTGTAACAGTCTGTAGATCTGGGTGAGGACCCAGAGTCATTGTGGGTGTGCACTGTGCTCTGCTTGATTGTGCATGTGTGCCATTGTGCCCATCTCTACCCATCCCCATAGTACTGGTGGTCACTCACCCTGCTGCGGTTGTGTTGTGTCTGTCGAGCAGTGTCCTATCCCCCGACTCCAGCCACAGTCTCCACACTGATGACAGTCGACACCAGCTCCTCCATGTCATCCAGCCCGAACTACATAGTAGAAAATGTTTTTTCAATGCTAATTGTAGCAAAACAGAGATGATAGCGTTGAAAAACCTGTCTGACAATCCGACAATAACAGTTAAGCTGGCAGACAAGGGAGGGGGAAATGTCTTGTGGGATACTTTGAGATACGAGAACGAAATTAACAATCAATTGTCTAATTTACAGCATTATAGACCATTAGAGATTGATCCCACTGCCAGACTTAAAGTTCAGATTTTAAAGATCACCCAGGAAGCAATAGATGCTGGTTGGCTTTGTAAAAATGAATTCGATTACTTGAATAGTGACAAAAGGAAAGTTCCGAACATCTATGTGCTTCCCAAAGTTCATAAGTACCTCACTGACCCGCCAGGCCGACCTATTGTGGCCTCCTGTGGCTCGGTTTTAGAGCCACTAGCTCAATATGTAGACTTTTTTCTTCTCCCTCTAGTCAAGAATACACCAGCATTTGTCCGTGACACAATGGATTTGATATCAAAGGTGGAAGGGTTAACGTATAACCCAGAGAACCAATTGCTTACCACTTTTGATATTGAATCATTATATACCAACATACCTCAAGATGAGGCACTTGTAGTCATGGAACATGTTCTGGATTCAAGAGACCATCCTCACCAAGTCCCGACTAGATTTATTGTAGCGCTAGCTAAATTGTGCCTAGAGAATAATTTCTTTAATTTTAAAAACAAATTGTTTCTCCAGATTTCTGGAGTCGCAATGGGGTGCAGTTTTTCGCCAGAGATAGCCAATCTAGTCATGTCACAGTTTGAACTTAAATGGATATATAGCGACACCAACCCATTTAAACATCATGTGGAGTTTTGGTGTTGCTATATAAACGATATCTTCATGATTTGGAATGGAGATAATTCCCAGCTCCTGGAATTCCACAGTTGGCTTAATTGTAGAACACAAGAATTCAAATTCACAATCACGAGTGACCAAGAAAAAGTTAACTTTCTGGATGTATACAGTCTATACTCTAAGCCCACTGATCGTAATACCTTATTACATTTCAAAAGCTGCCAACCCCACCCCCGCACTCTGAAAGAGAATTTGCCCTATGGGCAATTTCTCCGAGTCCGGAGGAATTGTAGCAGTAAAGAAAACTACTTTTGTAATGCAGAAAAATTAAAGAACAAATTGATTATTCGGGGATACCCGAAAAAGTTAGTAAAATCAGCTCTGAAAAGAGCCTGGTATACGCCGAGGGAAACACTGATGATACCAAAAAACAAAGATAAGGAAATTCCATTGACATGTGTCTTGACCTACGACCCGAGGGCTAACAAAGTCAAGAAAATAATTTTAAAAAACTGGAAAATAATAGAAGAACTTGGCATACCTAAACCTTTATTTGCCTTTAAAAAGGGAAAGAACATTAGAAGCCAATTAGTAAGAGCAAGTATCACTCTAGCGCCACCCTCTAGAGGAACCAGAGAACTTTTGGGACTACCTCCTGTAGTCGGACATTATAGATGTCAAAATTGTTTGGCGTGTGAACTAACATAAGACACTAAAGAAATTGTGACAAATGGATGCATACACACCCAAAGAGTTTTTTCAAATTGTAATTCAAAGAACTTAATTTACTGCATTAAGTGTCCGTGTAATAAGGCGTACATTGGCCAAACGACACAAACTGTCAAAACAAGAATTCTACAACATAAATCGAGGGTCAAGTGTAGAACACCAGGGGCGCCCTTAGTAAGTCATTACCTGATGCACAACCACTCAGAAAGGGATATTGAATGGTCAGTGCTGTGTAGTGTGACTAATACTAACAAAAGAGAGACAGAAATCAAGTTGAATAGGCTAGAGGCTAGATTGATCGAGAAATACCAAACATCCAAAACAGGCCTGAATGATAGGGACGAATTGTGGGCTCTCTTGCAATGATAGAATATATTCAGCCCAACAAGAAATGTGATTTAGCTTGATGTCATGAATTCTGTGGTTCTGATGTTCTGACTATGCATATATTTGTGTATATATGTCTGAAAAAAGTGCAAACTTGTTCGATTCTTGAAATGTTGATTCCTGCTGATAGTCCAACGTAATTGGATATACATGTTGGGCTCGATATTATTAGAAATAAGATTGTAAGAGGATGTCCGCACACTGGGTTATAAGGTTGTTAAAATAGACACTGGCACCAATAGTGACTTGTTATTGATTTCTGGTTGCTATTTTAGGTAAAAACTTCCACATTTGTATGTAATTCATAATATGAGTAATATAAGTATTCATCTAATTGGAACTCGCTCTGAGCCTAACTTTCAGAGCTGGCTATAGTTGAAGCTATAATTGGAGAAGTGGGCGCGAGAGGATCGAAAAGAGCGATCCCGTTAAGATAATTTACATTTTTGTAAAAGCCGCCCCGCACCAACCGCCCGTCCCTCTCCTCCGTGTTTTGAATTGGTATACGTAATGTACATTTGCACAATTAGTTTTTCGGCTCTGCCGTAGCAGACGACTAGTCCTCTTTTTGTGTCGGTTACTATGCCCTGGATTGGTCCTACCTCCATGTCTGGGACAGGCTGGTTACCGCAAGACTGTGTTTAAACAGAACCTCGTCAACAGTGATAGTAGCGATTTGTGAGGACTGAGGCCGAATTACAGACCGGACACATTGAAATCAGGTGAGCCTGGTTTAGAGCACCCGTGGGGCACAATGGTACATCGCGGGTAGCACTCACGAAGGCACCGACGATACCTTGTTATGGTTCCTCGCTCTATGCTGACTATTTTCGGAACGTGGATATGGGGACAATTATTTAATACTGCGTTCTGGTTTTCTAGAGACGTGGTTACCCATCGAGAGGGCGTGAGTCTCCCGGAAGATAGCGGCGGATATCTACATGGTAATTTATACTCTACCGGTCCGTTTGACCGTAGTTCCTAAACACAGTTTTTAGTTAGTCTGTCTACCAGTTTAGTACAATAATTGTGATTTTTCATCTCATTCTACATGTTATCGCACAGCGGGCTATATTCTGCACTGCAAATTTCGGGATGCATTTACTGATTTCGCCCGAAACATAGAGAAAAGGTACGCTTCAAATAGATGTGGTTAGTCTGCCTGGAAGGGTGCTTTTTAATACGTAGGCCAGCATGAAATCTGGTACATAGACTCCTTCCTTTGTTCCACTATCAACTGGTGTTTGAATTCATTTTCTCACTATGGGTGCTTGACTTAATTTATTGGCCATATTCCTCGAGGTACTAGTCTCCACCACTATAACGGTATATAATAATGATGATTGTATTGGATGTGTTGTATATACTCAGGAAAGCCTTATATAGAATAGTATTATTAATTAGGTATATTTGTTTTTGTAGGAATCATTTGTTTCCATTGCCCTAAAGTCCTGAAGAGGCCTGAAATTAAATAGAGGCTGAAACGCGTCGACTGCTTGTTTACGGCATCAGCATGAGATAAATGGAAAATTTATCAAATGTAAAAAAAGAGTTTTTATAGTGATAAAGGGAGAAATAAGTTTTTCCTTAAAAAACTCTAGTACACTTATTGTTGGTGACCGTAGTACAGTGAATGTTAGGACATAATTGTAGGATAACATCCCGTAGTTGAAATAATTATGGGCAATTGAACCAGAAATCAGGTTCTTGGTTTATGTATGAATTATTTTGTATGTCTTTTTTATAATTTGTCTTGAGTTGGATTGTTGTTAGATGTTGTTAATTGATGTCCGTATAAATATTGTATATATATGTTTGTATATATTAGTGTAATGTTTATATGTGTATGTGTTTTCTAAATAAGATAAAACAAGAATGGACTTTGAAAAAAAAGTTTTTTTTCAGTTTTTTTTCAGTTTTTCTTCCAATTGATTGATTTGATGAATATACATGTATAGGAATATAGGTTGCTGGTCTTCTAAAATCAATTTTGATTTAATTCTTTAGACAACCAAATGTGTGTAGGAAGGATAATTAATAGTATCTGTCCTAGAACTCACCGAAAAAGTAGTATACCGTAGGCATCACCTGTTCTTACTTTATTAGCTTGATGTAATTCCATCACCTCTTGACCTCGTCCATTGTCCTCTTGTGCTCCCCGACGGCTTTTACCTTGTCCACGATGTCCCTCCAGATTCCATTTTTGGTGCCCAATGACACGTTGGAGATGACGAACAGTTGTTGATGGTGTTCCATCACCTCCGTGACTATGATCCTGTTCGCCTGCGGACTGAACTTCGTCGTCCTCTTCTTCTTGTCCTTGCCCTTCCCTGTCCCGAGGTCCCAGGCTGGTCGTCCGGGGTGCTTGTGGGATTGCGCTCATCCTCTGCACCTGCTTCGGCTACCTCCATGGTGCTTGGGTGTTGGTCAGTTTGTGTTTGGGTGTTTTTTCTACTTTTATGGTGATTTTTACTGCCTGCCAGGTGTGTGTTGCAGGCCTGGCGCTGCTTATCGATGGTTTCCTCATCGCGCTTTGCCCCATCGCAGGTTTTTTGGTGTTGGGGTTTGTGTTTTTGTCTCCATCGAGGGGGTTGCATCGCGGACATTGTCCGCGGTTTTGGCAGACTATCGCATGCTACCACCGTGTTGTGAATTCCAAGTTGACACTGGGTTATTTTCCCACGATGGGCTGCGATGTTGAAAGTTGGGTTATGCTACTCTTGAAGTAGTTATCACACGTTCTTGTGAATATACCCCTCGATGTTTTCTAGTTTCTACCGTCAAGCAAATATTTATTTTGATGGTGTTTTATCTGTTATAATTGATTTTATGTGAAAACTGGAAACCCTAAATATTCTTATATATGGTTTGATTACTTTTCCAATGCTTCTCAGTCAAGACACTCTAAACCAAAATCAAAAAAAAAAAGATAGTGTCAGAATGTAAAGGAAAATACTTCCCACTGCATAATTTACTTTAATCAGGACTCGTAGCTGAAACAAAAGTTCATCCATTTGGTACTCTAAAGTAACCCAGGAAGTAGATTTACAGATTTACAGGAGAAGACACATCACTCTTTCGGTCTTATAATAATATCACCTTCGACCTCAAAGGCCAGCTGAGTGAATTCAGCAGCCAGCCTCTCCCCAGCACCATAAAAGCCTTTGAGGAATGTAATAGATAAAACACTGAAAGCGTGGGTATTTTGTTGTGAAGCAGCTATCAAGGAAGAGAGCTAGAAACATATGCATTCTATGGTGTGCTGAATGAAAAAGAAAAGTGTAGTTTCCTGAATGTGGGCAGTGGAAGCACACTAGTCATTCAATCAAATGGATGATAGAAAAGCTATGCTCAAGGGGGAGAGCAAGCTCAGGAAGAGGGAGGAAAGCCATCAAATAAGAAGAAAGCAACTGAGAATGACAAGAAAACCAACTAGAAGAAAGCCACAGACTGGCACAGAGGTCACTGTATATTTTTAGTATGGTCCACAGAAGGTCTTTCAACATGAAAAAGTTGTTTGTAGGTAAGACCTAAAAACTATTGCTTTCTCTATGGAATACATCTGGGGGATAAAGAATTTAATATATGTTGATTCAATGTATTTGGGAGGTGCAAAATAGTACCTCATGCATCCCAAAGCAAGCACTCCATGAGGGGGAGAATGATACATCAAACATCCAAGGGCATGAGATGAGAAAATAAAACTCCTCTGGCTGCCCTTTCCATGAATTCCCCTCTCGTTGCCCCAGGGCAGGAATTGGTGCCAGTTTCATCCGTCAGCCTCTAGAGTGCAGTGTGGTTACTCTTTTCAGACCTGCTGCCTCCCCAGTCCTTAGATAGACAGAGTCTCATAATGGATACCTGGGCTCCTTGTACAGTATTCTTCTTTTTGGTATAATGTACAAAGTGCCAGCTTCTTGCAGATGGTGCTGGTGAGGCAAGAGGTGCAAAATCGAAACAATGGGGCCACTGAAGCATTCGGTTGAAGATGCTGCAGGGCACCCTTGAGGCACAGCGTCGAATATAGGTAGTGGTAGCCGGACTGGCCACCAACAAGCCTTGGCAGGGGCAAACTCAGCCTTTGGCTACTTCGACATTCTGGAGACTGGGGGAAAATAGTAGCCTGAAACTTGCTGGAGGTCAGGAATACATTTTCCATAATGCACTAGACTAGAACATTTACTTTTGGGCAATCCCTTGGAGGGCACCATGGCAAGTGATCCTTAGATTCTGGGAGCTTGCTTTACCTGTGTGCTGCAGGGGACTACTACCTTCAGTCCAAGTGAGTTCTAGTGTTGCTTTTGGCTTGCAGAGGGATTCCCCTTCTCTTTCGGAACTGGTCTCCGGTCCAGGATGATTTGCAATCGTGCAATTTCAGGGTGGTTGCCACAGGTGCAGGGTATCGCGCCATTGCTTTGTGCAGGTCCTGAAATTGCAGACTCTGGTCACTTTTTTGTCCTTGGTTGCAAGTCAATCAGATCTGAGGTTCTGGTGCCAGGAGAGCCCCTTAAATCCTAGATTTAGGGGTGTTGGGTGTGTGTTGGCGCTAGTAGCTAATGGGCTACTAGCAGCCTAAGCAGCTGATCCACCCCTGAGGTGACCACTCCTTGTGGAGGGTGGCACATTTTCTAACCAGAAGCCTCTATTCTGCCACTTATAACCACATCGCTGCAGCGGCTTTTCCCGCTGTGTGCGGCAATTTACAAATTACCGCGTTACATGACGAGCTGAGCTCGTCATCTGCGTATGGCAGGTTACGCTGATGACGAGCTGAGCTCGACATCAGCATAGAAGGGGTTAAGAACATCAGAACCCTTCTTCAGCTGTCCAGACCAGGTAGCCCACCTTAGGGGTATGGCTAGCCTTCTGGGGTGTACGACTCCTGCCTACATAATTTTCCTGCCTGGGTTGCAAATGTGCCTGGGGCAAGGGTGTGGCTTATTCCTCCCCTGAGAGGAAGCCTGATTGCATATCAGAGGTAGTGGGAGCTTTGAAGCTCATTTCCTTGATGTGCCATTTCACTAGCCATCCTGTCAGGAATGGAGGGGACACCTCGCACCCAGGCAGGCCTTTTTTTGTTGTCTCCTGAGAGAGCTTACACCTCTTGGCAGGGGGTCAGATTCCAGTCTTCGCTACAGCAGCTGTTGGCTATCAGCCAGGGCCAAGGAAAGGCTGGGGCATCCAGGTGGGCAACGTCTAAGGTAGCCACCTAAGTGCTTTTAACATTAAATCCGACTTAAGAAAATGGGTGTGTTTGATGAGACAAGTTGTTTGATATCAAACCCGGATGCCAACCCATGTTAGCCTACGGCATCCTGAACACTTATAGTAGCGCCTAATGGAAGGAGATTACTATAGGGACATATAAGTTTGCACTTATATGTCCCTACCTTAAATATAATGCACCCTGCTTCCTGGATTTAGGAGGCCTACCTTAGGGGTGACTCTATATATTACAAGTAGTGACCTTGTCACTCATTGGGTGGGCAAAGTCAGGTTTGAGCAGTTTACAAAGTTCCTGCAGTCCGCAATGGCAGACCTGCTGTCTTCTGTTTACTTGGGTCGCTCTTGTTGCACGATCAGGGCTTCAGGCTCTAGAGACCCCTTTGAATTTCGTGCCCTGGGTGCCACTGGTACCACCAGATACTTTAAAGAGGGTTAAAGTCATTTCCAATTGGGGTCACCAATTGACATTCATGCACACCTATAAAACAATATCAGTTAGATTTTATTTTTATTGACCAATCTAAGATGGATTGGTAAAAAAAAATGTAAGTTGCACCAAAGTACCTGTTTAAAAATGTAGCATGAAAGTGTTTGTTGTTTTAAATTAAATGAAAAGGGATGAGCCGGTTACAGGAGTGCTTGAGGAGGGTGTAGGGGGTGGTGCAATAAGGCAGATGGGCTGGGTCAGATGGGATCACAATTAAGCATGGGCACTCCCCAAAAAAGTGGCCTACATTCCCAAATTGTTAATATATATATAAATGGTGGGCTCGGTCCGAAGGCATTGGAGCAATTACAATGAGCACCAGCTACATTGCACAAAATCAAATTCATTTTTATTGTAGGTAGGGAGATTAAGTGATTTTCCCAGAATCACTGTATGTTGATTGAGCTGACGCCAGAACTTGAACGTACTTCACCAGTTCCAAGGTTAGCAGCTTTGAGACCATAACACTACATCCTATGTTTTTTTTCCTCTGGAAAAGGTGACCTCACATTGAGGCATGTGCAAACCCCCCCGCCCCAAAAAAAAGGCATACATTACACTGGGACCGAGGTGACAACACCTGGCCCCTAACGAGGCTACCTCTCTTACTAACCCCCCTCCCCAGCCCACTATGGCTTCAGGGTATTACCTGGCAGGGGAGGGGGTCACAACCAATGTTCCCCATAATTATTTTCCTCGGTGTGCAGCAGAGTATGGTCTCTGTGCGCTGCAGCCAAGGCTATGTGCGCCAAGAACCTGACCGCTCGTGTAGACTAGGACTTTGAGTGGGATGAAAATACTCGGGGATCTTTCCAATGGGCGTAACAGATACAATTAAGGGTGTGGCTTAAAGGCAATTAAGCTAAAAATATGTGCATCACATAGTGTGCCACCCTACTGTTATGTTGCTGCTTCTGTCATTGAATCCAGATATATAATACAAGTAGCATTACACCTACAAGAAGCCAAGACTATTGGCTTTGTCAATAGTTGTTTTTTGCATTAAGTTGTGTATAATAGTGAAAATGCTTCCGCAGGTGAGAGCAGGTGGAGGAGTTGGAGATGGTCCCTGAGTCTCCCGCCCAGCGACGGTGCCCGGTACAAGCGGGTGGGGTGTGCCACCGCCCCCAAAACTCTTGCTACCTGGGGTGGACCCTCCCCTCCCTTGTTACGCCACTGCCATTAGTCCTTTTCAGTCAGCATTGGACCTTGGGTCTCCTCTTTTTGCATTTCCAAATGTAGAATTCGACAACTTCAAAAAGTCCAAAGCACATAGGTGTGGATGCGCACAGGACAATCCGGCAAAAACCATGTCACAGAGATCAGAAAGGTGCACACTGGCCTCCTAGAAGATGCCAGGATTCTATTCAAGTGCCTCAGGTGAGAATTTCGGTGTAGACAGAAAATATCACGATCTACCAAAGGGAATAACTCACTGCTTGCTACAAGCCAATCAGAGCACAGCGCTGCAGAGAAAATTCCACCAATCCAAGAAGCCTTGTTAGTGATATGATTTGATAGAGGTAAAAATAGGAAATCATAGTTTTCCCAAACACATTTTCGGCAAAAAGTGTTTCACAGCAATATTCAAAATGATTTTGATTATTTGAAGGTACTAGGGGCCAGATGTAGGTAAATCTATTTTACCGACTCATAAATACCGAATCTTACCGATTCGGTATTTATGAATCGGTAAAATAGAAGTACTGAGATGTAGGTAAATCCAGATGTGCATTTACCGAATCGGTAATATTCGGTATTTACCGAAGCGGTAAATACCGACCGGTAATGCCCATTCATTCCTATGGGCTTTGAAGCCCATAGGAATGAATGGGCATTACCGATTCTGTATTTACCGAATCGGTAAATACCGAATTTCACAAGGGTGCAGGGGGTGTCACTTTGACACCCTCTAGCACCCCCAAAACAGGTTCGGGTGCCATGTGGCAGGCATACATGCCCTAAGGGCAGGTCTGCCTGTCATATGGCACAGGTGTGCATGCACACATGTGCATGCACACCGGAATCGGTATTTTACCATCAAATTGAATTTGATGGTAAAATACCGATTCGGTAAGGCTTGTGGGACTCAGAAGAGTCCCACCTACATATCAAATTTACCGAATCGGTAAAAATACCGATTCGGTATTTTACAGAATCGGTTAATTTACCGATCGGTAAATTTACCGATTCTGTAAAAATATGCCCCCTACATCTCAAATTCCATTTACCGGTCGGTAACGGCCGAATTCGGCCGTTACCGACCGGTAAAAGCCTACCTACATCTGGCCCTAGAGGTCTTATTTAGAGTTTGGTGGGCGGGCAAAAAATGTAACAGATATCCCATCTGCTTTACAACAAGTGCCATAGGGTGTAATTAGAGCTCTCAATTTTATGTTTTTTTAGCAGTTCTGTCTATTTATCCAAGTTATATCCTGCCATTGTATCAGTTTATTCCATATTTAATTGGCTTTTGTGACTAAATGAAGTTGTGAATTGTGTATTTTCACATTTATTTAACCAATAGATGTGCAGCCAATTTGTAGTGCTTGTTGGATTTTAGCACTTTAAACAGCCAAATATAACAAAATAAAGCACCAGCATAAACATATTAGCATTAAACCATAAATATATGTAGAAATATGGTACTATTTAGGAAATCTTACTCCGTTTTTTGATTCCTGAGGCTGTTAGTCTGCTCAGCTGTTGGCCTAGAACTCATGAATGACAGCAAAGGGAGTTGTTCCAAAGAACCCCAAATTACAATTTTGTGTGCTTTAAAAAGAAATATAGGCAACAAATACACTGTTTTCTGCAAGTATTTATATGAAAAAATCAATAAAAACGGAAAACAGTGAACCTTATAAATAATGCCAGACAGGATATCCCCCACGGATTAAACATCAGCCAGATTCTAACCCGGGCCCTAAATATTGAATATTATGAAATTCCTATTTAGAATGAGTCGGGGTTTCCCCTGACGCACATAGAGTGAATAGAAGTTTGGAAACATCTCAATAAATATTTCATTTTGGCACATTGCTGATAGATCATGAAGTTAGTTATCGCCAGGGACGGACTGGGAACCAAAACCGGCACTGGCAATGTGCTCGCCCCCCCCCCTCCCCCCTCGGGGGAGTGGGGGGTGGAGGTGCCGCCGAGCGCTTTGCTAGGGCCGGTTTTCGGCCGATTTTGTTGCAGGGCCGATTTTGCAGCTATGCTGCAAAAACGGCCCCTGTAACAAAATCGGCCCCCAGGGGCTCAAAACCGGCCCCCACCCTTGCGGCGCACCGGGGGATTGCCCGGTGCCTGCTATGGCCAGTCCGGGCCTGGTTATCGCTATGGGAGTACCCTTCTTGTGGCTTGCGTACAATTTTCTGTTTTGAAGACTGTGGTTGCTTCTGCTGGCGACAAGGATTTTCAAGGGGAAAGATTTTATATATTTGACTGCAGTGATTATATGCTTCTGATCTCAAGCAATATTCTCCCATAATTTTAATAGTAATTTTCACTCGCGTGAGAATTGGTGCGAAGGTGACATCTTCATGAAATTGTGACGCTTGTCAACTCTATGAAACTTTGGCGGAATTACCGTTGACGCACGCTCGCGAAGTCCTGCTTTTGCATCAAGTAATGAAGCCATTAATGGCGATCTACCATCCCTGTTCTGGTAAAAAGACCAATGCCCTGATTACGTGTTTTGGCGTTATTTATCAGACATAATAAATACCTATAACACGGTGTACGTTATTTATCATGTGCAATAAATAACAGCTATCACACATTTGAGGGGAATAACAGGCATCGTTTGGTAAATACAGTACAATTTCCCCTGTTCAATTTTGGCAGACTTAACCTGGCAAAATGTAATGACAGCTGAGGCATTTATTGCATCCAGTAATTATTGGATGCGTTAAATAAAGCCAAACTGGTAATTCCGACCTGTGCAAAACAGCGTTTTTCTCACAAGTCGAAACTTACCAACCCACTCAAAATCAGGGCCATGGGAGAGATAGCAATGCAACCCATCTAGACAGCACTGCCCTTACCTAGGGTATTACTTGAAGGCCAGTTGGGCTATAGAGTGCAAATGGCTATGAAAGCAAGATATGTACCCTGTATTTCCAATTTAAGGCCATTTCAATTGAGTCAACAGACGTGTGCTACTTTAAAAAGAGATCAAATTTGTTAAGAGGTTTTAATTTATGGTAAAATAATAGAATATTGACTGCCCAGAGTACTTGCTGCTTGACACCTCAGAATCTACAGTTAGTTAAATACCAATAGGGCACTCCTTGTCAGACCCATATAATAGATACCGGGAAATGTGCAAGTGCAGAGGGGTACGAACAGTGTTGGCTTTTCACACTTACCACACATTGACACTTGTCAGCAGTGGCATGGGCATTCCTTCGGGTAATCTTATTCACTGCCATCAACCACACAGCTCTTACCCTCACTTTCACCAATCAAACAAAATACGTTTCTTTTGGTAATTCAGAAAAGACATGCATCAAGTCCAAAAGCACGAGGTGTGCTTTACACTTTGTGCTTTTGGACTTGCTTCATTTCGTTTCTGAATAGAGCGCGGCTAGGTGCTGCTTGTGGGCCGTTGTGAAAGGATTCCTGTTAATTGCAGCACTGTCATGTGCTGCAATTAACATAAATATTTTCACAATCAGCACCCAGCCGCGCTCTATTCAGAAACGAAATGAAGCAAGTCCAAAAGCACGAAGTGTAAAGCACACATCGTGCTTTTGGACGTGATGCATGTCTTTTCTGAATAGAGAGAGGCTGCGGGCTGATTGTGGGCATTTGATGTGAAAGTATTCCGGTTAACTGCAGTGCATAACGGGCGCTGTCATTAACAGGAATACTTTCACAAAGGCCTCAGACAACTGGTAAACTGCCGTTTTTCGCCACTCGCTTTAAAAGCGGCGGTGGCAGCGAGAACGTGTGAGCGCTTCACAAGAGACACTGCGCGCTTAGTTCCTTAAAGGTGCGCAGGCGCTCAGCCGCGCACGTTAGTGGGCACACTGGTCACAACTGATGGTGCTACTCAAGGCGGGCTTAAGTAAGAATGGCCCCTTTCCAGGGCCCCTGTATACTCCCACCCTCCCCACACACGCCATGGCCTGAAAGTGATGGCCTAACGGGGGAATAACACAGCTTCCAGGCCGGGTCAGCCACACGGGGCAGGGGGCTGAGGTGATAATGCCCTAAGGGCCAGAACAGCACCTGGCCTCCAGCCGCAGTTTGACAGCAGGGCAGGGGAGTGTGCCCATGATACTGGTAACACTTTACAGTGATCTGGCAAGCACTAGGGAAGACAGTAAGTTTCTGTGGAGCGGTTTACAGATCAATCAATCAATCAGTGGCACTTATAGAGCGCGCTACATACCCGTAGGGTCTCAAGGCGCTGGGGGGGGGGGGGTGCCGCTACTGCTCGAACAGCCAGGTCTTCAGCTTCTTCCTGAAGGAGAGGTGGTCTTGGGTCAGGCGCAGGTCGGTCGGGAGGGAGTTCCAGGTCTTGGCGGCCAGGTAGGAGAAGGACCTTCCTCCTGTCGTCGCTCTTCGGATGCGGGGGACGGCGGCGAGGGCGTGGTTGGCTGATCGGAGGTGGCGTTTCGGAGAGTAGAAGTTGACGCGACTGTTGAGGTAGCTCGGGCCTTGGTCGTGTAGGGCTTTGTGTGCGTGGGTGAGGAGGCGGAAGGTGATTCTTTTGTTGACGGGGAGCCAGTGAAGGTCTCTCAGATGTCCGGAGATGTGGCTGGTTCGTGGGATGTCGAGGATGAGTCTGGCTGAGGCGTTCTGGATCCGCTGGAGTCTCTTCTGGAGCTTGGCGGTGGTACCGGCGTAGAGGGCGTTGCCGTAGTCCAGTCGGCTGGTGACGAGGGCCTGGGTGACGGTCTTCCTGGTCTCGGTGGGGATCCACCAGAAGCCCTAAAGAACAGCCCATAGATGACCCTTAGGCACCGGTCAATCACCTAATGCCTGACTGCCTGCCTTCCCTTCTGACCCTGCAAATAGGGAGAAGAAACACAAGGGAGAGAACATTCTGGCAAAGGGGGAAACAGGTGAAAGAGCAGTTTAGAGCAAAGTATGAAGTGAATCACATGGGTGAGAGAGAGCAAAACATAGGGGAAAGAAACGCACACAAGCGAGACAGCAGAAAAACACTTACAATCTGTGGGAGAAAAAAGTCGTTCTGTAAAAGCATAACTGCCAGCCAGCCTGTGAGCTGATAAAGAGGCTATGAACAAAGGGAGGGAAAAACACAAGATGGACAAGCCGGGACAAGGAAAAACATTGAATAAAAAGCAATCAAATAAAAGCGACAATAAAACCAACCAATGGTAAGCAACGGGCTGGATGCAAGCCCCTGTAATCTCCACCTGAAAAAAATGCAACCTGACAGCAAGTTGCTGTAATAGCCACATTTATACAGAAGGTGCATTTACTTGTGGTTTCCAGCAGGTGCCTCTGTCCCCTAAGACTATATCATTAGATGTCTCTTTACAGACGTTGTGTACACCTCATGTGTCCACTAGATGTCCCTCTATCCCATGTAATGCACACTGAAAAAACAAAGGTAGAGAAGGAGAGACATTTAGATGTGGATTTTGTTTCTTTTCTTTCTAGTTTGTATAGAGCAAACTCGACCCGAAGGTATTGGAGCGCTTTACCGGAGCACCACTTACATTATAGAGGACACATCCATATTTTTTTGTTATTAGGGCACAAGGAGATTACGTGATTTCCCCAGAATCAATAGATATTGAGGCGACATCGAGATTCAAACCTGGTTCCCCAGCTCCAAGGCAGCCATGGCCGACTTTGGCTTCCTGAATGGCATGATGGGGAAAAAATGTGTTCTCTTGAGAGGCTGATCTGTCTTTAAAGATAATTCAGGATCTTGTAACATATCATGCTAAACCAAACTTGTGTGGGTCACCGAATCTAAGGAGCTGGACATATCTATAAATGTAGGGGCTTTCTTTGTAAGAGATGTATGGATGCTTGTTTGGCATTTCATAATTCTGCTCTGCACCCACATGCTTTTAGAATGATAATTACATTGATTTGTTGTTATGTGTCACATTTGTTCCTTTGAGTTATGTGTGGGCCATCGCAAAACTTTAGTAAATAACCCTCAAGGAGACAGATATAGCAACACTTTAAGCTGGCGCAAAGTCACTAAAAGTGGTGCAAACCTGTGCAAAGTGTTGATTTGGGATTTTGTGACTGGTTTGTGCTATTTTGTATCAGGAGGTTTTCCATGGCTGGTACATAGGCATTCCTGTGCAATCACTCATAGGGGCATATGTAGAAGCCCCTATTGTCACAGGAACGTCACAAAAAGTAAAGTTCTTGTGGCGATAGGGGTCTTGCCTTATGTACAAAGCAGCGTTAAGCCACATACATAAGGCACCCTTTCACGCTATGTTTAGCATGAAAGGGGCTTGCAGTGGGTGTTGTGGTGGGCGTTCCACCGCAACTCCCATTGTCTTTGACGCTACCCCCTATGTACAATGGTGGCATACATAGGAAGCAGAGCCAAAATTAAGACCAGGAAAATCCTGGTCTTAAGTTGGCGAAACGGGAAGAAATGTATTATTTCTCCTTGTTTTTGCTTCTTCCATGTGTGCTGCCTTGTGCAGCACACATGGAAAAAGCTAAATGCCATGGTTTGTTTATATTCGGGAAGGTGCCCCTTCCTGTACATAAACAAACCTTTTTTTAAATGCCATTTTATAACTTTCATGTGTGCTGCATGAAGCAGCACATATAGAAGTTACAAAATGCATTTTAGGATTGTTTATTGCGCAGGAAGGAATACCTTCCTACACATAACCAATCCTTCCCTGAAACAGACACCCTTGCGCTCTGGTGCAAGGGTACCTGCATCGGTGCTAAGTTGTTAAACTTAGCACCATCGCAGGGGGAAACGGAAGGCTGCACCACATTCTTGTAAATATGGTGCAGCCTTGCGTTTCCGAATTGGCGGAGCATGTCAGAGAACAGCAGAGCCACAATATGGCGATCTCCTGCTCTCTCACTTTTATGCAACAGCCTTTCAGGGGGGGCCTGGTAGAGCTGGATCTGTTCTGTAGAGATTCTTGCCCTGATGACCTTAAATAATTCTTAAATATATTGTTTTACATCCCATTTTCCCTTAATCTATTTTTAATGTGGGTGAAGTTTGAGAGTCTATGACAGACATTTTGCAGATAAATGTTTTGTTTTTGATTCATGCAACATACATAAAAAGTTTCTTTTAGAGTAAAACAGGACCTCACATATGAGAAATGGGAGGGTGTCATAGAGATTATTTGCAGTAATATTAGTGATACGCTGCTGTATTACAATATTGAAATCACACCTAGTCCCTGAATGTTAGATGTAAACACATTTAGAATTTGGACCAGTGTGCCTGTGCACTGTCAATCATCTGGCCAAAGAGGGCATAAAAGAGCTGACATTGGATCATAAATTCAAAGCTGTTTTTAAAAGGGGCCCCCAAAATTTGATTGGCCCAGGGCCCCAAAATTCCTTAAAATGTCCCTGGATCCATAAAAACACGATCTTCTGTACTTGCCTGCACTGACAGACACAAACAATCTAGCACAAATCTGAACAAACATCAAACAGGACTGTACATTTTACCTCTCACACACCCGGCACGCTGCCATGAAAGCAGCAGAATGCGAGCACAACCTGCCCTGAAGGGAATAGAGACACTGCTGTGTTAGTGGCCAGGCGGAGGCAAATGCAGTGCTGCATAGATTCCATTAGTGAAGGCTGGCTTGCCAGGCCCGCAAACCAGTGTTGCTGAGCAAGCAGTCGAGCCACTCCATAGACCCCTGACCCTCCATCTACGTTGAGACATGGGATGGCACAGCCCATGCAAAGCTCCTCCGGCTCTTTCAAAGCACAGGGCGATCTCCGGGCATCTTGTGCAAAGTGAAATTAAACGCGCTCCTTCTACACCCTTCACAGGCGTTGAAAACGGCAGGTCACATGAGTGACGTTTCGAACGTCCTCGACGTCGTATAACTGAGCTAATTGCACAATATTGGCCGGCGGCCGGGTAAGGGGTCCTCATCACATGGGGTGACACCGTGAGTGAGCCTCTGCTTTAAATCGCTACATAAGTCAGGAGATTTATGTAGCGATTTAAAGAAGAAGCTCACTCATGGTGTCACCCCATGGTGATGGTGTCACCCGGTGCGGTCCGCACCCCCCGCACCCCCCTAGTGACGCCACTGCTCTGTCTGAGTCTTATCCAGACTGAGGTGAGTACAGGCTGATCCGGGCTCAGGGCCAGGCTTCAGTGAGTGCAGGCTGATCCGAGCTCAGGGCCAGACTTCAGTGAGTGCAGTCTGATCCGAGCTCAGGGCCAAACTTCAGTGAGTGCAGGTTGATCCGGGTTCAGGGCCAGGCTTCAGTGAGTGCAGGCGGATCTGAACTCAGGCCAGGCTGCAGTGAGTGCAGGCCGGTCCGAGCTCAGGGCCAGGCTTGAGTGAGTGCAGGCTGATCCGGGCTCAGTGCCAGACTTCAGTGAGTGCAGGCTGACACGGGCTCAGTGCCAGACTTCAGTGAGTGTAGGCTGATCCGGGTTCAAGCTAGGCTTCAGCGAGTGCAGGCTGATCCGAACTCAGGGCCAGGCTTGAGTGAGTACAGGCCGATCCGAACACAGGGCCAGGCTTGAGTGAGTACAGGCCGATCCGAGCTCAGGGCCAGGCTTGAGTGAGTACAGGCCGATCCGAGCTCAGGGCCAGGCTTGAGTGAGTGCAGGCTGATCCGGGCTCAGTGCCAGACTTCAGTGAGTGCAGGCTGACACGGGCTCAGTGCCAGACTTCTGTGAGTGTAGGCTGATCCGGGTTCAAGCTAGGCTTCAGCGAGTGCAGGCTGATCCGAACTCAGGGCCAGGCTTGAGTGAGTACAGACCGATCCGAGCTCAGGGCCAGGCTTGAGTGAGTACAGGCCGATCCGAGCTCAGGGCCAGGCTTGAGTTAGTGCAGGCTGATCCGGGCTCAATGCCAGACTTCAGTGAGTGCAGGCTGACACGGGCTCATGGCCAGACTTCAGTGGATGCAGGCTGATCCAGGTTCAGGGCCAGGCTTGAGTGAGTACAGGCTGATCCGAACTCAGGGCCAGGCTTCAGTGAGTGCAGGCTGATCCGAACTCAGGGCCAGGCTTCAGTGAGTGCAGGCTGATCCGAACTCAGGGCCAGGCTTCAGTGAGTGCAGGCTGATCCGGGTTCAGAGCCAGGCTGCAGCGAGTGCAGGAAAATCCAAGGTCAGGGCCAGCCTTCAGTGAGTTCAGTGAGTGCAGGCTGATCCGGGTTCAGGGCCAGGATGCAGTGGGTGCAGGCCTATCTGAGTTCAGGAAAAACCAAAGGTGGTGATGGACGGAGCGTTGACAATACAAACACAACAATTGTTTGCAATTATCTGAGCTCAGGGCCAGGCCGCAGTGAGCGAAAGCTGATCCGAGCTCAGAGCCAGGCTGCAGTGAGGGCTGATACGAGCTCAGGGCCAGAATGCAGCAAGCGCAGGGTGATCTGAGCTCAGGGCAAGGCCGTAGCGATCGCAGGCTGATCCAAGCTCAGAGCCATTGTTCATTGAGGGCTGATCCGAGCTCAGGGCTATTCTTCAGTGAGCGCACGCTGATCTGAGCTCAGGGTCATGCCGCCGGAGTGCAGGCTGATACACGCTCAGGCCCAGGCTTCAGTGAGCGCTGATCCAAGCTCAGAGCCAGGCCGCAGCGAGCCGAGGCTGACCCGAGATCAGGGCCAGGCTGCAGTGAGTGCAGTCCGTACCTGAAGGCGGCAGGCTGCTATGGATTCAGGGTGTATCTGATGGTGTAGTTAGGTCACTGTGACCATAGGGCGCCTCTCTGGTGGTGCCAGGCTGCTATGCATTCAAGTTAAATATTTCATCATTACTAGACTGCAGTGAGTTCAGGATGCGACCGATAGAAGTCATGCTGCAGTTGCTGGAGCTTTTACAGAGGGCATAACCACCTCGCCGTGGCAGTAGACCATGCCAGGCTTCTGTGAGCTGGTGCCAGGCTGCTGAGTCCGGCCTCTGTCTAGCAGTCCAGCCTGGCAGCGTTGCCTGCGGCCTACATTAGGTGGCATCAAACAGGATGCGTTGTGAAGGCCAGGGCCGGTGTGCCCTTGCTGTGCTTGGAGCGAGCCCAGCTGCCTGCAGTGCAGGCTGTAGTGCTGTGGAAACAGCTGGGCGTGGACGCGGTGCAAAGGGGAAACTCCCTCCGCGCGCTGATAAAAGCTGATTACAGACTTACAGTAAAAGTCTACGTCGCGTTTTGTGTGAGAAAGCGAACTCCTTTTACGGCATTAAAGGTGTCGTTTCCCAGCTGCCCTCGCGCTAGGGATCGTTTCACAAATATTGTACAAGTGAATTACGACCGGGAGAAATCTGTGGCATCCGGGTCATGAGATCAGTGGCACGTGCACCCGAGCCCGAGGAGGGCAGGGCGGCGAGCACAGCGCGTGCGTCCGACCCAACGCCAAATGATCATGTATTCTCTGCATTGTGATTTAAGTGTACAGCAGGGGCGTCGTGAACACCCCGCGTTAGCGAGTTCGTGATGGGCTTCTTCTGTCTGCAGTTCGGCAGAAAAGGGCTCTAATTAACGTGAAAGAGTAGTAATGATGTGTAGGTGTGTGATTGAAAGGGGGTTAGAAGAATGCATGGATAAAAGTGTGTATGGATGGATAAGTGAAAGAATGGAAGGGAGGGTGGATGGATGGATGAAAGGGTGAATGCATAGATGAATGAAAGGGAAGGTGGATATATGGATGGATGAAAGGGTGGAAGGATAAGTAAAAGTAAAAAAATGGATGAATGAATGAAAGGGAGGGTGGATGGATGGATGTATAAAAGGGTGAATAGATAGATGTGTGAAAGGGTGGATGGGTGATGAGAAGGGATAGATGGTTTTGTGAAAGGATGAATGGATGGAGTGTAATAGTGGATAGATGGATGGGCAAAAGGATTGAAGAATGGATGGGTGGGTGAAAGGATGGATGAATGGATGAATGGATGGATGGATGGATGGATGGATGGATGGATGGGTGGATGGGTGGGTGGGTGGGTGAAAGGGTGGATGCTGGAGCATAGTGAATCCACAACTTTGGAAGCTAAACTGGGGCGGAGTTCTTGATAGACCTCTTCTCTTTGCAACTTGGCAGACAAAGGGGAGTGAGTGAGTAAAAGGATGGGCGTGTGAGTGAAAGGGTGGGTAGATGGATGGGTGAGTGAAAGGATGGTTGATGGGTAGATTTGTGAATAAATTACTTAAAGGATGCATGAGTGAGACAATGTATGCATTAGGGAAAGGGTGAGGGATGGATGAGTGAAAGGGAGGGTGGTTGAATGGATGAATGAATGTCTGATTGAAAGGGTGGATCGATGAGTGAGTGAAAGGGTGGACTGCTGAGTAAAACAGAGCGTTGATGGATTGATTGATGAGATGAGTGAAAGGGAGGATGGACAGGTGGATAGCATGAAAGGGTGGATGGAAGGAGTGAAAGGGTGGATGGATAAGCAAATGGATGGATGGATGAGTGAAAGGATGGTTGAATTAAAGGATAGATGGATGACCGAAAGGGAGGGTGGATGGATGGATGAGTGAAAGAATGGATGGATGACTGAAAGGGAGGGTGGGTGGATGGATGGACAGATGAGTGAAAGCATGTATGGATGGATGAGTCAGTGGATGGATGAATGGAATGGCAAATGAATGGATGGAGGAGTGGTTGCGTGGAAGGATGAGTGAAAGAATGGATGATTGGCTGGCTGAGTGAAATGAAGGATGGATGGATGTAGTGAAAGGGTAGATGGATGAAAGGTTAGATGGATGGATAACAGAAAGGATGGATGGATGAGTGAAAGGGTGGATGGATGGATGATGGATGGAAGAGCTTGGAGATGGATGCTTTGGTTTGGATATGGATGGGTGGATGAATGGATTGGTGAACGACTGAATGATGGATGAAAGATTGAATGCATGACAGAATATAAAAGTGACATTTTGGATATCAGCAGGTGGATAGAAGGATGAAGTGTTAGATGCATGGATGAAAGAGATGAGAGAGCTCTTCTGAGAACACTTGTGATGTGATGACTAGCTTTGTTTGCTTGGTGCCATAACAGCTTTGGTTCAAAGTGAGGGGTATTTTAATTTTCTGGCTACTCCCTTGGTGTACAGCGTTGTGATTCGGAGTCCCCGCACTAAGTGGATGAAAGAAATAACTGAAATATACATGTCCATCCCTCGATGTCCCTCAAGGGCTCCAGTGACCGAGCTCCTGCCCAGTCTGGTAGTTCAAGTGGTGTAAATATATCAATGCACAAGTGCACTGGCTTCAGTGCAGTATGTTATGGGGCATATTTATTACTGAGTTGCGTTGCCCTTGTGCCATGCAAGAGGGCACATGAGCAATGAAACGACTAATGCAGACTACACCTTGTGTGGCCCTGCATAGCTTGAAAAATCTAGAGTAACGCAACGCAGCACAAATTGCTGCTTTGCCTTTCTCTGCCCCATGGAGACGATCTATGGGTGAAGCATTAGCGTAGCATGGGTGTTCTCACGCATCCACATGGATTTGGGCGCATTCTCAGATTTACCAATACTGGTAGGCCTGGGAATGCGTCAAAATGTTACATCTTCCCAGGTGAAATGAAAGTAGGAGAAATATCTTTATTTCTCCAACTTTTATTCTCTTTCCATGTATGCTGCATTTTGCAGCACACATAGAAAGAGGAAAATGCCTCTGATGGTTGTTTTTGTCAGGAATGTGTCCCATCCTGCACAAAAATAATCCTGCCTGCAACGCAGACCTCTTGCACCATGGCACCAGTCACCCGCATTGAGAGGCACAAACAAGTTTGTAGAACCTCAGAAGGCCATATAAGTTACATACGCGTCAATGGATACAGCCAATCCCTTTCTCCAGATCCGCATGGAGTAAGGAGAGTGAAAGGTTATACTACCTGTTCTCCCTCCAGGCACAGTATCCTAGGTACTAGGCCTGCATTGGTTACACCACGCACTGTCGGTTGCTTGACTCTTCAGTGGTACTTCGGGTGAGCAGTCAATTCCTAATGATGGTGCTGGTCTATGGGATGGAACAAAATCCAACATATCCCAGTGATCACAATCAGTAAAGGCCACTCTCCATTCAGAGGCAAATACATCTTTATTATACACAGAAGTTAATAGAATATTTAAATCAAAAATCACTGGTGAAAACAAAAGGCATTGAGATTAAACGATTTGTGCAATAGGGCCCTAATTTTAACACGATAAAAGGTGATATGCAGTGGCGGCTTGCTGAGGGAGTGCTTCAGGGCAGTTGGGCGGGGCGGGTGAGGGGCAGGGTGGGGGGTTAGTGGAGTAAGGTAAGTAATTAAATAAATAAAACAATTTACCTTGCGCGCGCTGCATCGCCACCTCGGCGATGCAGCGCGTGCAAGGTAAATTTTTTATTTATTTAATTACTTAGTTTACTCTGTTCTGCTCTACTTAGTGAAGGGGACACTGTTCCTTTAAAGACAGACTTCACAAAAACTCAGAGTTCCTTGATCTCTAAGTCGATGCAAAAACCCCAGGCTTCAGATGTCACTACTATTGTTTAATAGGAACAATACCATCAAGGGGTCCGTGCAGAAAGGATGACATACACAGTGGAATAAGATGTCTGTCACATAAACAAAAGCACACACAGCAGGTCTGCAGTGATGTCTGCGGCAGCAGAAGCAAATGTTCATGATATCAAAGTCTGTGGAACAAAAAGAGACTTCTACAAGCATACAAGGATTTCTGGATTTTGGTACCCACAGTGATCTAGATTCTCCGGGCCACAAACTATGCGTAAACTGGGAGGTATCTCAAAGACTGTTTGAGGCTCTTTTTGTGCCTCTGTGCTGGCTGGAGATGCTTGAGCTGAGGGTTAGGCTTGGGGGGCACCTGGATTACCAGGCCACTATCATAGTGTCCTTTGGTTTCAGTCAGGAGTTCCTTAAGCAGGGAAAGGTGTAGCGCAGCAGCCAGAGTGGCTGACTCCGGAACGTGGGGTTCACGGTTCAATCGCCGGCGCCAGCTCAGCTCAGCATCACGAGACTCTGGTCAGTAGCTCTCTTAGTCCACCCAATGGCCCCCAGCACCTTGAAGCCCTTAAGGGGGTAATATGATCACGCTTTACAAATAGGAATTATTATTATTGAGCCCCTCGGAGTAGGTTTGGGGGGTTCCTTGGTTGACCATCACCTCTTTGTTAGGGAAAAGGGCCCAATGACACTTTAGAGGCTGACGCCTTTCACTCAAGGGCCCTCTGTATCTTGGGGTGCACTACTCAGATAGGAGATTTTGGGTCCCAATTAGTACCAGTCAAAGCCTGCAATGACTGTGAAGTCTGTATATATGTATATTACTTCTTTTACATTCCCGAGCTGTCCTCATGTCCCATATTACAGAATGCGAATGGTACATTACAGTGTTCTATAAACATTTTAAAATAGTTTTAAATTCTACATTCATTTTGGTCTCACGTTGGTAATGTTTCCTTACCCTTGAAGTTACTGGTCTAGGTATATTACCTGCAAAGGGGGAGTGGTAATGTGGAATTCTTTGCAAAAGCAATATTATTACTTGGGCTGAAACCACTTATCTTATTAAAATGGAAGAAGGTGATTTCTAAGAAAGTAGACTGTGTTGTTTCAACGTCTCCTTGTGACATTGTCTTCAGCAAAGCGAGACATGAATAAGATATCAATAATGGTGTTTTAGAGGAGGAGCTTGGCGGGCATCCGTGATGGCCGCGTGAGCACAGCGCTCTCCGGACCCCCGCCACTCCCGGCATGATATCCTGAACATATCCTGACTCTTCACGAGGATTTGTGTAGAGGACGCTGGGCTGATCTTCCTGGGATTTTTGGAATTTGATTTGGACCCGGGGCGCCGAAGATACGACGACTCGAACTTTCGGGGTCCGCCCTTGAGGTGCGCCCGGGACTGAGTGCGGCACAGTGGCCGTCTTGGAGTTGAACAACAGCGGCAGGGGGATTGGACTTGTGGGTCCCCCTCTTAAGTTTCGGTTTCAATTCTGCTTCAGACTGAGACAACTGGCAGGGGAATCTGGCCTTTGCTGGGTCCGGCGCACGAGACGGCTGTCGGGCCTTTGACTAGCTTCTTCTCCTTCCAGGCTAATTCACTCCTAGTGGTACCCTCGCCGCTGCTTTTTGGTCCCGACGCCCTACTTTCCTGCGGCCATTTCCATCGGGTCGAGTGAGTCTCCTGGTGACGCAGTCTCCGACATGGCGGGCAGAGGGGACCGAGAGACTCGGAAGACCAAGACGCCCCTGCGTGGGGGCCCGGTCCAGTCCAATGTTATGGACCGTTACACCCATTCGAAGGGGTCCCCTGGAGCCGCCCTGCCTGGCCCAAGTGTGGTTGACCACATTGTGGACGCGTCAACGGAGCCGTCCTTGCAGGACATCATGGGCGCCATTTCTGGCATGAAGGAAACAATAGGCCAACAGTATGAAGCTTTGGCCCACAAAATCGACACCGTGGCCATTGATGTGAACTTGATTCGGGCCGACCTGTCTAAAACCAATGAGAAGGTGAAGTCATTGGATCTCAAGTCATCCAGCCTCACGGCAGACGTCTCGGAGATACAGACGGAGATTGGTAATCTCCGTAGGGTGAACGATTTCATGACCCGGCGCCTGGAGGACTTTGAGAACAGGGCACGTCGCTGTAATGTGCGTGTGGTTGGCGTTCCGGAGAATCCGGACCCGCACTCTGTTGATCTCCTGGTCGAGGACCTGATCCAGAACTACCTCTCTCCGTCTGGGTTGAGTAAATTCTTTGCAGTGGAACGTGCCCATCGTGTTCCGGGAGGCCAGGGTAAGCCGGGCGCCCCGCCGAGGCCTATTGTTGCGAAACTCTTCCACTATAGGGATCGGGACGCTATCCTGCAGGCATCGCGCGTGAAGGGCCCGGTGGCCTTTGAGAATGCCACGGTGAACTTTTACCCGGACTTTTCTCAACAGGTGCAGAAACAGCATATGGGCTTCCGTGGAGTCAAGAAGCGCCTCCGGGACATGGGATTGCGCTATGCTATGCTTTTTCCGACCAGGCTGCGAGTTGAGTACAATGACCGAACCTTTTTCTTTGATCGGCCTGATTCAGTGAATGACTGGCTGGACTCTCTGCCGGACCGACCTCCTGCGACTGAGCCCGCCGACCACCCGGGTGGTGCTGAGGGTGGTGTAGAGAGCTGAACTACTTGTCTATGCCCGGGTCTTCGTGTAGAGTAACTTCTTCTGGGATTTTATGCCTAAGTACCTCTACTGTCTGTGTATTCTCCTCATTATTTGTCTTGATCGGGGTGGCGGGTGGGCCAGGGCCTTTCCTCCTCCGGGGTCTTTTTGTAGAATGGGGGTTCTTGGGCGACAGGCACACTGCATGTTGGGGTGGCTTTTTAGCTTCTTGCAGGGGTGCAGGGTGGGGGGTGTTTCCTTGATTGTTGGGGGGTGGGTGGATGGGAAGTTTGATGTTTGTGTTTTGTTTTATCAAGGCGATTCTATCTTGCTAATGATGTTTTTGATGTCATGCTCATTGGGGGGGTTTCGGCGTTGCTGTGTGGGGTGGGGGTAGCGGGTTGAGGTTTATTTCGTGGAATGTCAATGGTCTGGGGGATCGTATTAAGCGGGGTGTGGTGTTGCGATGTCTACGACGTTTGTCTCCGGATATTGTTTTTCTACAGGAGACTCATTTGGTGGGCAATACATGTCGTGCAATGAATAGGTGGGGCTATCGCCTCGCCGCACACTCGGGGTTTACCACGGGTTCCAGGGGGGTGGGTATCCTTGTTCGGGCTTCCCTCCCCCTGGCTATTGATGATGTGATCCTTGATGATCGGGGGCGTTACCTTTTCCGATCTGGGCCGGGTGTTGTTGAACCTCCCTGATAGTACTCTTTTCATAGCAGGGGACTTTAATTCTGTGTTCTCCGGTCTACGCGATCGTCACCCCCCTAGGGAGACTCCTTCGGCCCAACAGTGGCTGGGCGGGTTTCTGGATACGTTTGGCTTGGTGGATTGCTGGAGGCTTATGCACCCTACTCAGCTTCAATACACTTTCCATTCTGGGGCCCATGGGAGTTTGTCTAGACTGGATTATTTCCTGATGCCTGCGGCGCAGTCCCCGGCGGTTCGCGAGATTAGACACCTCCCCCGGGGCATCTCTGATCATTCACCGCTCTGGCTTTGTTTTGAGGTGGGGGTGGAGGCGGCGGGTCGGGTGGCTCCTATCAACCCATGGTACCTCACCTCCCCCGAGACCCGCAGTCTCTTGATTAAGTCTTTGGACAACTATTTTCTAGACAACGAGGGGTCCGTCTCCTCTGCGATATCCCTGTGGGAGGCCTTGAAGACAGTGATTCGTGGGCAGGCCCTTTCCCTTATTGCTGAATCTAAAAAGGCGAGGAATCGGGAGGTGGTGGACCTTGAGAGGGAGATTGCTGAGATAGAGGCTGACCTGGAGTCGGATGTTACACCTGGTAAACTCCACGCCCTGGGTCTGAAACAATTTGCTTATAGATCTTTGGTTACAGATGCGGCTAAACTGATGTTTCGAGAGCAACAGGGTCGCTTGTATGATGTGGGGGACAAAGCGGGTAAGTTGCTGGCATGGTTGGATAAGAAGGAGAGGGCGAATCGTGTGGTGCCTGTGATTCAGACTTTGAGTGGTGTGAGAGTGACCGACCCGGTTGGAATAGTTGAATGTTTTGCGGACTATTTTCGTGTGGTTTGTTCCCCTGTGTCTGAACGGGATGTTGATGACTCTCGCCTTTTGTTGCGTGATATAGCTCTGCCCAGTGTTTCCGATTTAGAACGAGTCTCTTTGGAGTCCCCTTTCACTACGGACGAGATAGCGACGGCCATTCGCTCACTCCGTTCGGGCAAAGCTTTGGGCCCGAATGGATTGCCAATTGAATTGTACAAGCTACGTCCTGATAAGGTGGCGCCTTATCTTCGCACCATGTTTTTGGAATCCCGGGAGCGGGGTATTCTCCCATATGATCAGCGTCTGGCTACGATTGTTGTTATTCCCAAAGAAGGTAAACCTCGGGACCTTTGTTCGTCTTATAGGCCCATTTCCCTGTTGAATGTTGAACCCAAGGTTCTGGCTAAGCTTCTGGCTACCCGCCTCTTGACGGTCATCGGTGGCTTGGTTCATCCGGATCAATCCGGATTTATCCCGCATCGCAACACGGCTCTTAACCTACGTCGTCTCCACGGTGCTGTTGCGAGGGCGGGGCTTCTGACGGAGCCGGCCATTTTGGCTTCGCTAGACGCTTCGATGGCCTTTGATACGGTAGAGTGGCCCTATCTTTGGGCAGCTCTTGAGAAATTTGGTTTCGGACCTGAGTTTATTGGTTGGGTGAAATTGTTGTACGCCGAACCCTTGGCACAGGTAGTGGTTAACGGTCGGGTTTCTGTCCCCTTCTGCCTTGGTAAAGGGACCCGTCAGGGATGCCCCTTGTCTCCGTTGCTTTTCGCGCTTGCCCTGGAACTGTTAGCTGCGTGGCTTCGATGGGAACCTTCACTCAAAGGGATCCGTTGGTCACCGGATTTTGAAGACCGCGTCTCGCTTTACGCGGATGACATTCTTCTGTATCTTACTTCCCCGCGTAAATCTTTAAATGTCTTATTTGACGTTCTTACTTCGTTTGGTGCTAACTCAGGTCTGGTTATTAATTGGGCTAAGTCCTGTGTGTATGTTCTCTCGGGTGTTTTGCCCCCATTACCGGACTGATTTCCTATCCAGGTTGTCCAGTCTGGCTTCAAGTATTTGGGGATCTTTATTACGCTGGACTCTTCACTCCGGTTCGAGCGTAATCTCCTCCCCCCACTTCTTAGACTACGACTGGATGTGGCCCGCTGGCGTAAACTACCCCTGTCTCCTCTGGGCAGGGCTGCCCTTTTTAAAATGATGTCTTTGCCACGATTCCTATACGCACTTCAAAATTCTTTTGACGACGTTCCCGCTACCTATTTCCGAGAGATCGAGAGTCTTCAAAGGCAACTGATCTGGGACGGGCGTCCACGTATCGCCCTTGCGAAACTTACTATCCCTTGGTACGACGGGGGCATGGCGCTCCCCGATATCAAGAGATATTATTGGGCGACCCAGCTGTCTGCCATTAATCACGCAATGTATTCCCCGGGTCGAGATCCGGCCTTTGAGATGGATAGACTCCAGATGCCGGGAGGGGATTTTAATAGAGCGCTTTATTCCAGATCGGCTGGGCGCCATCTTACGGGCCCGTCCAGGACCGCAGTCAATGTGTGGCGCGCCGCGAATGTGAGTTTGGGATGGGAGAATCGACTGACAATGGCGACTCCGCTTTATGCTTCCGAACGTTTGGGATGTCTCTGGTCTACTAAGGGCTTTGACCGCTGGGATATGATTGGGATATGTAAAGTGGGTGATGTCTGTGTGAAGGGTAGAGTGAAGTCTTTCCAGGCCCTTAAGGCCGAATATGACTTGAGTGATAGAGAGTTTTTTCGATATCTGCAGGTCCAGCATGCTCTGGCCTCAGTTCTGACTCCTGATGTGACCCTACCCGAGTCCTCCCCCCTTGAGGATCGCATACTGGATGGACACCTGCCCGATAGCACTATCTCCCTGATTTATAAGAAACTGATTAATAATCGCGCTGACTTACTGCTCCGACTTAGGGAGGTTTGGGTCGGTGATGGGTTGGACTTGGATGACGAGGACTGGCAGTCGGCACTCTCTTCTCCGAAAGAGGTCGCCATCCCCGCCCGTCTTCGTTTGGTTCAACTTAAGATCCTCCACCGGGTGTATGTAACTGGTCCGCGTTTGGTAGTAATGGGTTTTTCCCCGGATGGCTTATGCAAACGTGGTTGTGGGATGAGTGCTACATTTCTGCATATTCTTTGGGAGTGCCCGGTGGTAGCAGCCTACTGGATTGATGTGCTTGCGGTGATGACTGTTGTGACTGGTATTACCCTGCGGCCTGAGGCCCGACGATGCCTGTTGAATGTGTGGGAACCCACCGACTATTCTGTGGCCCAGACCAGATGGGCGACCTTGGGATACATGGTCGCGAAGCGGGACATTGCGCAGCTCTGGCGCGCGTCCAGACCTCCCGACGTCTCTGTGTGGGAGGATAACATGGACTGGTCCATGTTCAGAGAGAAGACCGTCTATGTAGCTAGGGGCAGACCCAGGGCGTGGACGACGATTTGGGGTCAGTGGAACGAATATCGTGGAGACATTTGTACCCCTCCCTTGGTTGACACTCCCGATGTTGCCCTATCTCCCTAGGCTGGCTTTCCCGAAATTTTTCATACTGTTCTAGGATTTTCCTGTCCTCCCCGCTGTCCCCCCCCCCAGCCTTGCCGAGTCCCATTGATTGTGCTTTCGTCTTCCTGATTAGTGGTTTTCCCCTCCGCCTTCTGGGCTGACCTTGATTAATGTGCATTCGCCTTGTTTAGAGTTTGTTGTTGTTTTTTATGTTTAATACAGAAAATTGTTATGTCCTGTCCTATGTTTTGAGCAATACTTGGTATCTGATTTGTGCCTGGCCGCGGAAGTGATCGTTTGCTTCTTCTGTTGTGCATTGCTATTAGCGGCCAGCCCGTGTGGTAGTAGGCCCATCTTTGTACTTTTTATTTGATGCTCAATAAAAGTTTTTAACCAAAAAAAAAATACAAAAAAAAATGGTGTTTTAAGTAACTCACTCTTATTTCATAAATGTCACATTTGTATCCAGTCTACCAAATGTATACTGTTGTCAGGTTACAAACAATGCCCACCAGAGAGACCTTGCTTTCCCTGGCAACCACGCTCAGATGCCAAGCTACCTTTGTCTTTTCCTAAATGCTGGTGATCCTTGCTTTGATTGCGGTAATTACCTTGCTTATTAGCCTAATAAGTGAATGCCAGGTCCCCTCGTCAGTCAAGCTGGAGCTAGTCCATGGTCTAGGGTTACATCCCTGAGACAGAAAGAAGACCTTTCACCCTCCCAACAAAGAAACCTTAGCCAGGAGAGGCCTCTTGCAGGGGAAGGCTCACAGAAGGCATTTTTAAGAAGACAGTTATCACTTATTTATTTATTTATTTATAAAGTTTTATCTAGCGCTAGCTAGACGCGTGGGTATCAGAGCGCTCTACAAACACAAAGGAAAAGAAAAAGTTGCACTACATCACAGGACATGAGGATATATATGAGTACTCAAGTGACATCAACCAACTGTCCCAAACGCTAGGTGATGTCACTCTGCTATAATAGCCGGTGGAGTCATCAGCAGTTGACCTCACAAAGATAGAAAACTGCATCAACGAAGCCAGTTTTTGGTTTAGAGCGCCAAGTCCATGTTCCATTCAAGGCTTCCTGCCTAGCAGCTACAGTGCATCCAAAGCCAAGAGAGATGTCCAGCAGAAAAGCAACACCCTCACTGCTGCCCCCCCCACCCCACCTCCCCCCCCCACCCCTCAGTTCCTGGAATATAAGATGCATTTTCACGTTCTTTGTTCCCTGGGTTCAGGATATTATTAACTTGGCACATGCCATGCAGTGCTCACCCACTGCGTGCTGTGGCACACTCTCATCTTGTTACCACTTCTTAAGGCTCTTTACAAGCTTATTGGGGTTGAGAGCTAGCTATATCCAGAATACCATAAAGAAAGTTTTAACACAACATTGAAACTTTTTGATATGAGCAAAAGTTTCCTGAGCTAGCAGCCGACTGACCAAACAGACCGGGGACTCAACAGCGATTAATCGAGGATATTGCGGCAAAACGGACAAATGTTTTTACGGACATAATGAGTATTATGGTAGCATAGCATCATGGCTAATACAATGGAAACATACTAATAGAGAGGACACCCCACTTTTGATATGCCTTGAAAAAGCCCCGGTTTGCAGGCCAGGGGTGAAACATGTGTTGGCTGATCCGTTTTGTAAAGCAGTTTTCCTATAAACACAGCAAGAATTAAAGAATGCCTGGAAAAAATACAAAATAACATTGGAAGTTCGTGATATTGAAAAAAGAAACAAATGTATTGAAATTGAATTCTTACATTTACTGTTTTGCCTTTTGCTCAGGAAACTTTTGCACATATCCATAATTTATTGGGTAAGGGGTTCCCCACTGCCTAGAGCAACAGAAACGAGATTGAAACGTTTGAAGAATGGAGGACAGCTTCTGGATCCTAATACCCCTTGTTCTTTCATTGCCAAACTTTTTGATATGCACCCAAAAAGCTAGGGCAAAATCTCACTATCTGAACAAGCCTTGGCAATGCCAATAGGTCTGGCTTTAAAAGGAATTTTGCATGGTAATGTGAAACATTACAAGTAAATAGTATGGGAATGGATATGTGTCTGTGTGGAAGAAAAGAACTGTAGAATAATATTGGTGTCGGTTAAAAGTTCACACGACAGTTGCTCTGTTAGGCCAGACCTAAAAGTCCATGTAGGTTAATGACTGCCCTCCTCCCATCTGTGCTGTGGCCAGAGAAAAAACAACATAAATGAGCTAGTTATCTAAGACCCTCTAAGAGTATTCCAATACCATGTGTGTGTCCTTGAAAGTTCAAGCTTAGGAAGCTCGATAAATAAACAAAATGATCATAGCTGCTGAAGGAAGAGCACTAGTTTGTGAGAGTACTTCTGTCCAATAAAAACATCTACTCCTACCTCACGACATGTAGGTGCAGCCAATGCCACTCTAGTGATACTGATTTAATTGTCTGGAGATAGAGCCGCAGTCAAGCCATACCGTAAAAAGAGGACGTTTGCAGCCTCTCTGCCCTCTTTGTCTCCTGCTACAAGCTTTTGCTGTTCTTTCCAAGTCTCCAGTTCCAAGGAAAGTTACTGTAGCAGTCTGCCAACTTTTCTTCAAGCATTAGTTATGCAGCAGAACCTTTCCACGCTTGGAACCTTTCATCGGCTTCAAGTTTGCTTGACTGTAGACTGCTGTCAAAGCTATCTAAGTTTGTGGAACTCAACTCGCCAGTATGCTGCCTGTCCTTAGTTAACAGATGGTTTTCTCACTCCAAAAAATGTATGGCCTTATTTAGAGTTTGGTGGACGGGATACTCTGTCAAAAAGTGTTGGATATCTCATCCGTCATATTACATGTGCCACAGGCTATATCCACTTGTAATACAGCGGACGAGATATCGGCCACAGTTGTGTGGCAGTAACCAGTCTACCTAAGTCTAATAAGGCCCTAAGTCAGAAGGTAATTTGTCATACTGGGCCAACCACGTGCATTTACTGTTCATCCTTCCTCCTACCCAGGTTCCCACTAAAGGACCCACAAAGGGATTGCACTACATATTCTAAAGCTTATCTTCACTACAGACGGCAACGATTTTACAAGGATATCTCTGATACCAGGAGCTATCATTAGGTTTAACAGTAAAACCTGTAGTTAGCGTTTTACTGCAGTTTTTCGTAAAACTTTATTTTTGGGGGATGTGCTGGGCCCTAGCTAAAATAAAAAAATTGTCAGAAATAAAAAAAAAAAATTGTTTTAAAAAGCATACATTGCCACAGGAGTGAACAGCACTGAAGGGAACTACTTTGTATGCAGATGTGCTCCTTGTGAAAGAGCAGAACACAAGGCTTGCTATCAACCTTAATAAATAAGTATGTCACACATATAGTTTTAGTAAAATCAAAAGGCTTTGGCTAACGCTAGACCTAAAATGTGTTTTTTAAAAAGGGAGTCTCTCTTCAAAAAAAGTAAAGTTGGCAGGTATGTCTCCAGGAAAGCATGGTAGCTGTTGTCTTCAAACGTCCTTCAGTTGCCCACTTCTTCCCCATAGTCACTGTGCAGACATAAATCATGGGCCAAGGAATAACATTTAGCAGGAGAGACGAGGCACCCTCTCCGCACTGTCGCAAGTGAAGCTCCCTTTGTGGTGAAGGAAGGTTAGATCTTGGAGGATTTTCCTTACAGGGAGCCTTGCTTTCGGTACAAGTGGCGCCTCAAAACTCAAGTGACCTGAGGAGGAAATGGGCCTTGACTGCCAGAGCCCCCCACCTTGGAATTTGAGAACCAGGTTCAAGTCCTGGTGTCCAGGGTAGGTAAAAAAGGCTGAGCACCAAAATAAAAGTGACCTCTATTAGTGAATTTGAGAATTAGATACCTAAAAAAAAGTTGCTCCGGTTTGTAAATTGGTGCAATTTTGAACTTGTAAAGACAGGCTCTTTAAATGTTTTGCAAGCGATGGAAGACTGCATGGTTTTGATCTTTCTGCAGGCAATGTTTGTTTTAATATCAGAGAAATCAGGACCAAAACTGACAGAGCAGACTAAAAAAACAGGTCCACAACCAGCCCAAAAGCCGGCCCACACACCAACCTATCAGATTAGCCAGTTGGGATCTGCCTGGATGGCTCATAGGACGGTACGACCCTGCCTGTCAGCTCAACATCCTGAGATTCTAGGCAAATCGTGTAATGTCCTGTTGCCAAAACAAAAATCATGCATCTGACCTTGGCCCAGATTCTGAAAGGCTCAGCGTCGGATTAGCATTAATTTTTTTATGATAACTCGACGCTAAATCCGTTTTGGGATTCACAAACCAACGTAAATAAATATTTGCATTGGTTTGTATGGAAAAGTAAGCCAAAGAAATATGAAATGCTGCTTTGCATTTCTTTGCATTAAGGGGGCGTTACATGGCCGTTTCCATGCAACCACTCATGCTTTTTGATGCCAAACCCAGTTCACTAAAATGAGTGGAAAGGATTTAGCACCCGAAATTTATGCCGCTGAAAAGCAGCCGTTAAACATAGAAATGTTTTCATTTCTCCGTGCTGTGCTAGATTGCATGCATGCTGCACTGTGCAGCACACATACAAAGTAGGAAATGCTTTTGGACATGTCTAGGCATAGTATTTTGTACAGGAAGGATACCATTCCTTTCAAAACATAGGTTAGACTCAGGCCCTCTTAGGAGGCTGCGCTGCGTAACAGTGTTCAGAATCTGGACCCCTGTGTAATGTAATCTTTTGCTTACGTAAAGTGCTCTAATGTCCTCAGAACACGTTCAACCTATATAGGGTGCATACAACTTCTTTTAAATAAACCTGTGCATTGCCCAAATTACATGTATTGGTGGCCAGAAACTGCAGTGAAGGGGGCCCTAAAGCGGTGTGTGTGTGAAATGGCACCGGGCCATAGCCCATAGGGCAGTCCTTCAATACCATGAGGCATTGGAATACCTGGGGTACACTGCACAGCCAGAGCGGCTTTAGGCCTTGGATGACATGGAACTAAAGCCAGACAAGTCTGTTGGTACAGTGAATACCCCAGGGGCAACTGAGAGTGACTACCACCAGGGACCTGTCGAGGGGCCTACACGTGTCCTGTATGCAGTGCTAAATTTATTAAAGATAGAGACCTGGAGCCGAATCTCTGCTCAGAAGCAGGTGGCCGGTGCAGTTTAATTTCGTGGCACCAGGGCACAAGTCCTAAAAAAAGAAGTCGGGTGATGCTGACCTCACGACAGGAAGTAACGTCACGAAAGGTGGCTTGCACCACCAGACTCATTGCCTCCCCTCGCGCACCCCTTAGATGCGAATGCATCAGAGAAGCCAGCGCATGAGCAGCGTTCTGAATGAGCTCCGATCTAGCCCCAGAGAGGCCAAAGAGTGAATGTGTGGTGGCTCCATTTGCTCCAGTTATCGAGCTCCCAGTAAAATAAGTGGGGGGACGCTGTCCACCCGCGTGGTACCCCGACTTCAGCCCTGCGTGGCACCAAATACAAAGGCTGGTGGTCTTTTATCCACTACCAGACACTTCGTGGCCCCTTCTTTCACCTTACTGGTTCCTGCTTTCTCCCTTTGAGAAGGGTTTGACGTCTTTCTCTTCCTCCTCTTTCCGATCTGTATGCCTTAACCTATCTTGGACTCGACAAATATTTAATGGGAAAAAGTGCCACCGGCAAACTCCAGCTCAAATTAAGCACTGCCTGTATAAGGTGACTTCACCGCCGAGAGAGCCGGCGGTGGCAGCCTTCCATGAGCGGAGGCAGGGCCGGGATAAGATCTGTTTTATGCACAGCATGAGAACGCGAGCACTGGCTGTTTCATGTCCCAGCCCTGACATGTTTATTTGGTGAACGTGTGATAGATGCGTCCGAGAGCCTCAGTTAGAAAAGCATCTCCTATCATGGAACGGCTGGTGCAAAATGCAATTTTCGCTTAATCATCCCCCTGGCTCCCCAGGCACCGAGGCGTCGAGCTCAGCACGCAGTGGACGCGTCTCTTTATAAGTATAAGACGCAAGGCACCCCCCCAGCTGTCTGTGCGCGCGAGCTCGATAGTATCTGCCTCAGAAGTGGGAACTCTTTGCCAGTCTGAGTAGAATGGGGTCCAGGACCGGGGAGGGGGGGTGGGGGTCGATGGAGAGACAGGGCCCACAGGGTGGGCCGCTCCTTGTTGCTGGGAGTCCGCCGTAATCTGAAGAACAGAGAGCGGAATGCGAAGGGCAGGGCTTCCGCCTCCACCCTCAGACTATTCGGGAGAATTAATGTGCGAATCCGACTCAAAGGAGGCCTGAATGAAGCAAAGAGGCCTTGTATTGGAGTGAAGCCAAGGCGGGCGGATGATTTAAAGAGCAGCAGCACAGAGGTCCTCGGAGGGCTGGACCGCCTCCTATCTCTGAGGCTCTGATTCCCAGGAACTCCATTTTAGGTTTGGCTTCAGCAAAGACCTTTCGATTTTAGTAAAGCTATATGGGGCTTATTTACAAGTCTCTTGTGCCGCCAGTGCGTCACTTTTAATATGGGAAAAAGTGACACACTGGCGGCTGAAGGAGCCTGTAAGTAAGCCGATATATATATATTTTTTTTTTTGGGTCACTGAAAAAAACATAGGTTTCAGGAGCGTTATAGTTAGTTGGACATTTCACTCATACAAAGCCAGAGAAATTCCCACGGTATAGTTAGTTCAGCTAACTATAATTCCCACGCCCGCAATGCACTGCTGACGACGTCACATATTACATCACTCATGACATGGTCAGTGACATCACTCATGACATCACTGAAACCTCTGTTTTTTTCAGTGAATTTCAAAGGTTTTTTAAATGCTAATTTCAAACTGTAACGTGCCAGAAACCTATGTTTTTTTTTGTCAATTTCTAAGGTTTTTTAAATGCTAGTTTCTAACTATGCCTACAGAGGTAGGACATGTGAAGAAAGAAGAAAAAACACACAGAAAGAAGCAAAAGAAATGCAGAAAGAAACAACAGAAGTCCACAAAGATGAAGAAAGGTGCAGGAATAAGCAAGACGTGCAGAAAGAACAAACAGAAGAGCGGAAAGAGGCCGTGTTGCAAAATCATCCTGTGCCCATGTGAGAAAGTGCCATCTTTCTTGCATTAATATGCCCCCACATTTTGCTGAACTGCTGATGTGCTTTGACTGAGTGTACCCTGCGCTCCAACCAACCAGGTGCCCAGGGCCTGTGTTCCTTCCCTAAAAACTGTGTTGAAACTAAAACCCCATTGGCATCTCTGGCCACCTATCAGCCCCTAGTAAATGGTACCCTAGGTACCCAGGGCATGGTGACTAGAGAAGGCCCCTAAGGGCTGCAGCATTTATTGTGGGCCACTCTTAGAGGCCCTGTACCCTGACACCCACACACTGCCTTTGCAAGCTGAGTGTCTCAGTACAGAACTAAACAGAGAGTCAACATGGCACACATCCCTGTGTGCCATGCCCACAAACCCACTGCCCTGGCCTACATCAGTCACCCCTCTAGCTAGGTGCTCTATGCCAGTGGTGTGGGCACAGGTGCATGAGCCCTGTGCCCCTACAGTACCCAAGGCCATTCTTGGGCACTGTAAGTACAGTCCTGCCATTAAGAGTATATGGTATTGGGAGGTCATCATTACGAACTTCACAGCAGCATGATGGCTTCACTGAAGACTGAGAAGTTTGGTATCAAACTTCTCAGCACATTAAACCCGCACTGATGCCAGTGTGAGATTTAATGTAAAATGCACCAGAGAGCATCTTAGAGTTGCCCCCTGAAACCTAACCTACAATCCACGTCTGGACTGAGAGGCTGCCTAGGCTGCCGCACAGCAGACATGTTGCTGGACCCCTGGGTGGAGAGCCCCCGCTCTCCTGGGCCTGCAACAATGCACATCCTGGGCAAGGTGCTAGGTGTTGGACAGGCCCCACGAAGGGCTCGCTCCCTCCCTGCATGACAGGGCCCAGACACCGGCTCTCCGGGGGCTACCCGCAGAAGCAACCCGCAACCCGTCCCCTCCGGGACGCCTGCTCCCGGATGTCTCTGTGTCACGGGCCCGGGCCCCCGTCAGCCCCATTGCCCGGCCCAGCCGCCATCTTGGACACTGCACCACGCGGCCGCGTGGCCTCAGCTCGACCCCAACCCTGGACCTGGCCAGGCCCCGCCATCCCGGCACCACCATCCACCCAGGAGGTGAACGGACCACTTGGCAGGCTAATGGGAGAAAGAAGTGTCGATGGTTCTCCCCCCGCCAGGTGCCAATCGCCCCCAGCCTCCCCGGGTGCTGGCTCCACCCCCCTGCTGGGTGTCTGGACTCCCTCATCCCGGACCTCCGGACCTCCCAGTGCGAGGGTCCGGACATCAAAGGGCGCCAGACCTATAACTGAGGCAGCCCCAGAGCAGGAGGGCAGTTGTATCCTGGAGTCGAGAAACACCGAGAAGAACTCATCCTTGACGGACTGCTGGCGCTGCCGCAGCCCTGCCTTGTGAACTATCGCCCTGCCTGCTGGCGCTGCCGCGGCCTTCTGCAACCTTCATCCTCGTGGGACCTGCTGGCGCTGCCGCGGCCCGTTGTAACCGTCATCCTCGTTGGGACCTGCTGGCGCTGCCGCGGCCCGTTGCCATCTACGACCTCTTCGGGACCTGCTGGCGCTGCCGCGGTCCGACCCGTCCGAACACCGAGCTCGAGGATTGTGAGCTACCGCCGTTTCACCTCAGTACCAGTCGGTACCAAGACTGTCCCGCTACCCCCTTTCCCTACTAGAGACTAGAATTGAGAGGATCATCGTGTCCTGACCTCCTTGTATCGTACTACCTTACTTCCAGAACTGCCTATAAAAGGTGTTAATCTGATCTTCGTGTGGTGTCCATCTGTGGGGGGGGGAGTTACTTGTCTGTACGATCGCTGGAGATGGCCCTCACCGGAGGCCTCTCCCCTTGTGCTCGGCCGACCCTCCAGGTCCCCGTCTAACACTAGGTCTCCTCCCCCCGGATGGGCAGGGGGGCGCTTCAAGGCCTGCCGCCTCTGTGAGCTTCTCCAAACCATTTGCTGCAACCAGCAACTGGCCCCCACCAGTTCTGACCCCCACTCTGGTGGGAAGACTGGTGGGAAAAACTATGTCAGGAAGGGGGGGGTGCCAGCCTGTGCCAACCCCACCCCTCAGGTGAGAGAGGCGAGGTGAAGCATGACCCCGGGCTCTGGCCATCTTGAAGATGGGGAGCCCTGCTCAATCACAACTAGGTTCCTGCCCCCCTCCCACAGGAGAGGAGCACACTAGGGGGTGTACCCACCCCAGGACAGGGACCAATTGGTCCCTGCCCTTGCCCTACCTGTAACGCCCCTAAATGCAGTATTTAGGTGCTCCCTGAACCTTCCTTCCTTCGATCCCGATACGAAAAGAAGAAAGAAGATCAAGAAGACGGAGACCCGCCGTGCAGCTGCTAACCACAGGACGACACCAACTGACTTGGCCCCAGCCCTACCGGCCTGTCGACCCTGGAACCTGCCCCAGCTAAATCCTGGTAACTCCTGCAGACAGCAACCTTGGACAACCTGGAGGACCTGCCTGCCTTGACCCTCTAACTGACTGGGACTCCCATGAGCAGAGGCTCTGCTCCGACAGCAACCCCCCTGATGCCAGCCAGGAACCGCGAATCCAGCCCACTCTGCATCCGCCAAGCCCTGCCTGTGCCCGAGTGATCCAAGACCACAAGGACGTCCCCCCTGCAACTGGGACCCGAAGTCCAGTGCCCAAAGACCCACCTCGATAACCCAGATAACGCCTGCTGCCTCAGAACCCGGGCCCCCACCAACCGCAACCAGCCGAGGGTAAGATTTCACAAGCCCTCTCAAGGCTGTGAACCACTTGGTGATATCATCACCTTTCTCAAATGTAGGGACAATCCCTAACTATGGGCGCAAAATCCGTTCCGCTCGCGGATTTTGCGGATTTTCGGCAATTTCGCGATCTGCGAATCTCGCGAAATTGCCAAGATATTCGCAAATCCGCTCGCGGGGCGGATTTTGGCCAGTTGAGTAGAGGTATCGCCAAAAACGGTGGCGTCTTCTTGGATAAATATGAAGGGCAGGGTTCATTCTGGCACGATGCTTTGCTCCTGTCATAAAAATTAAACCTCAACAGGAAGCACTTACAGATATAAATAAAGCAGGTGCCTGAGTTGAAGCTCAAATTCAGTAACGCATTTATCAGCCCAAAAACAATCACCGTGAGCTTTGTCGAGGCTGGGCAGGTGTGCTTTCTCCCCATATCTACCGTCGAAAATTAGCTGTGATGCTGGATGGAGGCCTTTACGTCCTTGACTTTCACAAGCACAATCCCCATGCAGTTCCTGCGACCAGGAGCTTCTTTCTTCTCGTCTGCTGCTCTGATCGGTCTCTGACCTTTTATACACACAGGAGGCATGTGAACTCTCATAGAAGCCCGCCCGTTTGTCCCCGCCCACACACTAGCGGTGTGCACCGTCTTCCTGCCATTTACCCACTATGATGGACAGCTCACTCAAGGGACCCCTGCACCCTTCGGCGCGATGGCATAGTAACACACACATGGTCACTGGAGACAACTCTTCTGGCACTTTACGCAGCTGTAGTGTAGGAAAAGCACTATACATTTACCCAATGAGGTAGCACTTACTGATTAGCCAGTAGAAAGTACTCCAGTTGAGTAGAGGTATCGCACAAAACGATGGCGTATTCTTGGATAAATATGAAGGGCAGGGTTCATTCTGGCACGATGCTCCTGTCACAAAAATTAAACCCCAACAGAAAGCACTTACAGATATAAATAAAGCAGGTGCTCGAGTTGAAGCTCAAATTCAGTAACAAATTCATCAGCCCAAAAACAATCGTGAGCTTTGTCGAGGCTGGGCAGTTGTGCTTTCTCCCCATATCTACCGTCGAAAATTAGCCTTGATGCTGGATGGAGGCCTTTGCATCCTTCACTTTCACGAGCGCAATCCCTGTGCAGTTCCTGTGACCAGGGGTTTCTTTCTCCTCGTCTGCTGCTCTGATCGGTCTCTGACCTTTTATATACACAAGAGGCATGTGAACTCGCATAGAAGCCCCGCCCATTTGGCCCCGCCCACACACTAGCGGTGTGCACCCTCTTCCCGCCATTTACCCACTATGATGGACAGCTCACTCAAGGGAACCCTGCGCCCTTCGGCACAATGGCATAGTAACACACACCTGGTCACTGGAGCCAACTCTTCTGGCACTTTACGCAGCTGTAGTGTAGGAAAAGCACTATACATTTACCCAACGAGGTAGCACTTACTGATTAGCCAGTAGACACTGGGAAACAGTCTATTTGTGCAAATCCGCGAGTTCGCGAATTTTTTCGTGAACTGGTGGATTTTTTTGCAATTTCATGCGAATTTGCAGAAGGCAAATCCGCAAAGTTCACCCAAACTTAACAATCCCTTTGGGGGATTTTAGGATCATAAGATTGCTATCTATCCCCATCTCTTTCCTTTCTTTTTCCAGAGCCAGGAGTCTGGACATTAGATCTAACCTCTTGGCCAACTTTGCTAAAAAGTTGTCCTCTTCATTGGGGTCATCCCCAATGGGTTCTCTGGGGCCTAGCCCACGTTTGTGGTTCCCAGGCTCACCAGAAGTTGACTCTTGGAGTGAAGGGTATGGGGACCCTTACTTCCCTAGAGATGGTGGGGATTATTATTATCCTCCTCCTCCTCCTCTTCTTCCTCTGACTGGTTGTCACCCTGTTCAGAGGGGTGGCCTTTTGCATACTCATCCAGGAGCTCCTGGAGACCTTGTTTGGTTGGATGCAGGCCCATGACTACGTTTTTAGTTTTGCATAAGGACCTTAGAGACACTCTCTCACAGCCCACAACTTTTTCAGAAGGGTACTGATGGTAACTGACTTTGACTAACCAGGACTAGAGCCAGTGCTATGCTAAATGACACTTAGAATACAGTCAAAACACCTACATACACTAGGGAACACAATGTGTTGGGGTATCCCTGTGATTAGCATGACCTCTCTGTAAGTCCCTAGTACATAAAAGGGCAGGGGGATTAAAACTACCTCTTAAAACGCACCGCGGGGCGCATTTGCACAGTGGTGAAGGAAGGGGGCCTGAGGTGACATGTGTGCACACACGCCCTGTGGAGTGTTTTAAGTTGGGGAATTAATTCCCCTTCAATCCTGAGGGTCCCTGGGGTCAAACTAGCCCACTAGGTACCTCCAGTAAGCAACACAGAGCTGCGTTGCACAGAGGTTTAAAAAGGGGCGTGACTGGACCACCTCTCTGCTACGCAGGCCTGTGGCACTTACTGGAGGTACCTGGTGGCCTAGTTGGCCCTCAGGGGCCCTCAGGATTGAAGGGGACTTAATTCCCCAACTTCAAGCGTGCCACAGGGCGTGTTTGCACACAAAAACTCTTCCCCCACCCCCTCCCTTTACCACTGTTCAACGGCACCTCGTGGCACGTTTTAATTTGGTGGATTAAGTCCCCTTGAATCCTGAGAGTCCCTGGGTCCAACTAGCCCACCATGTACCTCCAGTAAGCACCACAGAGCTGCGTTGCAGAGAGGTGGTCCGAGGCCTTGCATCATTTTACACCTCTCTGCAATGCAACTCTGTGGCACTTACTGGACGTACCTGGTGGGTTAGTTGGCCCCCAGGGACCCTCAGGATTCAAGGGGACTTAATTCCCCAACTTAAAATGCGCCACAGGGCGAGTTTGCATACTTGTAACATCAGGCCACGCCCCCTCCCAGCACCAATGCGCAAATGCACCCCCTGGTGCGTTGTAAATTGGGAGATTAAGTCCCCTTGAGTCCTGAGGGTTCCTTGGGGTCAACTAGCCCACCACTTACCTCCAGTAAGCGCCAGAGAGCTGCATTGCAGAGTGGTGTAAAAAGGGGCATGGCCTGGCCCACCTCTCTGTAACGCAGCGCAGTGGCACTTACTGGAGGTAAGTGGTGGGCTAGTTGGCACCTAGGGACCCTCAGGATTGAAGAGGAATTAATTCCCCAACTTAAAACGCGCCACAGGGTGTGTTTGGACACATGTCACCTCAGGCCCCGCCCCCTCCCTTCACCACAGTGCAAACGCACCCTGTGCCGCATTTTCAGTTGGGGGATAGTTCCTTTGAATTCTGAGGGTCCCTGGGGTCCAACTAGCTCACCAGGTACCTCCAGTAAGCGTCACAGAGGTGCATTGCAGAGAGGTGTAAAAGGGGCATGGCCTCTGAACACCTCTCTGCAAGGCAGCTCCCTGGTGCACACTGTAGGTACCTGGTGGGCTAGTTGCCCCCCAGGGACCCTCAGTATTGAAGGGGAATTAATTCCCCAACGTACAACTCGCTAGGGGGCACCTTTGCCCAGTGGTGAAGGAAGGGGATGGGGCCTGAGGTGACATTGTGCAAACTTGCCCTGTGGCGCGTTTTAAGTTGGGGAATTAATTCCTCTTCAATCCTGAGGGTCCCTGGGGGCCAACTAGCCCACCATGTACCTCCAGTAAGCGCCACAGAGCTGCGTTGCAGAGAGGTGTAAAAAGGGGCGTGGCCTGTACCACCTTATTTGCAACACAGCACTGTGGCGCTTTCTGGAGGTACTTGGTGGGCTAGTTAGCCCCCAGGGACCCCCAGTATTGAAGGGGAGCTAATTAACCAATGTAAAAAGCGTCACAGGGCGCGTTTGCAGAATGTTTTTGTTCGGGGGCTCGGCCTAGGCACGATAGTGTGCCTTTTTGTTTTGGAAAGGGGGCTGTGTGGCCCCCCTTCTTTTTACTTTTTTGGGGCCCTGGGGACCCCATCCTCCAAGGCCTGACCCCCAATTAAAAAAAATATTATTAATGGAAAGTGGCCAGCGTAGGCCCCCCCTCCCGTGGCCAATTCCGGGCTTGAGGACCCCATCTCCTGGGGATTGACCATTTTTTAAAATATTAATATGGAGGGGGCTGCTTGGCCCCCCTCCTCAGGCCATTTATGGCCCGGGGACCCCATTCCCCGGGGCCATCGTTTAAAAAAAATATATATTATTGGGAAGGGGGGCCGCGTGGCTCCCCTCCCTGGCCACTTCTGGCCCCAGGGACCCCATCCCCTGGGGCCTTTGCCACCTCATTGGGGACTGTGGGGAGAGCCCCAAAGCCCCCATGGTCCCTGCCGGCTCCCCGTGTCCTGCGAAAGCCGGCATTGCTTTTCCACATGGGGAGATGCTGGCATGCAGCTCCCCGTGTGGAAAAGCAATGTGGTTTAGATTTTGGAAGAGAAAGCAGGTTTCCTGCTCTCACTACCAAAACCCAAACTCCAGTTTGCTATGACAGGGCGGGAGCGCGATGTCGTAGCAAACAGCAGTGTTCCGGGGGTGGGCACCCCGGGACACTGCAGGAGCCGGCGCTGGGGTGTGGCGGTCCCCACGGCCATCACAGCCTCCAGGAGGAGGGCCACGCTGTCCCCTTCCCAAAATTTCAACAGCCCTGGGAAGGTGATGGTCCCCGGGCTAGGGGGTCCAGTACGGACCCCCAAATATTTGAAGATTAGTGCCCCGGGGAGGTGGCGGTCCCCGGGGTGTGTGGGGGGGCTCAAGCCCCCCACACATGTATAATATTTTATTTTAAAAGAAGCCTCAGGGGGTGGCGGTCCCCGGGGCTGTGGGGGGGCAGTGTCCCCCTGCAATCATACTTAATCAGAGCCCTGGGGGGTGGCGGTCCCCGGGGCTTGGGGAGGCTTTAGAGGCCCCCTCATACATTTAAAAAAGAAGCCCCGGGGTGGCCGTCCCCGGGGCTGCGGGGGGCTGTATGCCCCCGCTAATATTTATAGAAAGCCCCAGGGGATGGCGGTCCCCGGGGCAGCGGGGGTCCGCCTGGGCCCCCGCAAATATTTTTTGAGATGCCCCCAGGACTTGGCCCACCCGGGGGCTAATTAATAACAAAGCGCGGGAGCCCACGCTTCATTTTTTTAGGTCTCGGACCTAAAGGCTGCGCTTGCGCAGTCTCCGGTCGGAGATTTAATGATTTTGAGTACGGAGCTTGAACCCGCCTCTCTCCTCCATCTCTCCTCCATTGGCTGGCTTCCTAAACGGAGGCCAGCCATTGGAGGAGAGAGGCATCACTACAAACAAGCTCCATCTCTTTCGGATTCGGGGGCGTGTTTTTGGTGTTCTTTCGCCCTGTGACGTCACCCGTCACTCAGAAGCCAAAACACGCCCCCGAATCCGAAAATTTTCAGAGTTGCGGCCGCCATTTTGTTTTTGCCATTTTTCTTGTTCCCTTCTGCTCATCACCCCGCATGATCATTTTGCTTTCCAGACACTTTGCATACTCAGGCACACCCGCCTGGCCATACGCGCACTAGCTCCAGCAACCACAGTATCCTCACCCCGTACTTAGGAAAAGAATTCACCGCCGGCCCCGGGGATCGTGGAGGAGATGCTGTGCCCGCCTCCCTGCTCAGGGCCGCGCTGCCATTGGCGGCCCACCGAGACAGGAAGCCAGGCAGACTCCGTGAAGACGTGGGCGGGGCCTGGTCGTTTTCCGGTGTCCGGAGAGACGAAGCGTGCTGGCTCCCCTGCGGGGCTCTCCCGAGGAAGAGAGCCCCGCCCGCCGCCACTACCAGCAACCGGCCCCCAGGAGCAGGACCGGGTGAAGAGGAGGGCGCAGCCCTCGCCGAAGAGCAGCGCTGAAGAGAGCCTGGTGAGTAAGGGCCCCCCCTTCCCTCTTGTTATTATTTATTTTCATGCCGCCTTTTTTTTCCCTTTTTTGTCATGTTAGTCTGTCCTGCAAGTTTTTGCTGTTTCTGACGGGCCTGCCCACTGTTTGATTTTCTTACTGTCTTTGCCTCTTTTTTGTTTTTACCATCCCCGTCACCTTAACTTCTTTTATTCAGATTTCTTTGTTGTCTTTGCCTCTATTTCTGTCCCTGAAGCCTTATCCACCTTTTTGGTTTCCTTGCACCTTTTTGCCGTGCCTGTCACACTGTCCGCCTTCAGCCTTTTTGCCAGGTATGTGCATGTCAGCCTTCCACCTTGTTTAATGCCTTTCGGGGAAACACCTTTTCAATCTATCATAGGCTTAGTTTTTCTTTAACTGTACCCGATTTGTGTTTATTTATTTAGTTGTGCTTTTTTATATTGCGCGGACATTACCCAGAGGTGTCAGAAGGTTTCATAATAGAGCAAAAGAATGTTACATGAGGAATTTAGCGAAACAAGGTAGTATGTGACAATATGTATAACTACTACGGTTACTCATGTTGAGAGTTACATACCTACAAATTCCATATTCAATGCAAATTACATATTTAGAAACGTTAAATCGATCAGGGATACATTAATATATATTACAAATTTACATAGTTGAAGAAGAAAGGTCGTTATAGCTCTATAGGGTGTCTTGTAGCTGTCAGGGTAACATCATTAAATAGGAGGGCGTGTGCCTGGTGGGGAGCTTAACGAGGAGTCTTATTTTGAAAAAATTATTTGGAAGAGGTTTTAAGGTCCTTTTTGAAGATCCGGAAAGAGGTGGTGGTGTGAAGGTATGGCTGTAAAGAGTTCCAATTTCTAGTCGCACTACTGAGGATGGATGTGGCTTAACAGCTAGATCGGCTGTCTTTGAAGCTGGGAAACCCGGTTTGAGTCTGATGGGAGACTGAAGCATCCTGTGATTCCGGGTAGATCACTGAATCTTTCTGTGCCAAAAAGTGAATGTGTCTGTCTTTAATGCAACTGGTGCTCATGTAAAGCGCTGTGTTACCTTTGGTTCGAGATCACGCTATATAAAACTACAACAAAAAAAAACCATGCGCCGTAAGTCCCTTTTGAAAGTTGGAGGTTCGAGCAGCAAGATTTTCAGCCTTTTTGCCTTTAACTTTCACCCATAACACTCAAAGCCATCACCTGCTATCACACACCCCTGTCACTGCCTATGCCTCCCTCTTCCATCAACCCCGGCTGCCACTACCCCGTACCCTACCTTCACCCCACTGACTGACCCAGCACCCTCAGTCTGGGGTGTCAGACCCGCTTTCATCACGCCCACTGCCGCCACCTTCGCTTCTCCCTGCTAATCACCCTCTACTTTATCCACTCGTAGGCCAATACCCCCCCCTGTCTGGGGGCTCGAGAGCACTCTCTTGCACTTGGGTGCGCTGTGCGTTGAGGCCTGGACGCCTCGTAGCACTTCTGTGCGCCTCGTAGGATCACCGGGACAGGAGCCTACTGAGTCTCACGCATCCCGCGTGAGACGCGTACTCCGGTCACTGCAGGCTGGTACGAGACGTACTGCCAAAGGATCAAGGCGCCCCTCCCTCCAAGCAGAGCCCCTAACCCTCGCACCCCTCAACCCTGTTTTAACCTTGGGTATGGTTTGAGTGGCTTGTTATGGTAATCAGTGCACATAGGATTCAAAATGCCTTTACCAAGTTAATCAGCACCTCGAAAAGCCCCAGGCAATCTTTGGTAGAGTGAACGGCAACTGTCCCAGTTCTGTGGTGAAACAAGATACCGTGTCAGGTAGGATAAATTGTTTATTATTGCTCTTACTACCGTGTGGTGCAATAACCCTGAGATACTAAGGAGAATGAGTGGCTGAATGCTGCAGGGACTGCTCTTTGGTATAATGATCATCCTAGGGAGTACGCATGCTTGAATGTGAGTTGCCTCTCACTGATCCAAGGTCTAATTACCCTGAGATGTTACCCCTGATTGCACTCGTTTTTTTCTTGCCTCTGCCCCCCTGATTGTGCTCGTTTTCTTGCCTTCTGCCCCCTGATTGCACTCGTTTTTTCTTGCCTCTGCTCCCCTAATTGTGCCATTTTTTCTTGCCTTTGCCCCCCTGATTGTGCTGGTTTTCTTGCCTTCTGCCCCCTGATTGCACTCGTTTTTCTTGCCTTCTGCCCCCTGATTGCACTAGTTTTTCTTGCCTCTGCTCCCCTGATTGTGCCATTGTTCTTGCCTCTGCTCCCCTAATTGTGCCATTTTTCTTGCCTCTGCCCCCCTGATGGTGCTATTGGCAATGTAAATGACAATGCCATTTACTTTTTTTGTAGGTGGCTCTATGTGTGGGTGGCTCTGTCTGTGTGAGGCTGGCTCTGTGTAGGGTGTAGCTATTGGCATTGTAAATGACAGTGCCATTTATTTAACGATTAAGCTATTGGCAATGTAAATGACAATGCCATTTATTGATGATTTAAAAAAAAAAAAGAAATGTCATGAGCAATGCCAATAGCTCTACTTTTAATGATGCCGAGACCATTGCATTGTAAATGCTTGTTTATTTTTGCAGCCGGATCTGCGGATCCTTTGGGCATCTCGCTGTTTAAAAAAAATATATATCTTTTTTTGGCCCTGGGGGTCCTTGTCGGACCCCCTAAGCAGGCCTAGGGGGCCAGGGTCTTTCTACCCTGCCCCCTTTTCTTGTTTTGCACCTTAGTTTTACTCTTTTCTTGTTCCTCGGTTGTACCGAGGCACGAGATGGCTGCCAGCACTTCCTGGTTTGAAGTGTTGACAGCCAATTAGCATGCAGCTCGTGATCGGCAGGGTGCGTGGATCCACCGCTCCTCTATATATGATATATTTTTTAGTTTGATTTTCTCAGCAACTACTGAACGGATTTACACCATTTAACAAAAAGAGTTCTTTCTGAACCAAGGGCTACCTTTTTGCCAAGTTTGGTGTAATTCCATTGAGTAGTTCGGGCTGTAGCCGTGTCTAAAATTTCCTATGGGAATTATCATAGAGAAAACATGTTTTGGTAACCCCCTTTTTTCTCGGCCCCCGGCTTGCCGAATCACCCCAAAACTTTCAATATAGGAGCTGACGGAGCGCCCCACGATTTTTGAAAAATTTGCGAAGATTCATCATCCGGCACCAAAGTTATTGGGAAAAGAATGTTACGAATTTCCTATGGATAATAGGTCCTAACTATAACTACCTACTATCCAAACCAAAGTCGCGTTTCGGTTTACAGTTAAGCCTTTGTCAATCTATATATATAGACAGATATGTATGTATATATATGTATATATAGAGAGAGATATAGTTATATAGATATAGATATGTATGTATATATATAGATATTCACTGAAAAAAAGATAGGTTTTACAGATGTTATAGTTAGGAATTAGCATTTAAAAAACCTTAGAAATTCACTGAAAAAAACATAGGTTTCAGGGATGTTATAGTTAGTTGGACATTTGACTCATATAAAACCATAAAAATTCACCAGTTATAGTTAGTTGAGCTAACTATAACGTGCCTGCCCGCAATGCACTGCTGATGACGTCACATATTATATCACTCATGGCATGGTCAGTGACATCACTGATGACATCACTGATGACATCTCAAATGACATCACTGTGCACAGATGTCTGAGTGGGTGATTCACTGGTTGTATGGATTTAAAAGTGCATCTGGGAAGGGCTATATATGTGAGTTAGTGTATATATGGGTGTGTTGGTGAGTGAATGAATTTCTCATTGGTTTATATATGTGAGGAATTACATATGTTTTAAGGCAGTATAGGTGAGTGTTGGAGTATATAAATGACTATACGTGAGAGTAAGTTATTTAAAGAGTGGGTGTATAAATGAGTGTCTGCTTGTATCACTGATTGTATAAGACAGTAAGTATGTGTTAGTATCTGCATAAATAAGTGATGGTGTGTGTGTATAAATAACTCAGTTGGTATGTATAACTCTATACATAAGTAAATGAGTATGTAATTCATTCTTTGCATGACTGACTAGGTGTGTGAGTAACTCTATGGATGAGTAGTAGAGTGAGACTGTATGTATAGGTGTATGAGTACATATTAAAGTACTGTATTGATGAGTAACTGTATGTGTAAGCCACTGCATGTGTGTATAGACCTAGGAAATAATCGGTGGTATGTAGTATTTGGCATTGTTGTGTGTATGGTTTCAAAAATAGTAGTCTGTATTTTAGAGTGGGTGTATCAAAGTTTATATTAGAGCATCAGTATGTGCATCAGATTATCCCAAAGATGATGCCATCAGTGATGTCATTTGAGATGTCATGAGTGATGTCATCAGTGATGTCACTGACCATGTCATGAGAGATGTAATATGTGACGCCATTAGCAGTGCATTGCGGGCGAGCGAGTTATAGTTAGCTCAACTAACTATAACTGGCAAATTTCTATGCTTTTTCATGAGTCAAATGTCCAACTAACTATAACATCCCTGAAACCTATGGTTTTTTCAGTGAATTTCTAAGGTTTTTTAAATGTTTTTTAATATTTTACAACTCTATTATCCTTTTTTTTAATCATGTAATATTTTATATCTTCCCCAAAAAATAGGTATATTATTCTTTTTTTTTGTTGAGAAAACTACAGTCCCATACCGGTAGTCTATTAAGCTCGATCAGCACGCGAATCCTATCCACCACATTTAAATGATGCGCATTTCGTATGCAACGGGTTTGTGGCACCACATCTTGCATAACAACATATACATATGAGGTCGCGCCACCTGCTACTTTGGTATGCAACGGGTACGCACTACCAAGCCGCACGCTACATCATATACGTATGGGGTCGCACCCGCTGCGCTTTGCGTATGTGACGAGTGCACGCTGCCATGCCCTGTGTTACGTCATAGACGTACGGTGTCTCACCGTGAACGCCATTCCCTCATTTCTTTTTTGTCTCAAAACTATATCTAAATAACTTTAAAGTGTATATGAGAGCAAGGGATAATGAAAAATATTTTAAATATTTATATATTTCAAAATAATTTATATATTTCGAAATAATTATATTATAGTAAATATATTTTCTCAAAATCACGTCGGGTGCAGTCTCCTTGCACGCTGGGTGCGCCATTGCCATGTGGCCATAAAAAAAAGCATTTCATTAGTTCATAACAATTCCCATTGTAACAGTTGGAAAACACCACCCATTTTAGTCAATCTCTGCACTGCATTTGATGAGACACACCTCTTCTGCTTAGAGAGCTTTTTTCTAAACTTTTTGCAATGTACACATATCTTACACTACACACAACATACAACAATCATCTTCATCAATATTCATACTTTGTAAAGTAGCCTTCCAATTGTGATAGCCATACACCTAAAAGTTAGATAACCAAAGTTTTCTTCACTACCCGAGGTAACATGGTTGAATACGCTGTCCACAGCACAATGTAATGTAGTACGGCCCAGAGGCAGTATCATGCATAGATAATGAACACACGGACACAGATAGATAGTGGAAGGGGATACAGGCATGTGCGCTCGACACCTTTTTATTACCAGGGTCACATATCCAGTGATATATATATATATATATTCAACTTTTTTTCATCTCACTGCAGCATATAGCATGGGCAAAGGGTCAGCACACGTTAGCCATTGTCTAACTTCACTGCGAGTTACATCATAGTTTTCCCTTTCACGTGGATAACATCCACACAGAAAGTAGATCTCTTCAGTGCCAGAGACTATTATAGTAAAGTGTGCTTTTGGAGACCAAAACATTTTTTTAATATTGGCAAGAGCCTCGCAGATCCTGCAATGCAGGTTTGTAAAAAACACATGGCCAAATAAAAATAATCATTGGCAAAGCCAAAAGGCTGGCAGCTCCCCCCAGGTTGTTTGGCCATGTCAATGATTGTTGTACCGAGGCTAGAGCCTATGTTTTGTGTGTGCTAACCGCCAGTAATACAGTAAGCGCATCTTTTGAATCACTTCCTATATTTATCCTTTTGGTGTGTGTGTATGATGTTGTACATTAGATAGTTGATGCTGACCCTATCACTGTTTTCATGGAAAATACTGTATTTCCAATATTAACAAATACTCCAGTAAAGCAAACAATCTACAAAACTCTTTCAAAAATGTTTTTTAATGCTCTGAATAAAGAGTGTCTTAGTCTTCCAGACTCCGTAGTAGTCTTTTTGAAATGGACACATTGTCCTCAAACCTCAATGAAATATTTACAGATTACCCCGCATCTCACTGAGTGCATGACACCCCATTCTCACTGAAAAGCATGCACATGACCAACAAGTACTGGAAAAGTCGATAGATCTGGACTAGGCACGCACGTACAATGTTTTTAAAAAAAAATTTAATTGGAGGTATATCCAACCAAAATAAATAGAAAAGTGTTGCCAGCTAGACGTGCAGGCCTTTTGCTTAAACATTAAAGTAAAACAAAAATCACAAACAACTTTAATAGAAAAGTACTGTTGCTTCTTAACAGGCAAGTATACTTGGAAAGCTGTCTATACACCCTTTTAGTTTTAACTATAAAAATGATTTCTATTTGGCTCAAAGAAAAAGGACTATTATTGGCTTTGAATAACGGTGGCCTGTAGACTTTTAGATACTTAAACACAAAATAACTTAAATAATGTGAAGAAAATAAAACAAAAAAGTAAATTATTGGCACATGAGGTTTGGAACTGAAATCCACTCCTTTGTAGATCGGAAAGCACGTGATCATCATTTTTTTTTGTCACTAACAGTGCAAAAGAGCCATGGACTGAAGTGGCTGGCCCATTGCCCCATACTGTGGGCCAAAGTTGGGGCAGTTAAAAGTAGATATAATATTGAACAGACTACTGGAAGAAGATGGCTGACACAAGGCCCCTCTATGTATGTATATTTGTATTTATTTATTAATTAAGTTGATACATTGGTTATATGTTTTTATGTGGAACTCCTCGGTGTTCCAAATCATAATAATAAATTGAATTGTATTTATTTATTGATTTGCACATATTCATATGCATTTGTGGATAAAAATCTGCCAAATCTCTCTGAAATGGATATAAATTGCCCCCACATACCACTAAAAATTATGCAAATTTCACTTAAATAAATGCTTCTAAATCAAATATTACTTGAAGCTAGGATTACGCTTGTCTCTGACTTGCATGATCTGCCTTGCACTAATGCATCGCGAGAGGGACAAAAATTGCAAACTAGATTATACCCCACTTCTCGATAGGTCACCTGGATTCTTTGTCAGCAGAGTAGCTGTTTGATTTGGTTCTTCTGTAAACTTAGCTGTTGTGAAATATTTTATACAAGATCAGCAAACAATCCAAAACCATAAAAATGTGTACAGCTGTCATTTTATAAGATTTGCAGAGCAGGCGTGGGGGCTGAAAATAACACTTAGAGAGTGACCACTGCCAATGTTAATCGTGTGATGAAATATAGAGCACATTTGAGGGCCCTGGCCGGAATTTGCAGTTTGGATGCTTAATAACACATGTCAGGGAAATTATTAGCGCCACCACGTGCAGCTTTTCCCATTTAGATGTATGGGACTCTACACATTTAGGATTTCAGTCTCATAGTGAATTCATTCAAACTAGGGGTTCAAACAATATCAATGTGAGATCTGAATGAACAATTTTTTTACAACCCTAAAGATTCAAGATTTTTATAATTTTTCATCAACACTTTTCTTTGAAAGGAAATACCGTTTCATATGATGAGACATCATTTCCATCTAATTGGCTTATTGAGGAGGGGTGTGTGATCAATGACATGCAAACATATCTGGGGAAAAAACGGTGTTTCTGCCATTTCACTGCATCCGATGATGCTAATGCAGTGTACAGGGGACTGAAGACGCAAAAATCCACTGAAGTGCCACCCTTTTGAAAATCAGTGCACTCGATTTCGAAAGAAAATTATTTAGGGGCATATTATCAAGGAACGGCGTTAAAATTATCGCCGCTTTAGCGGCAGGAAACTGCCGCTATAGAGGCAATAATGGGCTTGATAATATGCTCTTGAGATTTCCAATAGAAGCCCATGTTCTGGAGTTAACATGGGCTTCTATTGGAATTCTTTACGGCATATTATCAAGCCCATTATCGCCGTTTTAGCGGCAAGAAACTGCCGCTAAAACGGCGATAATGGACTTGATAATATGCCGATCATTTAACGGCGATCATTTTAACGCCGTTCCTTGATAATATGCCCCTGAATTCCCTGTTTAGATCCACAACACAGCACATGCAAAAATGAGGAGGGAAAGAAAATAAATTATCTAAAGATTTTGTAGCCCATTGTCTCAAACGAACAAGCTGTCCGTCCCAACTCAAGTCTAAGTATCCTTCTGTCAGCCAAGAAACTAAAAATGTACATGGAGAAATCCCAAAAAACATTGACTAGCTTGGTAGGGAACATGAGAGAGCCTAAAATCCTACCTCATTCCTATGAAGGGATTCCCCCCTCCCTCTATTGAACTAAGGAGCTATGGCTGGCGATCGATTTCCATTTGAGAGAGCCTCAAAATCCTCAGTGCATTTTTTGGCAATGTCCATTCTGTTGTTTGTGGACTGAAAGATAATGTGTTCCTGGGTAGAAGGAACAAATCAGCTCTTTACTACAGTCCTATAAAGACTTGGGGAAAGGTCACATTTATCTTATACAACTTTTGTGAAGCCAGTTTTGAGTAAGGTTATTACTACCCTCCGTTTCTGGAGAGGGCTTTAGAGGGCTTTCAAAGTTCAAAACTCATATGAAGTGGGGAGTTGAAATATCCCACCCTTCTATGAAATGGGAAAGTATGAGTTTATATACAAGAGAAGATATTTAGCTCTCTTTCAAGGACAATATGATGGAACAGATGAGGTGGTTCTTCAACTACTTGAGCACACATTAGATGAAGAAATTACAAACATCTAATGGTCTGCCCAGCTGCCAGGCGTGATCAGACATAGGGAAGACGGGAATGTTTCTTGTCGTTATAACTTTGGACACCTTCATTGATTAATTCTGCATAGACGCTCAATCCTCAGAAAGTTCCCATGTTCTTTCATTTCTGTTGCAATTAAGATCCTGCTGTTTCCAATTATCCATTGCACAAACAAAATGGTTCCATCAGATATACTTAATACATATTCATTAATTATCAAGTAAGTAAGTGAGTAAGATTTTTTTAAAGCACACAAATACCAAGGTGTCTTTGCGCTCTCAGCGTAAAACCTCAAAGAAGAATCCGATCGGTGATCATTGGGTGCAGCTTACTTTATATGTGATACAAAGTGCTATGTTGTGAGCTGTTTCCTAAAACAAGGCAGACTGGGCTGAGATATCAAGGTCAAAGGAAGAGAATTCCAGAGTTTACCTCCAAGGAATTATAAATTCCTGCCCCCACCACCCCCACCCATCTAGTTTTTAGGTCGAAGCACGACCTGCTTCAATGCGTAAGCATTGATTGCAGTCGGCTTCGACAACTATTGCTGCCCGTTTTTGGGAATGTGGACAGGAGAGGGTGCACGAGCGCAGATCTGCTCAGTTTTGACCTCGTGAGCGCGCACGGCGCCGTGCCCCTCTCCTGTCCACATTCCCTTGCGCAAACACTCTACACTCACGCATGCGCACATACACAGGCATACACAGGCACACACACTGCATACACACACGCAAACACACACGCAAGCCCACGCGCGCACACACAGACACACGCGCACACACAGACACATTCGAACATACACAGACACACGCGCGACCCCCACCCCCACCACTTACCGGGCTCTTTCGGCGTGTTCAGTGTCTCATGTACGGCAGCGCTGGTACCAGGGGGCAGGACTTCACTTCCGGGGCTCCCTCCAGCACCTGGGAGCCCCGGGATGCGGAGAGGCCATCAGTCGGCCGGCTCCACTTCTTCCTCGGCGGCGGCGGCTGTGGCGGCGGGCGGGACTTCCTGCCGGATTGCAGGCCCCGCCCCCGTCTCAGGCAAAAGTGCCTGACTTCCGTTTTTTTTTTCTTCAGCAAGTCACAGATCCGCGTCAGACCGGCCCTGGGAGAGCGTGGGCTCTCTGCCACCTCTGAGATCACTGCCACCGGGCTCCCCGCGGGCGCGGCCTCGGTCTCCGGTTCCTGCTGCTGCTCCATGTCCCCTGCTGCAGAGGCCTGTGCAGGACGCTCCGAGCCTGCTGCTCCCGTCCCGCGGCACCCGCTCTCGCGAGATCCGGCAGCCCCTGAGCCGCCACCGAGAGAATCCCGCGCCGGCCCCCACAGAGCCCTACGGTTGCTGAAGGCGAGAGAGGCGCTTCGTGTGCCAGTTTTGGGCGCTGTTCCACCACGGGCCCCGCGCGTTTCGGCCCTTCACTCGTGAGGCTAAAAGCCTGGCCGCCGTCAAACCTCCTGCTTCCGGAAATGAGTGTTTCGTCATCGGCGCGCGCCACAGGAAGCTCCGCCTGCTCCTGCTCTGTCGGAGGTTCCTGTAGGACGGCGGCGACCGTCGCCTCTCCGGTCGCCGAGTCACCTGCGGTCACCTGCCGCCCCCTTCTCTTGATTGGACTGCGCGGAAGGGGCTCAGCGCGAATGTCAAGACGCAGAGCGTTTGACTTGGAGGCGCGAGAGGAGCTTGCACGAGCTCCCGCTACGCACTTTTCAGCAGCAAAAGTGAAGTGGTCTCTCAGCAAGCAGGATTCACCGGGCGACACCTTCGTGGTGGTAGGAGGGGACTCATCGTGACAACACAGTTTCGGCTTTAAAAATGTTCTCTCATCCAGAGATAACAGTAACGTCACCATAGTTTGAATGCTCTCTTTCTTTATTCTGTTTGCTATTAAGTATTTGACTATTTACAACAAGGGGTGGTGATGGACAGAGTCTCTGAATTAAGCAGAGTACTCTCACCCAGTCAAGAGATCAGGGCTAGATCCAACACCGTTTTTTAGCTCATTGCACCATCCCAGTTTCAGAACCTGGCTGTATGCAAATTAGTCTGTCCCTGGCCCAGTGCATCATGGGAACAGGGCAGACCAGACTACAAAAGCCAATTCTTACACTGGGAAGGAAACAAGCTTCCGGGGACCGGTTTCTGCCATTTCAGGCGTCTTCGGCCCGGCTTGCTTGAATCCTGATGGTGCAATGAGCAAGGGACTCACATCTGAGCATACCCTTCCATGCTTAGGGTGGACAAAATTATTTACAACAAGGGGTGGTGATGGACAGAGTCTCTGAATTAAGCAGAGTACTCTCACCCAGTCAAGAGATCAGGGCTAGATCCAACACCGTTTTTTGGCTCATTGCACCATCCCAGTTTCAGAACCTGGCTGTATGCAAATTAGTCTGTCCCTGGCCCAGTGCATCATGGGAACAGGGCAGACCAGACTACAAAAGCCAATTCTTACACTGGGAAGGAAACAAGCTTCCGGGGACCGGTTTCTGCCATTTCAGGCGTCTTCGGCCCGGCTTGCTTGAATCCTGGTGGTGCAATGAGCAAGGGACTCACATCTGAGCATACCCTTCCACGCTTAGGGTGGACAAAATTATTTACAACAAGGGGTGGTGATGGACAGAGTCTCTGAATTAAGCAGAGTACTCTCACCCAGTCAAGAGATCAGGGCTAGATCCAACACCGTTTTTTAGCTCATTGCACCATCCCAGTTTCAGAACCTGGCTGTATGCAAATTAGTCTGTCCCTGGCCCAGTGCATCATGGGAACAGGGCAGACCAGACTACAAAAGCCAATTCTTACACTGGGAAGGAAACAAGCTTCCGGGGACCGGTTTCTGCCATTTCAGGCGTCTTCGGCCCGGCTTGCTTGAATCCTGATGGTGCAATGAGCAAGGGACTCACATCTGAGCATACCCTTCCACGCTTAGGGTGGACAAAATTATTTACAACAAGGGGTGGTGATGGACAGAGTCTCTGAATTAAGCAGAGTACTCTCACCCAGTCAAGAGATCAGGGCTAGATCCAACACCGTTTTTTAGCTCATTGCACCATCCCAGTTTCAGAACCTGGCTGTATGCAAATTAGTCTGTCCCTGGCCCAGTGCATCATGGGAACAGGGCAGACCAGACTACAAAAGCCAATTCTTACACTGGGAAGGAAACAAGCTTCCGGGGACCGGTTTCTGCCATTTCAGGCGTCTTCGGCCCGGCTTGCTTGAATCCTGATGGTGCAATGAGCAAGGGACTCACATCTGAGCATACCCTTCCACGCTTAGGGTGGACAAAATTATTTACAACAAGGGGTGGTGATGGACAGAGTCTCTGAATTAAGCAGAGTACTCTCACCCAGTCAAGAGATCAGGGCTAGATCCAACACCGTTTTTTGGCTCATTGCACCATCCCAGTTTCAGAACCTGGCTGTATGCAAATTAGTCTGTCCCTGGCCCAGTGCATCATGGGAACAGGGCAGACCAGACTACAAAAGCCAATTCTTACACTGGGAAGGAAACAAGCTTCCGGGGACCGGTTTCTGCCATTTCAGGCGTCTTCGGCCCGGCTTGCTTGAATCCTGATGGTGCAATGAGCAAGGGACTCACATCTGAGCATACCCTTCCACGCTTAGGGTGGACAAAATTATTTACAACAAGGGGTGGTGATGGACAGAGTCTCTGAATTAAGCAGAGTACTCTCACCCAGTCAAGAGATCAGGGCTAGATCCAACAGCGTTTTTTAGCTCATTGCACCATCCCAGTTTCAGAACCTGGCTGTATGCAAATTAGTCTGTCCCTGGCCCAGTGCATCATGGGAACAGGGCAGACCAGACTACAAAAGCCAATTCTTACACTGGGAAGGAAACAAGCTTCCGGGGACCGGTTTCTGCCATTTCAGGCGTCTTCGGCCCGGCTTGCTTGAATCCTGATGGTGCAATGAGCAAGGGACTCACATCTGAGCATACCCTTCCACGCTTAGGGTGGACAAAATTATTTACAACAAGGGGTGGTGATGGACAGAGTCTCTGAATTAAGCAGAGTACTCTCACCCAGTCAAGAGATCAGGGCTAGATCCAACACCGTTTTTTGGCTCATTGCACCATCCCAGTTTCAGAACCTGGCTGTATGCAAATTAGTCTGTCCCTGGCCCAGTGCATCATGGGAACAGGGCAGACCAGACTACAAAAGCCAATTCTTACACTGGGAGGAAACAAGCTTCCGGGGACCGGTTTCTGCCATTTCAGGCGTCTTCGGCCCGGCTTGCTTGAATCCTGATGGTGCAATGAGCAAGGGACTCACATCTGAGCATACCCTTCCACGCTTAGGGTGGACAAAATTATTTACAACATGGGGTGGTGATGGACAGAGTCTCTGAATTAAGCAGAGTACTCTCACCCAGTCAAGAGATCAGGGCTAGATCCAACAGCGTTTTTTAGCTCATTGCACCATCCCAGTTTCAGAACCTGGCTGAATGCAAATTAGTCTGTCCCTGGCCCAGTGCATCATGGGAACAGGGCAGACCAGACTACAAAAGCCAATTCTTACACTGGGAAGGAAACAAGCTTCCGGGGACCGGTTTCTGCCATTTCAGGCGTCTTCGGCCCGGCTTGCTTGAATCCTGATGGTGCAATGAGCAAGGGACTCACATCTGAGCATACCCTTCCACGCTTAGGGTGGACAAAATTATTTACAACAAGGGGTGGTGATGGACAGAGTCTCTGAATTAAGCAGAGTACTCTCACCCAGTCAAGAGATCAGGGCTAGATCCAACACCGTTTTTTAGCTCATTGCACCATCCCAGTTTCAGAACCTGGCTGCATGCAAATTAGTCTGTCCCTGGCCCAGTGCATCATGGGAACAGGGCAGACCAGACTACAAAAGCCAATTCTTACACTGGGAAGGAAACAAGCTTCCGGGGACCGGTTTCTGCCATTTCAGGCGTCTTCGGCCCGGCTTGCTTGAATCCTGATGGTGCAATGAGCAAGGGACTCACATCTGAGCATACCCTTCCACGCTTAGGGTGGACAAAATTATTTACAACAAGGGGTGGTGATGGACAGAGTCTCTGAATTAAGCAGAGTACTCTCACCCAGTCAAGAGATCAGGGCTAGATCCAACACCGTTTTTTAGCTCATTGCACCATCCCAGTTTCAGAACCTGGCTGTATGCAAATTAGTCTGTCCCTGGCCCAGTGCATCATGGGAACAGGGCAGACCAGACTACAAAAGCCAATTCTTACACTGGGAAGGAAACAAGCTTCCGGGGACCGGTTTCTGCCATTTCAGGCGTCTTCGGCCCGGCTTGCTTGAATCCTGATGGTGCAATGAGCAAGGGACTCACATCTGAGCATACCCTTCCATGCTTAGGGTGGACAAAATTATTTACAACAAGGGGTGGTGATGGACAGAGTCTCTGAATTAAGCAGAGTACTCTCACCAGGTCAAGAGATCAGGGCTAGATCCAACACCGTTTTTTAGCTCATTGCACCATCCCAGTTTCAGAACCTGGCTGTATGCAAATTAGTCTGTCCCTGGCCCAGTGCATCATGGGAACAGGGCAGACCAGACTACAAAAGCCAATTCTTACACTGGGAAGGAAACAAGCTTCCGGGGACCGGTTTCTGCCATTTCAGGCGTCTTCGGCCCGGCTTGCTTGAATCCTGATGGTGCAATGAGCAAGGGACTCACATCTGAGCATACCCTTCCACGCTTAGGGTGGACAAAATTATTTACAACAAGGGGTGGTGATGGACAGAGTCTCTGAATTAAGCAGAGTACTCTCACCCAGTCAAGAGATCAGGGCTAGATCCAACAGCGTTTTTTAGCTCATTGCACCATCCCAGTTTCAGAACCTGGCTGTATGCAAATTAGTCTGTCCCTGGCCCAGTGCATCATGGGAACAGGGCAGACCAGACTACAAAAGCCAATTCTTACACTGGGAAGGAAACAAGCTTCCGGGGACCGGTTTCTGCCATTTCAGGCGTCTTCGGCCCGGCTTGCTTGAATCCTGATGGTGCAATGAGCAAGGGACTCACATCTGAGCATACCCTTCCACGCTTAGGGTGGACAAAATTATTTACAACAAGGGGTGGTGATGGACAGAGTCTCTGAATTAAGCAGAGTACTCTCACCCAGTCAAGAGATCAGGGCTAGATCCAACACCGTTTTTTGGCTCATTGCACCATCCCAGTTTCAGAACCTGGCTGTATGCAAATTAGTCTGTCCCTGGCCCAGTGCATCATGGGAACAGGGCAGACCAGACTACAAAAGCCAATTCTTACACTGTGAAGGAAACAAGCTTCCGGGGACCGGTTTCTGCCATTTCAGGCGTCTTCGGCCCGGCTTGCTTGAATCCTGATGGTGCAATGAGCAAGGGACTCACATCTGAGCATACCCTTCCACGCTTAGGGTGGACAAAATTATTTACAACAAGGGGTGGTGATGGACAGAGTCTCTGAATTAAGCAGAGTACTCTCACCCAGTCAAGAGATCAGGGCTAGATCCAACAGCGTTTTTTAGCTCATTGCACCATCCCAGTTTCAGAACCTGGCTGTATGCAAATTAGTCTGTCCCTGGCCCAGTGCATCATGGGAACAGGGCAGACCAGACTACAAAAGCCAATTCTTACACTGGGAAGGAAACAAGCTTCCGGGGACCGGTTTCTGCCATTTCAGGCGTCTTCGGCCCGGCTTGCTTGAATCCTGATGGTGCAATGAGCAAGGGACTCACATCTGAGCATACCCTTCCACGCTTAGGGTGGACAAAATTATTTACAACAAGGGGTGGTGATGGACAGAGTCTCTGAATTAAGCAGAGTACTCTCACCCAGTCAAGAGATCAGGGCTAGATCCAACACCGTTTTTTAGCTCATTGCACCATCCCAGTTTCAGAACCTGGCTGCATGCAAATTAGTCTGTCCCTGGCCCAGTGCATCATGGGAACAGGGCAGACCAGACTACAAAAGCCAATTCTTACACTGGGAAGGAAACAAGCTTCCGGGGACCGGTTTCTGCCATTTCAGGCGTCTTCGGCCCGGCTTGCTTGAATCCTGATGGTGCAATGAGCAAGGGACTCACATCTGAGCATACCCTTCCACGCTTAGGGTGGACAAAATTATTTAAAACAAGGGGTGGTGATGGACAGAGTCTCTGAATTAAGCAGAGTACTCTCACCCAGTCAAGAGATCAGGGCTAGATCCAACACCGTTTTTTAGCTCATTGCACCATCCCAGTTTCAGAACCTGGCTGTATGCAAATTAGTCTGTCCCTGGCCCAGTGCATCATGGGAACAGGGCAGACCAGACTACAAAAGCCAATTCTTACACTGGGAAGGAAACAAGCTTCCGGGGACCGGTTTCTGCCATTTCAGGCGTCTTCGGCCCGGCTTGCTTGAATCCTGATGGTGCAATGAGCAAGGGACTCACATCTGAGCATACCCTTCCATGCTTAGGGTGGACAAAATTATTTACAACAAGGGGTGGTGATGGACAGAGTCTCTGAATTAAGCAGAGTACTCTCACCAGGTCAAGAGATCAGGGCTAGATCCAACACCGTTTTTTAGCTCATTGCACCATCCCAGTTTCAGAACCTGGCTGTATGCAAATTAGTCTGTCCCTGGCCCAGTGCATCATGGGAACAGGGCAGACCAGACTACAAAAGCCAATTCTTACACTGGGAAGGAAACAAGCTTCCGGGGACCGGTTTCTGCCATTTCAGGCGTCTTCGGCCCGGCTTGCTTGAATCCTGATGGTGCAATGAGCAAGGGACTCACATCTGAGCATACCCTTCCACGCTTAGGGTGGACAAAATTATTTACAACAAGGGGTGGTGATGGACAGAGTCTCTGAATTAAGCAGAGTACTCTCACCCAGTCAAGAGATCAGGGCTAGATCCAACACCGTTTTTTAGCTCATTGCACCATCCCAGTTTCAGAACCTGGCTGTATGCAAATTAGTCTGTCCCTGGCCCAGTGCATCATGGGAACAGGGCAGACCAGACTACAAAAGCCAATTCTTACACTGGGAAGGAAACAAGCTTCCGGGGACCGGTTTCTGCCATTTCAGGCGTCTTCGGCCCGGCTTGCTTGAATCCTGATGGTGCAATGAGCAAGGGACTCACATCTGAGCATACCCTTCCACGCTTAGGGTGGACAAAATTATTTACAACAAGGGGTGGTGATGGACAGAGTCTCTGAATTAAGCAGAGTACTCTCACCCAGTCAAGAGATCAGGGCTAGATCCAACACCGTTTTTTAGCTCATTGCACCATCCCAGTTTCAGAACCTGGCTGTATGCAAATTAGTCTGTCCCTGGCCCAGTGCATCATGGGAACAGGGCAGACCAGACTACAAAAGCCAATTCTTACACTGGGAAGGAAACAAGCTTCCGGGGACCGGTTTCTGCCATTTCAGGCGTCTTCGGCCCGGCTTGCTTGAATCCTGATGGTGCAATGAGCAAGGGACTCACATCTGAGCATACCCTTCCACGCTTAGGGTGGACAAAATTATTTACAACAAGGGGTGGTGATGGACAGAGTCTCTGAATTAAGCAGAGTACTCTCACCCAGTCAAGAGATCAGGGCTAGATCCAACAGCGTTTTTTAGCTCATTGCACCATCCCAGTTTCAGAACCTGGCTGTATGCAAATTAGTCTGTCCCTGGCCCAGTGCATCATGGGAACAGGGCAGACCAGACTACAAAAGCCAATTCTTACACTGGGAAGGAAACAAGCTTCCGGGGACCGGTTTCTGCCATTTCAGGCGTCTTCGGCCCGGCTTGCTTGAATCCTGATGGTGCAATGAGCAAGGGACTCACATCTGAGCATACCCTTCCACGCTTAGGGTGGACAAAATTATTTACAACAAGGGGTGGTGATGGACAGAGTCTCTGAATTAAGCAGAGTACTCTCACCCAGTCAAGAGATCAGGGCTAGATCCAACACCGTTTTTTAGCTCATTGCACCATCCCAGTTTCAGAACCTGGCTGTATGCAAATTAGTCTGTCCCTGGCCCAGTGCATCATGGGAACAGGGCAGACCAGACTACAAAAGCCAATTCTTACACTGGGAAGGAAACAAGCTTCCGGGGACCGGTTTCTGCCATTTCAGGCGTCTTCGGCCCGGCTTGCTTGAATCCTGATGGTGCAATGAGCAAGGGACTCACATCTGAGCGATGGATCAAGCCCTGATCTTTGGACTGGGTAAGAGTGGTCTGCTTAATTCAGACACTCTGTTCATCACCACCACCCCCTTTTCTGAATCATTAAGTATTTGACATCATGTTGCTTTAAAAATTTGCAAATACTATCAGGTACAAAACATGTACCATTATCAGTGCAATTTTTTGGGTGGTCCTTATGTACTAGTTTGCGCTCTAATAATGTTACAATACAAGCAGTATCTGCAAATGAAAATATATAATCTTCAAATAACAATCTATCTTGACAATCAAATACTTTATCAAATTTAATAAAATATTGAAAAGGTTCTGAAAAACCAAAGCCTACTTTGATAAAATATTGAAAAGGTTCTGAAAAACCAAAGCCTACTTTGTTCTAGCGTGCACCGAGAATGGCGACAGGATGCAAGGGTGTCTCAGTTGTCTTCCAATGTTTGTTTGAAAGAAGACCTTCAGCACAGTTATCTACCATTTTTCTAACTTGGGTATCCATCAATGGGCACTAATAACATTGTTTTAGGTTTTTGCATGTGTTTGTTATATCCAAGTGCTCCTCTTGGGCCAACAAAATCTATTTCCTTCGCAACTTTTCTGGCGCCAAGTTAAAGATGATGTCTCATGACCATATCACCAACAATTGATAGATCATCCGAAACCAGCGATATTGATTTGAAATTAGCTGTGAGCTGTCGTAGATTGGGCTATCCATTCCATATATACTGTTTAACTGTCAGCAGATCTTATCCTCCAAACACTCCTTCAGCTATTTATCTTCTGAGATTTTGTTTTCACATTCGAACACAGCATCAAGCGCTGCGACAACACACTCTGAATCTACCAAAAACTCTTCTTCGTTGTCATTTTTAAGCAGCATATGTGGTGTTCAGTCTGCTCTAAAATTCTTATCATCTGCAATATATATTTAGCTATGAATGTATAGCCCTGAAGTTGGAAAGAAGTCATACCAGTTTAGCAGATGCTTTGTTTGCCACTGTACCATTCAACTTATGCGCTTGTTGGTTGTGTTCAGTGTACAATTCATTTCCCCAAATGTACGTTTAAAATTTTTCCACAGCCCATGTACAGGCTAAAGCCTCTCCTTCAGTGGTACTGTAGATTGTCTTGGAGAGTCTTAAACTTCTGGAGGCAAAAGCCACCGTTTTTTCCTTCCCAGAAACCCACTGACTCAAAACTGCACAAATTCCAACAAGGCGCGCATCAACTGTGTTTATACATGTTTTTCCAGCAAAAAATGCTTTAGGAGTAGAAGCTTCTTCAAATAGTTTAATATTCTCAAAAACATCATCTAACCCCGTTGTCAAAAAACTACTTCTGCATAACTTTGCACAAAACAAGCATAATATTCGCTCAACCCCAAGAAAGGATGCAAGACATTCTTATCCTTAGGAGTTGGAGCTTGTATGATAGCTGTTATCAAACTAAACTTGGATTTTTGCACGCTGACAAGACTTTGTGACCCAAGTATTCAAATTCCTGCCCAAAGAATTTTCATTTATTGCGTTATACAGTCATACCTCTTTGTGACAATACCATAAAAACCTTTTCTAGAATTTGATTATGCTCTTCTACAATGTTTGTACATTTTCGGATATCATCCTGATACGCCTGAACTCCAGATCGTCTGTGCATAGATGGAGAAAGCCTTTTCCCTTTGTTTTTGCACTTTATCTCCCATCCTAAGGTGTCCTGCTTGCAGCTGGGCAGAGAGCCACTGGAAATAGTGAGATCGTCAGCCAAGGAGGTGGGGTGACAGTCATGATGGTGTTATAGATGATTCAGCTTTGTTTGAAAAAGGTACGGGCTGTAAAGGGGTGCCGGTGGGGTGGTCATGTTTCTTCAGGATCTAATGATCATGCTGCAGCATGTAGGGTTCTTTTAAGTGGGTGGGGGTAGTGTAAATTAAAATCCAAAGATGATTTCCCATATACCCAGTACAAGATTTAAGACATGACTCAAGTCACTATAAAACTAAACAATAGCAATGGGACTTAGTGAGATTAATCAAAGTTCTGATATAATTAGAATTTTAATTGAAAGATTATAAAGTACAGACCAGAACCCAGGAAAAGGGCAGCATAGTGTTGTACAGCAAAACGTTATTATTTAGGGCTTTCTCTGGCAGATTAGCATTCTGGGATTTTCTGCCCAAACCTACATGGTTACATGTACAACTACCAAAATGCAATGATATTCAGACTAAAGGGGTCATTGTCATGTGCCCTGATCCAAGGTTACAAGATCTTTATCAATCCCTTCTGCAGCTTTTTAAAATTCTGACACTAATTATTAGTATACTATTAGGTAGATCCTGTCTATTTTCTTAAATAAGACATTGTATATCAAAAAGGGTGTTCCTAGTGGTGAGCTGTACCATCGTGAAGGTGAAGTACACAAAACGAGCTTTGATATAGTATGTCTATTTTAAGAAAATAGACTTTGTCCATTCATAATGTTGCTGTGGTCTTGTTTTCTCTCGCAATTTTGATGTATTCAATTTTTCAATCCCCCCCTTCCCTCCCATTGATTGGGTATTCAGAGGGCTATTTTTAGCATTTAATTGTTATATAATTCCTATAAAACATAGGATAGCAAAACATAGCATACAGCATCACTCAGCACCACAACAGCATCACTCAGAGACACCACAACATCACTATGCGCTACCACAGCATCACTGAACACCACAGCATCATTTGTTCGCCATCACATCACTCAGCGCCACCACAGCATCAATCTGTGCAACCATTCAACAACAACTGGTTCAAATATGTTCTCTCAATGTTTCAAGCTTCATTACAAATGTAACAAAAAGATGTTAATATTTCACTTCTGTTCTTGGATTTTCGTCAAAATAAAATAGACTGAATATAATCTTCACACGTTATTTACAAAAGTTTAAGCTATTGCAATTATAAATTACAATAACTTTTATTTAAGTATTAATTATTTTAAAAAAATTAAAAGCCATTGTTAGTAATATCAATACATGTAAGTCACGTAAATACAACACATATTGCATTACAAATGCTATAGGTGTCACATTTGCAAAAGTTATAACTATTGGCATTGTAAATGACAAAGCTATTAATTTCGCTATTTTCAAAAACATAAATAAAAAATGTATCATTTACAATACGAATAGCTCAAACTTTCCTAATGCGAGACCTATTGCATTGCAAATGCTTGTTTTACCTTGGGTACGTTTAACAGATGGGCTGTTGTGGACCGTAGGGCCAGCTGCGGGCAGTATCGAAGAAAAATGATCAAACTAATCCTGTCCACTACTGGTAACCATTGTAGGTCCTGTATGTCTTTAGTAACTGCGCAGGATTTAAGCACCTTCAGGAGGAGCCAGGCTGCCGCTTTTTGCAATGATTATAACTTTGGCAGTGGAGCTTTCGTGATGCCTAGATACAAGGCATTGCAATAATCTATCAAGGAAAGGATAACCGCGACCATAACGTTTTTTTTAGATCCTGTGTTATGAAAGTGAACACTTTTTCAGTAATCTAAGGATAAAGTAACAGATGGAGGTGGTATGATTGATATGCTCTGCATAACTGAGCTGGTCATCAAAGATCAATGCAAGATTTCTAACTTTTGGGACAGGAGTGGGTAATGAGCCAAAATCTGTTGGCCACCAAGTTGAGCTCCATAAGTTGGGGTTCTTCCCAAAGAGAATCACCTCAGTTTTCTCAACATTTAGTTTGAAGAAGTTTCTTTGCATCCAGATAGATACTTAAGTTAGACAACATTTAAGGTTGGAGGCAGAAGGAATGGTGACAATAGTTTGTGAATCTTCGACGTAAGAAACAGCAACAAAACACAGGTTTGTATAAGCACTAACGGAGGGATGATATAGACATTGAACAGCGCCTGGGATAGAGATGATCCCTGCTGGACTCCGATCGGCAGGGAGAAAAGCTTAGATTTGATGCCATTAACTTGCATTCTCTGTAACCTGTTAATTAGAAATTTGCTAAGGAGGGCCAGGGCTGCACCATCAATCCTGATTCTCTCAAGTAGCTGGAAAAGGATCTCATGATTAACAGTATTAAATGCGACTGAGAGATCTTCCTCCCTCATCCACAACTCTGCGGATTTCTTCAGAGGCCTCCACTAAGGCAAAACCGTGTTGATCCTGGTTCAGCATTTTATTAGTTTCTAAAAATGCAGTAAGGTCCTAGTTTATTGCCTTTTCAAGGATGTTAGCTGGGAAAGGCAACCAAGAGATCAGCTGATAGTTTTTTGTGTCGGCTGGATTGAGAGTGGGTTGTTTCAGTATGGGTAGCACATATGCTAAGTTTCAGGCTATTGGGAAGGGTCCTGTCTCTAAGATTTGGTCCTGAAGATTTGTGAGATGAATTCCCATTAAATTGGTACCATGTTCCAAATGCATGGGAGGGAGGGATCGGCTGAGGAGCCAAAGTTTGTGATAAAAATGAGATTCTCTACCATCTCCTACGAAAGAGGGGAGAAATTGCCATGGAGTTCTTGACAACTTGCAATTTCTGAGTTAGTTGAGCTAGGAGCGACCATCAATGTCTGATTGGTGCCTCCTACGTCTCTTACCGAAGAAGTCACTACAATCTAATCATAAATATCCTGTATTTTATTCTGAAAATAGTCTGCCATGCTATTGCAGCTATTCTGATCCAAACTATAAGGGTGGCCTTTTTTTTTTAATTCGTAAGAGAGGTTATCGTTTTGCATAACTCAGATAAGGAATTTTGAGCTGATTTTATTTTTGTCGAAAAAAATAGGATTTTAATACTATTAATCAGAGTGTAATACACTTTACAGATACTGGTATAGTGATCTTTAGCTTTTGGAGTATAATCCTTCTCCACAGTCGTTCAGCTGCCTGACATTTCTATTTAAGGCATTTTAATTCAGGGGTGTACCAAGGCGCAGGGGGTTGTTTACAATAGATGGTAGTCTGCCTTTCAGGCGTCAGCTGGGTCAAAGTGGAATCTATCCAGCTTGCGAGATTACTCAAGGCTACATTGATGTCAGGGTCCATGACCGGACTATTCTTACTCACAATGGCCACTAATTCTCCTTTCATGGCCTTACACCAAGGGCGGAAAGCAATAGGGATTTGGCCGGTATTCTGGTCAGGCTTCTGCTAGATTCCTGTAAAGTTAAAAAACATTGCATTATGGTCAGACCATAACAGGGGAAGCAATGTTTTGATTTTTAATCGAGGATCATTTGTAAAGATTCCTTCCAGAGTATGACCCGCCTTATGTGTAGCCTCTGCTACTTGTTGAACGAGGCCAAATCTGCTGCAACCATCAATCAACTTTATCCTATCTGGATTGGTTGTCGCCTCTAAGTGAAAGTTAAAATCACCTAGAACTGTAAACCAGGTGCTGATTTCGGGTAGGGGGCGCTGTGTTTGCAGGTAAATTATTATTTTAAAACACCTGCTGCGACGTTCCTTGCCTCCAGCAATTTTCAAGCAATAATAAATATGTTAAGATAACTGTCAGAGTTTTTTCTAGTGGAAGTTTTAAGGTAGCCCACAGGGTTAATATGAAGCAAAGAACGTGTCCCATGCAGATCATAAAGTGCACAGAATGAAAATAGGTTTAGCCGGTTACTTCTTATGTCAGAGAGGTCATTTTGTTACTTGCAGTTTATAAATTAAAATCCTAATATAGAACATTAAACTATTAACTGTCATCAAAGAACTTCATGCATACTGCAAGGCATAGATTAGAGCGTTATACTTGTTTCCCCAGCTATTCATTATTCTAATGTTGCAAAAAGGGTTCATTTGGGTACAAAGCAATTCTTATTAAAGAGAACCCCCAACCATGGTGTTACATTTTAAATTCCGAGTTTGTGCTTCCCAAGATCAAGCACTCTTAAGCTATACTGCCTACCAGTATACCATGTCACTCCCTTGCTGTCCTCTGTCTTATGTAACATTTCTTATATACTGATTTACATATCTATGATTGATTGTCTCTGTTTAGTCTCTGTTTAATCTGTGAGCAATGTTAAGTGCTCTGACACCCTTCACTAGTATGAGTGGTGCTATAAAACTAATCAAAGGCATCTGAGAGAGAGTGGTAATGGAGGCTTGAGGGGCACTGTTAAAGGGTGGTAGTGAGGGAATCCGTGGCGGAAGTGGTTATGGGGGGGGGGTGGGGCGCCAGTAAACATTGTCGCACTGGGTGCCACCAGCTCAGAGGCCGGTCATGACTGTAGAGGTCTGTAGTTCTATCCAGATTCCATAACACAATTGTAGTTTGGAAGGGAACATCTGTCCAGCCACGGTCCGTGGAGGGAGTTACGGTGGGGCAGGGAGGCGGGGAGGAGGAGGGGCAGGGTGGAGGGTGCTAAAAACGGCCTATGGATAATTGCAGGTAAGTAAACAATTTAATTAATAAAAACGAATTTGGTAGTGCGCCTTACATCGCAAAATGCGATGCAGTACGTGCTACCAAATTTGTTTTATTAATTAAATTGTTTACTTACCTGCAATTATCCATAGGCCGTTTTTTAGCACCCTTCACCCCACCCCTCCTCCTCCCCGCCTCGCTGCCCCACCGTAACTCCCTCCACGGGCCGCGGCTGCATCTGTCTAGGGCCTGGGGAACGATAAACAAAAAGCCCATTGAAGGTAGCTTGGTTAGCAAATTTAAAGCTAAACATAATGGCTTCCCCACCCAAAAGAGGAGCCGGAGTAAATTCAGCTTTATCTGCTTTCCGAAGCAGTGCTTTATTTGTAAAACAATAAGTGCCAGGGCTCTCGTCAGGAGACCACTACAGCTTGCACCACACATTGCCCCTGCCATGTTGCAATGATAGTTACAACGCAACTACTAACCATCACACTCCTACAAGTGTGACCATTTGGACTGTTTCAGGCCCCCACAGCCATAAGAATGGCTTGGGGGACAGGTAATACTAATTTTGAAAGAATATCGCATTAATAATTAGCTATTGTTGTGGTCATTTCTAAATTAGTCAGACGGTGCCATCTGTGGCAGGCTGTCACAAGTGCCAGTGCTGACAATTAAGTGCCGGTGCCGAGCGCCGGCACGTAGCACATGTTAGTGTTAGTACATGAACACTCAACATTACACATACACCTGCCTAAAACAATAACACAGACTCCTGGCTCTAGTCATAAAACACACACCTAACTCCTTACATATTTTCAATATGGTTTTCGAATAGAAGCTTCACTTACACACATTTTAATTATTTTTTAAAAACAAAAAGACATTGTAGAACAGTATTTATGGTATACACCTTATTTAGTAACATGAATTTGCGAATATATTTTACATTGTTAGTGAAATTCTGAATAAATAATAAAAAAAGAACACAATTATTATGAAAGGATTTTGTATAAAGGATAGCTCTTGAAAAAGGTTTTTTCCTTTATCTATATACATTCTAACTGAAATAAATTATTAGCACACCTAACGCATATGCACACCCCAGGATGCCCAATAGACACACTACACATGATACAGACACATACAACAAACACACGGTACACGAACTCCAAGCGCCCCACCCTTGACTCCATACTCCTGACTATTCTTGAAAGAAGCACCCTCCTGACACATGAATCAAGAGCCTTGAACTGAAATAAACAAGAGGGCCTTTGTACCATGAGCAAGGCTCAGACACAAAGCCCGCTCTAGGGGGCTTATTTACAAGCCCCTTGCGCTGCCGGTTCCTCACTTTTAATATGGGAAAAAGGGATGCACTGGCTGCACAAGGGACTTGTAACTATGCCTCTAAATGTATATTGGATAGAATGGATTTTTTTGCCAATTGACAGTTCAAGATGCCTCTCGGTGAGATCTAAAAATGAGAGTATCTGTGATGCTTTCTCTCATGTCACTGGTTTTTCTATATATAACACCATCATTGGTGTAATCAGCTGTATTATTTAAAATGTCACCAGTGAAGTTATAAGCAGTCCACGGCAGGACCGTGAGCCATGGTTCACATAGCCTGTCATAACTGGAGAATTTCGGGGGGGTTTAGATTTTGTAATTGAAAATTGAATCGTAATATCACATTAATTATGGTCTTTGCCCACAATATATTCATTTTTTTAAATTGTATTCATTGCCCCAAGGTAGGCATCGGCCATCTTGGAATGATAAATAAAAATTGATGACAGCCACATCAGTAAACAAACATATTTTTTCATTTCAACAATGCAACGCTGTATCGGCAAAAAGCATTAACAAAGCTGATAGCTCTGTGTTGCCTTTAAATGTCAAGATTGAATCACTTTTTTGCAATAACTCTTTTTACAGCACATTGGTCGTTAGTGTCCATAGCAGTAAATTGTGTAAGATTGTGTGCCACTCCTTTGTGACTTCTAAAGTGACCCATAGGCTGAGAATCGCAGCCCAACTATCCTGAAAGAATGCCCTCATCTCCATAAATCTCCATAACAATAGGGCCTCCTTCTGTGCCCCACAAGATCAGTCTAGCTTGGTGGATGGATCAATGTACCACATTTCTTTTTTAGGTTTAGTGGAAATAGATCATGACAAAGGAGCTTATAAAGACTGAAGGACATTTAGATTTAATTGTATTTTCTCTCCTTTTATTCCGATGTTAAATCTGATAATTGGACAGTTAACGTGTGACATCTTCTCTTCATGAAATATCTCTTTTTCTTATTAACATGGTTCTACTCATAACAGATAGTGACACTTAGGGCCAGATGTAGGTAAATCCTTTTTTCCGACTCTTAAATACCGACTCATACCGAACCGGTATTTCAGAATCGGAAAACGGGATGTAGGTAAACAATTGGTAAAATATACCGATTCGGTACCAATCGGAATATCCAATCGGTATTTACCGAATCGGTATTTACCGAATCGGAAAATACCAAATCGGTAATTCCCATTCATTCCTATGGGCCTTCTGGCCCATAGGAATGAATGGGATCTACCGATTCGGTAAATACCGATTCGGTAAATACCAAATCGGCAGTTTGAAATATTGTTATGTGAGCCTCCTAACCAATCAGGGACACCCACCACACCCCACAACAAAGGCCCAGAGTAACCAACCAATCAGAATGAGGCACCCCTCCCCAGTATCTGGGAGTGGCCACACCCATGCAGGTGCAGAGCAACTGAACAATTTGCTGAGCAGGAGGAAACTGAGAGGAGCTGGCTTCCCAGAGCTTACCTGGACATCATAATGGAGTCGCAGGAAGGTCAAAAGGATGGTGGAGAGCGTAAAAGAAAAAGAAAATTCAGCCCAGCAGAACTGCAGGTGCTTACTGAAGAAATTGTAAAGCACAACACCCTAATATTTGGGAGACAGTCTCTGCATGTTGCAGAGTCTGTTGAGAGAAAGACATGGCTTGACATTCAGGCAAAGGTTAATGCCATTGGGGTGACGCACAGGGAGATCGACGACATCAAGAAAAGATGGTACGACCTGCGCATCATCACCAAGAAGAAGATTGCAGCCCAAACAAAGGAAGCTGATGTGACAGGAGGTGGAAAAACAGAGCACCTAAACTAACTGAGCTTGAGGAGCTCGAAGAATCAACCCTGGAGCCTGAATGCATACATGGAATTGGTGACCTGGATAGTTCTGCCAGAGCAACAAAGAAACAAGGTAAGATGCATGATCCCCTTCCCCACTGTGTGTAAGCATTACACTCCTGAACAGCTTTTATTGGGGGCCAGCAATGCATCATGGGGGACGTAGTCATAGTTACATACATGCAATGCATACACCGTACAATTCAGCAAGGCATGCCACACACAACTACAAGCACACAATGTACACTAGGAAAATGTGTGTAATCAATTTAATTAAGAAATACACACAGGTGAACAACACCATTGACCCTATGTGCATATGTTTTCACAGGAGAGTCCTCACGCGGTACAGCACCAGAAAGGGAGGAGAGGGCACCAGCACCTACAAGGAAGGAAAAAGAAAAAAAAAGCGCAGGTCATAGCGCTGTAGAGGGAGACAACAACACATCCCATTAAGCCTCAACACCTGAGCAAGCCACAATACCTCTGCCACAATCCCTCTATTGTTCGGAACCCCTGAGTTGGAAGCACCATCGCATTCGCCAACAACAACGACCAAGTCGTTCATGCAGGGAAGGGCAAGGAGGCCTGATGTGCCCCCTCTGAGGATTCTGCAAACCTCAGATGAGGAGGATGAGAAGGGCGAAATACAAAGCAGTGTGGCTGACAAGGCCAGGCAGCAGAGTTCAGCAGGCGCTGCGCGGGTCAGTGTCCTTGGCAGAAGGGCACGTGAGAGTGCCGAGGGGCAGGAAGGAGAGAGCGTCTTCTGTGGGCTGGAGTCCACAATGGTAAAGGACAGCGCCTGCAGGCGAAGGCAATGTTGGCTGTGCACAGGCAGGTGCGCAGCATCAATTACAAACTGTCACACATTGACAAAGGAATAGGCAACATTGCTGGGAGCTTGGAGACAATTGCCAAGGGGATGTCAGACATCACTCAGTACATGGGTGCTCTGTCTGACAAGTTGGACAGGGACCACTTAGTGCGTCGCAGGGAGCGGCAGTGTATGCGGCAACAGTCCAAGGCCCTTAACTGCTTTGCCACCGCAACATCACTGCTGTGCCGGCGTTCAATTACCATGCAGGATGCAATAGTCCACTGCTGCACAGATTCGACAAGGGGAATGGGTAGAGTCACCTCTGCAATGGAGCAGATGCTCACGAATCAAACAGGCACTGCTGGTGACACAGGTATGGAAGAGACAGAAGGGTCCCCCAGCAGGAGCGGCTCAAGCACACCTGTACCAGAGATGTGCAGGAGCGTCAGGCGCAGCAATGCTGAGTCAGCCCCCAGCCAAGAAATGGATACCCAGACTCGTAAATCACGCAATGTAGTGCGTGGCCGTAAACATTAAACATTGCCTTCACCCCACAGGACTGGTCACAGTGAGGGTAACTGTGAGCATGCAGTCATGGACACAGACATTGTAGGACAATGGTGTTTGTTCATTTGCATGCTGCAGTGAAATTAAAACCACATTCTTAAAACACTACACCTGTCTGTGTCTCAATAATTACCTAGAAATATCTACGTGTGATCTCTGCCCGTCTCAATCTACCATCTGTTGCTGCTGCTCCTGTTGCTTGGGGCTCTGCCTGTTCTTGGTCATCATCAATGTCCTCGTGATGTGTCACCTCCACCTCTGTGCCTTCTTTGGTGGCAAGATTGTGCAACATGGCACAAGTCACTATTATCTTGTAACACAGGATGGGGGTGTACTGCCGTACACCTCCACTCTTGTGAAGGCTGCGGAACCTGCTTTTGAGTAGTCCAAATGTGCGCTCCATTACGCTGCGAGTTGACCTGTGAGCCACATTATAACGCCTCTCACTCCTGGTAGTTGGATTGAGGTAGGGTGTGAGCACAAAGGAACGCAGGGCATATGCACTATCGTCTATGGGGGAAGTTAGTTACATAAGCATCACACATACATCTGCCATGACTATCAGGGTGTGTCACTGTTGTTTACCTAGCAGATATCCATCGCCAAAATCTCCAGCAACAAGCCGTGTGTATATCCCACTATTCCGGAAGATGTAGGAGTCATGGGTACTACCTGGATATTTGGCCACTATGTCTGTGATGATGTTGGCAGCATTGCATATCACCTGCACATTGATGGAGTGCGTTGACTTACAGTTTCTGTAGATGTATTCAGTGGCTACAGGTGGACAGAGTGGAATGTGGGTGCCATCTATGCAGCCTATCACATGAGGGAAGTGTGCCAGTTGATAGAAATCAGTTTTTGTTTTTGCAAGTTCCACAGGTGTGTCAGGGAACCGGATGTAATGTTCCATTCTCTGCGTCATGGCCTCCAGGAACTTCTGGAAAAATCGTGATACGCAGCTCTGGGACACACCACCAACTGCAGCAATTACACTCTGGTAGCTCCCAGAGGCAAGCAGGTGTAGGCTACAGAGCACCTGCACATGGGGTGGGATGGCGTGGGCCCTGGGTGTTGGGTGATCCAGGTATGGGTGGAGGTCCCTAATCAAGTCCAGGATGGTTCTGGGGTGTAGCCTGTACCACTGCGGTATCTCTGGCTCAGTCAGTTGGAATAGGGTGATCCTCTGCCTGTAGACCTGCTCCTCCCTTCTCCAGACCCTCTCTCCTGCTGCCTGTAGCCGTTGCCGCCTCGCAATCACATAGAATGCCGCCATTCTTGCTAAACTGTTGCATTTTGGGCCCCTTTTTAAAGGCTGCACCTGGTTACCACCTGCTTTCAATCCATGGTAAATACCGACTCTTAAATACCGAATTTCATTGAATTCGGTATTTTTTCCCTTTCCTATATCTCGATGGCCCTTTTTAACCATTTCTTATTTACCGAATCGGTAAATAAGAACTCGGTAAATAAGGATTCGGAGAATTCTGAATCGGAATTATACCGACTCTTATTTACCGATTCGGAACATTTTTGGCACCTACATCTCAAATTCAAATTACCGGTCGGAAACGGCCGAAATTACCAAATTTCGGCCGTTACCGACCGGTATTTGGCCACCTACATCTGGCCCTAAGTGTCTGCAGCCTAAGCATTAAAAAATTACTGTTTCTCCAACTAAACCATACAGCGGCACCAGTCCATGGGAGTGCGAGCCATACTAATATTCAGAAATTGTTAGTGTATTGTTCCCTTCAAAACTTCACATGCCAAGCCTCTTGACTAGGCAGCCATTTTGGATGTGGTTTCTTGTATATTCAGTATCAGCATTTTGTGGATCTTTCACAAGGTGAGCAATTACCAGTGTGCACAGTCCCTTTCTCCCATTCTCTATACTTAAACAGACCCTAGCAGAATTATTTCTCAGAAATTCAGAAATGTCTTATCTCTCTGCTTTAGTAGATGGCTTATTAATGCAGCACTCAAGCTTACAGAAACATGTGTTCTTTGTAAGTCCCTTTCTATGTCAAGGTGAGAGATTCTTTATTACTTGGGATCTCTTCCAGAGAAGGAGGCCATTCTTCTGCCGCCGCAGGGCTTATGCTCTGACTTTGGAGAGAAGTGTAGATCAAGATTCACATTTATATAAATTATCATCAACAGTGGAGCTAGCTCTTAGAAGCATAAGGGTTTTTGTATTAATCAAGTCACTCTAATCCCTAAGGGTAGATGGTTCATATTTCTCCATGTCAGGCTTGACATTGGTGCATGAGAGTCCTGAAATCCTTGGTAAAGAGGTGAATTAGGATTTCAGAAGGTTACAGAGTGGCTATGCACTCTCCAGGTAAGCAGAGCCCTATCTACTTTACTATGTTGAGACTTAAAACTTCACTAATTTAGAGTAATATTAGTAAGTGTGCATTACATGAAAATAAACAATGTAGTGAAGTAAAACTAAAGTGAAAATAAGCATTTCAATGGTAATCTGTATTTTGCACTCACCACGTATTAATTTCCTCTAGAAAATATGGTTTCATGTTAATATAGTGTAAAATTCCACCTTTCTAGGTGCTTATTTTACCACACTGGATAATTAAATGGTTACTTACCAGTAGTAGTAGTTTTGCAGCTTGAAGAGTTTCCTGGATTCACATGCTGTGCATTATTCCACAATCTAGTGTTTGGGTCCAGATCCTTCTTGCTAATCCTCTTTTTTGTTGGTAAACATGCTCTGTAACCATTTGGTGCTGTGTCCATCTTCCTAAGATGCCAGACGTATGCCCTGGAAGCCCAGGTATGTGGTCACCATCTTCAGATTCTTTTTTCCCTTTGATGACTTTCTGTAGCAGTAGGCTTCCTCTGTGTCTTTAGTGTTGCATAGGCCTTCCTCTCTTTGTCTCACATAATTGTTCCGTAGGGAGGTGGAGGGTCACTTGTGAATCCAGAAAGATCTTTGAGCAGTAAAACTACCCCTACTAGTAAGTAACCATTTTGTTTTGCAACATGAATCTTTTTATGGATTCTCCTGATGTGCATTGACTTTATAGCAGTATACCCGATTCTTCCTGGTGGTGGTGTCACAAATGAGGGTGGGCTTGCAAATAGATGTTTCAGTACTCTTTGGTCTACTTCTGACTCCTTGTTCACTTGTATGTGCACTCTATAGAGTTTAGTGAAGGCGTGGACTGATGACCATGTGGCGGCCAAAAAGATTTCGCTCAGAAGGCTAGGGTAGTTCCTTCTTTCCTTGTGGAGTGTGCCCTGGGCTTTGTTTCCAAGGTCATGCCCACTATCTATCTCGTAATGGTGCTATTTGTCACCAGTGTCAACTTTCTAGAGTCTGCAAAAGACACAAAAACTGGCTTCCCTTTCTGCTCTCTCTTGTCCTTTCCAAGAGGTACATGGTGATTCTGTTAACGTCTAGTGTATGCAGAACTTTTTCGGCTTGCATCTTTGGTTGCTGGAGGAAGCCCGGTAGTTGAATTGTTTTGTTTACATGTAATTGAGTTATGACTTTTAATAGGAAACGTGGATTAGTCCACATGACTATCCTGTCCTTGTCAATTAGTAGGTGAGGCTCTTGGATGGTTAGTTCTTGCAGCTCACTTATCCTGTGCAGTGGCATGGTTGCTATTAGGACAGTGGCTTTCAAATGTAGAAACCATAGCTCTCCCTTGTGGTTCAAACGGTGCATTCTTTAGTTGTGTCAATACCATGTTCCACATCGGCATTAGTGTTGACCTGGGTGGAGCTATTCTCTTTGCTCCCTCGAGGAACCTGATGATAAGCGTAGCTGTGAAGAGACTCCTTGTATGTGTCCCCTAGTTTAGGCTACTATTACAGCTAAGTATACCTTTTGTCAGGCATACGCCAGTCTGTTATCAAACAGGAATCTGAGGTATCTGATCACTGTGATGTCCTCTGTTCTGCTGGGGAACATTCTATTGTCTCTGCACCACAAGGCATACCTCTGCCATTTTCCCATGTAGCAGCTCCTAGTGCTAGCCTTCCTAGCCTCTTTGAAGATGTCCACGGATCACTTAGGTAGGTTGAAGTGTCCAAACTCTTTAGCCACATAAGCAAGGCTGCGAAGCTCAGGCAGTTAGTTTCTCGGTATTGAATCTTACCTCCTTCCATTGAGGAGGTTGTGTGTTTCTGGAAGCTATTTTTACGTTTCCTTGTGTCATTTCCATTAGGTCTTAGAACCTAGGGGCATATTACCAACAAATAGCGATATTTATCGCTAAGTAGGGTTAGCGGCAATATTTTTATCGCCGCGCATCACCGGTTTTTATCGCTGAGATAACTTGCTATTAGCAAGGTTTATATCAAAAGCGATAAAAATCAGGCAAAATGCGTGAATATCGATGAGAATGCAGCGATATTCACGCATTAGCAACAAAATGCTCTTAGCCATGTTATCCACCTTCCATTGGATAACATGGCTAAGAACTGGTCTGAGCAGGCGTTGGTTTTTGGCGATAGCGGGAATATTTCGATTGCTATGCCTGCCTTGCTAATAGGCGATATTGACGTTAGCGACTGCTTTCAGTCGCTAACAGGTTGGGTACACCCACTTTGCATGTCATTAGCGATAAATATCGCTGACATGCAAAGCGGGCCCCAAACCGCTCGCTATCGCCTAAAAGCTGTCGCTAACATCAGTTAGACACAGCTTGCTAATAGAGCGATAGAATTATCGTGCTTAGCGGCCGAAAACGGCCGCTAAACCGGCAATAATTGCCTATCGCCACCCTTGGTAATATGCCCCCAGGTTTGTCTTGCCCACTGCATGGTGATTAGGATCAGCGGCATTTGTGACATCTTTCGGTAGCTTGTGATTAGAGGTATGAGGGGAATCAGTGGAAAAACATATGCAAATCTCCCTGACCAGTCTATCGACAGAGAATTTCCCTGCGATTGGCTGTGGAGTTGGCTAGAAGCAAAGTCTGGATATCTTGTGTTGTTCGGTGCAGCAAATAAATTAGTGTCTGGGGTACCCCACAGATTGAAGACATCTTGGAACAGTGGTGTGTTCAGTTACTATTCGTGTGAGATGGATGCCTGTCTCCTTAGTCTGTCTACTTCCCCATTTTCTACACCTGGCATGTGTATCATTATTATGGTTATTTATCTCTGGATGGTCCATCTCTATATCTCTTGGGTTAGTTTGAATAGCACATGTGACTTTGTTCCTCCCTGCTTGTTCAGGTGGAACATCGTAGTTGCTTTGTCCGCCTGCATTAGCACTCTCCGTCCCTTCACCTTGAAGGCCTTCAGGGTTAGGAAGACCATCTTTAGCTCTAGGACATTTATCTGCTAGGACATTTATCTGTTGGATCACTTATGCTTTCCATAGCCCTGTGATTTTTAGTTCCTCCATGCGTGCCCCCCCCATCCTTTGTGGATGCAACTATGGTGATTGTCACAGTAGATGGAGTTGGTTGGGTGAAGGTGCTTCCAACTCTCATGTTGTCTGTGCTCCACCATTTCATCTCCTCCACTTATTGTGTTATAGCCACTATCTTCCCAACTACCTATTGCCTATAACCATTGGTTCTGGATACACGCTTGCAGTGGTCTCTTATGTCGTTTTGCATGTGGGATCAGTGGGATGTATGAGGCCATCACGCCTATCATCTTCCTCTCAGCTCTCACTGTCAGAGACTGACCCTTATTTTAGAGGAGAGCTTGCTCTGTAATTGCATAAATCCACTTGAGGGTGGGGAGGGCTCTCCCTTAAATTGTGTTGATTCTTCCTGCTAGGAAGATCTTTTCTCTTTCTGGCTTTGTTGAAGACTTTTACATGTTTATTGTGATGCCCATTCTGTAGAGTGTGTCCATGACTACCCTACTGTTCCTCTTGCATTGTGAGTATGAACCTACTTTTATTAGCCAGTTGTCTAGGTATAGATACACATGTATTCCCTTCCTCCCCAGGTGTCCGTTGCTGTGGCTAGGCTCTATGTGAACTCTCTGGCCCAGATATTTCCAAAGCACGGCATAGATATAAAGTGGCACTTGCTAAACCAAAAGTGAGTAGGTTGATAAGAACTGGCAGGATCTGCCGTCGGCCTCCCAGAAATACTCCCTATGGCCTAGCATTCCTACTAAAGACATGCTATCTTCTAAAAATAATATTGCTTTAGTCTTTAGTTTAGCAGATACTTCTTCTGCCATTAATCGTCTAAAAGCAGCAAAAGCTCCTGGCCCGGATCGTATACCAGGAGACTTGTACAAATCCAAACCTCAAATCTGGGCATCCAATGTTAACCTTTTAATGAATGCAATAGATGCAGGGGGAGACAATCCAGAGACTGGGGGGGATGCGGGGGGAAGAGGGGCGGAGATTACTCCAGTTTTTAGGTTTCGCCTGCACAGCACTTGCGCTGTGCTTATGAAATCTATTGTATTTAATAGAAATGTTAAAAGGGGCATACATGCCACCCTTACTTTTCATTGGTTGGTGTGCTTGTCACTTACTTTTCCTTCGTTTCTGTTGGCTGTAGCATACTATTTCCTGTTGATACTCATGTTTCTCTTATCAGTTTACCAAGGGCCAAGTACTGTTTTCATCAGCTTTTGTGGAACTCTTGTTTTTAGGTTTTGCCTGCACAGCGTTTGCGCAGTCCTTGTTTTTTTTCACTGTTGTATCATTCTTTAGTATTTGTCAGTCGCACTTCTCACATCATTTTGTTTCTTCTTCGTCTGATGTTTAATTTTCTTTATTTGTATAACATCTCTCAATTCCAGCATTAGAATGCGCATCTCAGAATTAAAATACACTAATGTCCGAGGCTGAAGTTAATTTGGTGAAGTTATTAACAAGCCTCTCGCTGCTGACTGATGTGCGAATGGGAGCTGCAGGTTTCCGAAGACATTTTTCAGTGCGCCGGCACATTGTACGCATGTGGCCCTGAGCATGTAGTGCATCAAAATATGGGAAGCTTCAATCGACAGAACATCAGCCCAAAGGATCTTCGCAGCCCAGTGAATTCCAGCAGGTACAACTGAGAAAGAACAATTCCCACAGTCCTTATGGCAAATGGAGTGACATAACTACACCTCAGCTAAAATCAGAAATTCCTAATGCCCCTCCTTCATCTAACATTATCGAAACACTTGTACTGTACGTTTGTATACACTCTTATTTACAAAGGCCATGAGCGTTGCTATACACAACCCTCTGTTATTCATTCCAGACCATGCCTACTTTTAGACCCGTCGTTCTCTTACTTTCAGAAAACTTCTGGAGGAACCAAGAAACAATTCACTGTTCTGACGGGATGTACGTTGTTACAACGCATGCTTTTACCACGCATGCTTTTACCACGCATGCTTTTACAACGCAGGTTTTTCAACGCAAGTCGTTACAACGACTTGCTTTGGGGATGCTGGATAGTGAATAGTTTAATTTACTATTCCAACTCCAGTCCCCGTGGATAGTAGGGAAGGTGTTGGATAGTAAATTAAACTATTACCTATCCTAGAGCGCCCCCCCAGCGCAATTCGTTGTAATTACTTTCATTGAAAAACCTGCGTTGTAAAGGCACTGCGTGGTAAAAGTTGCATCGAAAAGGATGTTTCCCGTTCTGACGTAGCCCATGCGGTGCAGCTCCACGCGAAGTGTATGGCCTGGCTGAACTTTCAGGCACCCCAGATCACGCACGAGTTTCTGTGCATCTAAGCAGCTGTAAAGAGACAGCTATTGAGGCCGAGAGGATGGGTAACCGCTGACGGGACTATATATTGCAGAGCAGGGGGGTGCAGGTAAAGGGCTGTGCGTCCCTTCCAGAAACCTACATGGGTCACCCTATTGCTTCACCCTTGGAGTGGGCACTACATACTTAGGGACAGGATACCCCACACAAACCAAGCGGCAAGTCTGCTGAATTTAATTGTTTGCTGTATTTTGCTTTTTAGTGCCAGCAGTGTCTCTCCTTGGAACGGCGGTCCCCTCTGTAATGCTGATATACCACCAGCAACACCTCCCTCTCCGGTTTTCTTAGTTCTCCATTATTAGGGTTGAGGTTGCCTGCACCACCATCTCTCCTTCCCCTGCAGTCCTGGTCCATTTTGCAAATTTTCGATAATAGTGGGCAGTATTTTATCTATGCTCCGGCTCCCCTTTCATCAGAGTGCCCATTTGTTGCCATGCTGCGTCTCATAACATTAGTGCCCCTGTGGCCGCCTCAGTTTACTAGAGCTCCCTCACTATCTCTCTGTCAGGGATTCCTGCTCCCTCTCTGCCTGTAGCCTGTCTCTGTGACTGCAGTCTTCAGGCTCTCCATCAGTAGGCACCACCAAGGAAGGCATGCTTTCTCCTACTTCTTCTCTGCGAGTTCGAGGCCGGGAAAGGCAGTAGAAATACCCTTTGATGTAGTTTTACTTCATAGCACTTTAATGCGATTGTATTCTTCTGAGCAGGTGTGGTGTCAGTGCTGAGCATGGAGCTCACAGCTTGTGGTCTTCTTTTGCACCATTGAGGTGTATAGAGTAGTTCCTTATCCATGGTAGTTGCTCTTCGTGCTTGTACAATGGAGCACATTTGTGCTATGTACACATCTCATCTGTTAGAAGAGTGCTTCTTTAAAGCTGAATACATTTTGGAGGATATGTACAAGGAAGTGGCGGAGCGTGTCTTTAGCCTCCTTGGCTTAACGACATGCTCCGCCACTTCGGGAACGCAAGACTGCACCATATTTACAAGAACGTGGTGCAGCCTTGCGTTTCCCCCTGCGATGGCGCTAAGTTTAACAACTTAGCGCCAACGCAGGCACCCTTGCACCAGAGTGTCTGCGTGCAGGGGAGGATTGTTTATGTGTCCCTTCCTGCACATAAACAAGCCTAAAATGCAATTCTTGCAGCACACATGAAAGTGACAAAATTGCATTTTTTTAAAGGTTTTTTTATGTACACGAAGAGACACCTTCCTGTACATAAACAAACCATGGCATTTTGGAAAAAGCAAAAACTAGCAGAAATTATTAATTACTCCTCGTTCCGTCAACTTAAGACCAGGGTTTTCCTGGTCTTAATTTTGGCGCTGCCTCTTATGTACGCCACTCTTGTACATAGGGGGCAGCGTCAAATACAAAATGTGTTGCGGTGGAATGCCCACCGAAACACCCACTGCACGCCCCTTTCACGCTACCCATAGCGTGAAAGGGTGCCTTTTGTACAAGGCAGCGTTAAGCCACGTTAAGTGGCTTAACGCTGCCTTGTATATAAAGGCGCAGCCCCTATTGCCATCAAAACATCCGTAAAAGTGATTTTGTGGTGGCGATAGGGGCTTGTACATATGCCCCTTTGTTCTTTCCCTTATAATTAGTGATCATCGATGTCCCGAAAAAAAGGGGATTTATATGTACTTTTCTGGAAGCATAAGGATATCAAAAGAACTTCTTCAGGAGTAGTCAGAATAGAGTTATAATACAATCTGTTTCATTAGATGATCTTGCATTTGTAAAAAAAAAAACATTGTACCTACAACCAGGTTAATGTTCAAGGCCTGATTTTTAATAGATATTTTGCATTAGTCCTTAATTCTAAACTGTCCAAATAAGTGCAATTCCATTGCAATTTATTGTCAGTGGAGGCATAAAAGGGATAGAGAAACTTTGTTTACAGTGCTCCGAGAAAAGTGTCTGTTTCACAGCAGTCTAGGTCGTGAGTAAGGCAAATCAAATGTTTCGATTAATTAAAATCGTAATCAAGTACAACAAATGCACACTTCAGTGAATAAACCAGAGGGTATATAAAACACACGAAAGTAATACATCTCTCAATGATTAGCTAGCTGCAGACTACATTTTCTTGAAAACAATATTTATATGATGAGCAGCCTTTTGCAAAATAAAACAACTTCAGCAATAGTGCTTATGATATGCCTTAAAATGTTGTCAGCATTTCTCTCTCTATTCTCTACAAGAGAAGACCCCCTCCCCCTGGGCTCAGCTCCAAGCACCTGCTTCCTCACCCACTGTTCGCTACCCCTTTGTTCCTCCACCACCAGCTACTTCATCACTTCCCGAAACCTTCATAGTCCATTTGTATATTTTTATATTTCGATTTTTTGTGTTTACTACACTAAAATAACTGTGTCCTCATACTTCCCCCCATCCCCCCTTACTCCATACATTAGATCTGTAAAGAAAATATTTGCGGCCATGTTACTACCTATGTCATCATGCATGCACACAAGTGACGCAACCACATCAACATACATTTTTCCCCATCCACTTTTATTTTGTTTTAGCTCTTTGTTGATGCTACAGAGCATCAGCAAAAATCATTAGCAAAGCCAGTACACCAATAATGTAAGACTTATTGGCTTTGACAGCGTTGTTTTTAAGGAACCCTCCCACTCTCCTCCTCCTTTTACCTAATCTCCCTGCATTACAGTACCAACAGTAACAGCACAATAGATTGCCTTTCTCCATAAACAAGTAATAACACTTTAACAGAGTTTCAGTAACTTATATTGCACAACTGCTCACCAAGTTACAACTTACAACAAAAATGATTATTTTTAATCACATAGGCGCAATCTATTGCATTTACCAATGCTTGTTACGAAAGGAGATACCTCTAGTCCAGTGTTTCCCAAACTGTGGTCCGCGGACCCCTAGGGGTCCGTGACACATTCGCAGGGGGTCCGCAGGCTGCAGTTTTAAAAGCACTGCAAATGTTCCAAGTATAATTAGAAGTTTTCAAGCAACAATAAAAGTGTCAAGACCAAGATAACACCAGTGATTAATGTTCCTGCTGGAGAGAGATGAGTTTTGTCCAGTGGCAGCTTGACTTATTTAATGTAGCACAGAGGGTTAATATGCTTCTTGCAAAGAAAGTGTGCCTATATTTATTTTTTTAACTGTGTTTGATTTGCATAGGTCAATAGGTTGCTGCTTTTGTCACAGATTCTTTAGTTACTGTGCAGTTTATAAGTGACAATTGTGATCTAGCACAGAGACATATAAACTGGCATCAATAAGATGTTTGCAAACTGCATGGTACAAGATAGTAACTTAAGTTTCTTCCCAGTCTTTCATTATCCTGATGCTGCTAAAAAGGTTTATTTGAATGGAAATAAAGTTTCATTGTTAAAGTCAATGCTAAACACTGTGTTATGCCTACCAGTATGAATGATGTGAATCCTACAACTAGTAGTCACCTTTGCCTTATGTTATTACATGTATGATTCATTGTCTCTATGGGGCAGATTTACAAGGAAACTGACTCGGTGAGTGCTGCAAGCCATTTGGCTGTGCTGCACTTAGTCACTTTCAAAGCGCAGGGATGCAACATATTTACCATAGTATGTTGCATCTCAGTGCTCTCCCTGCGCTGGTGCACAAACTGCTGCCATGCGCCGGCACAGGCACCCTTGTACCATGGTGCAAGGATGCCTGCGTTGTGGGGAGATTATTTATGTTCAGGTAGGATTCCCTTTCTGCACATAAACAATCACTAGAGGGGATTTCATCTTCCTGAACAACGAGGAGAAATGAATACATTTCTTCTTGTTGCACCTCCCTACGCCTCCCTTGCGGAGGTGTAGCATTTGGACGCATTTACAGATTCATGATTTCTCGTTAATCTGGAAATGTGTCTGGTTTCATGGGTGTTGCTTGGGAACACTCACAGCAAAACCCATGAAACGCACCTTTCACGCAAAGTCCTGTGTGCAAAGGGGCCATATTTATAAGAACAGGAAAAGTCACGCAGGGTGGTTTTCCTGTTCTTATAAATATGGGGCACTAAAATGCGTGCCGAAGCGTCACTTTTTGTGATGCACCGGTTGCGCAAGCGTCTTGTAAATCTGCCCTATATTTGTGTGTGTTGTAAAGTGCTTTGACATCCTACAATGGTATGAGATGCTATAAAACAAATGAAATACATGTGACAGAGGGACTATGGAGAGACGAGAGGCACTGTTGGAGTGTGATAAAAAGGGAATCACTGAAGAACCCAAACAAAGATTATTGTATCCTGGTACATAGTAAAGTCATCATTTACTATTCTTTTAAAGCTAATACAATTAAATATATAATGATAAATGTGTTGTAGAATGCACTACTGTTTCCTAAATTGTCTTGTGGGGAGAACCTCCCAAAGTCCCCTTTGTAGTGGTTCGACTCACTCACTGCACTTGGTGTGCACCCTGTGGGGACTGGTCTAAAAACATTTGCCAGGGCTGCTTTGGGTTTCCAGACTGTCCCTGGCAGGAGAAGGAGCCTCATAGTGTGAAATAAAACCAACCATTTAAAAGTTAGTCATGGAGATGCAGCACCAACCTTCCCAATAAAGTTTTTAGTTTTTTGCAGATTCTTTCAATATAAAATACTAAAATCCTTAGTAATTCGACTATTTGTTTTGTGTTCACACCTGTGTATTTTTTTCGGATTACTGTCTTAAAATTTTAATTATACAGATTTCTAGGGGGTCCCCGGCTTTCAGTGCTGACTCAATGGGGGTCCTCAGGAGCCAAAACTTTGGGAACCACTGCTCTAGTCCATCCAATTACAGGCCAATTAGCCTAATTGATAACTTGCAGAAAATCCTTGCAAGACAAGTACTTGACAAGTTGCAAGATTGGATGGACAACAAACAGATTCTGTCCCTTCTCCAAGCGGGCTTCACCGCTAAAACCAGTAGTTCTGACCTTGTTTTTAGATTCATCCTCCTCTACTGGAAGAATGCACTGCTTAGCAACCGAAAAATGAATGTAGCATTTGATCTCGTACCTCGTAAGAACCTGCGGAAAGTGCTGATAGAAATAGGAGTCCCTGCAAATTTGATTTACCTGAGTGCCAGATTACACGAAGATAATTATGCTCAGGCTAGATGGGGAAGTCAGGGTGAATTGACCAACAGAATTCCCATCCAATGCAGGGTATGCCAAGGGCGTGTCCTTGCACCTACCTAGTTTACCCTGTATTTAAATGATGTGGCCAAGGAACTTACAAACTTTAGTAATGACTTCCCTGTGCTGAATGGCAAAAAGAATCAGATACTGCTCATCTCGAAGACTCCAACAGCTCCCCAAAATCTAATCGATAAATTTTTGGTTTTCTGTATTTCTAGGGGTTTAGAACTAAATGCAACCAAAACCAAATATATGTTATTCGAGAAGGGTAAAATTCGAAACAGTACTGTTAAACTTACTAATGAACCCCTAGAAAGGGTGTTTTTCTTTGACTACCTGGATGCCAAGTTGACAAATAAGCTTTGCTTGGAACCTGAACTCTGCTAAAGCTCTCTGCTTATAGTACACAGATCCAAAGCTGTACTGCTACTACACAACCATACTCACTATCGGTCAATAATCCCTGCCCTGGAGGAATACCAGGACAAGGACAAAAGCGCTGCAATCTTTGGAGCTTAATTTTGAGAATATGTTGATACCCAGTAGCTGGCAGTGGACAAGGATACGTTTGTTAGAGCTCTATTTTGTTGGAGCTCTTATCTCGGTCCCGACCTGCACACATCTCACCCTATCGTTTTTTAACCTAGGTACCAGACGAATGTTAGATGTGGCACAACTAAAACCCCTGATGCACTGGATATGCGTATAGTCTACACCTGAATTAATAGAGTATAAAGATTCATTGGGGGGGGCCTGATGAAGATGAAAAATGCCACAAAAATCCCTTGGTTGAAATTTGTCTCCACTTGGTGTAGGAAACTTGGGTTAACTAGACTATGAGACAACCCTGGGAAAATACATAAGTTAGAGGCTGCTGCTCTAAAAACAAGGGATTGGGCATTTGTGAATGCTCTATATACCACCATGACAACTTCAGGACACATGACCAATCAGTTTTTTGTTTTTAAGACAAGTCCAAAGTTCAAACTATTTTTAGACCTAATTTCACCACCTTTGGCAAAAAGTTTGTATGTGTGATTTCGCCTTGGCACTCTACCCCTAAAAACCTTCTGTACTAAATGGGCAAAAGATGTTGAATTGGATAAATGCCCTGCCTTAGGCTAGGTCTCCAAGTCGGAAGAACATGTTTTGTTCTTCTGCCCAGAATGCCATGGCTCCCGCAGGAAGCGTAGCGCCCAGTGTGCCTGAACCTGACAGCTACTCTCTACTTAATCGCGCACAGAATTTTAAAAACTGACATTTCTGGTCCAATAGTTCATTGTGTCAGTCGATTTTTATTAAATGTTTGGTTTAAGTGTTCGAAGATTACACTTTTGCAAAGAGGAAGAATACATGTTTTAATATATTAGTTGATATTTTAGGAATAATTTTAAGGCCTTGGTAGATTAAAATGGACAATTGCACGTGTATTGGCTTTGTTCTATTAGTACCTAATTTTCATTGTTTATTTTTTTTCTCCTCTTCTCCCTGCATCTAGCACTTTTGTACTATACAAGGCTAGACCAGTGACCTATGAAGGTCCAATAGAGTACTCTGGAATCCTCGATATTTTGGCACTTTATAATATTTGCACTTGTCATAGGCCCTGCTGTATACAAATGAATATGTTTTACTATGCTAGCTGTTATTTTAGGGACTATTTTTTTTATACCCTGGTAGATTCAAATGGACAATCAACTACAAGGAAACATTGCAGCAAATTTTAATGTATATTGTATGAATACTATTTGATATTTTTAAATGATTACAAATTATGTTATACTGTATGCTTTGATAGTTTTATGGCAAACCGAATAAAGCTCTTTTGATGATGATGAACACTGGAAGCTGACTTGATTCCAAAGGGGAGCACCCTGAACTGGTAGTATTTTTTGTTGACAACAAACCGTAGATATTTTTTGCGTTTGTGGTTCATGGGAATCTGTAGATAGCTGTGTTTGAGGTCTATAGTTGTCATGTAGTCCTTTCCTCACAGCCACAGGATGACCCATTGCAGTGTGGACATTTTGAATTTTTGAATTTTTATGAACTTGTTTGGGATGGGGAGATCCAGGACTGATATTAGACACTCGTCTGGGTTTGGGGTGAGGAAGTATATAGAGTACTTTCCTAGGTTGATATCTGTTATGGGTACTCTCTCTGCGGCTTTCTCTTCCAGCAGCTCCTGTACTTCTTGTTGCAGGCAGGGCTTCTCTTCCTCAGTGAGTAGTCATGTTCTTGTTTTTATGAGTTCTATGCAGTATCTGTGTTGGATGATGTTGAGTATCCATTTGTCTGAGTTGGCCTTCCTCCTTTTGTGTAGGAAAGCCTGCATTCTGGTCCCCAATGGTTTTGTGTGGTGGCGCACTTGGTAAGTATAGTCACATGTTGGAGGAGCTTGCTCCTCTAGAGGGTTGTCTCTTTCGTCTGGCTCTGCCCTGAAAGGGCTGGCATTGCCTTTTTTGGAATTACCACTTGTGCTGTAAACTTTGTTGTGGAGCTGTCTGTTGATAGGGCTGCGCTGTGTACTTTCGAACACTCCTCCGCATGTTGGTCTTCTTATTTGGTTCGTTCCCGTTCTGGGTTGACCCCGGAACTGTAACTCCCCCATGGCCTTTGCAGTGTCATTGATCTTTTTAATCTGTTGTAGGGTGTTGTCTACAGCTAACCTAAACAGGTTCTCTCCTGTGAAGAGCATATTTATGATGTGCGCTTGAATCTCAGTTTGGAATCCGAACATCCATCAACCAGGTGTGCCTTCTCACTGATGTTCCTGGGACAATCTACATGCTGTGCATGTCCGGTGCATCCAAAGCAGACTTTAGGCAAGTGTTTGCTCTTACTTTATCGCCATCTACCAGCGCAGTTCCTCATTTCTGAAACTGCTCTGGGGGGTGTTTTAGAAGTTCTCCAACTTCTTCCCCGTGGCTGTGGGTGTAAAGGTTGACGAGAGCATACAAGTTTGGGATTCTCCACTGTGTCGCAGCTCCCACCTTGACTTTTTGGGATACCATCCTCTTCGTTTCCTTCTCCGGAGAGGTGCCCGTGGATGTTGGCCCTCTTTCTCATCATGGTTACAATGATGGAGTCTGCCACTGCATTCCCCTTGATGTATGCGGGGTCTTTTGAGGCGTGTGTATATTTCTTCTCAATTCTTGGTGTTACTGCCTTGCATGATGCAGGTTCCTTGAAAGCTTCCGTTCCTTGATCCAGGATGCTTGGCAGCAAAGGGAGATATTGGTTCTTGCATTGAAATGGTAGGAGGGTCTCTAGGCAGAAACAAGCCTGGGTACTCTCTTCTTGTAGCTGTACCCAATACCTGTCTGCTGCTCTTCTTTGTAAATAGCAATGTTGTCAGGCGGAGATGGCTCGTGATGGCTCGAGCTTGCCATGCTCTTCATCCTCCCCTACCGGTAACAAAGGAATTCTGTATTCCTTCATTGCCACATCAAAATCCTTCTTTTTCTGCAGTATCACTGCCATTTCTGCCTTGAGCAGACTTTTCTTCCTCTTGATTTCGAGGGTTCGGTCATAGACATCGATGGTTTTCAATCTCCTTTTGCTCGAGTCCGGTGTGACTGATGACTCCTTAGGTATTTTCTTCTCTTGGTTGCCTATCAACATTGATGCCAATGGTTTCGACCAGGACTGAGTGCCATCTGTGCCTCACTTTCATGGCCTGTGGTATTCTTTTGGTCTTGACTTCCCTTCAGTCTCTGAATGCTTCGTCGACAAGGCAGTCTTATGAGGCTTTGAGACCAAAACTTTCGGCTTGGCCCCAGAATGTTTTTAGGATGTTACCTGGCTCTGTTTTCAAGGATCTCCCCCTTTGGGCTTCATTGTCAGCTGTTGGGTCTCGGTTTTGCTGACCTCCTCTACTTTGGTATCGGAGCCCTCCACCTGTGCCACCTCTGTCTCCGCTATGTTATCCTCTTCCTCACTCAATAGTCCAAGCTTCCTCGGCGACGCGCCCCCTTTATTTTGTGTCTGCATGCTTGTGTGGTGTTCTCACCCCTTTTTTTCCCTCGATCTCAGGGTCGAGGGGCATGAATTAAGAGCATGCTTCATAGGTCTTAGTGTTGTGGTCCCCCGGCAAGCAGAGGTTACAGACCTCGTCGTTGTCTTTATGTGCAAATGTTCAGTTGCACTGGGAGGCGAGGGAGTTGAGTCTAATGGGATATTTTCCACGGCATTGGGTGGGTGGTACTCTCTGCCTCCTTGTGCATTCGCCAACCACATGGTTGATGACTTATGCAATCTCTGATGTCCTACTGTCACCTATTTTGGTGGTTTTCGTTGTTTTTTGTGCTCTCACCTCCTGTTATTTGCTCTCTCCTTCTCTTTGATCGATGATCCATAGGTTTGTGATTAAACTTCTCGTGGCACCTTCGGAGCTCCAGCAGTTGCTTCCAGACCCAACGGCGGATAAAAGAATCTGAAGATGGAGACCAGTCACAGGGGCTGCCAGGGCATACGACTGACGTAATAGGAGGATGGACACAGCACCAAATGGCTACAGACTGTGCCCAACCACAACACAAAAGAGAACAGAGGAAGGAGGAATAACAAGAAGATTCTGTACCCAAGTAATAGATGGTGTAATAATGCACAGCGTCTGAATCCAGAAAAGGATTCATGCTGCAATACAGCAACTGAATTTCAAATGCACAAAATGTTATTAAGCACAAATATTGTTGACTGTATTATTATTTTTTTACCATCGACTTGCACTACATAGCAATATGCTCAGTTTTCAGCCCCTGACTTTGCCACAGATATTGTTTTATGAATGGAACTCAACTGAAACTTACGAAATGTGGTATATTCGTGGGGGTGAGAAAATGTGAAGGCTGGGGGCATGGTTTGACCCTGGAGCTGTTGGTCTCCAATTTTGTTCTACTTTACCCTATTCTTAAATAGGCCACAACAAAGATTGATCCAATCACAGTACTCTGCTGTAGTCATCTCATGAATTGGAAGTATTAATGATCTCGTGAGTGAGACGTTTTTAATATCTTTACTAGAAGCGTTTCTCTTCTGAACCTATTCATTACCTTGTGGCCAGGCATCTTTAGTCGTGATAAATTTTTGAACATCTTACCATTTATGACCAAGAATTCTTTTTCACACTTTTTTCTAACCCCTGCACTCATTTCATCTCATGATCTGGCACCTTTGTCAAATTACCTGAAAACTTTTTATCTTCTTATATAGTGGAATATTTTTTAGTCATTTATTACCTGGAACCTTTTATCATTTCCTGAGGTGGGCGTTTGTTCATCCTCAGCCAAACATTTTCATCATCTCATGACCAGGAGGTTTATGTCATTTGTGACCAAGAAATTTTGTTTCTCGACCTTTATAATTGTGTATTCTGGGTTCTTTTATCATCTCATGATCCAGGATTTAGTGTCCTCTTGTGACTTTCAAGTGTTTATTGTCTCATGAGCTCTAATATATTTCATCTTATGACCTTAATGCTTTTGTTACCTCATGAACTGAAAGCTTTAGTCTTGTGGTCTGAAAACTTTTGCCACCCTATGACTTGAAATCTATTATCATCTTATTATGTTGTTTTCTAGCCTAAAAATCTTGTCCATCCATTGACACACCTACTTTTAGCATCTCGTTGGATGAAAGCGTGTTCCACCTTATGACATGGACACTTTTTCACATATTGATGTAAGGCTTTGGTTATCGTTTCATCTGGAAGCCTTTGTTTTGAGCACCAGGTTTGCCATTTATGGGGCCAGTAGGTTTGTGCAGAGAGGTTTTAGCACACAATCATAGCTCAATGAATATTTCTACCCAACCTAGAGATGGCCCTTTACCCATTACTCAAAAGGTACCAAAGGACTCTGGGGCATATTATCTAGACAGGCGATAAAATTAGCGCCGCTTTAGCGGCAGAAAACTGCCGCTAAAACGGCTATAATGGGCTTGATAATATGCTCTACGGAATTCCAATTGAAGCCCATGTTAGATGGCCTTCACATCTAACATAGGCTTCAATTGAAATTCCATTTTATCGCCTGTCTTGATAATATGCCCCTTTATTCTGGACTGCGATGGAAACCACAGATCTGCAAGGAATGCACTCCCAGACAACCTATCATACATTAATAAATACAAATGCCAGCAAAAGAGCAGAGCAGAACATAACCTTAAATCGACCTTATTTTTCTAGCTATCTAGGTGAGGCAATTGCCATCTCACAGGGGGATGAGGCTAAAATATAAGGTTTTACTCAGGAAAAACGTATTGGAATCATTGCCGGGTTCTTCTAACTCACTCTTTTTTGTCTGTAAGGAGTGATGTGATACCGACACTTGTGGAATCTTAACTCACAGGTGCCCAGTGTTTTATCATCTCCTGTGGAGTTGGGACATTTTGTATTAAACCTGTAAACTGTGCGAGAAATCTCCGACTTGCCATATCTGCTAGAGGGGCCAGGCTGAGCATAAGTGGAGGTCTCAAGGTCCTAGCATCTTAGGCAACATTTTCCAGCGGCCGATGTGTCGCCCACCCCAGATCTTGCCAAATAAGCAGCACAGACTCTTCTTAAACAAAAAAGACTTTTTATTGCATGAAATCAGCCCTCTGAGAGAAGCCTCCTTTCAGGGGAGCGTGAAAGAAAAAACATATATTTGCACAAGATGCAAGAAGTGCCTGGGAACAGGCATCCTCAACCCTTTAGCACCGCGTCTGGACTTTATTGTTGGGGCAGGCTCTAGGATGAATGTCTTGCAGCCATTTCATTGGCTGTCAGCTGATTGAATGCCAGAAGCACTGGGAGCCCATATTGGATTCTGGCAGTGTACAAATATTTGATATGAACATTCGGCGTGAAGGTGTGCTTTGGTTGTTTTTTCCTAGTTGTCAGAAGGGTGTTTAGCAGGGAAAGCAGGGAGGGCAATTCACGGGAGATAGGCAGAGGATGGGACGGAGCTCAGCCTTTCCTGGAAGCTCATAGACCTGGTCACGGTTACAGAAGAACCCTCTGGTGACGCGGGTAGTGTCGCACCCGGGCCCTTGCGTCAGCCGAATTGAGGGAGGTGCGCAACACTGGATGCAAGTGTCAAAAAAGCGCATTCCTTATGAAGAGAATTTAGTACTCCCCTTTGCCAATAGCTACCTGGAACTAAGTCCCATAGAAATTGGCATGGCTTGCCAGGAGAGGCTGAGCTGACGGAAGGCACTTGGGAACAGTGAAATGTTTTGTTGGGTTATTCAAGGCTTGGTGAAGAAATCGGATGACTCGGACGTGACCTTCCCGTCTTTGGTCTCCACTGTCTTGACCAGGACAGTGCGCTTTGTCCTGGAGCTCTCCAGTGGTGCAGCATTCACAGCGTAGGCGCCACTCGAGAATGTATTGCCATATCCCGATCCAAAGCCGCTGCCGCTGCCGCTGCCGCCATATCCGCCACTGCTGTATCCACCACCGTACCCGCTGCCGCCGTACCCGCTGCCGCCATACCCGCTGCTCACTGCGGAGAGTAAACCAGAAAGATTCCTGTTAGTCGATCTTTGTGCCCACAGACTGCAGTTCTCCTCAGATGCCACTTACTTCAGGGGCTCAAGTAGATCACAAAGCAGGATACAAATAACACAGACACAGACAGCGGCCTTTCGAATAAGGCAGAGAAGGTAACATTAACAGTAAGGAGGAACTTGGGGCCATATTATCAAGAAAGGGCGATACATTATCGCCGCTTTTATCGGCAGGAAACTGCCGCTAAAGCGGCGATAATGGGCTTGATAATATGCCCTTGTGAATTCCCATAGAACCCCAGGTTCTGGTGTTAACCTGGGCTTCTATGGGAATTCACAAGGGCATATTATCAAGCCCATTATCGCCGCTTTAGTGGCAGTTTCCTGCCGATAAAAGCGGCGATAATGTATCGCCCTTTCTTGATAATATGGCCCCTGGTCATGTTCTAAAGACTTTTGAAAAGGGGCCTTTATCCTTTAATGAATACCGAGGCCCATTCCATACTAAGTATTCCCTTTTGGCTATCCCAGCCAGGGCAGTTGATGACATCTGGTGCTACACCCTGATGTCCCACTTCCTTCTCTGCACACCCCTTCTTGCCGCTGGCCAACCTGGCCTTCAGATTCCGCATAAAGCTAGCATACCTGAGTATCCGGAAGTCTTCGTCTGAATGCTCATGTTCTGCATACCCGATTCCAACCTGGGACGTAATAGAGCAGAGTTACACACCATTTGCGAATATATGATTATTACATGATAGGCTTATGTGGGACAGTGCATTGTTCATGTCACACAATTACAATACGATAACAATAGGATGACTGACAGGAACTTAGCCTTATGCATGAACTGGCCCCGCCTGTTGATCAGAGTAACTGCATCCAGAATGGGCATTGAGTAATTCACTGTCACTTGGAATCATTTGTAAATTTATGTCTGAGGAATTGACTATAGTGGTACAGTGATGTCAGAGCTTCTTTTGGACAGATAGCCACTGAACAGAAACATAGTATGTTGTTTTTCTTAATGAAGTAGGCCTATTCTGCCATGACAGTGGGTGGTGTCCCAGGGTAAGGAGCATGCCTTCCAGTGCTTATTTTGAGCTGGTAATTTCCGGTACTCGGCACTGGCACTTAAAGTGTCAGAACTGGTACTTATGACAGTCTATCACATGGTGGTGCTGTCTGTTTATACATTAAAAATTACTAATTCTGGCCGCCCAAGCCATTCTTCTAGCTTTGGGTATTCTGGAATACTCCAAATTGTCACCCTTGTAGAAGCGGCATGGTTGGTAGTGGTTATTGTCAGAGCTGGCAAGGGCAACGGATGGTGTATGATGCAGTTGCCTTCTGACAAGGGCCCTGGTAATTCTTTTTTTTTTTTACACATTAAACTCTGACATCGTTGCATATTTCTGTCTTGAATGGACATGGTGGCAGCCTACATTTTACAACTGGTCTATTGCACCAACCTGTTCTCCTCTCCTTCCAGCAGCTTCCTGTAGGTGGCGATCTCAATGTCCAGGGCAAGCTTAACGTTCATCAGCTCCTGGTACTCGCGGAGCTGGCGCGCCATGTCCTGCTTGGCCTTATTCAGGGCTGCCTCCAGCTCGCCCAGTTTAGACCTGGCATCTTTGACAGCAAGTTCTCCACGTTCCTCAGCCTCAGCGATGGCTGCCTCCAGGTTGGCACGCTACAAAATAAGAGGAAGGTCACTGGTCAATGTCAAGCACCTCACAGGTTCTTAAAATATTATGCTAGGGGCCACAGATATTGAAGAATAAAAAAATACAAGATGGGAGCAGTTCACGTTATAGGATTTTTGTAACACTGACATTCAAGGGCAGAACTTGGCATCAGGAAGAGAGGGAAAAGGAAAATAGCTTAGAAGTAAATCGACACCAGCCCTCTCCCCGCCTCAATGGCGGTGTTGTACGTGGTTGTTAAGGAGACCCAAGTATCACTCTGGTTTTCTTTACCCTTTCTAGGGGCCACAGATGCGCAGGGCTGGACTAAAGAGAAAATCTCCTGTCTCAAGCTGCAGCCCGAGTCTCAAGAGGGAGATATGTGAGTTGAGGAGGTGGGTGGTGGGAGCGAGGAGACTGTTGGGCCACTCCAGAGCACACACAACTACACCCAACTCTTGAGTAATCCCAACAGCTGTTCTATACACAAATTGTGATTTATTCTGTGTCTGATCATTTAAATAGATACACAGATATTCCCAAAGTGATCAAATCTTTACAAATTCTATTTTACTGTTCATGACACAATAGCATTGATTGGGTGGGACTGCTGTCCAGCGCGACTCTGCCCACATGCTCAGAAGTCCCAGTCTGGCTGTCCCTGCAGTCCCTCCCTGTATTATCCACCTTCATACCTGATTTTTAAGGGCATCAATTTCAGACTGCAGCCTGTTGATCACGCGGTTCATCTCTGCGATCTCATTCTTGGTATTGCGTAGGTCATCGCCATACCTGCCAGCGGAGGTCTGCAGCTCCTGATACTGATGGTGGGAATCAAAAAGAAAGAGTCAGCATGGTAGGAGAAGCTGGAGCACCTCGCATGGGGCATTGACTCGCGTCTGCGGGCAGGGCTAGCATAAACTACGCTGGCAGTTCGATGTGCGCATACTTGAGATTCATCAGTTCCGGGGCTCACTTGAAGCAGCATACACCTTCTAGGACTAGCTGATCTGAATCAGACTGGATTATACTGTTTTATATTGGTATGTATAACATGATTTCCAAACTCCTTGAGAGGCCTACAGCGTTTCCATCACTTACATATGGAAGTTGTCTGCCTGCGATAAATGCTAGTGCATTGCTTCTCTCTCTAATTCATGGCAATGTTCTCATCCTTCTAAAGCCATCAAGAATGTCAGGAAGGGGACCAATGTTTACTTGTGATAAAGAAGCGGGAAATTATGAAGATCCGGTAATGTTAGGAAGGCGAGTGTTGTTCTTGGCACCTTCAGACTCCGCAGTGGCCTGCAGGGCTCATGCTCTAATGAAGAGGGGCACACAGATAAACACACGCACAGAATTATTTACCTTAACTTGGTACATGCTTTCAGCGTCAGCCCGGCTCTTGTTGGCAATCTCCTCATACTGCGCCTTGACGTCGGCGATGATGCTGTCCAGGTCTAGTTTGCGGTTGTTGTCCATGGAGAGGACGACGGAGGTGTCTGAGATCTGGCTCTGGAGTTCATTCAGCTCCTGTCACATTCAAGAAGGCACAGGTTATTGGCTAGACCTGGATCTCAGGTACAGTACCTAAAACCCACTGACTGCCTCTGAAATGCCATTGCAGTGTCTCTGCACTTACAGATCAAGTGCCTGATTTACAACTCGGACGGACGGGTTACTCCATCACAATGGTGACTGAAATTCCAACGACAAAATATAAATCCCATAGGATGTAATGGTATTTATATTTCAGCGGACGAGATATCCGTCACTGTTTTGACAGAGTAGCCCGTCCGCCGAGTTCTATATCACGCCCCAAATAAAAAATGGCACTGCCCCCCCCACACGCAATATGACTGTATCCTCAAAACATTTTAGGGAAACATTAGCTATGTCATAACACTACAATGAATTCAAAAACAGATTCTAGACTTAAAGACCACAGAACTTTAGCAATTGAAGAAAGGTAATAAATTGAGTGATCACCGTAAACAAATATCATATTAAGAGCTAAGACTGATGGTAAAAGATAATTAAATGTTGAAGGCAGAACAAAAACGAGAAATCTTCCTTTGTTTTTCCTGATTTTGATTTCATGCCTCATAATTTAACAAAAAAGGAACTTCAAGACAAGCTTTGATGCTGAGTTTCTCCCGTATGTGTGAGCCTAACATCTGCTGGTTGATTTTAGTGAGTATGTTAAACCTTTGCCCGCTGTACTCTAAACTTTCTGGGTGTCTTATTTCATGACACCCAGGCTCGTATTCAGTGAAACAAATAGCTAGCGAGCTACCAGCAAAGGCTACTGTATCTTTGAAACTCTCTCCTGTAGGATTTTAATCTGGTGAGAAATCATTCAGACTTCCAAAAATGCTTAAAAGCTTGGGGGCAGATTTACAAGAAAGTGCCTCAACGATGCTCCACAAGCCCTTTGGCTGCGCCACACTGCTGCCCTTACAGAGCACAGGAACACAACATATTTACAATAACATGTTGCATTCCTGTGCTCTTCCCTGCACTGGTGCACAAACAGCTGCCATGCGCCGGCGCAGGCACCCTTGCACAAAACAATCACCACAAGCATTTTCCTCTTTCAATACGTGCTGTAGAATGCAGCACACATTAAAAGAGGAAAAATGAGGAGAAATGAAACCATTTTCCCTCGATGCGCCTCACTATGCGGGCCCCAGGGCTGGACTGGCCATAGCGGGCACTGGGCGTTTCCCCGGTAAGCCGCCAGGGAGTGCACAAACAGCTGCCATGCGCGGGCGCAGGCACCCTTGCACAAAACAATCACCACAAGCAATTTCCTCTGTAGAATGCAGCACGCATTGAAAGAGGAAAAAATGAGGAGAAATTAAAACCTTTCTCCTCGTTGCACCTCGCTACGCGGCCCCCAGGGCTGGTCTAGCCATAGCGGGCACTGGGCGTTTCCCCAGTGAGCCGCCAGTGAGGGGGCCAGTTTTGGTGTCCCTAGGGGGGGGGGCCTTTTTTGTTACCGAGGGTAATCAAAATCGGCCCTCTGTAACAAAATCGGCCAAAACCGGCCCTAGCAAATCGCTCGGCAGCACTCCCCCACCCCACCCCCCTCCAGAGGGGCTGGCCGGTGCTAGGGCTGATTTTGGTTCCCAGTCCGGCCTTTGCCACCACTAGGGTGGCATAGCATACCGACGTATTTCCAAATTTACGATTCTTCATAAATCTGGAAATGTGTCTGGTTCTATGGGTGTTGCATGGGAACACCCAAATCAACACCCATGGAACACCCCTTTCAGGCAAAGTGCTGCGTGTAAAGGGGCCGTATTTACAAGGACAGAAAAAGCCACTCAGGGTGGCTTTTCCTGTCCTTGTAAATATGGGGCAGAGAAATGCGCTGACAGAGCGTCACAAAAAGTGACACACTGGCAGCACAAGGGGATTGCAAATCTGCCCCTTGGTGTTTTTACCAGTGATACTTCCACAACAAACCCTGGCTGAAGCTTCATTCTTGGGTTTTTTATGAGAACTATAAGTTTTTACATTTTTTCCATCCTCTTTCTTGCACCAAGAGTGTCTATAATATCGTATAGCAAAATATAACATACACAAAAGATGTGCACAGTATATGGTGCTACGGTGTGCTCTGCTTTTCCCTATCCCTTAATGGAAGATACTGAGGCAGAGGAGCAACGCCCCACTACTCTCTAAGGACTTGACAGCGGAAAAAAGAAATGATAATAACACAGCGTTATTATCCTTTTATTTTTCCTACCGCAGTGGCTCCGTTGGTTATTTGGGGGCAGAGCTGGGCTCCGTGATTCCAAAGCACTGCAGGGGGAGGAGTGGTGGGCACTCTGTAAGTGTGCATGAAGCTTTGACCGGCCGTCTCTCACTGCCTGTCCTGTCCGATAGTCGAACCACGGCCCTCAGCCCAATCACAACACTGCATTGCAGCATTGTGATTGGCTCTGGAGAGCCTGGGAGCCCGGTGCTTCCTGCTGCCAGACTCGGGGAAGATGAAGAGGACAAGGTAGAGGAGCGGCCAGCGCGATTCCAGGTAAGAGTGTTTTTAAAAAAATATATTTTTATTAGGTTTTCTAAAATCTTTTTTATCCCCCCACCCTACCATTCCCATCCGGTAGCAACCGCTACTGGAAATCTGGTTTGGATCCTTCCTAAAAAACAAGTTACAAGGGCGAAGTTGAGGCTGGGCATGGGTTATAGCAAAATAACAATTTACTTGACGGGTTCAAAAAATCAAGGAAAACCGGCCATTCTACAGGTTCGTAGTGTTGTTTGCCTCCGTTGTCATTCCTGTTTGCCAAGATAGCTTTGATAAGGACTCTTTTTCTGTGCAAAAATGTCTTCATGATTGACCATTATAAGTTACAAATTTCAGAGCGAGGCCTCCTGTGTGCTGCTCTTAGATGCAGAATATGACAAAGTACCACAGAGGAAGCACGAGCCTCACCTCCGCATAGAGCTGTCGCAAGAAGTTGATTTCATCGGTCAGGCCTTCAAGTCGGGATTCCAGCTGCACCTTGTTCATGTAGGCCTCGTCGACATCCTAATGACACACAATAACAACAAGGCGGTTAAAGTGAGGTATTCGTGGTACATGGAGAAGAAAGGAAGGAGGAAGCTCTTAGGAGGCAGGCCTGGCTTGACTTCATACCCCCCGCCCGCTCAAGGAATAATCAGACAACTCGTGTTTGGTATACAATGGGTCATATTCAATGGATTTCCAAATGATTTAAGGGAATTGCAATAATATAGCTATTGGTAAGCACCAACATTAATAGATACAAAGATGCCACATGAAAGCATTTGTGCTCAACTGCCTACTGCCCTGAGGGCCTGTTTAGCAGAACCCTCAGGGCAACTGTCCCAGGCACACTGGTTCAGACTGTCCCCACATCCCATGGACAGCAGGAGATGTCGATAAAAACACTTAAGTGTTGTGCGAAAGCTACTTGCTCTTACAAAAGGGAAAGTTGAGCCCCAGTGGCCCACACATGGGAATATATTACACGTTATTAATCTGCATTAACACTAAATAACAATGTTTGCATCCCAGAAAAGGAACCAGGGCGCTACTAAAATGTGTTCCAGTCTCTGGAAGATGAGCTGAGGATGACGAAAGAGGGTAGCTTTATTGGCAAGGATTAATAGCGGCACCTCATGCAACCAACACACATCTGTGATGCCCATGTAACTTCTGACCTATACATGGTGACCCAGAATTAGTCCCCTAGGGGACAGCAGGTCTAGAGTGATAGTATCCCTAAAATAGTCCAATGACCCAAGTCCTGGGCCAGTGTGGGAGTCTGCCCTCAAGCTGCGGCCGATACAAGCAGCCCCGCAGCTGGAAGATTGCTCACCTAAGCGCAAAGAAAAGCAGGACTCACCTTTTTGATGAGAACAAATTCATTCTCCATCTCTGTCCTTTTGTTAATTTCATCTTCATACCTGGATTGGGAGGAGATGGTTCAGTTAGTTCAGACTGACAATAGATCGTTTGGATGAGTTATGAACAGCAATAAAGTGAAAAACTTTTTTTAAGTGAGCAGATTGCTTCAAACAAGGTAAAGGTGAGTGTGAGTAAACTGTTTCAGTTGTGAGGCTCAATAACCACCTTGGAGTAAAGGGTCCACAATAAATAAGAGGAAAATTGAAAGTGAAAATGAAAGTTAAGCACACTTTAGCAGAGGGCACTCCTGACACTGCACTTGCACCAAAAAAACAAATCTAAGAACCGTGCTACACAGCTAAGCAGCTAGCATCACCCTTGCTGTGAGCATCACTATTACAGTGACCAATCAACAAGTCTGTCTCTACTCATACTGGACAGTGAGTCACCTGAGGCCCAGTTCATGAGACTATTTAAGCACTTGTGGGGTGCTAATTCATGAAGCAAATGCATAACCCTACATATCCCATGAAAGCTATATGTCTTAATCAATAAAAACACTATCAATAAACACGATTGGCTGGTTTGATGCTCAAGGTAGCCTTGTTAAATGGGCATCCGGCATCGAACATTAGACGTTCGTGTTATAATCCAGGAGTCAACAGGTTCCTTTGGGAGCTCTGGAGAACAATGCACTGGTGAATCTAGAGGGGCAGGGACAATGCAGATAGACTCACTAGGAGCGAGAGTCACCCATAGGTGCATTGTAGATGATCTTAGGAGCCCAGCTTTACGAGTACTATCTTGAGGTCTCTAACTTGAGATGTTCCGATAAGGCACCACCTTAAGCGATCAACGACATAGCCAGTGGAGTTTGGAGAGTGCAGTAAAACACTGTACAAACCCTTGGTCCAGTGTCATCTCAGCCTTTAGAGTGTCTAGCTGCATCATGGCCTCCTGGTACCTCTTCCTTGTTGAATCCCTCATCCCTCCACAGACAGGTTGACAGACAGACTCCCACTCCCCCCTTCCCCCATTCCTCTCACTTGTTCTTGAAGTCCTCCACCATGCCCTGCATGTTCCCCAGCTCTGCCTCCAGCTTGTGCTTCTCTTGGCCCAGGTTATCGAGCTGCCGCCGCAGGTTGTTGATGTAGGCCTCGAACATGCTGTCCATGTTGCTGCGGGTTGTCTTCTGGTTCTGGAGGAGGTTCCACTTAGTCTCCAGCATCTTGTTCTGCTGTTCCAAGAACCTCACCTAAAGACAAGAGACAGTAAGTTAAGACAAATAAAATATATGGGGATTCAGTACACAATGTCGCTATATATTTATGTATAGTCTCTGTAACATGCCAGCATGTCAACTTCAGCCCACGTCACAGCACAGAGGAAAACCAAGTGCGTTCATGTAGGGATTGGCAACTGGATTTGCAAATCTTTCAATGTGACCAAAACGAAGCAGGGCACTGTTAATCTCATGTCCAGCCTTTGGTATAGAGCATGCGGCCAGCAAAGCATGCAACCTCTGAGGGGCAAGAGACTAATTACATCATCTCTGGGTCATCAGGCCAGCCTGCAACACTGAAGATAGCTAGGCCTGCATGACAGCACTGCATAGAAGGTCATTTTGATTACCTTGATGTAGAAAATCAATTGGAGTCAGAGAAGATAGCCAAATTTGCTCTCTCACTCTGAGCATTCTGAACTTCTCAGGCTGCAAACTGAGCTTTGCGTGCAGGGCCTTCCTTTACTTTAGATGTGTTGACCCAAAAGCATGGAAGCGGGGACCTTGTCCAGGTCGGTCAGGACAGAGCGTATCCACCAACCTAGCGATTGTCCTCGGAATTAAAAAAAAAATAGAAATACTTAACTAAGGCTGCTACTTGAGTGGGCAGGATCAGACTCCAATTACAGAGAAGTTGGAGTCTGTGTGTCTGGGTCATGCAGAGAGGAGGCACAAAGCTGTTCACACTGTCCTTGATCTAACCTGAGGTCCTCGCATGACTGATAACCAGAAGTTCTGTTTTGCCTTGCCTGAGCATCTTTCTAGCTTTTAGCCACCTCAGCAAATTGTTGGGTGCTGCAGCTTTATGTGTATGGATGATGTTACTGTAAAGTATACATTGATCAAAAAGGGAGGCATCAATCCCTTCAAGATTCCAAGATAAACCCAGCCTAGCTGTGATAAATGTCAGCACAGGACCACCTGGGATGCTTTTCAAGGCACGACCAAGGCTGAAGTAGAGTCCAAGACATGACCCAGGCGGAAATACAGTACCAGTCCATGGCCATTAATAAATTATATGCTGCTGTGCGGAGACCAGCTCCACATCCAGATTTGCTTGGCATATAAACATCATGCCCCCTGATGAAGCTCATCTTCTTCAGCAGATTAAACGGTTGGGTGGCAAGAGCATCACCATTAAAAGTTGCCCTTTTCAGGAGTGAATGCACATGCGCCTTATTCAGAAATCTGCACCACAGCTCCAGAAAAGGTTTATTGGTGATCCCTATTTTTTTTTTTTTACGGAGCGCAAACTCGCCCCATAGGTATCGGAGCGCTTTATACGAGCACCAGTTGCGTTACATGAGGACACATTCATTTTTGTTAGGCTTCATTGCCGAGACTAGAACCCGGTTCCCCAGATTCGAGGTCGACCGCCCTAGCCATTAGGCCAGCTCCTCTCCTTCCGAACAAGTCATGATGGACAAGTTTTTGGGTCACCTATTGTCCAATTGATCTCCCCATTAGGCACAAGGTGGTTCACCACTGAAATGGGCTGAATTCTTGCAGACTGAGTTCTGTCTAAGATTAGAGAAAGACCATGGCTGAACCTCTGTCCTGATAGCAACAGAGGAGTGATAATCCTATCCTCAAAAATGATGGAATTTATAACATCACAATTAAGTCATGCAAACAGTGATGGGTGTGCAGCTTGTGTGAGCAGGACTGCCGGTGGCTGCCAACATCTCCTTCCTGACTCCTCTTCAAGGAAGCAAAATTATTTTCCTAGAATATCACACTCTTGTATCCCTGAAATGGCAGGTCCTACTTAGTTTCCTATAGGTGTTTCCCATGTAAGTTCTCTTGCAGGGTCTGTGCTGATTGGAGGACCAATGGAACCTGGAAGTCACAACCATACTTGGGGTCTCTTGTCTCTTTCCATGAACATACATGTTGGGGTGAAAGACACAGAAGTCTCTCTATGTCCAAAAAAATCTCTCCACCTCCTACATTAATCCGAATCTTTTCAACGCCTATTTTGTTTTTCATTAGCAGCCCATTAAGCAATTGTATCATTAAATGAGCCCCTTGCTTGGAAGTTAATCTTTACATATTACCTGGGTTGTGTAGTCTTGATGAAGATGTCTTTACACCTTGTCCCCGGTGTTTGCAGGACTGCTCTGGGCATCTCTGCAGCCAACAGAGGTCTGGGATTGCAAGCTCCTTCGATGCAGGGCGATTAGAACCGTCCCTGTAGTTTGGAAGCCAGTATTCTCTGCTCCCTTTAGTGCACTCACAGCTCCGTGCTGAGTGGGTTCATACACGGACCTCTGCTGTATGAGTACACTCCCTGCTCCCTGGGTACTCGCACTGCTCCTGTACCCTGGAGCCTCTTGCTCCATGGGATATGTATCACTGCCTCCACCATTGGTGCACTTGCTGCTCTAAGTGTACACTCACTGCCTCCTGCATAAGTGTGCACTCACTGTCCTGGCTGCATTGTGCCACTCACCGCCCCCTGCTGCATGGCTCAGCTACAGCTCCCTGAAGTACGAGTACCCCTTTGGGTAAACTCACTGCTTGTTCCCTCAAGGGTACACACACTGCTCCCTTTTGCAGCGGTACACTCACTGCTTCCTGCTGCATTGGTACACTCACTGCTTCCTGCTGCATTGGTACACTCACTGCTTCCTGCTGCATTGGTACACTCACTGCTTCCTGCTGCATTGGTACACTCACTGCTTCCTGCTGCAATGGTACACTCACTGCTTCCTGCTGCATTGGTACACTCACTGCTTCCTGCTGCATTGGTACACTCACTGCTTCCTGCTGCATTGGTACACTCACTGCTTCCTGCTGCATTGGTACACTCACTGCTTCCTGCTGCATTGGTACACTCACTGCTTCCTGCTGCAATGGTACACTCACTGCTTCCTGCTGCATTGGTACACTCACTGCTTCCTGCTGCATTGGTACACTCACTGCTTCCTGCTGCATTGGTACACTCACTGCTTCCTGCTGCATTGGTACACTCACTGCTTCCTGCTGCATCGGTACACTCACTGCTTCTTGCTCTATGGATACACTCACTGCTTCCAACACTATGGGTGCAATTACTGCTTCCTACTTTAATTACAAACTCACTACCTCCCATAGCATTGGTACACTCACTGCCTCCTACTCTATAGATACACTCACGGCTTCTTGCTGCAATGGTACACTCATTGCTTCCCACTCTATGTATACACTCCCTGCTTCCTGCTGTAAATGTTCCTTCGCGCTTCCCGTTGTAGGGGTACACACACTGCCCCACTTGGATAGGGACACTCACTAATTCTTGCTGTAAGGGTACCCACACTGCTTCCTGCTGCATGGGTGGTCCTACTTCTCCCTGCTCACTTGGATAGGTGCACTCACTACTTCCTATCGCACGGGCACACGCACTGCTGTCCGCTTCGTGGGTACCCTGACTGTTCCCGTGTTCCAGGAGCACGCACTGCCAGCTGGTGACGTGCCGCTGTCCTCTGCACAGAGTAACTCCTACCACCCTCGCCCCTGCCGCAGGTGGGCGGCCCCGCCCTATGGCACCGTGAGTGAAGGCCCTGCCCCAACCTTTGAACGGGCGCGGCCTGTCATGGCCGCTGCGAGGGGAAAGGACGTCTTTCTAAACTGTCGCTGCCGTGAACACTGGAAAACACAGAAGAAAGCAGGAAAGATTCCCCTTTGAGAAAAGCAAATTGGAGACGGCGTCATATGTCTGGCTCTGTCACATGGCAGAGCCCTGCGCAGCGCGTTCAAGGACACAAACTCGAGAGACTGGAACACGAACCAGACGGGAAGGAAAAGGGGGGAAACTTCTGCAAGAGGCGAGTTTTAGTGACTTCGCCGGAACTGCTCAACCTGTGGCAGCAGAGCCTCTCCACCCACCCCATCACCCCTGCTAGGCTGCAGCACCGCCTCTGTCCCTAGCTCCAGTACTGCCTTCACGTGCCAGTTCACCCTGCCTCCACCGTGCCGGGCAGTAACACTGACTCTCTGCCCTGGGCCTGCACAATGACGCATCTCAGACACTGGGCCCACCGCTGCCAGCACTGGACACCTTCTCGTGCGCCAGCACTGCTCGTGCCCCAGGACCTGCACAGCAGCCATTCACGTACACCGGTGCCAACACCGCCCCCTCCCCTCGGAGACGATATAGGGGCTCCCCTGCACCAGCACAGCGGGTCTTTCCCCGCCTAGTCTTATGCCGACAGCAGGCTCATCCCCCTTAGATCGGATACACCTGTGCCAAGAGAGGCGCCTGCCCCATTGCCTCGCTCGTGCCACCACGGAGAAGGGGTCTACCTGGGCGTGCCAGGGCAGCGCCCCTCCCACTGCGAGACTCTGCCTGGCGCACACCTCGGCCAGCTGTAACCGTGCCAGCTGCTCTGTCCCGTCCCCCTACACTGGGTGTGTCTCTGCGAGCAGACTGCCATGTATGCCCCTACACCACAGTCCTCAGAACCCCGGGGCATCCCAGTGCCAACCAAACTGTCCTTTCCTCCAAACCCGTGCCTCCTTCTGTCAGCAGGGCATGCATTTCCCACAGGCCAGGAGTCACTGACTTTGTCAGTAAACTAGTCTCTTGTGCGCTCTTTTCGGCAGCCTGGGTCGGTGCAGACCTGCCCACCCATAGCCACCTCTACCTGGGACGGTGATGTGCCCGCCTAACCTCCCCTCCCCAGTGAGAGTGTCTGCCTGTGCCAGCACAGGCCCGCTACACCATGACAGCTGTCACCAACACACACCTCCTCTGCCTGCACGAGTGCAACCACCTTCAAAGCACAGACCAGCCGGTGCCAGCACCAATGCCCCCTCCATATATGGGTGTGCCAATGCCATCACAGTCTCCCCACACCCAAGCTATGTTGCCACCTTGGCACACAGGCTGCACACTCCAGGGTACGTGTGCGCCTCAGTGTAATGTAAGCTTATTATACATTCCAGAAAGCAAACATCCTTTAAGCGCATGCAAGGCAAACGTGGGCAGGCCCAAGAGAAGCCGCTCGCTCTGGGATACGTGGTGGAGCCGGGATCGTGTCAGAGGCAAACTGGGTCTGCCCTGCCTCTGAGGGGCGTCCGATGAGCCCACTTCTGATGCCCTGACGGAGTTGGCTTTCGACTTTCACGTGCGTCCCATGCACGGTCCGGGCTGTGCCCGGGTGCCCCTGCGTCCGGGTGCCCCCGTGCCCGCGCACATGCCCCCATCCCACCCCACCGGCTCACCTTGTCGATGAAGGAGGCGAACTTGTTGTTGAGGGTCTTGATCTGCTCCTTCTCCTGGGTCCGCACCTGCTGGATCTGGGGGTCGATCTCGAGGTTGAGGGGGGCCAGCAGGCTCTGGTTGACGCTGACGGCCGTGATGCCCCCGCCGCTGCTGCCCGAGCTGTAGCCCGTCCGGTAGCCATGGCTGAACTTGCCGCCCCCGTAGCTGGAGCCCAGGGTGAAGGGGGAGCTGCTGGCCCGGGAGATGGCCGGGCCCCCGGCGCTGTACGAGAAGCTGCTGAAGTTGGCGGCGGGCCGGACGCCCGAAGAGCTGGTCTTGTAGACCCGGGTGGTGCGGACGGACATGGTGCGGGCTGGACGAGGCGAGGAGGGCGAGCAACAAGTAACGGAGAGGAGAGAGCTGGAGGCTGGAGCGATCCCCGGGGCCAGGAGCGCGCCTTTATACAGAGGGGGGACCAGGGATCGGGTGTCAGCCCTGCCTCAGTGGCTGCGCGGGAGCCAAGGGGGCAGAGCCAGTGCCGGGCACAGCCTGACACCTGCACAGCCCGGACACTCCCACTGCCAAACCCCTCCGGAGCCGGGGTGGGGGAGGGCTTCTGAGCGCATCCCGGAGGAGGCCCAGCCCGTAAACACACACGCACATCACCACGGTCACCACGGCGCAACAGTGCAGCAAGTGACGCCTGGCACATGCCAACATGCACCGCGGGCACTGAGAGAAGGCTGCAAGGCACCTAGGTAGGGAGTCAGAGAGCGGAGGACTTACAGCGCTTCAGCGCCTCGTCAGGGGTAGTAAGCGCTATACAATGCTAATAGGTTATTTTGTGCTGTTTGTGAATTAAACCATGCTCCCTGCTTTCTCGTAAAGCGCTCGAATGCCTTTGGGTCATGACAGCGCTATGTAAAACGGTCACGTTTAAATTAATAAAATAAAATATACAAATGCGTTTACAGTGGGAAGATGGGTGTGGGCGGCCCGTCGGAGGGCGGTGTCTCCAGAAAGTATTGCAGAGCTGGCGGGAACGCGATAAAACACCAGTACACAACCCTGGCCGGCTCCCACCCTGCCTTGGGATACCTAGCTAGCACAGCCTGGCACATGCTGACCCACAGAAGTGGTTGGGACTGATTCCTGTACCAGGAGACGGGGACGGGGGTGTGTGTGTGTGGGGGGGGGGAGTAGTTACTTATCGCATGATCCAATATAGTATCCGGAATGTAACATATTGCATTTATTTAATCGTGCAAGAAGAGAAGCGGCGCCGCATGGCACATGCCAACTGGCATAAGTAGTCCCAGGGGCTTCCTCTATAGAGGTATATGTTAGTGGGGTGACGGGGGGGTTGGATGGCTTATGAAAACATGTGAAAAAAAACTGATGAGCAGAGTGCAACTATCAAGCGAGGAAACAACAAAGAAAGGGGCACTGCCTTGCACATGCCAACTCTTCAAACTCGTGTGCAAGTTACTCGATTAAAGAGAATACCACCACTATGCCCAACAGGTGGCCTCGCGGACAAAACAGCACAGTGGAACGTGCACCAGAGAACATTCCAATATTCAGGCCAGAAGCCTAAGCTAATAAGGACAGCCTGGGAGTGTCCAACATCCAGGCATTGCCCAGTAGGAGAAAGAACACAAGCTGGTGCCCGCTGTCCCTGGCGAGCTGCGTCCAGCCAGGTGCAGAAAGAGAGCCAACTTTCCAGTCTGAGAAGAGATAGCGCTTGGCACATGCCATGGCTCTGCCAACTGAAGGAAGAGCAGCAACACAGTCTGGCACATGCCACCTTTCTGCCAGGTTACATTTAAAGAGCCTGCCACTTTCCGACATCAGCCAGGATGGCATAGGAGAAAGGGTACAATTTAGGACATGCCAACACCCTGCCAGGGTACAATAAGCAGTGCGGCCTGGTCCGATCCAACATCACCCAGGGTGAAATAGAAGAGAGAGCACAGCCGAAGACATGCCAACATTCAGCCAGGGTGAAGTAAGCGAGAGAGAGAGCACAGCCTGGCACGTCTCCGCATTCTGTAGCCAGGATGAAGTAAGAGATGGAGCCCAGTCTGTTACGCCGGGGGCACTGGGAGAAACACTACCTGGCACATGCCAGCATGCAGCAGTGCTGCCAAGAGCTGTGAGACTGGAGAAAGGGGTAAAGCGAGGCTCAGGCAGGATTGTGTGAGGGACAGAAACAAGGGAATGAAATGCAAGGCCTGTGGCGGGTAGAAGCATGGCACTATTGAAGCGGAGAGGCAGCGAGTAACGATGCCACCTGTAGTCCTTTAGAGAGTGTTTGCGTGCAGGATGGATGTATGACATTACAATGCATACTTTTACATCGCATGCCTTTACAACGCGGTATTTACAACGAATACCATTACAACGCATAGTGCTTTGGGGCGCTGGATAGTGAATAGTTTAATTTACTATTCCAACTCCAGTCCCCGTGGACACTAGGGAAGGTGTGGGACAGTAAATTAAACGTATTCCCTATCCTAGAGCGCCCCCCAGCGCAATGCGTTGTAATGGTTTGCGTTGTAAAAGTTGTGTCGTAAAGGCACTGCGTGGTAAAAGTTGCGTTGTAAAGGATGTTTCCTGTGCAGGATGAATTAAGAGGGCCGAGGAAGTTCTCTTCCTTAAAATCGTATGGAAAATTGATGCAAAGTACTGTGGGTATGGCTAAATAACCGACTTCTGCAGGAGGAAGTCTGCCTGGCAACATTTGTTAGTAAAATCTGAGATGGGCTCCCTTCCAATGTGAAAAGTATTCTGTGCATGTGCCTCACTCCTCTCCAACGGTCGGAAAAGTATTGCAAAGTTGAGGATTTTTACAATTGGCAAAACACACTGAGTTTTCTGGTTTCATTTCACCATCGTCTATGCAAGGGTTCTGTGTTTTGCAAGATTGTTTTTTAAGCCAATCAGACTACGCCAAGATGGAGAATGTATGCAGACTTTTTACTTTTTTGTTGCAAGCTAAATTTGTGCTGTTTTTCTGTGGCAAAGATCAATGTATGTTTACTTTTAGCAACATGAATTGTGACATAAGTAACAATTTTCATGCAAATGTGTGGGAAAACATAACATTTACCAACTTCAAGAAGGTGCAAAGGTTTTTGTAGAGTTTTGTGACGGATTCAACACTCTAAATTCACACGCCCTGGTACTGCTATAAGTCAAGACATAGGCTGCTTTTTAAATTCAAAACCCCAAACGCTGTCCTCACCGCGAAGCGAGAATCTTACAGAAAAGTATGTAGCTGCATCAGCTAAGAGATCCTCTGTGAACATGTTGTAACGTGTGATGTGATGGGTAAAAAGCCAAAGGCAGCTAGACGTTTCTCACAGCTAGACGGTTCTCTCTCTTAGATGCCCATAATAAACTATAACCCTTCTTTCTCGTAGTTTTATACAGAGCAGGCTTGACCCAAAGGTATCAGAGCACTTTATATGAGCACCAGTTGTGTTACACAAGGACACATTCATTTTTGTTAGGCACGGGGAGATTAAGTGATTTGCCCAGAATCACAGGATGTTGAGCGTCAATGCCGACACTCGAATCCCGTTCTCCAAATTTGAGATCGACCGCCCTAGCCGTTAGGCCACATTCTCTCACCGCATTGAATTAATGGTGGCCCTTGGCATTGTGCAGTCGACACATGTAGTGATATTCTCTGCAACAGCACATCCCTTTCAGCTGTCTTACTGACATTCCTCACAATCATTTTCTGAAGTTATGGGCACAAGGCCTCACAACATGTTATGAAGTGACTATTGGAAAAAGTCATAGTGATGCTGTGTGGTAGTTTCTGGCCATAAAACTACATAAAAATGTTGTAGTATGATATTTAAAGGAACAAAATTATGTAAACAAGTGAGGACAATACTAGGCTGGGAACTGGAAGCACTGCTGTTAAAAGATAAGAATCCTCACTCACCCTAGGGTGACAAGCTACGTCATAGGGTCCCCTCTTTACACTGAGACTGCAAGGTACCCAGTGCAGGCTACAACTCTCCCGTAGGAGCGTAGGAGAGCAGTAGAGCAACAAGCAGGTTTGCAGAGGGTAGGGATCCTTGAAAATCTCTGACCCTCCATGAAGGTACTGTTAAAGGTGGGAGTAGTTGTTTAGGTATAAATGCACCTTGTGGACCCTAGTAGATGGCAGTTCCACAGGATAGCTACCAGATTACTGAAAGTAGATTTTTTTTTCACTTTCTACATAAAGCAGAGAGACTCCTAATCTTAATCCTGACGAATGCCATGAACCTGATGGTCAATTGAGGCAGAAACATGTTGACCATGAATATAAAATAGTTGAACATCTATATCCCTAACTCACAATGCTTGGTTTTAATCCTACCCATTGGGGGCACCAGAAAAAAAGTTGTCCTTACCCACCAAGAGATAGTTTTAACTCACATTAAAATAGTTTTGTTTGCACTCTGCCCTTCTCTCCCCTATAGACTTTTAAAATAGGGGTGGAAAAAAAACCCTCTCCGCTCCTCTCCTACGGGGGAGTTGTACCCGCACTGGGTACCTTGCGGTCTCAGTGTGAAGAGGGGAGCCTATGATGTAGCATGTCACCCTAGGGTGAGTGAGGGTTCTCGTCTTTAAACAGCAGTGCTTCCCAGACTAGCACTGTCCTCACTTGTTTACGTGATTTTGTTCCTTTATTTTCACCTGCCCCGTACTTTGTGTGAGATCGTTCATTAGGAGTTTTTTGGTGAGTGGTGCTAAATACTCCAGTCAGACCATTTTCTGTGAGATATGATATTTGACAGCCCTCATGGTGGGGAAACATCCTTTACAACGCAACTTTTACCACGCAGTGCCTTTACGACGCAACTTTTACAACGCAAACCATTACAACGCATTGCGCTGGGAGGCGCTCTAGGATAGGGAATAGGTTTAATTTACTATCCAACACCTTCCCTACTATCCACGGGGACTGGAGTTGGAATAGTAAATTAAACTATTCACTATCCTGCGCCCCAAAGCACTATGCGTTGTGAAGGCATGCGTTGTAAAAAACGCGTTGTAAAGGCATGCGTGGTAAAAGCATGTGTTGTAATGTCATACATCCCTCATGGTGATACTGGAGGGATGTTGCTGTCCCAAGTCTGCAAAAGACTGTTCTGAGCTCTCATAGTGATGTTGCTTGGTTGTTGCCAGTCACAATATTGCAGAAGGCTGTTGTGTGTGCCTGTTGGAATTCTTCACAGTGATGCCACCGAGTTGTTGCTGACATCAAGCCTCCACAAGTGTGATTGTTGGAAACCTTCATGATGTTGCTGTGTGGTAGTTGTGGTCAGAGACTGCGAAAGACTGCTGTGGCGTGACTGTTTTAAGCTCCCATAGTCATACCAGAGAGTTGTTGCTGTCCTCAAAACTACTGAAGATTGTTTTGGAGCTACTGATGGAAGGCCTCATAGTGATGCCACAGGGTTGTTTCTGACCTAAACACTGCAGAAGACTATTCTAGTGTTACTCTTGGAAGACCTCAAATTGATTCTGTGTGTTTCTTGTGGTCATAAGACAGTAGAAAACTGGTGCAGTGACTGTTGGAAGCTCTCGTAGTGATGCTGCGTGGTAGTTTGCTATCACCAGACTGCAGTAGACTGTTGTTGCATTACTGTTTTACGCCCTCGGAGAGATGTGCAGGGTTATTGTTGTACTCAAGACTGCAGAAGACTGTGCTGGAGTGATTGTTGGAAGCCCTGATAATGATACTACAGGGTTATAGCTGGCCTAATGACATCAGAAGGCTTCTAGTGTGAATCTTGAGAGCCCTAGATGTGTTGCTGCAGAACAGAAACTATACACTTGCAGTGTGGGTCATTCGATGTTGCACTAGTGTATCGTTCTATTATTGTATGTCCTGCCTACACTCAACTTTTCATGACCCCACTGCTTAGGACAATGCAATACCAAACAAGACAAATGAAAAGGAGCATACATTGTATCATAAGCGTAGCTCGATTTAGACTTCAGATGCTCTAAATCAAGCTACATTTATGATACACTGTATGCTCCTTTTCATTTGTCTTGTGGGATGCTGCAGAAAGCTGTTTTGAAGTGACAGTTGGAAACCCTCATAGTGATGTTGTGTGGCAGTTGCCAGCCATAAGAATGCAGAAGAGTGTTTTGGTGTGGTTGTTTGAAGCCCTCATATTAATGCTGCATGGCAGTTGCTTGTCACAAGACTGAAGAAGGGTGTTCTGGTGTGATTGTTGTAAGCACTCATAGTGATGCCACACAGTTGCTGCTGTCGGTAAGACGACAGAAGACTGATACTGATGCTGCATGGCAGTTATAGACAAATTACAGAGCACAACCACCTTAAAGTATTGCGACTGACCTTGTAGTCAGTATGCTTTTAATAGACCAAAATTGGCAGAATATATATGATATAAAACAGATATTCATAGAAATTTAACACAAGGTAGAAAATCCTTAAGAGCCTTGGTTCAGTTGACTCGAAGTACGTATCGTAGAAGCAGACAGCCGACACGTGTTTCGTCGTTTGATACAACTTTTTCAAGGCTCACAAAATATTATTTTGATTCTTAGATGAAAATGTTCCTCGAAACCCTCTATTATTTTAGAGGATCCGCAATATACAATGCTTGTGTGGTCTTTCCATTTTATGGTACATAAGATGAAAATGATAACATAGTCTCTAGCAGTACAAATATTTCTTTTGCATGCGGTGCGTCAAAGTTAGGTTTTGGAATGGCTGGTACACATCAGTCCAAGTGGGGACGTTCTTATGTGCTAAAAAGTGGCACTCAGTAGCGCATGAATTATAGTCGATTCGGCAACAGTCACACCAGAACACCCTTCTCCAGTCGGTGACCCGCAACTGCCATGCAGCATCACTATGAGGGCTTACAACAGTCACACCACCTGGTGTGATTGTTGTAAGGCCTCATAGTGATGCTGCATGGCTGTTGCGGGTCACAAGACAGTAGAAGGGTGTTCTGGTGTGATTGTTGTAAGCCCTCATAGTGATGTGGCATGGCAGTTGCAGGTCACAAGACTGGAGAAGGGTGTTCTGGTGTGTTTGTTGTGAGACCTCATACTGATGCTGCATGGCAGTTGCGGGTCACAGGACTGGAGAAGGGTGTTCTGGTGTGACTGTTGTAGCCCTCATAGTGATGGTGCATGGTGGTTGCTTATCACAAGACTGGAGAAGGGTGTTCTGATTTGATTGCTGTGAGGCCTCATAGTGATGCTGCATGGTAGTTGCGGGTCACCACAAGGCAGGAGAAGGGTGTTCTGGCGTGATTGTTGTAAGGCCTTATAGTGATGCTGCATGGTAGCTGCTTGTCACAAGACTGGAGAAGGGTGTTCTGGTGTGATTGTTGTAAGCCCTCATACTGATGCTGCATGGCTGATGCGGGTCACAAGACAGGAGAAGGGTGTTTTGGTGTGATTGTTGTAAGCCCTTATAGTGATGCTGCATGGTAGTTGCTTGTCACAAGACTGGAGAAGGGTGTTCTGGTGTGATTGTTGTAAGCCCTCATACTGATGCTGCATGGCTGTTGCGGGTCACAAGACAGGAGAAGGGTGTTCTGGTGTGACTGTTGTAAGGCCTTATAGTGATGCTGCATGGTAGTTGCTTGTCACAAGACTGGAGAAGGGTGTTCTGGCGTGATTGTTGTAAGCCCTCTAGGTAATGCTGCATGGCAGTTGCGGGTCACAAGAGTGGAGAAGGGTGTTCTGGTGTGATTGCTGTACGCCCTCATACTGATGCTGCGTGGTTATTGTGGGTCACAAGACTGGAGAAGGGTGTTCTGGTGTGATTGTTGTACGCCCTCATACTGATGCTGCATGGTTATTGTGGGTCACAAGACTGGAGAAGGGTGTCCTGTGTGATTGTTGTAAGGCCTCATAGTGATGTTGCATCATAGTTGCGGGTCACAAGACTGGAGAAGGGTGTTCTGGTGTGTTTGTTGTATGGCCTCATACTGATGCTGCATGGCAGTTGCGGGTCACAGGACTGGAGAAGGGTGTTCTGGTGTGACTGTTGTGAGACCTCATAGTGATGCTGCATCGTAGTTGCTTGTCACAAGACTGGAGAAGGGTGTTCTGGGGTGTCTGTTGTATGGCCTCATACTGATGCTGCATGGAAGTTGCGGGTCACAGGACTGGAGAAGGGTGTTCTGGTGTGATTGTTGTGAGGCCTCATAGTGATGCTGCATGGCAGTTGCGGGTCACAAGACTGGAGAAGGGTGTTCTGGTGTGATTGTTGTATGGCCTCATAGTGATGCTGCATCGTAGTTGCTTGTCACAAGACTGGAGAAGGGTGTTCTGGTGTGTTTGTTGTATGGCCTCATACTGATGCTGCATGGAAGTTGCGGGTCACAGGACTGGAGAAAGGTGTTCAGGTGTGTTTGTTGTATGGTCTCATACTGATGATGCATGGAAGTTGCGGGTCACAGGACTGGAGAAGGGTGTTCTGGTGTGATTGTTGTATGGCCTCATAGTGATGCTGCATCGTAGTTGCTTGTCACAAGACTGGAGAAGGGTGTTCTGGTGTGTTTGTTGTATGGCCTCATACTGATGATGCATGGAAGTTGCGGGTCACAGGACTGGAGAAGGGTGTTCTGGTGTGATTGTTGTAAGGCCTCATAGTGATGCTGCATGGTAGTTGCTTGTCACAAGACTGGAGAAGGGTGTTCTGGTGTGATTGTTGTAAGCCCTTATAGTGATGCTGCATGGTAGTTGCTTGTCACAAGACTGGAGAAGGGTGTTCTGGTGTGATTGTTGTAAGGCCTCATAATGATGCTGCATCGTAGTTGCTTGTCACAAGACTGGAGAAGGGTGTTCTGGTGTGTTTGTTGTATGGCCTCATACTGATGATGCATGGAAGTTGCGGGTCACAGGACTGGAGAAGGGTGTTCTGATGTGATTGTTGTAAGGCCTCATAGTGATGCTGCATGGTAGTTGCTTGTCACAAGACTGGAGAAGGGTGTTCTGGTGTGATTGTTGTAAGGCCTCATAATGATGCTGCATCGTAGTTGCTTGTCACAAGACTGGAGAAGGGTGTTCTGGTGTGTTTGTTGTATGGCCTCATACTGATGATGCATGGAAGTTGCGGGTCACAGGACTGGAGAAGGGTGTTCTGATGTGATTGTTGTAAGGCCTCATAGTGATGCTGCATGGTAGTTGCTTGTCACAAGACTGGAGAAGGGTGTTCTGGTGTGATTGTTGTAAGGCCTCATAATGATGCTGCATCGTAGTTGCTTGTCACAAGACTGGAGAAGCGTGTTCTGGTGTGATTGTTTTGAGGCCTCATAGTGATGCTGCATGGTAGTTGCTTGTCACAAGACTGGAGAAGGGTGTTCTGGTGTGATTGTTGTAAGCCCTTATAGTGATGCTGCATGGTAGTTGCTTGTCACAAGACTGGAGAAGGGTGTTCTGGTGTGATTGTTGTAAGGCCTCATAATGATGCTGCATCGTAGTTGCTTGTCACAAGACTGGAGAAGGGTGTTCTGGTGTGATTGTTGTAAGGCCTCATAATGATGCTGCATCGTAGTTGCTTGTCACAAGACTGGAGAAGGGTGTTCTGGTGTGATTGTTGTAAGGCCTCATAATGATGCTGCATCGTAGTTGCTTGTCACAAGACTGGAGAAGGGTGTTCTGGTGTGATTGTTGTGAGGCCTCATAGTGATGCCGCATGGTAGTTGTGGGTCAGAAGGGTACAGATGACTGTTCTTGTGCGACTCTTGAAAGCCCTCATAGGGATACCATACTTTGTTCCTGTCCTCAAGATTTCAGAAGACCGCTCTGCTGTGATAGTTGGAAGCCCTCAAATTGACGCAGCATGGTTACCAAAGGCCACAATGTTGCAGAAAAGCTTTCTACTGCAACTGTTGAAAACAGCTGGGAGAAGAAACCACTCAGCAAGTACTAGGTTGCCACACTCTTTAGGAGAATGTCATGTTCTGTGGAGCTCGTAGGGAGCCTAGACATCACACTCAATGGCCTGGATGCAGTAGATCAAAGCCTGTTGAGATATCCCGCGGCACTGGCTGTGGATGCAGGTCTCGAGGAGCTATGCCGCAGTGACCTCAGAATACGGCTAGAGGAACTCTGCAGGCCATGGAACTGGGATGGCTCAGAGCTTCTCACAAGATGGTCCGTTGCAATGAGTAAAACATATGATGAGACGGAGCAGATCACAATGGCCGGCGGTCTCCATACATTAGTCCAATGACTCATTCCTGTAGAGAATTCCCTGCTGTGGTTGGCTTGGCATGCCACTATTGGCATCTAATGACCTAGGGCTGGTCTGTGGTCCACCAGAGATGGGCAGGGTTATACTTCGAGGCAGAAGCTCTCTCTCCACACAAGCATTTTGCAATAACTCTTCCTTTGGCCAACAGGAATTTAAGACCAGGGGGCCTCATTTATGAGAAATGACGCAGCGATGCGTCACTTCTCAGTGCGCCCTCCGTGTGACATACCTGATGCATCATATTTAATGTATGACGCATCATGTCGCAAGGAGTTACAGATACGTTAGTATTTCTGACGTACCTTGAAGCTCAAAAGTGACGCATTGCTGGAATGTGTCACAAAAGTGACGCAACTCCAGCAATGTGTCCTTTCACATTACGCCTGCTGTGAGGCAGGCGCAAGATTTTGATACAACGGTGTCCTAGAAGTGACGCAGTGAAAACTCATAGATTTCACTGCGTCACTTATACGAGGCTTTTTGCGTAGGAATCCCCCACTCCTGCATACATTATACCTGACGCAGGTATAATGTAGCGCAGGGGTTTACAAAGTGACGCATCTGCTTAGATGCGTCACTTTGTAAATAGTGCGCAACAAGAGGCATGTTTTATGCCGCCGATGCGGCACAAAAAGTGACGCATCGGAAGCGCAAAACTGATGCAAGGCATCATAAATGAGGCCCTGAGTATTTGCAGTTTACAATCAGGCCTTGAGTTGGACCTCTGGAATTATGCAGCAGAGGAGGACCAAATTGTGCAGCAGGGTCGACTAAATTAGCTGGCAACAAAATTCAAATTATGCGGATTCATGTATCACAGTCAGTGGCATTATTGTTTTGCTTCTTTTTATACACCTTATGACTGTTTGGGCAAATATTTAATTAGTACCAGTTTATCACCTGACTAAAGCATTCGCTAATGAGTGCAAAGGGACGTCTCTGTGTGGCACCGCATGAGGTAGTTTATTTTACTAACAATTGATCCGTTTGAGCTACAAGCATTTTTTGATGGAATATGAAAATATGCTGTTGATGGTAGATTATGCGGCAAGTGTGAAAATTCCGTAAGTGTACGGAAAACACTACAGCCATAGAATTGCATACTTCCCCCGGCCCTGCCCCCACAGCCAGAATGCGCATCTGGGCAAAATTCTCCAAAAGTCTTAGTTTACGTAAAGCAGATTGAGTACCTGACCACATTTCGACAAGCTTGACTTTCTAGTTAGACTTTGTTTGGGCTTCAATTATGCCCCAGATGTAGCTCTCTTTGATTCAGATGATGTTGCTTTGCTACCTGGGTATTAGGTTCCAGGCCGTTTTTACCAATACACAGCACAGCCTTGAGGCCTCATTACAAGGGCGTACCACAAACTGTTGGTTTTGAGTATATTTTCTGAGCTTTACTTAATCATGACATTTTAAGAACAGTGTCTATTTCTCAGGATTGGTTACCCCTTAAGTCAGGAATGGAGGGGTCCGTGGGTGTGAATGTGTTCCTGTGAAAGATGGCTGCACGGTGTTTATAGCTGCACATATGAAGGATCTCTAGATTGAGGCTATTAACATGTGTGAGGGCTCTGTTTTATGTGAGCCTTCCAGCAGTAAGGGCAGTGGCGTAGCAAGGTAAGGTGGTACCCGGTGCGGAAAATTTCTTGTCACCCCCGGCTTGACAACCTGGCAAAAATAGGTGTTTAAAACACATATTTTTGCCATTTTGTCACCCCTCCTCAGTGATGAAACCCGGGGCGGCTCGCACCCACCGCACCCCCCTTCCTACGCCACTGAGTAAGGGAATTAGCCATCGTAACCCATTGTACTTCAAAGAGGTGGCATTGGTTAGTGTTGGAATGTCCTATGCAACCCAGGTGCCAAACATCTCACCCAGACTGCCTATGAGTATTCAGTCTTGTAGGATTCTCAAGGTGAAAGAAAGAGTCCTCTTTGCTTCTCATCGTGGTTTCTTCAGCTCTTTAATATGTCCGCTTCCTTCACCTAAAGGTCAGGAGACAAGAACAGAAATGTATTGGAGCAGTCTACAATGTATTGAATAGACAAACCCAAAAAGAGGAGATGCAGCCCACATGCACTAATGAATTGGCAGCAAGCAAAATAAAGCAGCAATGAAGCTAACCAATGGTAAATAATGGCCAGGCTCTAAAACCTTTTTAAGGTATCAAAATGTCTTGCACCTCACAGTGCATGCACTCGGCGGCGGCTCCTCCATTATGCCGGAGTAGCATCGCCCCTCCAGCTGTTAGCATAGCAGGCACACACATCAATAAAATAGTAATAAATACCATTTTATTATAATGTGTCGGAGGCACGTACTGTTATAGCCCTAGGACAGGGGGCAGGGCTGATTTGCGCAATTGCACTTTTTCTTCAGCCTCTGTCAATGCGCATGTCAGATTCGCTTGCTGTCTAGAGCCGACCAATCTGACATGCGCACTTCAGAGTTAGCAGTCCCAGGGCTGGGAAACAGCTGAGGTATTGCAGCCACATGCCTTCAGCCTCAAAATGAGAGCTGGGTTAGCCTGCTCCACCAAGATCTAGGATTGGTTAGTTTCACGTTGCACAAGGGAGGAAGTCCTTCCCTTTCTGCCTAGAGTCACCACCGAGGAGAGCTCCAGGATGAAGAGAGAGACCGCAACAAAATCCTACGTGCAAGCAAGTGCAACATTTATGGTGAAGTTTTTGGGCATCGCGCCCTACCCTATTTTGCGCCGTCTGAGGATAGACCTACAAAGTAGTTCCCTGAAAGCAGGCAAAGGAAGTATAGAAGAGAGGCAATCAAAGAGATAGCAAACAGCAGAGGTCAAAGTGGGCAGGATCTATGGGGCACTACGTGCCCATCCACTTTTTAATATAAGAAAAAAAGAGCCACTAATTTTTGTGAAATGCCAACCGCCCTGGGACGGTTGATTCTGACAGTTGAAATTCTTCAGCTTCAGTGTAAGACAGGGACTGCCTCCTGTGCTTTGAAACCAAGGAAGGAGCAGACAGTCAAACAAGCCTTCTTGCCTGGGTGCCTGCTTGTCTAAAAGAAATGAAAATGTATAAATCTGGTTAATCTGCGTCTGGTATTTTCTTTAATTGATGGAATCACTTGTAACTTCCAGATGACACAGATTTGCTCTTTTTGAATGGGATTGCAAGGGAATTACAAGTCGAGCTGTGAAATGTGTGATTTTAAAGTACAGTTATAAAAAATTAATTGTGTGTAGTATGGCTATTACTCAAATGGATATTTTGGAGTACATTTTATCTTAAAAATGTTTGCTCATTTGGTAGCAGCCTATCTTATACTGTGTGTAATGCAAGTTTAAAATAATGGCTTACATATTCACGGTGCATTCTGTCACAGAATGGGACCTTGTGGCTCTAAACATACACAAGTCATACTCCACTGCTCCAACCAGGGTTCAATTATTTGGCCCTCTGGTTACAGACGCCAACCTCTGCAATGCATTAACTAATAGAGGTTTCAAAATGTACAATAGTGCATTTACCACTGATTAACATATTGCACATATTTTTCATTTAAGCTGTGCCTTATTTTATATGTAGTTACGTGAAGGTGAAAGACCAAAAAAGGTTACAGAATATTTTGGTTTTTGCTACGTCTTTGACCCTGCCCCACACTCATTCACCCTTACCCCTTTACGCACAGCATCACAGTTTCCAAATAGTATTTAATGCACTTCAACCACTGGCAAAGAGTTTATGCTTAATGGGAGGGACAAACACAGAATGGACAGGGTAAAACCCGGAAAGCTGTTGAATAGAAAGCAAGTAAATGTGAGTGATAGTAAAGCCAAACAATGGTAGGTGGTGAGCAGACTGCTAGCCCCTGCATGTTCTTGGTAAGCCCGCAATATATCTTCCGCAACCAGACAGCTTTTTCTATCTGGATGGCTTGGCCTAAATAGGGGGAAATTCTATAGATTTCTGCTCATTAATCTGTATAAACCCTGTGGCTCTTGATTGCCGTCTTTGAGGATAGGGCCTTCTTTCCATGGGTTATACATTAGGATCCTCTGATTCAGAAGTCTTCTTGGCAAGGTGAACCGTAGCCAAGCCAGAGGTCCTGGTTATTCTCAGCTGGACTTCTGGCCTGCTTCAGTCCACCTGGCCACTATTTTAAAAACATTTTCCTGACCAACTGGGACTGGATCCTGGCCAGGATGCCTCTTAGTGTTTAAAATATCAGTTTTTTAAATGTTAATTTTGCACGTCTGTGCCATGTTGTGCTGCTGAAATCAGAGCTAGCGTGGAACTTGCAGCCCTCTCCGGCCACAATGGTTCTATTGTGCCTACTTGCTGGCATGTGTCGTGTTATAGATGCAACATAGCTATGTATTTGTGTTTGTTGTACTGTGGATGTTGTTATGTGCTGTGTCACCTAGTAAATGTGTGTGTGCAAGTGGTAGCATTCCAGGCTGTGCATTATAAAATGGAAGGGGTTTCGTGTCATGTTGTGTTTTGTTACTTGGCGATACGCTGTTTTATCATGCCATCTTCTGTTACCTTTACTAATCCAAGCCTTCTCCTACTGCTAAGATCCCCAAATAAACACTTTTTAAACGTTTCCCTATTCTGTCCCTCCATTATACTTTTCAATCCAAATAACAGACTCCCATGTCCGCTGCTCAAATTAATACATTTTTCCCTATACTAATTCACCACTAATCCTCTTTGGGTTTCGGAATAGCGTGCTACTTGCCAAAAAGCGCTTCTATGGCTCGTCAGGGGTAAAAAGCGCTATATAAATGCAATGACGGTCATTTTGGGCAGCGCTTTTATGCCGCTCTAAACCCGCCTCCGGGAATTAAAGTGGAGCAGGAGAGCTGTGACTTGTAGGAGAGCCAGGTGCGACAGAGGAGGCCTCACGATAGGGGCACGGGAAAGTGGCCCCGCTGATGGGGTGGTGTTCCCCACACCTCGAATCCAAAAAAAAGTACCGAGTGAAATGGGCTGTTTATGCGCACAGAAGTCAGAGCGTGGGGGCGGGGTGTTTACTGGTTTAGGAAGAGAGAGAGGCAAGAGGGTTCGGTAGGGCGGGGGCGAAGGATTCCTCCTATGGCCAGTGAATTATTAAAACTCATTATCCCCAAACAATGGCTCTCTCCCTGCTCCTTCCAAGGGGCCTGGGCGAGGAGGGGCTGACTTCAGGAAAGGGAATGCTCTGACCCTGCGCGTTGCTCCACCCCGAAGGGGCCGCCCCCACCCCAGTCTCACAGGCGAGGTCTGGAAGGAAGTGCGGCAAGGAAGCCCCCCTCTCGCACCGATGGAAGGAGGGGGGGGGGCTGTGCCGCGCGCGGCGGGGAGAAGAGCAGCATGGCATAAAGCCAACTAAAACGAGAGTCTTGACGCACCCTAGAGCTCATTTACGCTGTGTAAGAACATAACTATTGCACGACCCCCGTTTCCACCATTCCGATACCCAGAGGGGCTGGACTCCTCTTTACGGGGTCAGAGGTTACGCGTGAAGAGGCTCCTCCAACCACTGATAAGGGAAACGTCCCCAGGGAGCACTTGTATTGTATTGTATTGTAATTGCATTTATATAGCGCTTTACTACCCCTGGCGAGGCGTCGAAGCGCTTTTACGGCGGGTTGCACGCTACTCCGGGACCCATAGAGTATTAGGCATTTCTCTCCTACCTTTTCCACCCCAGATACCCGGGAAACTGTTAATTAAACATATGCACACCCCCGTTGCGCTTAGCAACATCCCACACCCCTCACAGGCTGGGGCTAGCGCTGGACATATCACTGGGCAGATCGTGTCACCTCTCCCCTGGGTGGGTTAATACACTGTGCGGACAGAGCAGCTATGGGCATTGTAGTTCCACCAGACCTGTCGTCAGCCTTCAACACCCCTGACCACACGCTCCTTTCCAGGATGAAGAACATGGGCTGTGACCAACTTACAATTCAGTGCTTTAAGTCAATCAATCAATCAATCAATCAATCAACCAATCAATCATTTGTAAAGCACACTACATACCTGCAAGGGTCTCAAGGCGCTGGGGGGGGGGGGGGGGAGGGGAGGGGCATTACTGATTGAACAGCCTGGTCTTGAGTATCCTCCTGAAGGTCTCTTCTCACCTCCTTTCAAATCAGTCTTGAAGTCCTACGGAGTTCCTCAAGGGTTCATATTATCATATCTTCTGTTTTAACATTTATATGTCTCCCTAGCATCTCTGTTACATTAACTAGATGTATAATTCTGTATATACGCCAATGACACACAGCTCTTATTCAAGTTACATCATGCAGAGTTTCCTGTCACATACGGCCCGATTCACAGAACTAACTTAAGACAAAATCCTAAACTTACTACCATTCTAGTATTCACAGAAGGAAGGCACGTACTCATTTTGGTATTCACAGAAAGCACTTACTCATTTTGGTATTCACATAAGTTAGGAGTCCTAACTTTAGGACTCCTAAATGCCTTCTGTGAATACCGAAAGTCTTAAAGTTAGGATTTTTCTGAGTTTGGGAGTCCTAAAATTAGGAGTCCTAACTTTACTACTCCTAAATTGAGAAAAATCCTAACTTTAGGACTTTCGGTATTCACAGAAGGCATTTAGGAGTCCTAAAGTTAGGACTCCTAACTTCTGTAAATACCGAAATGAGTAAGTGCTTTCTGTGAATACCAAAATGAGTAAGTGCCTTCCTTCTGTGAATACCAAAATGGTAGTAAGTTTAGGATTTTGTCTTAAGTTAGTTCTGTGAATCGGGCCCATAGCACCAACCATCTCAACAGCATGACATTGGAAGCCAATTCACTTTTTACAGTTAAATCCTTTGAAAACTAAGCTTTTAATCCCTGAGACTGATGTTAAAAAGCATCAGCCTTCCCTCATGGCCGGACACCACGGGCCCCTGCCCAGTACCAGCCTAGGGATTCCGCAGCTGGGGTAACCATCTGGATGACGACCTGTTCCTGGAGCAGCAATTCTCTTTGGGATCTGTTTCTAGCTACCAAAGTTGGTGAAGCCGATCTTACCATACCTAGACAGCATATACCATGTGCCCATTGTGCAAGTTGGGACTTTCTCTTCTACGCTAGGGTAATGTCTGTTTCTTGGGACACCAGGATAATTCTCTTAAGCATCTGCAACTGCCCAAAATGCAGCTGCCCGCCTCATTACAGGCTGCTCCCCTCTTTAACAGTGCCTCGATTCTCATCCAATTGCACTGGCTGCCTATTAGGAAGAGGATCCCCTTCAAGCCATCGTTATTTTACCTTGCATACTCCGTGGCGTAGACCTCCATTTTTGGCCATTCATTTCTCCTTGTACATACTGCCTCAGCTTTAAGATCCAGAGGCATTTGTGTGCTCGGCACTTTGAAACCTGCACTAAAACCTTCTGAGACACAGCATTCTCCATTGCAACCACCAGAAAATGGAATAAGCTCCCCAGTGATATCCTGTCTCCCACATCAAAAGTTCCCTTCCGCATCCTACCCTTTTTAATTTGTAAAACATGCTGATTTGTATTTTATTTCACTAGAACCATGCAGCTTTGGTGGACAAGTTCTTTCTCATTAGCATCTTTACAGAAGAAGATGTGTTTCTAAAGTGTTTAGAATTGTCTGGCACCTTTTGTGCTTCTTTTCTGGTACTTTAGTCTCCACAGTAAATGAAAGGGGTATTCTGCCAGACAGATGAAGGAATCACAATCTGTGCTGGTTCTCTGCGCAATGCTGATTTTTCACTGTTTTCTTTTTTTCAGCAAAGCACATACTATTACACCCCTGTGAATATGAAAAAAAATTCACAAAGGACTGCGAGTACGTATGTGTGACTAGCTCAGCGATATTTATATACCTTAGTCCTCCGCAAACGTCTACCTTCTTAGATGGTCTAAGCCCACTCTCTGCATACCAACAACCCTTACAAAACTTCCCTCGCTTTACTAAGACAGTTTTCTATACTGCATTCTTAAACACTCCCAAATGAGTCTCGTGAGATCAATATATGAAACACCTTCCCAGGAAATGATGTTCCTCTTATCTGACGTAGCTGTCCATATCGGTTGTCCCGGGGTCATCTTTGGTAGAACTGAAAACAATATAAAGTTCAGTGACGTGGTCAGACCCCTGCTGCCTGCTACCTGTCCTGAAGGCCTGGCTGATGATCTGTGACTGACAAACAATGTTGTACATCAAAGGGGAGAGAGTGGGTTGACAACAGCAGAGGAGACGGGCCTTCACAGCAGGGTACATTGTTACTTTGATGCACACTGTCTGTACCATCCCATTCGTTGATACATACATTGCATTTTGCTTGTTGTCAAACACCAGTTAGCCCACAGGCCTCTCCCGTCTCCAGCCCAGCCCACAGCGCTGTTAGGGCAGACATCTCTGCAGCCCCCCCCCCCCCCCCATGGAGCTGCCGCCCTCTCACCTTCATGTGATGTGCGCAGTCATGACGAGATGTCTCCTAATGGCCAGAGCTCTCCACTACCTTTGAAAAATGAATCCGACCTCGTGTAATGTAATCTCTGGTGCTCGTGTAAAGCGCTGTAATACCCTTGGCCCAAGTTCACGCTCTATAAAACTGCAACAGCAAAAAACGGATATATTTACTGGGGTTCTGGTGGTCTCTTTTCTCACTGCTCAGAGTTTGCTTCAGTTATACATTGCTTGAGTTTAAGGGACTCTTGGGAGCTTTGCAAACGTGGGAATATAAAATACGTAATTTGGACACCTGGTGAGATTGTTTAATGGCGTGCGTGACAGAGTCTAGTCCCAAAGCATGCGGTGGGTACCCGTGAGTCACCCGCTGCCTGCCCCTGGAGCCCTGCCCTTTGCTTTGCTAACAGGCCGCGAAAACTTGTGAACGCTTGTGAGCTGCGGTGACTTCAATGGCTCAAAGTATTATTTAAGGGGAATACAAAAGAACAGTCTAGAAACACAATCCATATAATCATTATGTGACACTATGGTTTGGTTTAGGAACATGGGGTGAATACATTCTGCAGCACAACTCCCATGACCCCAGAAACGAAACACAAATACGTGACGTACTGAAATACAATGTTATAAAACTGACGCTTGCTTGAAAACGTTTCTTCTGTGCTGAACTCAGAGGGGCAGATTTATGATGACTGGCGCATCCCCAGGGATGCGCCAGTCATCCTGCGCCGCTGCTGCGCCACCCATGGTGCGCCGCATTTACAATGCGGCGCACCATGGGGCAAAAACGGCACAGATGCGTGACGCATCTGTGCCGTAAAGGTGGCGCATTGCTGGAGCTGCGTCGCAAGCGCGACGCAGCTCCAGCAAGGCTCGGGGGTGCCCCATCGCCACAATGCTGCGTCAAGACCTGCGCCTGCTTCAAGCAGGCGCAGGGTTTTGAAGCAGCATTGTCCTGAAAGTGACTGAGTGAAATCTTATAGATTTCACTCAGCCACTTTTGCGAGGCGCACCTGCCCCGGAACGCCCACCCTGCGCCGGAACGCCTCCTGATGGCGCAGGGCTTTACAACGTGACGCATCTCCTAGATGCGTCACGTTGTAAATAGGGCGCATTGTTTGCGCCGCCGTTGCGTCAAATAAAGTGACGCACCGGCGGCGCAAGGCCTTCATAAATCTGTCCCAGAGTGCTTACTGCTTAGGTCCTCATTACAAGTTGCAAGTCGTTTCAGTGCAGTAAGTTTAGTTTATTTAGGTTTATAAAGCGCCTGGTTACACCAGGTGGTGTGTCCCCGTGCTGTTGATTTCCACTGATAATACCTCCCGTGAAGAACAAAACTTCACCAAAGGAAGAAACTCCAGTGCCATATTTACACCCATTTCGGAGATTCCGAGGTCGGTCATTTTCTTGCTGACCTCGTCCCCTGTGGAAATCTAACCAGGTTTTATCTGCCAGTTTTTTCATAAGAGATAACTCTGAACTTCAAAATGACCCTATTTCTTGGAGTACTGCGATGTGCGCATCTCTTCTGATGACAGTACTGCCGAATGAACTCAGAATAAGGAATACGCCCCCAGGATCATCAAGCTTCCTCAACCCAGTCTCCGTAGTGACGTTTATAGTGCATCACACGCAAGGGGTGTGGCTCATCCCACGACGTCATGGGTTAAAGGCGCGTCTTCAATGGGCAGAGGACAGGGTGCTTGGAAGCACAGCAGGTACTTGCGCCAGCAGGGTGCCTTGCCTTCTTGGGTGTCCCCGGGGCTAGGTGAGAAATGAGGCCATGCATGCTTAAAGTTGGAATGTCAGTGACACAGGAGCATCCCCTCTCCATGTCCTTCTGAAAGCGGTAGGGACCCTTGAAGGAGCAATGCCTTCTTCAAATTGCTAATGCTTTCGTGAGCTGCCAGATTGGCCAATAGGTCAGTGCGACCCTGCTTCTTATGTACAATTACACAGGCAAGCGTATCCCATCAGTTTGGAAAAGTGAGAAAGAAAAAGGCGAACTCGTATGCTTCATGCCATTGGACCAGAGGCCAATGGACTCACAAGAAGAGAGGCACAACAATTTTTGTGCTATTGCACTGTAAATAGAAGCATGTTTACTGACTTGTACCTTCTAATTCCATTTTCTTGTCTGCCGTTTTTTTCTCAATTTACTTCCGAAGTGTCTATTGACTGGTCCAACCCATGATACACATTTCCAATAGCAGACAACAACTTAAATGCAACGGTTCATAAAGTGCCCCCTCCCACGCATATGATGTTTTTTTCCGCCCTCCTCCTTTTGCCGTCCTAGGCGGCCGCCTAGGCATGACTAATGGTAGAAACGGCTCTGGGGTATTCCACTGTGTGAATTTTAAAATGGAAGGACTTAATTTTCATGTTGTTTGTTACTTGTGATATGTTGTTTTGTCATGTCATGTTCTGTTATACTGTATTATGTGAGTCATTTGTGTAGCGCTTTTATGGCACTCTAAAACTACCTCAGGGCGTTAAGATGGGACAGGAAAGCTGTAACTAAAGAACCAGGTGTGAACAAAGGAGGTGACAAGATAGGTGCACGAGAAAGTACCCTTACTGATGGGGTGATCTTCACCAAACCTCATATTTAAAAAGTACAGAGTGAAATGGTCTGTTTATGTGGAGAGAAGAGCGTGGCGTTGGTGTTTTTGTTTACTGGTTTAGGAACAGGGACAAGAGAGGTCGGTAGGGCGAAGGCCGCAGGATTCCTGCTGTGACTAGTGAATTATTAAAACTAATTAGCCCTCAAAAATGGCTCTCTCACTGCTCCTGCAGTTCCTCATGATCCCTGGCTATTTTATACAACTGAACTCCAATGAATTTAGATGCGGAGTTTTGACTACTTATGCCCTGATGATGACCCCAGAATTCTGACGAGGTCGAAACGCTATTGACAACTCTCAGGACTGAGACTTTCAAACTGATGCTATGTTAAACTTGGTGGAGAATGTTTTCCTCTGCTGTTTATGTGACTGCTGCAAACTCACAGCTGTTATTACTGTATTTAAGTTCCAGCCTTTCTATAATCTTCAAGGAGTTAGCCTTGACATCTTGCTGTTGCTACCCTTGGAGACTCAAGTTAAAAAAAACATTTTGGTAAGCATTTTGAATTGTGAACTGCAGTATCACCCACAGATACTTAAAAGTAACCACCTACTGCCCATGAACACAGGGGAAATCACAGCATTGTCACTTTACCAAAGGTGTTGGTACTAAGCATTGTATTATGAGCCTGATAATAACCCAAACACAGTGGCATGCCACCGGGGAGTGCAGTTCGCAGGCCTCGCCTTCACAACTACTGCCTTTCTTGGCTTGGATCATATGGGAAGGTTAAAAACCGTAAAATCACCAAACTGTGTTCTTTTGCGAAGACGTTTTGAAATTATTTCTCTTCTCTTATTTATTGCCAAGATTGTGAGTTCTTAGAATTACGGTAAACAATGGTATTGTTTGATGAAACTGGACTGCACCCAAACCACACAGGATATTCCCCAGAGGAGACAGCAGTCAAACGCAGTCTGCTCATTCAAGGTAGTACAGTGGGACGTTCGCAGGCCTCGGAATGAGCAGTGCTGTGATACTTTGTTGCGGCTCCTATTTAACCACATTGTTTGAGCTTCGGGAAATCATGTTCCCTCTCTGGCTTTGTCCCTGTATCTGTCACTGTATGAAAACGTCAAAATAGGCGGCCACTGTCCCCGATTGACGACACGTCATTACGTACTAGTGTCAGTTCGGTCTTTGTTCCTATGCAATGGAGATGTGTGAAAATATCAGAATTCCAATACTTCCTAGGCTGGTGCATGACAGATTGGAAGGCTTTCTGAAGTCACAAAGTTTGATTTTCGGTTTTTTTACACGCAAGAATTGTAATGAAACTCCTTTCTCTATCTGAGAAGTTATCTAAGGCTTTATTCATGTTTTATTTATTTGATTTTATTTTTGTCTTTTATAGAGCGCAAACTTGACCCGTTAGGGTATCAGAGCGCTTTACAGGAATCATAGAAATGTACAATAGGCTTGGAATCACAATAATATACAAAAGGTAAAGAGGGGCAGGGTGCAGGATATATAAAGGATAGAGGACACATGTACAGTTTGCATTGTATAGTTACTCGAGGCAAGTCCCCAGGTTTCTAGGAGAGGTGACTAGGTAATCCGAGGGAAGGCGCTAGTCGGGAGATGATCAGGGTCTCTGTGCTGGTTGGAGGCAACATTTAAACAAGGAATTTGTGGTATATAAATAAATAATACCGGATCTATTTTTGAATGTATGAATGAATAACAGATAGCTCAATAAAATAAGAGTCAAGATTCGAGGTAGTAGGAGTTTCTGCAGGTTTATTACAGCATAAGGACAGGATCGGGACAACCTGCATAGGATGACCCAGCAGCTGCTGGGGCCGGGTCTGGGATGAGCGCGCTAACTTTTAATAACAATACATCAACTTATATACATAGCGCAAACACATAGCATTACATTGCAGTAGGCGTAACAGTGGGTGGAGCAGAAGGCGTGACGCGTAGCAGTCGCGAGAGATAACAGTAAAAGTAGGTGTAACTGGGAGTATACATGGACATGTGATGCAAACGTAACAGAATATGTCATGAATGGGCGGAATCATTGGAGGGGGCTACCTAAGGAGCCGGGACCTCTAATCTAATGGTGCGCGTAAACTGGCAATGACGTGTTACTAGGAGAAGCTGGGGGCTACGAACTCTGTGCTAGGAGCAGAGACTTGAGTCTGGAGGGTCGGAGCGACATGTGCCTGAACCCTATCTGGTATCTGATGTTTAGGGAACATGTTGATATAAACTAGAAGTCATGAGGGGAAAAGCTAACTTGATTCTAAGACTGGACCATGCATTATTCTACATGTAGTACGTGATGAAGAATATTAAATGACCATTAATACAGTATTTCTCTAACGTGGAGCCGAATAGGCTAGACAATGACGGAAACTATTGATGCAGTTCAGTAGCTTAGGAATGCAGAGAAGAAGGACTGAACTGATAGCTGGAATCATAACATACTCTTGGCAGACTCAGAGGCAGAGCCAAGCTGCACCGGGCACTGCGAGGCAGGAAGTAAGTGAAGGGTCGAGGATACAGGTGGGGGCTGTATCGCTCCTCAGCGAGGCTTTCAGGAGACAGGAGCTAAATCTGTGGTCCGGGCCCTGTTGAGGCCTAGAAACGGGGACTTTATAATGAAATAACGTGCACACTGAGAAACGTGGCAATATAACTTTACATAGGCCTGATATTCGTAGTATTCACGAGGACTGGAAACTGACATACCAGAGGTGGACACAACTGTAATTGCGTCATTAATCAGACATGGGGAATAACATATGCATATTGGTCATGCACACATAACCTATGATGGATGCGGCGTAGGGACACAGAACATGGCAAAATTTACTTTCCCACATTCCCTCCTTGTCACTACGTTTCCATCAGGAAGCATCAATATTCATGATACCATCTATCATTTCATACAGTACCATTTGCTCGTCTCGAATTGTCTTGGAACGGGATTTAGAACGGGGCTTGGGACTAGGAATACAAGAGGTAGCACACATGCTGCAAATCGCAGGGCCACATTGTATACAGAGGCAGCAGCTGAATATGATCGCTACTGCAATACCTAGAAAGGACAGGACTTTCCATCCCCATGCGGAAATTATATTCCAGAACCAACCGGACCATGTCCAGGTGCCTGGATCTTGGTGTAACAGATGGGCAATTTTATGGAGTCTGGTTATAGCTGAATAAACAGACGGCGCGTTATTTGGAATGAAAATGCAGCAACTAGATCCGATGACTCTACAGGCCCCGCCCCTATCGGCCAGTATGACGTCAAGGACGAGACGATTTTGCAAAACGACAAATCTCATAGCAGATTGTTCTTCGGTTAGGTTACCTAGAGCAGAGGCAGTCTCATTTACTACAGCTTCAAGGGTTCTTGTTAACCTACGGATCAGTTTACTATTCTGGACAGGTCCTACAAAGAAGAAGAAGCCTTTATTGAAATCTGTATACTGTTCTAGAGTAGTTTCAGTATAATCGACAATTGGGGACTCCCTTCTATGTCTAATGTGTACTAGATGTGTGTTTCTGTGATAATCAGATGGGGCTAGGAAAACAGGTGGCAGTAGGAAGGCAATGTAACAGGTTCCCTCCCAATCGAGGGGCAGACGGACATATGCGGTCTGACCACAAATAAAATAAGAATGACGTGAAGCTTTGAAAACAGATTTCCCACTGTCACTATACTGGATAACAGTAGTACATTCACTATGTCCTACATGTACAGAACCATGACTACGGACACATAATTCGCCTTTGACAGGTAGTACTGAAATAGCAGGTAAGCCTGGAGTAGTATCAGACTGAACATTCAGGACCATAAAATTCGACGAATAATTACCTAAATTATATACTTCATTTTCTAGATCTAAACCTGTTCTGTGGGGGAAACCTTGCTTGTCTGAAAAACATGTACTGTTAAGAAAAGACATATCTGTTGAGGATGGCGTTAACGTGGACCATGCTCCACACGAACCATTATGTGAGAATGGATAAGGAAAGAGTGGCAGAACTCCCTTCGGTGTCTGGAAAGGGGGGAGTCGACCACACACCCAACAATTAGTGGCATTGCTGGTCTGGTGTGAGTAATGTAACATACGGATAAATGTGTTGTTGCGCATAGCGAGGCGGTATGAATATTCGTGAGGAGGCAGATCACTAAACGTGTGCTCTACTGTAGTATTAGCAGACATATTTACATGAGGAACTGGAAAATACAGATAGAACGCATAGCTGGTGCAGGAAATCAAGATGCTGATGAATAATACGAAACTCAGAAAAACGATACATTGAATTGAACTTCGACTGACTCTCTCACTATGGGGGTCTATTTTATACATGTCAGAAACAGTCTAACCGTTTCACCTAGGGGAGGACTTATACAATCAAACTGACTGACTTATTAGACCTGAGCTTTTGCTTATACTCCTGCTGCGGAGTTTTCTCTAACCAGGGAGGGGTTGTAGTAATGTCTTTTGCGGGACAGTCCTTTAAAACAATGTTCTGGCAATCTTTCGAATCCTGGGAAATGTTTTTAGAAACGGATTTCAATCCTTTAAAAAGTTTAATATGAGAAAGGTGGATCCATCCTTTTCTGCCTTCCAACTTGACGGCTGTACGGGTGGTGAGGAGGACCTGACGGGGCTCCTTCCAACGAGGCTCCAGCGGACTTGATCGGTCAAAATTCCGGACCATCACTAGGGAACCTGGAACGATTTCATGCGGTGCCACCTCGGTATTGTCTGGAAATGCGGCAGCAACCTGTGAACGACATGAGTTGAGGGCAGACATCAAGGAAGCTAGGTAATCTGTCAGCATATTACATGAAACATCGGTAATACTTCGGGGTCTAGGAGTACCCCACATATTAGGGGGGCGGCCGAATACGACCTCATACGGGGACAGACCTGATCTGGAATGTGCGACCATGCGCATATAAAACAAAGCAACTGGCAGAGCTACTAGCCAGTCCACACCTTTTTCTTTACAAACTTTGGCAATACGGATTTTCAGGGTTTGATTATGTCTCTCGACTAGACCGGCTGCTTCAGGATGGCGTACACAATGGAACTTCCACTGGTACCCTAACAACAGGGAAACGTGCTTCATCAGTTCAGAGGAGAATGGCTGGCCGTTATCAGAATATACGACTCTAGGGAGTCCGTATCTAGGGAAGAATTCACGAACCAACTGCTTGGCAGTGGTCGCGGCTGTGTAATCTGGGACTGGATATGCTTCTGTCCACCTGGACAAAGCGCATACAACTACAAGGACATACTTGAAACCTCGACATCGCTCCATTTGAATATAATCCATCTGGAGGACCTCAAAAGGGTGGTCAGGGGGCTGGAAACCACCTTGTTCCACCGGGACACTTTTACCTGGATTAAACTGACAACATATCATACAGGTACGGACTTTCTGCTTGGCTGCAGCTCGTAAATGTTTGTTGAACCAAATGTTCTGGATACTGTCTAACATAGCTTTTTCTCCTAAATGTGCTGGACTATGTGCGGTATTGATAATGACTTGAACCATAGAATCGGGGAGAAACCATGTGGCTCTACCCTTCGTTAACCATCCTTGATCTGTCTGGACCCCTCCTTGTTCAGACCATTTCTTGATTTCGTCGGGAGTAGCATGTAACTGGATATCTATGACATCTTGTGTAGGGTCCTTAACTGTCATGCATGTAATCGGATCTGGAGTATGTATTATGTTAACTGGAATGTCTGGATTCTGTGCTGTAAGCTTGGCTGTGCGATCTGCTAGATCATTACCTTGGGAAATAATGTCAGTAACTTTCGTATGTGCTTTGCATTTCATGATGGCAATGGATGTCGGTAAATGTATGGCATCTAACAGGGCTTGAATAAGGAGACCATGCTGAATCTTGGTTCCATGAGAAGTCATAAAACCTCTCTCCTGCCAGAGCACTCCGAAGTCGTGTACAACTCCGAATGCGTAACGTGAATCTGTGTAAACATTAACTTTCAGGTTCTTGGCATGTATACAGGCTTGTGTCAGAGCGACTAGCTCTGCTGCTTGAGCGGACAGGGTATCAATACGGTGTGTTTCAATAACTTCGGTGTCGGTAGTCACTGCATACGCGGCGACTAGTTCTCCTGTACTAGTTCTCATACATGAACCATCCACATAAAGTGTCAGGTCGGGGTCTGGTAACGGAATGTCTGTCAGGTCTTGTCTTGGCTTTGTCGTAATGTTAACTACTTCCACACAGTCATGTGTGGCTGGATTTGAATTAACTGATGGTAACAGTGTAGCAGGATTCAGGACGTTGCAGCGTCTAATTTCTATGTGTGGCTGGAACAGTGTCAATTCATAACCTGTTAAACGTGCAATTGTCAAGTGCTGAGTTTGTGTTCGGTTCAAAAGAACTTCTACGGAGTGTGGAACTTGTACTGTCAGGGAGTGTCCTAAAACTATGGAATCACTTTGTCTGATAGCTAGTGCTGTGGCTGCAACTGACTTGAGGCACGCAGGCAACGCCTGGGCGACTGGATCTAATGTGCTCGAAAAATAAGCACAGGGCTTGTATTGTCCTGCTTGATCTTGTGTGAGAACAGATAATGCTGTACCTTCGCGTTCAGTAACAAAAAGTGTAAAAGGCTTACTGTAGTTCGGTGTAGCTAGAACTGGAGCTTGGCATAAAGCTTTCTTTAACTCGTTGAAACTCAGTGTATGTTCAGATGTCCAAGGGAGGACAGTCGATACGGCTGCCTCCTGTGTCGTTAACTGTATCAGTGGCTTGGCTAGAAATGCATACTGGGGGATCCATTGTCTACAATAAGAAGTAAGGCCAATAAAGGCACGTACCTCCTTCTGGGTTCTGGGCTGGGGAAGACTCGCTATTAACTGGATACGGTCTGGTGTCAACTGCCTACCCCTCTTGGACAGCAAGTGTCCTAAGTATACCACTTGCTGGACACAGAATTGAAGCTTCGAAGGTGACACCTTGTGCCCCATCTCGGCTAGAAAATACAAAACTGTAAGTGATGCTCGCTCGCAGTCACGTTCAGAACGGGCTGTGATCAGTAGATCATCGACATACTGGAGTAGGGCAGTGTCAGTTGGCATGTGAATGTTGTCTAGTTGTCTCTTGAGTGCTTGACTGTAAATACTAGGGCTTTCTGTGAAACCTTGAGGAGCGCGTGTGAACATATAGCTCCTTCCATTTAAACAAAATCCGAAAAGAAACTGGCTGTCTGGATGAATTGGAACACTGAAAAATGCATTCTTGAGGTCTATGACAGTGAAAAACGTGGCTTCGGAATCAATAGCTGTTAACAGGGAAGAAATGTCTGGGACAACTGGGTACTGAGGAATAATACATTTGTTAAGCTCTCGTAAATCAATCACTAATCGATATACTGGAGGTGCATTAGGATCAGTACGTTTCATGACTGGAATGATCGGAGAATTGCATACATTGGAGTCAGTTTCTACAACTACTCCTTGAGCCATGAGCTCGTCAATAATTTTGGATAAGGCTGCTACAGCCTCAGGTGGCAATCTGTACTGTCTGATTCGGGGTAACACTACACCTGGGTTGAGAGTCACACGATGGGGTGTGATTTGCATGTAACCTACATCAGTTGGACCGTGCGCCCATAAATGCTGCGGAACTTTAGACAATCTTGAATCAAAATCTCGTAATACATAGTGACCCTTGAAGTCACGTAGGAACAGACGTATTCCCTCTGGGGAACAGCAAATAACTGCACCTAATTCTTTCAGTGTCTTAATGCCTAATAGATTTTCTGGACATGACTTAGTAAGTAACAGATCAGTAGTACGGGACAATGGACCTACTTCTAGAGTAACTGGCTTTGATATCTCGTTAACGATAGGTTTTCCTGAAAATCCAAGGGAAACATTTCTTGAGCCTGAGAGCGGAGCCCCTGGAACTTCGGCATGACTAATTGTGGTCCTACTTGCCCCTGTATCAATCAAAAACTTTCTGTCTTTCCCTAATACTTGACTGTGAACATAGGGACCTTCTTGATCTACAGGTATCTCGATGAGAGGCAAGCCTACCTCCCTCTCTAGGCTGTTTCATGAATATGGCTGGTACTCTGGATACTCAGACTGTGCATACTGGTACATCTGCGATGTAACGTGCTGTGTTGCAGCAATAGGCTGCGGTACTGTAACTGTCTGTGGTGCATTCTGTGACTGAGGAATCTGTGAAACTTGTTCTTGTCTAGGCGGACGTGGTCTTTCTTTAGTCTTACCAGTAGCTATGTTATGTTTCAGAACTGCACACTCGTTTATAAAATGACCTGGCTGTTTACAATAATTGCAGTTCCCTTTAACGGGAGCGGCAGGATGACTGGCTTGATTCGGACCCCTCTTCTGACTGTCTTGAGGAATAGATTGTGCAACTAGCACTTTCATTTTCGTGTCTTTCATACGTTTTCTTTCGTGTTCTTGCTCTTCCCTGATTCTATTCTGGTGATACTGGAGCATCTGGAGCATCTGGGACGGGGTGTTTGCTTGCCAGGTGCTTTCGACTTTCAGAACTCGGTTTTTAATTTGTGGACTTGAATTCTCGACTAATTTAGTAACGAAAAGGTGAGGGTATGACTCACTACTTGTCTTGAGACCACTGTTAATACTGAAACATTTCTCAAATCTAGAATAAAAATCACTAATATCTTCATCTTGTTTCTGTTTACAGGCTGAGATTGCATCCCAGTCTTCCTTCCTAGTTGTCAATAATCTGGGTAAAACTTGAATCAGTAATTCTGGTAATTCTTTACATTTATCTCCAAGACCGGTACCTGGTACCCTTGCCTTGTCTTCTGCTTCTAGGACTGCCCAATCGATCTTTTTCTCTCCCACCTCCCATTCCTTTTCCTTTAGCTTTTCATACACCCCTGCGGGTAGCAGGACCTTTAACATTTTAACGATATCTGGGTAAGTGTATTCTCCCATACGGAGCATGTCTTTTAATTCCCTATGGAACCCTGCTGGATCTTTGTCATGACAGGGAATTAATTTCTTCATTTCAAGAAGTTCCATCTTTGAAATCGGAGTGTATACAAACACTCGTTGCATTTCGCCACCCGCCCCTTGGACTGGGTGGACTTCTCGTAACGGATTCTGTCTGTCTATGTAGAATGATTTGCTTTCTGGGGGTGAAACATGAACAAAATGCGGATTCAGAAACGTTCTATACTTGTGACGCTGTTCTAGAATGACACTAACTAAATCGGTACCTAGACCTCTCCATCTATACTGGAGTAACTCGTTCAGGATATCGTGTAACGGACCTGGATCAGAGTGTTGACCCTCATACAGAGTAATGAGGTACTGGATCATATACATACCCACCAGTCGTTGCTCGGCTGGGGGCAGTTTCAGAAACATTTGTGCCACTATTTCGTCTGGAAAAGTGGTAGAATCAGTAATCCATCGGACTGCTGATCGGGCTAGTTCTTGTTCGTGCATAGTACTTAATTCACTGTAACCGACTCGTGATTTCAGAATGTGATCGGTAGCTTGGAATACTTGTTCTAGAGAACCTTGTTCTGGTGCTGGATGATGAACAATAGACTTGTGTTCTAGACGTAAATGGCGATCTGGAAATCTAGATTTTCCTACATACGCTATTCTGGCGGGATTCTCGTTCTCTTCCTCTTCAGGATCAGAGATACTTTCTTTCTCGCTTACTAGTGCTGCTTTACGCTGTTCGTGTATCTTTATTATTTCTTTACGGATTTTCTTGTACATACTCTCCATAGCACTGACGGTCTTGTGCTTACCCTCGGCTATATTATCACTCCACCTTGTCAGAATTTTCATCTCGGCGGAATCTTTAGACGGGTAATCTTGTTCTCTTATTAGACAATTGATCAGGAACTTTAATATCATGAGCTGGATCTCGGCTTTCCTTTGAGACATAATCTCGCCAATACTTTCTGGATCATCCCCTGTACGGATGAAACGATATATTCTGTCTAGATCTTCTTTCATATTCGGTAAGGTGACTAGATACTCGGTCACTCTCCTTACACGTAAGGAATATAAAACCATATTATATTCGCCTGGAACTGGATCATAGACACATTCGTGAAGGGTTTGCCTGATTTCTGTAACAGACTGATGTTTAGGCGTGCGCTGTAACGCTTGAGCATGTAATTCGAGTAATGTTAAACGCTTGTGTGGCGGCGGGGTTTGAGGAAGACCTCCTCCTGCGGCCCCTAGACTAGAATCGTCGACTGACATTCTTCGTCCTGGCAGGGTCGGTAATTGTAACGTGGGCTGGACTTGTATGGCGGGCTGGACCGGGGAAGCTGTTAAGGGCACCCCGGTGTCTGGAGGAGCAGGAATTACCTGATTTACAGGGACTGGCGGAGCGTGAACAGGATTTGCATATTCGGGGACTGTGTCGTCCAGATAGGATGAAATAAAAATATCAGCTGCGGTCGGTTTGTGACGTAGCTTGGTCGGAACTAATGGTGGCGGGAAATTACTGGATGCCTCTGGGGTCGCTTTTGGCAAGCCCTCAGCAAGAAGAGGATACATACCCTTATTAAGGGCATGCCTCTGTCTGTCTGATTGCTCAGTTCTAACTCGTTCACCTATCTCGATTAATTCTCTTTCTAGGGCTCGTTCTTGGGATTCTCTACTTAGTTCTGACTTTCTGATTTCTTTTTCGGTTCTTTTATGAGCTTCTTTGCGCCATAACTCGATGGCATCTTTCTGTGACTGTCTGGCTTTCTTTTTCCATAATGCTTCTTCTACTCGCATGATGCATTCGGCATCCCATGTACCCGATACGGGCCATCTATACTTTTCTTCTAACTGTTTGGTATAATCTACCCATAAATCTAGATACAATATGGCACTTATGCCATGTTTCTGATACATAAAGTGACCTGGACTGTCCCTAGGCGGAACAGGAACTGCTTCTTCTAACAAACCCTTTCTAGTTTTTAACTGACGTAATCTCGAAAAGAGAGACATTGTAAACTTGAATCGGAACACAATACAATAGACGAGGAACAATAACAATTGGGAAAACAATTCAGGCATACCACGACATTGGAAATACATTGAACAACATCATAACATTACAGTTCGGACAGAAATATTACCTGGAATACTGAGAACAGAAACACAAGAATTTCTCGAGAACGGAACAGACTAGAGTTACTGGATGCGCTGCTGGAACAGTACGGAACATACCGGTCCCATAAAGGGACGCATCAAGACCCGTATCCACCTAGGTGAACACTTCGTTTGTGAGTCTGGGCACCACCAACCCACGGACCAGGAGTCAATTTAGATTGGTCCTGTCTAGATACTACCCCAGCAATGGTACTCACCGGGCAGCAAGAACGGAAAGGCCTCGGACTGGACTGGACGACGGACGACGAACTTCGGACTTCAGTTACGGGTGGGCCTCCGGATACCTCGGACCTTGGACTCTTGGCTTGGGCTCTGGTCGGGACTCGCCGCGTTCCTCCACCGTCTCGTTCGGATGCTGGACCGCCTCCTCCGTCTCCTCCGTGGGCCTGAGGGATACTTGAGGCAGAAATATCTGCACGTGGCCGGTATGGTTCCGTCACGGCTGCAGAGGGTCAGGGGGTCGGCGTGGCTTCACCGACGCGTGGGGAAAGGGCAAGTCCCTATTCGGGCGCCATTATGTGGTATATAAATAAATAATACCGGATCTATTTTTGAATGTATGAATGAATAACAGATAGCTCAATAAAATAAGAGTCAAGATTCGAGGTAGTAGGAGTTTCTGCAGGTTTATTACAGCATAAGGACAGGATCGGGACAACCTGCATAGGATGACCCAGCAGCTGCTGGGGCCGGGTCTGGGATGAGCGCGCTAACTTTTAATAACAATACATCAACTTATATACATAGCGCAAACACATAGCATTACATTGCAGTAGGCGTAACAGTGGGTGGAGCAGAAGGCGTGACGCGTAGCAGTCGCGAGAGATAACAGTAAAAGTAGGTGTAACTGGGAGTATACATGGACATGTGATGCAAACGTAACAGAATATGTCATGAATGGGCGGAATCATTGGAGGGGGCTACCTAAGGAGCCGGGACCTCTAATCTAATGGTGCGCGTAAACTGGCAATGACGTGTTACTAGGAGAAGCTGGGGGCTACGAACTCTGTGCTAGGAGCAGAGACTTGAGTCTGGAGGGTCGGAGCGACATGTGCCTGAACCCTATCTGGTATCTGATGTTTAGGGAACATGTTGATATAAACTAGAAGTCATGAGGGGAAAAGCTAACTTGATTCTAAGACTGGACCATGCATTATTCTACATGTAGTGCGTGATGAAGAATATTAAATGACCATTAATACAGTATTTCTCTAACGTGGAGCCGAATAGGCTAGACAATGACGGAAACTATTGATGCAGTTCAGTAGCTTAGGAATGCAGAGAAGAAGGACTGAACTGATAGCTGGAATCATAACATACTCTTGGCAGACTCAGAGGCAGAGCCAAGCTGCACCGGGCACTGCGAGGCAGGAAGTAAGTGAAGGGTCGAGGATACAGGTGGGGGCTGTATCGCTCCTCAGCGAGGCTTTCAGGAGACAGGAGCTGAATCTGTGGTCCGGGCCCTGTTGAGGCCTAGAAACGGGGACTTTATAATGAAATAACGTGCACACTGAGAAACATGGCAATATAACTTTACATAGGCCTGATATTCGTAGTATTCACGAGGACTGGAAACTGACATACCAGAGGTGGACACAACTGTAATTGCGTCATTAATCAGACATGGGGAATAACATATGCATATTGGTCATGCACACATAACCTATGATGGATGCGGCGTAGGGACACAGAACATGGCAAAATTTACTTTTCCACAAATTTACCCATAAGGAAGGTTTCAACCTCATTTTTGAAGCGTGCCAGTGAAGGGATTCTTCTGATGGCGGGCGGGAGAGAGTTCCATATTCTTGGAGCGGCCCCATTCAATCTGGCGTGTACTGAACTGACTATCACTTCCCTTCATATTAGCATCTCTGAATGTAAAAGTGTGCCTGAAGCTGCCCTGTGATAGACTGACACCTTCTATGCTGCATCTCTTCTCTCCTAGTTACAATGTATTCACATTCAGGCTTCTCAGATGCACCTCTGCACAGCTCATACACAGCTGTGCAGAGCTGTGTAAGGAATATCCATACAGAGCTTTTGAGGCATCCCAATACAGCCAGGGATGTCTCCCATCCTCCTGAGAGGTGAACAGCTCTCCTCAGATTAATAGAGCTTCAGGCTTCCAAAGCCAGCCCCTTTCCACTTGCCTGTCTGCAGCCACCCCTCGCCGTCCTCTGTCAGCAGCAAAAAGAGGGGCATTTGGCGTCTAACATCAGCTGGGTGCAGGGCAAGGTACAGGCACCATAAAAGGCTGGAACAAAATGGGACAATTGACCATACTGGAGAGGTGACTGTGGAGAAGAGCATTTGGGTATGCTCAGGGTCACTGGAATTATTCAGCACGGGAGGGTCAAATTATGCTGCAGGTTTGAGTAAATTATGTGGCAAGAAAAAACACATTATGTGGCATTATGCAGCGCATTTTGTGATAGTATTCCTTCATTAGCATGTCATTTTTACACTTGTTAACAATGTCTGGGCATTGGTTGCACCTCATTAGTACCAGTTTAATACACGAACATAGCAATAAGCTACAGAAGGGTGACCAGTCAACCATTGCACCAAACCTTCCAATGTGCGGCAGCACATGCTATGGCATTTTTAGTAACTTATGAACTGTTTGAGCTAGAAACAACATTTTCTTTGTTAAAATCTGCAGATTGTACAGCTTTTTATGGATTATGTGGCTAATGCGGCAAATCTACAACTATGGGAAAATCACCTTGGCCACACAATCGCATAATTCCAGTGGCCCGGTTTATTGTTCAGAATGGCACCCCCGGGCAGTAGGAGTGAGCCCTAGATGCTTTAACTTGGTTGGGTATCTACACCCCCTCCCCCCAACGAGTATCAATGAAGCTTGAATGTATAACGTTACAACACATACATTTACAACTAATGCCTTTACAACGCAGTTTTTACATCGCAACATCCTTTACAACACATATATTTACATTACATGTAATTACAACACATTTTTTAAAACTACATTTACAACGCATTACAGTACATTGCATTATACCTTTACAACGCATACCATTACATTGCATTTAAGGTAAGTGTTGGATAGTGTAGGGGTAAAAATTACTACTCTAACCCCAGGGGGTGCAACAGCAGGTTAAGTGTTGGATAGTGTAGGGGTACTATGCGTTGTAATGGTATGCGTTGTAATGACATGCAATGTAATGCTGTAGTGACATGAGTTGTAGTGTCATGTATTGTAGTGACATGCAATGTAATGCCTGCGTTGTAGTGACATGCGTTGTAGTGTCATGTATTGCAGTGACATGCAATGTAATGGCTGCGTTGTAGTGACATGCGTTGTAAAGGATGTTGCGATGTAATGACTGCGTTTTAAATTTAGTGCGATGTAATGACTACGTTGTAAAGGTTGTTTCCCATGATGCTTTGGGTCAGAAACCGCAAGGGTCTGGCTGTGTGGAGAGAATGCTGGCTCTCTGGTGGCTCCCTCCACAGTCCTCACCCGACATACAGTTTTAAAATGTAAGCTTTATCGTTAACAAGCGTGCGTGCACTCCTGACCCACTCCAACCCCACCAGGCGCTCGACCTAAAATGGCATATTTACATTGTTCCTTTTTTGGGATCCTTCGCGAGGTGAGGGGACGCTATGCTGCAACTATGTTCTACTATAGGGTCTGGGCCCTGTATTTTTGTAATGTATTGTTTCCTTATCGCAAAAGACTAATAAAGATACATTGGGAATGGTACAGAATGGCAACATAAACATAGCCCTGAAATGTCAGAAGCTGCATATTCAGCTAACAAATCAATGCATCGTATTGAAGAGGTGTTTCGGTTGTACCACGATAAAGTGCCAAGGCATTATTTTGCAGGTCTGCTCAACTCCAGGCATGCTTTCAGTAAACACTAGGCCTTCCAGGTGGGCCCATCGGATTCCTATCTGTATGCGTGAACAAAGTGCCTGCTTTGTTCATTTGTACGAAGAGATAAATGGACAATGGGCCATCACCTGAACACCTTGAGTGTATGAATGCGAATGCTGCTGACACCACAAAGCGTTCAGGTTATCTGCAGTCCAAGGTTTTATGCCTAATTGTTGTGAGTAGGCTGCATTTGTGAGATACAACTGTGTTCAGTTCAGGTTTCATTAGTGAGAGCTCTTCTAGAGTGGAGTGTTTGTTGACATCTGAAGAGAGAGCTGACTTCCGTGTTTGTAATTCACAACAAAACGCACAATGCCTGTCTTTCACTTAAGCTTGTCATATTCTGATTAAACAGGAGCCAACCCACACAGTGTATATACTTATATTAACTGTAGCACATGAGCTAGTCACCTTTCAGACAGGTGAGGGCACTTTTGCACCCTTTGGATGGAGCATCTTATAGATGGTCTCTCTTAGAAACTACATGGACAGTACTGCCTCTGCTGGTTTCTTCTTTTGAGTGAGGGCTGCTCTGAGTACTGAGCCATGGGCCATTTGTGGTGTCAGGAGTGACAATGGTTGTGGGATTTCGAAGCTATGTCACTTCCGTGGACTGAGCAATATGCTCAGCCTATAGAAGGTAAATGTACTGGGTAGATGTTCCCTGTTCCCAGAGCCCTATTAGCCTTTTTTTTGTGTTTTTTTTGTTGTAGAAGCGCTTCTTGCGTAATATGACAAGTATATATATATATATATATATATATATATATATATATATATATATATATATATATATATATATATATTTTTTTTTTTAAAACTCTTTTTTTCAATTAATTTATTTGTGGCTGCTTCCATTTTTACAACAACGATAAAGATATAGAAATGTACAGCGTGACATACATAGCAGTAGTGACATTAGGCATTAACGTCATCAGCAGATCGTCTCTGTAGGTGCAATCTTCGCGACAGTTCATCCCACCATAAGCCACCAGCACCGTCAGTAGACCCCAAATACTTTACAGCAGTATTACAAAAAAAAATTTCACAGTAACATAGATATAGTAAAATGTAGCATACCATTGATGTTGATGGAAGTGTATAGTCTCCCGGCACCACATACCGCAGCAATAAGAAATGCACATATATGAGAAATCTATATGAATGAGATACATAAGACGTATCATGACAGTAGGAGGCTATCAGGGATCCAAAGCGATCCATTCCTAGTAGCCGTCAATTACTCCTCCGAGTCAGATTCCCCTCTACCCCTCGCATAAGATACATTTGTAACGGTCCCCACACATCTCTTAGTCTAGAGGCTATCGGTAATGTCTCAGCATACACAGATGCTTGCTCCTGACAATAAATAACATCCTGTATCCATTCCGTAAATTTTGGAGCCCTCCCCCTGCCCCATCGGCAAGCCACTCTATGTCCAGAGCCCTACTAGCCTTAGTGGGCACCGGGCGTTTCCTGGTGGGCCGGAAGGGCGGGAGCCGGTTTTGGAACTGTGGAGGCCAGTTTTTCAGCAGTGCTGCAATATCCACCCCCTGTAACAAAAGCAGCAGCAGTGCAGCTCGAGTGGTGTTTCCCACACGTGTGCACGACATGTTGAATGTCACTCTGAGTTCCACCAGCATCCATCGAAGAAATTTAAGAGTGTGTGTTATGCTTTCTAATTCTGTGAAATTGATGCATATATTAGTGCCTTGCTTTCTAGTCTTCTAAGTTGTAAGAGTTGATTTTTGTGTCCTGTCTACGCAGTGTTGCAGTAGTCTGAGCGATCCAATTGGCTGCAAAGAAATACATTCTTGTATATATTCAGACAGACGCTTGTATCATTCGCTTTGGCTCTCAAAGAGAGCTCAGAGCCAAACAGGATGAAAAGATTTTTCATTTTTATACTGCTTCAGTGCTTTGACTAAGTAGAGTGGCTAGGGGCATAAGAGTTTGCTTTGGGATGTGTTACCTACCACCAGTATCTGTTTTATTTATGTGAAAGCATAGATAACATGCCACCCTAGTTCTACATGTAGAGGTGGTCCAGGGATTTCAGTGTTGATGCATTTTGCAAACCAGTTGTCAAGGTAGACTTGGATCTGGGTATTAATCGCATGCACCTGAAACTGGCGGTGCTAACTATAAATGGTCTGGTTTAAGGGGTATTTATACTTTTACTGCATACAAATATCTTTGTCTTTTCTTCCATTTTCCTCTTCTCATCCTGACTACTTAGATTTAAGTCTCTGCATTTCTGTCTATGGACCTGTGGCAGTGATTGAAATGGAAAAATAGAAGTGAGGTATACTCTGTACCAGAATACCTGCTTGTTTATGAGAAGTGCTGGTACTCCCCAATTAAAAGTATTATGCTTCTTTTGAGAAGTGCCGGTACTCTCCCTCGTAAAATAAAAAAGTGCTAGAACTCAGTACCGGACAGTACCGGCCCATTTAAAGCACTGACCTATGGATAGACTTTACATTGGCTTGGCAGCTCATCTTCGGAGCAGGTCCTTCGGTGGCGGTGAATTAAGCATGGAACAATCCTTGCATAAATGAAAGTGCATGGGGCCCTGGAATTGGACTTTGTGATATGAGGGAGCCTGGACTAGTCCTTCCACCACTGAAAAGGCCTGAAGCAGACCTTGCATCAGTGAAAGGAGGAGTGATGATTTTCTTGGCATGTGATGTAGCAAAGAACATGATTTTCAGTGACAGGAGATGAAAAAGGGGCAAAGCTTGAAACTGGAACTGGGCATTCACTCCCACAGGAAGAATGCCATGGACCTGCTGTGTGACTAGGAAGTGGCTGTAGATCCAGGAACAAGCCGCGCGCGAATAAAAGGTGTGGCAGGGGAAATCTGGCTTTGCATGAAGAGTGAGCGCAGAACAGGCCTTGCGCCTCTGAAGGCGTGACTCCGACAAGATGGCGATTGAGGTTCCTAGAGGGGCAGATTGTGCTCTGAGTGGGACTCCTCAGTTTCCCTTTCATCTGATTCTTTTTCCGACACCTTTTCTCGTGGCACCGGTTATGGTCGAGGAAGGAAGTGACGTGGCCAGTCGTCACGATAGCTTGCTGGGCAAGATATTCTTCTTCAAACGCCATAGTTTAGGGAAAGCTCAAGTGCATGGTGGGCCTCTCCGACAGGCTTGTGGAGAGGGAAAGAAGGCAGGCAGTGGCCTGATTAGCTCCATATGTCTTCCACACCCCACTCACACCACACACACACACACACACCCCTCCCCAGCGGCACCAGAACACTCCCCCCTCAGAGCACGCTCTCCAGAAGAGCTTAGACGGGCGTGCAGATGCCAGGCCTCCCGTCCATCGAAAGAGAATCAGCCTGAAACAGGCTTTGCGTCATGAAAGAGGTGGTGAGTCCGGGACCAGCTTCCCAGTGACAGAGAAAGAGTGGGAAACAGCATCAGTGAAAGGGGAAGACTGGAAAACGCTCAGTGGCAAGGAGGGGGCCTGGCACAGACCTCTGAAGAACAGGAAGGGCGTCATCAATGCAAGGGACGCGAGGGATGGCTCACGACTTGCACCAGCAAAATTGCAGGGGTGCATGGCACAGGCCTTGCACCATTCAGAGGAAAACGTGGACAGACAGAGGTTGTGCCCCAGTTAAAAGGTGAAGAGGTGAGTGGGTGGAAGCAGGGCCGGCTCTAGGCTCATGGTGGCCCTGGGCAGGGAGCGTAGGTAGGGGGCCCGGAAGAGGGGGTCCGGGCGGGGCGGAGCGCGCAGGCCAGTAAAGAGGGAAGGTAGTCAGGGTGTTTAGAAGTGGAACAGAGCCGGAGGCCGCCAAATCCCTGCCAGGGGCCGCCACGCAAATATGTATCCATCCTCAGAGGATTAATATATTAAGGATATATATTGGCGTGGTGGCCCCTGGGGTTTGGTGGCCCTGTGCAGGTGCACAGCTTGCACATGCCTAAAGCCGGCCCTGGTGGAAGAGCTTTCTCCTACATCTCAGCCAAAGCCTGGAACAAGCTCCCAGTCAACATCAGATGCTCCCCCACTCAGCACCCTTCAGGAAGTGCCCTAAGACCTGGCTCTTCGGCTGACCCAGAGCAGCTTCCCCCCAACCCCCCTCCCCCCAGCGCCTTGAGACCCTCACGGATGAGTAGCGTGCTTTAAACCCCCCGATTGATTGATTGAGAGAACTTCTATCAACTAAAGGCAACGAGAGCCCGAAATAAATCTAATGTGGGAACCAGGAGGATACCTGTCGCTAGTACAGGGAGGAGCTGAGGGCCAAACTGGGGTGGAATGTCTCCCAGGGCCTGTTGTAATGTTGCCCCATTTGTGCTAGTGATGAAATAATGTTCCTGTGGTAATCTCTGAAGTAAATATATATTGTCGGGCCATGTTTCATCGCAGTTGTAGGAACCCCACACCACCACACACCTCTGCAAAGGATCAGCCCAGTGTTCCAGGTTTGCTTCTTTTCAATATGCGTCTGCCTTTACTACTCTTTCTAGGGCTATCACACCCCGTGGTCGTGAAAGAAGTCAACCAGGGCTAGGCCTTTCTGCAGCAAGAGAGGGAGGGGAGTGTCACAGACACCTTTCACCAGTGGACGGAGGAGGTACAATGACACGCCTTTCATCGAGTATGGGCTACGCCTAATTGCCCCACGCTCCCTCCTCTCAGCACTCTGGCTGAGTCTAAAGGGCATCCCACGGTTTGTTGCTCTGTTTGTTGTTAGTGACAGGTTAGGTGGGAGGCAATGCTAGCTTGTTCCTGAGAACTTCCTGTCAACTCAGCATCTCTGCCAAGAAAAATGTATGCAGGGAATCTGTAGATCAGTGCTTTTACTGAATGCTTTTATATACCGTTTAAGTCCCTCTGTGAATGAACAGGTGATTCTACTCCAGCAAGCTATTAGTGGAATCAACCTATAGTAACCAATACATGATGCACTCTTCAAACGAAGGACGCCATTATGAATGGCCCAGAAGTTCCATGGAGCCTTTAAAGGGAGTCCGATGGTGCAGCAACCAGAGTTACCACCAGCCCCACTGGAAACCATAAGTGGTACGTATTTACAGCACCTAGTATCCGCAAATCCCCCATGCATTACCAAGAACAAATCCTTCTGGTCATACCCGGTGGAATTTATCCTCAGTATGAAGCCTGCGATTACGGGCGCACATGCAGGAACTGATGCAGTAAAACCAATTCCTGCATGCAATTCCCCACTGTTTACTGGGCTTCAAGGGATCAACTTATGGTTTATGAATAATGCCAGGAATTGGTGTTAATGGTATTACCAGCATTAGTAAAACCATGTGCGGTCTTGGCATCCCTTCGGTCTGGACTACGCATATAGTGAGCATAAATCTAAAGATGTTGTGTTTTTTAACCTACTGTGAGATTCGTACCCCCTTGATGCTGTCATGTGAGATGTGAACTTTCTTAATTCTAGATGGTTGTGCGAGATGTTCTCTGATGCTACATCATTGTCTGATTTGTTCTTTCTTGATTGTACTACCATGTCTAGGGTGGAACACAGATATTGAAGTCCCTGTAGTGTAGGGAGGGCCACACTTTTCAAAGGCACCTTATTGAGCCTAAAGCTTATGAATATCTGTAAGACATGGTAGTCTCGCCGGGGGGAGGGGATCACTAAATTCTGCAGCAGAGTCCCATCATTTTAATTACAGTACTCTGCTATTGTAAGATTTGAAGTATCTTGAACCTGCAAAAATTTGAGATTTATACTCCCTTGGAAAAAGGTCATTAATAGATTTGTGGTCACTTAATCATTAAATGTTGTGAGAGATGCTCTTTTGGTTCCAAACAGTGTATAATTGATATGATAATCGCTGGTGAAGTACATAGACTACAAGTACAGTTAAGGCAGGTGCTCTGATAAGATGGCAATAGACAGGGTGGGTGTAGAGTTTACATAAATGGGTACACTGTAAGAGACAATGGCCCATATGTACGAATGTATTTTGCATTTCCTAACCGTCCGAATCACTATTTTGGGCTATTAGAAAATGCAAAATGCCATTTTCCGATGTAGGAAATGTATTCACAATGGTGCAAAATGCAATTTCTACATTGTGGAAATCGCACTTTGGAAATCGCAAAATAGGAAATTGCAAATGGCATTTTCATAATTGCGAATCGCAAACCGCATGTACAACCGATTTCCTAGTTGCGACTAGTCGCAAAATGGCCATTTAGGAAATGCAATTGCCATTGAATAGAACCAGGTGGTAACCAGGTGCAATTTATAAAAACACACCCACAATGCATTAGGCTATTTCAGAATGACAGCCCTGTATGTTTTATCAAGGAAGATGAAGATATTCGCCTTGAGGGGTCAGTGTTCGGTGGGAGCACCAACAAGTCTTGGCAAATGCAATCAATGCAGGAAGTGAAGAAGGAGCAACGTCGGGACCAGCAAGGTCCAGGGTACTCACCACAAGCAGGGGAGTCAGGGCAGACCCCAAGCAATCAGGGGAGCCCAAAAGAAACAAGTGTGACCCTCAAGTGGACCCACAGGTCGGGGGCACTGGAGTCGCGAGAGGACCTCAAGCAGCAGCTCACCAGAAGATGCAGGCCATGATGCACACAATGCGGTGTGGCTGAAGATTCTGGTCACTGGAGGTGCTTGAGTTTTGAGCTACTTGGAGCCCCGAAGATCTTCTTGGAAGGAAGCCAACAAGCCTTTGGGTTATTGCAACCCACATGAGGGATATTGGCCTCAAACTCAGTGACAGCTCAGGCAAGACCTCTGGAGCTGTGGAAAACCACCACCTGTGTTGCAAAACCTTACGGAGTCTGGAGGAGCTAAGGATCAGCAGACCGGTCGACTTAGTTATGGTGCCTGCGAATGCAGGGGAGTGACTCCTTCACTCCAAGAGAGATTTCTTCAAGTGTCTTTGATGCTTCACAGGCCTTGGAAGGTTCCCGTATGATGCACAGGCACAGATGATGCAGCAGACTGGAAGGGAGACGAAGTCAGGCCCAAGCGAAGTCCAGAGTGCAAAGACGGTAGAAGAAGAAGTGGTGTCCGATCTGAATCTTATCCCACGACGAATCTAGGGACCTACAACCCTACAACCAGGTAAGCCCTTAAGTACCCTAGAGAAAAGGTTGGGAAGATTCAGGGGACCCTCCTAGGGGAGGGTCTGGACAGGGGGGAATATACTCTCATGTCTTTTGTCCAGTTTCATGCCAGAACGGAAGCCAATAGCTCCCAGGACTAGTTGGAACTGGACTATGCATGGAGACACCAAGTGTGCCCCTCATGCAGACTTGCTGACCCTGGCAAGCACACCCACCTGGTCCCAATACACTAAATCCTGTCTGGGAGGTGGTCACACCTCCCTGTGACAGGATGCCTATTGTTCTGCCTTCCTTTGCTTGAGCTTGGTTCAGCAGTAGGAGGGCAGAATCGTGTCTCTGGTCGGCAGCAACCATTTTGTGCTATCCGGGTCAAGAAGGCTCGTTCCGGGAACACCGAGAGCTTAATGGAGGGCTCTTCTAGTGCTTGGAATCAGTGTAGGGGTATGACTCCAACATGTTTGATACCAAACATGATAGGAATCGTTGCAGCCAGTTTCGAGATGGTTATTGTGTAATTATGCGGTGCCCCTCTGTATAGTATATTGCTGCTTTACTGACAACCCAGGAGAATGGACTCCGTAGGCTGCTGGTGTGTCCTGCTCATGCACCCTCTCACTTAGAAGTTCTAGAACTAAGCACCTTGCTTTCAGGAATGCAAAGGCTTGCTATAGGGGTGACTTATAGGTTTCAAGTGCAGTGACCCCAGATATAGGAAAGCAATGTCTGTAGTAAGTGTTGCAAGCACCAACATACTCAGGCTGCAATGGCAGGCCTGTAGTTCTATTTTGAATGGTCTCTCATGGGTGGCATAATGCATGCTTCAGCCCATGGGAGGGCTCAGGGGTACCTATGCCCTGGGTACATGAGTACCATATACTAAGGACTTTTAAGGGTACCCCAGTATCCAATTTGGGGTGTACTTAAATACTGAACATAACAATTTAGGGAGAACGCAGATAGACTGGGGTCCTGATTAGCAGGATCCAAGTCAGACTAGTCAAATACAGCTTAGCACTGGGCAAAAAGTGGGGGTAACCATAGAAGCAGATGATACTTTCCTACAATATTTGATTTAATAGCTGAGTTACAACCTCAGCTACATGCCCCAACACTCAGAAGCAATTCAATACCGCCACATGTGCAGGTATTGTGTTGATTACACCTCTTAAAGTCAAACTGTTACCAGGGGGTCATAGCAGTGGTGGGGCGTGTCACAAAGTGCCTTTTCCAGGTTCTTTCACAGGTTCCTTGGTATCATGGTGAGGAAGGTCAAACAATATATCTCATTCCCGATTACCCCCAATCACTGCAGCAAAACAAATTGATGTTCTAAAGGGTAGCACAGTTCCCCAATGTCATTTGCTGTGTAGATGGCACACATATTGCCAATAGCCCCCCCCCCCAGCAACTGAATACATATACAGGAATAGGAAAAGCTCAGACTCACTCAATGTGCAGGTAATATGTGACACCTTTTGTGTCATAACAGACCTTGTGGTTAGATTCTCAGGCAGCACCCACTACTCATTCATGTTCCGCCACAGTGGAATACAAAGTCAACTAGCACAGGTTGAATTTGGCTACGGCTTCCTACTTGGTAAGAGAATCACAGACTCAGTGAATACAGTGGCCAGCACACTGTGTGTAAGGTGATCTTATGATTTTACTTCTCATGTTCTTAAGGTGACAGTGCATATGCTTTATGTCCCTGGCTACTCACACCGTACCTGACTGCGAGGACAAGAAGTGAAAGGGCAATACAACAGGGCACACAGGACAATATGCTTCATCATTGAGTGGACCTTTAGGATCCTGAAGTCCTGCTTTCGTCACCTCCACAAGACCCGCGGTGCAGTACTACACAGACCAGATACATGCTGCAAGATCATCGCCACTTGTGCAAAACTACATAACATCGCAGTGAAGAAGGGTCTGCACGACATCCCCATAGAGCCAGAATCCAACTCCATTGATGGCGCCCCCACTACCACCGAACCCTTGCCGGACACCCGCACTCCCGTAACACTGACATGTATCCTCATCAACGTGCGCTCCCTACACAGACACACCGTAGAGTTCTGGGACCTGCTCAACACTCTCTCGCCCAATGCCACTTTCTTCACAGAAACCTGGACCAAAGCCACCTCGGCCCCCGACATCGCGACCGGCCTCCCCGACGGATACACGATCCAGAGTAAGAACCGCCACCACCGCCCAGGAGGAGGACTCGCTAACATACACAGGAGCTCTTTCCCACTCTCCACCTCCAGCACAAGTAACCCCCTCTCTAACACAGAACACATCCACTTCCAGATCCAGACCAGCCCCAGGACCACACTGCACGGCACTCTTGTCTACAGACCCCTGGATCTTACGCCCTCTCCGCAACCACTATTGCCAACCTCAACGGACTACATCCTCATTGGAGACCTGAATTTCCACCTCGACAACCTCAGCGAATCCGACTCCCCGCCCTTTTTGACTACCTCGACAACCTCGGACTGAAGCAGCTCGTCACCACCCCCACCAACATACCCAGACATGCCCTCGACCCCATCGAGGAAAACCATAAATTTCAGCCACACCAAGCAGCCCCTCTGGGCAGACCACCACTGTGTACACTTCACCTTCAACACCACCACCGTACCCAAACCCACCCCCGTGCCTGCCTCGAAGGAACTAGAGCAAGATCACAGAGAAACACCCCAACACCACCCTCCTCCAAGACCGCCCCTCCAGAGAGCTGCCGCCGCCATAGCACCCGAACTAGGCCGGACCATCAACGCCTCCTTCAAATTCGGCATTTTCCCAGATGACAGATTTCAAACTCCTCCTCAAGAAGCCCTCGGCAGACCCAACGGACCTGTAAAACTACCGGCCCATCTCACTCCTCCCTTTCACGGCCAAAGTCAATGAGAGATTCGTAAATTCCCAGCTGACTGCTTTCGTCGAAGAGAACGCCAATCTAGACCCCTCCCAGTCCGGATTTTGCATCAACCATAGCACCGAGACCACCCTCCTCGCCGCCACCAATGACATCCGCATGCTACTCGACCAGGGCCACACCGAGGCCCTCCTCCTACTAGACTCTCCGCAGCCTTCAACACTTTCTCACATCTCACTCTCACAGCCAGACTCAACAACGCTGGGATACAAGGAACCACCCTCAACTGGATCTGATCCTTTCTCTCCGGCTGAACCTAGAGTATCAGACTCTCCCCTTTCCTCTCTGAACCCACGGAGACCAACTGCAGAGTACTCCAAGGATCCTCACTCAGCCCCACACTCTTCAACATGTACATGTCCCCCCTCGCCACCATCGTCAGACAGCATGGGCTCAGCATAGTATCATACGCCGAAGACACCCAGCTCATCCGCTCCCTCTTGAAAAACCCAGAAGATACCAGACTCTGCTTCCAGGAAGGAATGAAGGACGTTGCAGCCTGGATGAACAACAGCTGCCTGAAGCTTAACTTGGAGAAGACAAAGGTCCTCGTCCTCGGACCTTCAACCACAGCATGGGACAACACCTGGTGGCCCTCAGCCCTCGGGGGCCCACCCACCCCATCAGACCATCCATGGAACCTCTGCATCATCCTTGACTCCTCCCTCAGCATGACCCGCCAGATCAACTCTGTCGCCTCCATCAGCTTCAACTGCCTCTGCATCCTCCGCAAGACCTTCAAATGGATCGCCCCCAAATGCAGAAAGACAGTCACCCACTCACTCATAACCAGCAGACTGGACTACGGCAACACCCTCTATGTCGGAATCAACAGAACTCTCCTACACAAGCTCCAAACCATCCAGAACACCGCAGCCAGACTCGCCCTCGGAACCCCTCGGCACGAACACATGACCCAACACCTACGAGACCTCCATTGGCTCCCCGTCGAGAAGAGAGTAACTTTCAAACTTCTTACCCACGCCTACAAATCCCTCCACAACATCGGACCCAAATACCTCAAAAAGAGAGTCTCCTTCCACGTACCCAGAAGGAACCTCCACTCCGCCGACCTCGCCCTGGCAGAAATCCATGCATCCGCAGAAACAGAGCAGGCAGAAACGCCTTCTCCAACATCACAGCAAGGCCTGTAACAGGTTCCCACTCAACATCAGACACTCCACTACTCTGCATACCTTCAGGAAATGAAATGAAATGATTCGTACTTGTAAAGGGCACTCATACTCATGAGTGTCTTGGCGCTATACGCATACCGCTGTGGAACCCTTCCTGGCTTTTCCCTGTGAAATGTCCACTCCTGGGCACCCCCAAGGTGAAGCCAGGCATCCCAGCGCTGTTGGGGCCATTGTGGAGATTAAGCAAGCTATTGCCCAGAGTCGCAGCGTGGGACCCATGGTTAGAATAGGCACCGAGGCCAGAATTATCAGGTCCGAGGAAATTGAGCCCGAGACCCACCGAGGCGGGAATTGAACCCTGGTCCCGGGCCAGACCTCTGCATCAGGGTCTGCCGCTCTAACCATTGTGCCTCAAGACCTGGCTCTTCGACTGACCCAGAGCTGCACCCCCCCCCCCCCCCCCGCCCCCCCAGCACCTTGAGACCCTCGCGGGTGAGTAGTGCGCTTTATAAAACCCTGATTGATTGATTGAAGTACCACCACTACACGTGCAGCAGGAGGCCACATATGCAGCAGAGCAATGTGCACAACAAACAGAGATCACCAGCAACTGTTTCTGAGGTAAGAGAAATTAGAATAGCAAATAATGAGACATCACACAAGATGGTAATGCTTGGTGAATAACTGAAACAGCAACTTTTATTCAGGTAGAAACAACATTGTTACACTCATGGATAAACTGTATCCTTGTGGTGGTATCATTGTTAGAAAATTTACAACAAAGTAACTAATGCTAAACAAAACAAAGGCAACTCATTCCACTGAGTGTTCAGTGTTTCACTTCTCTCGGCCTCTGGAGTTGGGTACTTCGTCAGCAGCATTGAGCTGTGGGACTGGTGACATGTCAGTCCCAGATGTGTGTCTGCATGAACTCCTGGTTCTGCATGCATCTTGAACGGATGTGGCACTGAGGCTAGAGCCGTCTTCGTTCTCAGGTGGGGCAGGATGTTGGGGACACAGAGGTTGTGGATCTCGAAGTTCTGCAGGGCTTCAGTCACTTGCACAACCCCACATGCAATGTCCTGACAGCAGTGCCCTATGTCAGTCTGAATGCTCACAGTGCGCCTTGTTAGCGTTTTTGTGGTTATTGACAGGCTTTTGATGGACCGGGTGAAGGAATCACAACTTGCCAAGTTCAGCTTGGTCTTCTATTTCTGCCCACTGTGCTCCCTCTCTATTGCAGCTAGCCACTGGGCCTGCCCTTTCACCAAGTTCTGCAGTGAAGCAGACATACATTGCAGCTTCCTACTCACAGTCTGTATCTGTTTTGCCTGCAGGCACTGTACAGATATGATGGACCTCTCCAGCCCACCATACACAGGAGCACTATCTGACATGTAATCTGACATGTTCCCAAAACTAACTGCTTATCTTTAACCTCTGTGTTCTCTTTTTGTCATGGACTCCAATGTTGTGGGGTCCCTGCTCTGTGATTGACCATCATCACTGTCCACAAACTCTGGCAGCTGTGAAATGGTTGCTCTCCTGCCAATTGGAGTTGGGGTGCTAGGTGGAGGGGTGGGTGGTGTTGTTTTCTGAATGACCATATCATTGTCAGTAACTCCTTCTGCTGAAATGCTTCATAGCACGTCTGGGCTGTGATCTGTGTAAATGCATGCAAATAGTTATTGTAAATAAAAAAAGTTTGGACACAGTATTGTTGCTACTCAGTTTCATGTGTTTCGGCATGTTACTGTTGTAGAGATATGTTTGGTGTCGTCATCAGCACACCTTTTAGCAAGCTATTGATGTGTACTACAATTCCCATGGTGCATTGCCAGGGTGGAGCAAGCATCTCAATGGAGTTATTCATGCGTAGATGTATGATATATGGATTTGCTAACATTATGTTCTGTTAGGTAAGAAAGGGTGGTGCCTGCTGGATTGGAGGTGTTGATGTCACTTACTCCCACCACACTCTCTGCTTCCAGGGTCTCCACTGTTCGTGTCTCCATGGGAGTCGGAGGGGGATGTTTTGAGGGTCCTTCACTGGTTATATGTCCCTATATGTCCCTCTGCCATCCTGCTGGCCATGTTCTCCTTCGTATGAGACCTCTTACCACTTTTTGCGGATTTCAGGAATGGTCCTCTGGGCGACTCCTAGGGCGATCACCTTTTCTGGGATGCTGGTCTAGATCCAGGTATTTTGTCTCTCTGGCAGACAGAAGATGGCCTTTCCAAACAGTTGGTCGATATGGGCCACACATTCCTATGTCAGGAGCTCCAGCTCCTTCTCACTAAACTTAACTTTCCGCTTTATTGACCCTGAGTACTTGCTCCCATCTGCTGTGGCCATGGACTTCTTCTGGGATTTTGTTCTTAAGTGGCAGTAGAGATGCAGGAGCACTCCTTACTTCCAGTCTAAACCTCTGGGTTGTGGACACGCCATATATATATATATATAAACGTCCATGTCTAGCATCATCATTCTGCACCAGAAACACAGTTTCCAATTTTGCGATTTCCTAATAGGAAATCTAAATTTTGCGATTTCCTATTTCGCAATTTCCTAATAGTAAATGCGAATCCCTAGGAAACGCTTTTAGGAAATCGCAGGTTACATACATTCAGTTTTGTGAGTCTCAAATTGCAAATTCTATGGATTTGCTATTTAGGAATCGCAAATTCATAATTTTGTACAGATGGGCCTATAATACTCCCAACACAGGCAGATTAACTTCCTTTCCATATAACCCCATGAGCACGGGGCTGACCCCACCGCAGTAGTCACCATACAGGGGTGTAGTCAAAAGATACTACCAACATATTTTGGGGCGGCATCATGGAGCATGGTATCCATAGATTCAAGCAACCGTTAAATAGCAGGCCAAACACATGTTGCAGGGCCTATGACCCTTCCTCGCCCTCTCCCACTTAAGCACCACCACCAAGCCCTGATCATAGGAGAAATGCTTAGTAAGACCCCCAAATATTCTGCGGGCGGCTGTATATCAGCATGAGGTCATGATAAGCATCAGATTGAGTATTACAAAAAGTCATATTTGTGTGCAATTCCGGCAGCATTGGAAGAGGACCCTCTGCCCAGCTCACTGCTATCCTGTGCCTCGCCAGCAGCAAGCCCAAGGTCATGAGGCATCATGAGGTCTTCAGGACATCTCTGTCATAGCCCAGCAGCACGAATAAGGGGGTAGACTCAAGGTTTTCAATCATGATCTCTCATAGTGCCCCCAGAACCACAGCCCCACACAGAACCAGGCTACATGGGCAAATCTTGCACCCTCCACTACACAGCATGGGCAGCATACATTGTTGCGCAAGCCGTAACGGAACATTTGAGCCGGAGTGTAATATACTCGATTGAGATATTTAAAGTGGATCAGCCGGTGGCTGCTGTTCAGGGAGATGATTCAAACTATGGAACCGCAATAGGTCCATTGTTTGTCACGAATCGTTATTTCTAAGTCTTCCTGTCAGTCTAGACAAGCCTTAATGGCTCCCGGTCGCAAAATTGCCTGCAAACATGCATACAATTTGGCGATCATGTGCTGCGGTGATGTCACTTGCAGTAAGTAAGTCAAGGCTGATAACTCTGGAGGTTCCGCCAGGGTCTCCCCAAGTAGTTTTCTCATCATGTGGCGTACCCTATAGTAATGAAGCAGAACAAGTACAGTAGGTGCATTGCTCTGAGCACTCACATGTTCCCAAATACACAGGAACCCATCCGTGAAAAAATCACCCATGCATCCAAACCCTACCACTGTACTGCATATACCGTCAACTCTTCCTGTCCAAGGCAACAGAATGAGAATAGGTGACAAGAAAGGCACTAATCCTGCTCCTCAAAGTCCTGTGAGGCCTCCAGCTCGCCATCCTCTGAGCGCGGTGAATGCCGATGAGCCCCTGCCACCGCTCGCTGCTTGAGGAATCGCTGTAAAAGGCTAGGGTCGCTGAAGATCTTCGTCTTCCCATCAAATCAACAGACAATCATGGTAAAGCACATCATACTCCATGTTCAGTTCTTGCAGCTTACTCTTAGCCGGAATAAGCTGCCCCTGTGCCTCCTGGATCTGTTGCGTGAAATCTGGGATAATAGGCACTGTACCTTAACTCCTGGGGCCAGCGGAGATCTGCGTACCGGTCTCTATAGTTCAACAGCTGTGCAATGATCAGGCAGGGGGTTGCCCCAGGCACCGGACGCAGTGCGAGGGAACGATGGGTGAGCTCCACAATGAAGATGTTTGAGAACATCTCTCACCCCATGAGATCAATGAGAAGTTATTCCACATATTTCTCCATATTTCCTACAGTAGTGGATTCAGCAAGGCCTTCAATGCAAAGATGGTTTCAACAGGAGCCGGCTTCCAGGTCCTCCGTCTTCGCACGCATGGAGGAAAGTACCTTTCTTTATTTGCTTCTGGGACACTGAGGTAGGGACTTGTTAATCCTCTGCCTCTGTCACGCGCCGCTCAACCATATCCAAACATTCAGCATCTTTATCAAGGTGCTTCGACATTCTGTCCAACTGGAAGGAGAGGGAATCAATTTTTCCATCGATTTTAGTGAGGCTGAGCTGAATGGCATTATGACTCACATTGAGCGCTGCAGTGCCTTCTTCATGAGACCGGGTCTTTCGTAGGTCAGATTGCTGTTTGGACTGCATTTTTTCAGTTTTGCTCATTAGGACCAGCTGCCCCATGGTTGCACAACAGGAGTCATCACCAGTAAGGCCGTCTCCATTGAGATCTAGGCAAGGAAGAAGCGAACAGTGTTGCAGGGTGCCCCAATCTGAGACCTAGGCACTAGAAAGCCTGCAAGCAAAGCATAGGATGAAACAAGTGACCCTAGTAATGCAGGACTCTGTAACATCACTGGAACCCCAGTTGTGTCGCTGCTGCTCTAGACACCACTCTCACCAGTCTGGCATATGGCTTGGGCCATGCACTCGCACAAAGAAAAAATCATTAGGAGGCCGAATGGTCCCATGGGCAACAGGGAATCAATAAGTCAACAAATTAGCAGGGCACACTGCAGGAGGCTGATTGGGCACACCACACCTCCCTTCCAATAAGGCAAGTCCGTACTGCTAAATGTTTTGGGAATAGAGTAGCATGCAATACCATCACGGAGTGATTGCCGCTCCTATCGGTGATGTTGAAAGTTCCCGTACACGGGTGCGGTCGCAGTGGGGCAAATGATCCTCTGGGGGTCGCAGGGCTCCCACGTCCCCCCGGCACACTACAAAGAGAATGTAAGGCTCAGAATTGAACAAGGGCCAATTGTGGCATTTCCTTACCCCAATGCCAATAGCAGGCTCATCTACAGGCAGAAAATATCAATGACACCGAAGAAGTAGTCCACGTTCAGAAACAGTAATGCAGTACTATGATGCCTCCACATGGAGACCCAGGCTCAAGGAAAGCATAGGGCAGCCCCATCTGGCTCCATCGCCTACCTCCAGTCCCTGTCGAGTGGCCGACGAGCTGCCAGCCGCTGCCTCAAGGCAGGAATGTCACATCAGGGACAATGGTCTAAAAAAGTAAAGGGTTGCAGGGTGCCTGTGCTGCTCTCAGCATTCCAGCAAGGAGATTGGAAGGTCAAGATTCTTACATGGGCCGGTCGCAGTGCTTTCCTGTCCTGATTCAGTTAGTAAGCTCCTCCATATGGTGGCCCAACAGGCTCCAATGATGAAGGTGAGGTCCACGCCCAAGCACAGCCAAACAGCACAGTGGGGTCGCCTCACGGGGACTGGTGCTCAGGAATGATATGGTTGAATCCCCGAACCTGCTAAGTCAACCTGCAAAGTCACTGGCTGGCTTCGCGGTCCACTGCAGGCCCGGGCCACGCGGACGATAGTAAAATGCAGCTACTGGTCATAATCCATTGCCTCACAGTAGGATTTCGGCAGCAATGCCCTCGGTTCGGCAGCACTGCCCTCGTTAGCAGTCATCGAGGCGAACAAGGCAGCAAACAATAGAGATTCTGCACAGGATCATGTTGAATTATCATGTGGCTGAAGGGGCCATTTTCAGGCTAGGCATGGTCCACCCCCTTGATTGAACTCTTTTATTGTAAGATATCCAGGGCCTCATTTATGAAAAGTGACGCATCTCTGCGTGAAAACAGTGATGCGTCACTTTTCATTGCGCCCTCCTTGCGACACCAATAATGCGTCGTATTTACAGTATGACGCATCATGTCGCAAGAAGTTACAGATACGTCAGTATTTCTGACGTATCTGTAGGCGCAAAAGTGACGCATTGCTGGAGTGTGTCACAAAAGTGAGGCAACTCCAGCAATGTGTCCTTTCAGCCCCATGTGAAAGGGCTTGCGTCAGTCTTACGCCTGCTGTGAGGCAGGTGCAAGATTTTGACGCATTTGAGTCCTAGAAGTGGTGCAATGAAATCTCATAATTTCACTGTGTCACTTCCATGACCCTTTCTTGCGTCAATACGCCCCCTTTGCATACATTACACCTGGCGCAGGTATAATGTGGCGCAGGGGTTTACAAAGTGACGCATCTACCTAGATGCGTCACTTTGTAAATATGGCGAAACAAGGCGTGCTTTTTACGCCACTGGTGCATCACAAAAAGTGACGCACCGGTGGCGTAAAAGTGACGCACAGCCTCATAAATGAGGCCCCCAGTTTCTTCCAACTACAGCATCGCAAAAATTGTATGTTATTGCTAAATATGCAATTTCCTGAGTTTACCTCATTGTTAGACTGTTACTTGTGGTTCATAAGTCTTTATGAGAATTGTACTCTCTCAGTGTTTAATCACAATGAGGAATGTAATGTGTTAATCCTGAACTATTGTGAAATATGCAGTCTTTTGGTCCTGTATTATTGTTAGATTTCTACTCTCTCGACTCTGCCTCGCATACTCCCCCACCTGGGTTTCAAAAAGTAAGATCCTACATGTTCTGGGAGAAAAGCAGTACTTAAAATCCTTAACTCTGGGTTAGTGTGACCGTAGACATATGATCTCAGTAGGACCATCTGAATCACACGATTCAACCCTTATGTGGAAGGTCTTTGGGATCTGGCAGTGCTGCACTGCAGTTCCGTCCACTAGAGTTTGATAGCACCCTTGGGTGCCCCTTGGACCTTGAGAACCAGATAGTGACGAGTTTCTCAAGCGTCTTCCACCATCACCAAATTCCTGTTGTCCTGTCGTCATGATATAAGGGGGATCGCCAGCAGTGGATGCGGGGAACTGCGAAAAGAACCTCTCACTTGTAAGAATCTCTTCCACTAAATCTCGAGGCTTCATACTTAATTCTAACCTTACACTGAAACATCACAACATATAGTGACAGAGAGGAGTATCTTTCTCCTCTACCTACTGAAGACAGTATGTCACGTCTTACCTGTGAAAGAGTTTTAACACGGCCTATTTGTGTCATCAACAATGCCCGGGCGAACGCCCTCTCAGGAAATCGTCCTTTTCTAGCACCAAAGACTGCAAAATAAACACAGTCCATAAGAATGTTAGTTGAGGCCTAAAGGATTCACATATATTTTAATCCTACATCATTTTACACTATATTATTGAAGCCTCAACCTATCAGACCTCATCACAGAAATTGTACCTGGCACACCAAGGCCACCCTTCATAGCACATCAGGGTGAGCAAATATCCCTCTCTAGAACATGCTTAAACCATAGATAGCCAAAAACTAAAAACACAAGCCGTTTCAGGTTCGGGCTTAACCTAATAGAATGTTCTCTGAGGATAGTGATCGAGCATGACTGATTTTCTATCATGAAGAAACTAAAACACTGTCATTTCGAAATTATTATAAAAATATTTTTTGCAGTTTCATATAGTGCTCAATCTACTGAAGGTATCAGAGCGCTTTACATGAGCACCAGTTGTATTACAGACTAACACTTTCATTCTAGGCTCGGGGAGATTAAGTCATTTGTCCAGAATCACAGGATGTTTGAACCCACTGCCAGACTCAAGCCTCAGCTTCAAAGTGAGCCGCTCTAGCCAATAAGCCATGGTGGAAATTGTAAACACCTGCAATGGACGCCTGCGAACACCACTATTGTTTCCACGAGCTTACTTTATGCGAAATGTCAAGCCCTGCATGCAGCAATATCTGCCAACGCATGCTCACACAAATGTTTGCCATTTTGTCAAGCAGGGGGTGACATGAAATGTTCTGCACCAGGTACCACCTGACCTTGCTACGCCACTGTACACCAGGCCTTTTATACTTTACAAGACAGAAAGTGAAACATTTGCGCCGGAAGTGTTGGTAGCATCCATGATGCATTGGTTCCTGCTGCGGGTCATCTGTAAAGTGGATGTCAGCTTGGAATGAGCAGTCTTGGCATTCTGTGAATCCTGCCTCGGAGTAAAGATATCCCCCAAGGCACAACTCCAGCCCTGCAGCAGATTGCCAGAATCTGAACCTCCCTCTCAATGGGCCTGATTCACAAAGGGCCTAAACTGTTGTGGCACGACCCTCAAAATGGGAAACTGCCGTACGGAGGTCCCGCCACAAGAGCGGGCCCCATGCCGTGGAGGCTGTTTGTGAATTTGGCCCATACTCTCTGCAAAGAGAAGCGCTACCTGCCCTCACCAAAAACTGAGGGCCTGATTCACAAAAGCCCTCCGCACCCGTGGCGGTGGTCCCGCAGTCGTGGGGGAGTCTCTGCACTAGAGGCAGAATCTCTGCAATGAGCCCTGAGTGTGGAGACTCCCCATGGCTGCGGGCCTTCACAGTACGAGTGCGGGGGCCCTTTGTGAATAAGGTCCCAGTCACCCCTTAAGTGATGGGCAGGCACTGTGTCCACCCCAGGGAACCAGAAACACAGTGTGAATAGGAAAAGCCACTGACCTTTCCCAGGGGAGGGGAAAGAGGGGTGCAACAGGCCCTTCAGCCACAGGAGCAAATAAGTGCAGTCATAACATAATAGAAACATGGGCAAATATTTACAGGTTTTTTTGTTTTTAGTCTGAATTAGCAGTGCTCTGATTTGTAGGGTGTAGTGTAGGATTCACAATATTGCTGCACAAAGACATGCACATTTCCCCCTTTTCTATTCCATGTTTCATATGATGCTTACACCCCACAACAGGACCAAACTGTGCAATGATTTGTCACAACAGTCTGTATCATTTGACCTGAGCGTGCCTTCATACATTACTTTGAAAAACGTTAACACATGTATCCACCTGTGGACACATGCTTCAAAACTTCCTGTAGTAAATTATCATTTGGGGCAAGTGACTCCCCACCTCAAGGAATAATCACAACACTTGTCTGGGTGAACCTTCAATGACACAAAATATATCTGAGCTCAACCTCCTGGTAGCTATGGCATAGAACAGACAGGCAATTTGTAAAGTGCTAATGCAGTACCAAAATAGTAATAAAGTAAAAATGCAAAACAGTATCAATCCTAAACCAAATTGGAAAAACTGAGTAAAATGAAATAAACAAAATGACACCAAACTTTGTTTTAAGTAGGCAGAGCACCAAAAAGCACAAAGTGTCAATGTTAGACAATGGTCATGGTAGACCAAGACCTAGACACAATTTGAGGCTGGTCGTGATGGACTGCAAGTCAGATACACATACCAATTTCTCCTTGGTCAAAGATTTTACCTTCTGACTTAGTCTTTTAAGTCCTAATCCACCACCAGCGCACAATTCTGAAGCACCACATGTCCTCGGGGGAGGCACTTAGAGATGCAGAGGCCAATAGCAGGGACAAGTCCAGTTCCAGCTGCCACTGGTCAGCTGAGTACTTTAGGAAAATACCTTTTGCAGCGTGTTGTTTCCCTGTAGCCACAAAGAAGGTCATCAGTCAGTCAACTGACCCTTGGAGTCCGCTTATTTGTCCTGGGTACAAGAGGGAACATCTCTTGTCCTTCAGGCCTCCTCTGAGGTTACACAGGTCCAGTCTTCTTCTGATCTTCCCATGGTCCAGAAACTGTTCTGGAGTGGGTGCCAAGAGATGCCACACATATGCAAGGCACAAGCTATTTGGTGGAGTATTTCAATTTGTAAATCTTTATTCGGCACTTAAAAAGACACCATAAAAGCACATACACAATATACACATATTATAAACACAGTATTAAAAAATGTATAAGTTTTAAAAATAGGTGGCTAAAAACGCATTTCATGAATAAGGGGAAAGAGGAATTTACATTACGTAATTAAATAACATTAGAGTCCGTTGTTTCTCTGGTGTTCCTTAGCTGCAATGCAACCCGGATAAAATTTATAATGCAAAACAACGTGTGGGCATCTGCAGCCTCCTGAAGAAACCTCAGGGCCTTTTTTGCTTGTCTGAGTTTTACTTCTTTCAGAATCCCTACTAAAAACTTACGTCTTGGGGCAGAATAATAGGGACATAACAAGACAAAGTGAAGGGTATCCTGCGGAGACCTAGCGTCGCAGCCGCAGGTACCCTTCGCCTCCACTGTAAGAGTGAACCCAGAAGGAACCGCAAATAAATGATGAAGCATATTTAGTCTGAATCGGGTCATATGATATCGGTCCTGAGCATTATGCATGACCCTCAGATATGGTTCCATTCCTTGCTTCACTGTTAGTTCGCAGTAAGATGAAACAGTGGGCTTACATCTTTCCATCCCGGCCCTAGTCGTAAGTGACCAATCTGAAAAAAGTTTTTTAACCATTGCTTTATTCTGGCCAGTTAAGGATTCTGGGTATGTGAAGAAATTTTTACAACCAATTGACTCCATAGAATCCTTTATATACTTTAGCCAGGGTATGTGACCCCCTTTGTCACGTTTCAGACAGTCTTTTATAATTTGTCTTGTAAGGCCCGCTTCTGGGTTAATCCAGATTTTAACCCAAGCAAGAAGAGGTTTAGTTTTAATCCTGTCTTCAATATAAGGTTCTCCCACTTCCTCATGAATAATGAAGGCCGGGGTACTCTGTGGTAGTTTCAATATTCTCCTGAGGAATTTATTTTCTTCCACCTGGATCTGTTGCAATTTTTTATCTATAAAGCCCCATACTTCTGCTCCATAAGTAACTTTAGCACAGCATATCGATCTATACAAATTTTATATTTGTTCTGGGGACCATCTACCCAGTCTTTTCCCGTACCCCATAATGGCCCCTGATGACGCTGCCAGCTTCGTTGCAATTGATCGTCAAACAGTACACCAAGATATGAGAAGATCTTAACCTGGCCAATCTTGTGTGACCCAATTTTGTATATAAATTTTCCTTTTTCTTTTGCTTTTACTTCTGTTGACATAATGTAAAATTTTTCCAAGTTTGTCTATAAGTCAAGTTTGGCCATGAAATCGACAAAACCGTCAATCAACTTCAGTAGCCCCAATGGGGTTCTGGCTAACAATACCGTGTCATCGGCATAGAGTAATACCGGCACCGCTCGATGGCCAATTTGGGGTGAGTCCACATGTAATTTGAGTAGTTCTTTATCCAGGAGATTAATATATATAGAGAACAGGAAGGGCGCTAAAATACAGCCCTGCCTCACTCCACTGGTGCATAAAAAGGGATCAGTCCTACTTCCCTCTTGGTTGTATCTCACACTTGCAGACGTATTCCAATGTAAGGCTTTTAGGACATCTACAAGGGGTTGATCCACTCCGAAGCTTAGCAATAACGACCAAAGTTTTTCTCTGTTTACACGGTCGAAGGCCGCGGAGAGGTCCATAAACCCCATATATAGAGTCCCACTGCTAGCAATGATATATTTTGCTGTCAGGAGGTACAGGTTTAAACATTGATCGGTGGTGGATCTACCCTCCCTAAAACCATATTGGACATCTGTCAGAACCTGGTGCTCCTCTGCCCATTCCTGCAAACGATGTAAAATAACACGGCCCAATACTTTAGCTGACACGTCTATAAGGGATATAGGGTGATAACATTGAGGGTCATCGTGATTCCCTTTTTTATAGATCGGGACTATGGTTGCTGTTGACCAGGAGCGAGGCAGTCCTGCCACCACTGCCTCGTTCAAGACCCTCGTGAGCAGTGGGGCCAAAATCTATGTTACTCAGGTAAAGGTCGGGGGTATACCATCAGGGCCCGGGGCTTTGTTCTTGCTAAGTCCTACTATTGCCAATTCCACTTCTTCTAAGCAAAAGTCCAGCTTTGACCTTGGGCCTTCACCCTGACTTAATTGTCCTGTGTAATTGTAGAGGTTTTGGAAGTGGGTCTGCCATTGTTCAGGTAAGATAGTATTTATTATTTTCGGTGCTCCTGGATCCTGGAAGCATGGGGCATTAATAACCTTCCAAAATCCCGAGGTATCTCGCCTTGCTGCCGCCTCCCTTAAGTCCTCCCAAGCTTGAATTTGTAAGCTCTTTTTTCGACAATTCAGTGCTTTTTTGTATTCAATTCTATGTTGTGCTATTTTAAGATTGTCCCTGGGTTTAGAGTGGAGGCTAAGTTTAACCGCATGCGTGCGGCGGGTTTTCTCGCGCTGTGCGGCTTTTTTTTAAAAGCCGCGTTACATGACGAGTTGAGCTCGTCATGAGCATGCGAGCGGCGCAACTCATGACGAGCTCAGCTCGTCATGAGCATGGAAGGGGTTACGTTTTTTGTGGGCCTTAGTGCAAGCAGAGTCAAACCAACGCGGAGTGGAGGATAATTTACTGTCTTTAGAGGTCTTTAGTAGGTTGTCCACATGACATGCAATTTCCTCAAATGCACTGACCACTAATGCTCCTTCCACGTCAAGATCAAGGCATGTGTTTATAGCGTTTAGACTCTCTCTTATTAATCTCCTGTAAAATATGTCTCCATCAATCTTAGCCCACTTAATCCTTCTTCCCTGGTCTGCTGCCTTTTCCATTACATCTATTCTGCGGGTACATTTTTTTAAATCAAAACCTTTTAGTACAAGTGTCAGAGGGTTATGATCACTGAAAATGCTTATGTCTATGGCCATACTACTAATGTTTCTTTTTATGAGGGGCGAGACTAGAATAAAGTCAATATATGACTGGCAACCTCTGCCTCTAAATGTTGGGTTGAGGTCTCCATTTGCATCTAACTCAGCAAGGTCCATGGTGTGGACCAAGTTGTGCCTTTTTGTTAATTTCTCCAGATCCCATCCCTCAGTTGTATGTGCAAAATGTGGCCCTTTTGCTACAGTGCATCTTGACCAATCTCTGTTAAATGGTTTTAAGTCATCACAAAGATGACAATTAAAATCCCCCATAAGTATTATACTGGGGGAATTTGGTGTCTTATTTAAGGAGTCCAGCTTTACTAAACAAGAGTCCAGTTCCTTAACGACTGGGCCCTTTCCCATCGCGCCTACAGCGTTATACCAATTAAGTAAAAGGAAATTGAGGCTTTTAAAACGATACCCTACAGCTTGTATGTTGCGTGAGTCCCAGTTATAATTAAACCAGGTTCCCTGCATATGAAGATCTACATACATTATTAGTCCCCCCATCGCTCTCCCCGATAGTGACTTTATGGCCGGGACAGAAAAACATTTGTACCCCTCTCAGCTATACAGGTTTGGGTCGACCGCCCATGTTTCTTGGAGGCATATAATTTGAAAGTTATTAATATAGTTCTGCCATTCCTGGGATTCGAATTTAGCTGCTAATCCTGCAATATTCCAGGATATAACTCGAAGATTTTCATGGTTGTCCCCCACGGGCAGTTCTATTGGACCCCTTGGTAAGTACTCTTCCTGATCTATTTCTATTGATGTTATGTTAGTGCCGGGTTCCAACATGATGTCACTATCCTGTCTACTTTGATCCGGGGTTCTCTTTTGATCTAATTGCTCTATTGTTTTATTTTCTCTATTTTTGTTTTCGAATTCTGTTTATTAGCTCCCCTACCGTCACTATATCCTGTAGTATTCGGAGTTCCCTTTCCTGTTACGATGGACCCTTCCTCCTCTGGTCTTTTAAGGGTGTGTAGAGCACTAGATTTCTCCAGTGCAAGTCAGTCCACCTCTTCAAGAGCACTGAATCTATTCCAGTGCGCATGTTGAGTTAAGAAAGGGTCATAAGCTGGGGGGGCTTGATAAGGCATTTGCCATTGAGCCAATCTATACTGAGGTTCCATCTGTTGAGCCCTATTCATAGGAATTCTATTTGTCTGGACCGGTCTTTGGGGTGTATTTGGGTAGAAATATGATAAATGTAAGGGGTGAATTTGTGTGTGCGATCTACTGGGAGGTGCATTGCAGATATAATTCACTGCTGCAATGTCTCTAAAATTAACTGTTATTATATCCCCTGCTATTGTTTTTATTCCTCTCCCAATTCACTCCCCCCTTCTTACTGTGAGAATTTCGCCATAGATATTAGGGGGTAGGGGTCTATTTATCTGCAACCACTGCGCACATTTATTCTTTAATTCCAAGTGTGTTTCCCTTTTCCCCTCTTTTAGTGGTGGAACTCCAGTCAGTACGACCACAAAGGGCAGAGCTTCAGGTGGAAGATTAATTGTCCTAAATCGGGCCGATGTTGTTTTATTTGCTGAAGCATTCGTTAGCAGGGAGGGGTTTGCACTAGAATTATCTTTTGTGGTTTGATCAGTCTTTTTCTTTGGTACTTGAGCAGTTCCTTGACCTTGTTTTGTTTGGCACTGTGTTGTTTCATTAGAGCTACAAGGGTTAGAGGATATCGGAGTTTTTTGTGCTGTTGGAGTGTTCTTTTGTTTTGCGCTCTTTAATGTATTTGGTGCTAATTCATTTATTGACACCACTTTATCTTTTGTTAATCTTTTAGGCGTGCCCCCATCATGTCCCGCTTTTAATGAAGCGCTATCCCGTTCCAATTGTTTTGTTGGGCCGACTCCCTTATTGTTTATTAAATATGTTAGTCTATCAATTTTAGACATAAGAGGTTTGATCAGGGCAGTAATTGTATCTTCTAGATCAGCTTTCAGGTCGGCCACCATATTAGCAACCCAGCAAGGAATTCCTGATGTAGAGGGAATTATGGTTTGTAGTTTTGCTTTGGCCTTTTTTTTGCCCTGTTTTAAGCATTCTCTGGGCCTTTTTTCCTCCATGTTATTAGATTTCACAATTTTGTATCACGTATGGGGATTAAATTAGAGTGAGTATTCATTGTCTCCTCCGTGTTCTCAGTAAGAACCTGAGCGCACGGGAGATCAGCAAAGGAAGAAGTAACACCAAGGCTAGTGTCTGGGTCATCTGAAACGTCTAGGGTAACTACAGAAAGTTCAGTAGCCATCTCCTGTGTATCTTGGATAATTGTCATTGGTGGTAAAGACATCCTTCTCTCTGTATTTGCTATCGCATTTGTTACGACCCCAATTGTCTGCTGTAACATTTTGTCGATGGCAGTAAGCGTAGGTACTGGTTGTGGAATATCCGCTTTTTGTTTTGTGCTCGATCTTAGGGTAGGCATCCTAGTGTTTTTAGTTAGCTTCCTCATAGTTGGTCACCTTTCAACACAGGATACACAACTTTAATAACCGTTTTGGCAGACTAGTTACAGTAATACCTTGTGTGTAGCAGTGCGATTACTTCAGGGGGGTGGCCCGGCCCAGCCTCTTCCGGCCGCTGAGGGCCGTAGGGGGCCCGCCCTTTGCCCAGGCTTCGCCCGTCGTCCTGCGAGACGGGGCTGGTGCCGATTTTAAGCGCCTCCTGGCGCTTCCCGGTGACGCGGGACACCGCAAGGGCTGCTGGGTGTTGAAGTCCGCCCCTCGCCGGTCTCCTCTCGGCGGCCCCGCTCTGGGTGGCAGGTGAGCAGTCAGGCAGCGGGAGACAGGCGGGCGGGTCCGCGGGTGATTCTCTGGTCAGCAAAGGGTTCATGGGCAAAAGTAAACTACAGGCAGCAGCACGGTCATACACATGGAAAGTTCCCCCACTCGATGGGGCTGGTACCGATTTTAAGCTCCTCCTGGCGCTTCCCGGTGACGCGGGACACCGCAAGGGCTGCTGGGGGTTGAAGTCCGCCCCTCGCCGGTCTCCTCTCGGCGGCCCCGCTCTGGGTGGCAGGTGAGCAGTCAGGCAGCGGTAGACAGGCGGGCGGGTCCACGGGGGATTCTCTGGTCAGCAAAGGGTTCGTGGGCAAAAGTAAACTACAGGCAGCAGCACGGTCATACACATGGAAAGTTTCCCCTTTGGTGGAGTAACTTCTTTGGCTCTCCCTATCTAATGGGGGGAAAGTTCTCAGGCGAACCATACCCATGTTGTCAGTAGTTCCTGTTTGCCTTACTGTAAACATGTCGAAAATGCAATGTGTTGGGTAATTTTCAAGATGGTGAAAGTATTAGGTCACACTAAACTTGGGCTCTGAGAACTGTGTGTGTGTGTGTGGAGAGTTTACTATGGTAATCCTAGTGTCCTCCCACATCTAAAACTAAAATCCAGTTTTGAGCAGATACTGTAACCGCGATAAACTTAGAGACAGGAGTCTGGTAGAACAGCACCCAGATAGTGAATACACAAGAATTGGCTTGCCATCCTTTTTTATCCTTATCAGGTGTGCCCCAAGTGCTATATGTAAACCCAGAGACAAACGTCTAATAGGACTAAAGCAAGTTCCTTCAAGCAACCAAACAATGAATACTGAAGAATTTTCTTGGAATCTTGTTATCTCTCTTTCAAGTACACCCCATGTGATATATGTGAACCCAGAAGACCTGTCAAGCAAAACTTCAAACTCAAGCAGGATTTGACACAGTAGTGTCATAAAGAATGCCCACAAACTTCACCCTGCATATTCTGTGGAGTTTTGAGGAGATATTTCTGCCCATTGCTTGCTCTGGGAAGGCATTTTACACCTATTCAAGGCTAATCGCTGGCGAACCAATGCAAATTATCCTCCGGAAACTTCAGACCGAGAAAAGATAAATTTCTAAAAGTTACTTTTCCGTAATATTTGTTAAACATCTGACTTCACCTTTAAGGAGACATCTCTGCCCATTGCTTGCTCTGGGAAGGCATTTCACATCTATTCAAGGTACAAAAGGGGGGTGGGGTCGCACACTACTCACACATCGACGGTATCGCCCCTAAGGACTCTGGTTAATGTAGTTAAGTGTTCCGCGATGCATCATCTTTCGATCTTCTGCTATCTTCGCTGTCTTCGCCATCCCTGGACACGTGTTTCGGGGTATCACCCCTCGTCAGCAGGGATAGGCCGTGTTCTGGGGTTGCCGATGGCTGCCAAATATCTGCCAGGTATAGTACCACTCAGGCGCGTAGGTGCGGGGTCCCAGGCTCGTCAGCCGGCGGCTCAAGGGAGCTTAAAGTTACAAAAGGGGGGTGGGGTCGCACACTACTCACACATCGGCGGTATCGCCCCTAAGGACTCTGGTTAATGTAGTTAAGTGTTCCGCGATGCATCATCTTTTGATCTTCTGCTATCTTCGCTGTCTTCGCCATCCCTGGACACGTGTTTCGGGGTATCACCCCTCGTCAGCAGGGATAGGCCGTGTTCTGGGGTTGCCGATGGCTGCCAAATATCTGCCAGGTATAGTACCACTCAGGCGCGTAGGTGCGGGGTCCCAGGCTCGTCAGCCGGCGGCTCAAGGGAGCTTAAAGTTACAAAAGGGGGGTGGGGTCACACACTACTATCCCTGCTGACGAGGGGTGATACCCCGAAACACGTGTCCAGGGATGGCGAAGACAGCGAAGATAGCAAAGAATCGAAAGAAGATGCATCGCGGAACACGTAACTACATATACCACAGTCCTTAGGGGCGATACCGCTGGTGTGTGAGTAGTGTGCGACCCCACCCCCAATTGTCACATCTATTCAAGGCTAATCGCTGGTGAACCAATGCAAATTAACCTCCGGACACTTCAGACCGAGAAAAGATAACTTTCTAAAAGTTACTTTTTCCGTAATATTTGTTAAACATCTGACTTCACCTTTAATTTAGAATTTTGGAACTATTACAAATTATTGTTTAATTATTTTTCTGTTTCTGTTCCAGAGGTACAGTATTAATATTTTAATCTGTCTTCTGGTTTTCTAGCTTGGAAACTAGGCCGGCCACAGTGACAATAGATTTTTGGGCCTTGTCACTGTAGGGATATGGTAATATCATTTTTCTGTATGTCCCACTTTTAAATTCCATATACCCAACCTTGTGGGCTACAAGGCCTACATGGGAGTGACTTATTAACACTTAAAATAGATGTTTTCTCCTGTCAAAAAAGGTAATTTTTAATCGGTCGGATGGCAGGTTTAAAACTGCAGCAGTCAGGCGACAGTGGTAGGCCCCAAGCCATGCTTGCACTGCCAATGTAGTGGATGGCACAACAGGTGCCACAGACCACCAGTGACATTAAACTTCCAGGTCTTGGGTACATTTTGTACCATATACTTGGGACTTATAGGCCACTTAAACATAAAAACTAGGAGTGTGCCAATTTGACCATGTTTAAAGGGGAGCACAAGCACTTTACTACTGGTTAGCAGGGGTAACTTGCAGAATGCTAAAGCCAGGAAAACTATAGAGCCCAGCAAATGGCAAAACATTCAGGGTGACTATGTAGAAAAGGTAGATTTCCCACATTTCCACACTTGTCTCTATTCCAAAGTATGTGCTAAAGTAACCATGAGCCAATGGGAGTCTTAGACTGTGACACAAATCTCTCTGAGTTCATGGCACCTAATACCAGGTGCGCAATGCCCATACGGCTCAAAGAGCTGCAGCCCTCCCCTTCCCCTGTTGTGTGTGTCAGCCGGGGCTGAGACAGCTTCCCGGGCACACACACAGACAGTTTTTTAGCTGCTATGGTCTGGCTGACCTGGCGTCCGTCTTATTGCAGCCGCACCCGAGTACTTCACAGGTCTTTAAAAGACCATTTACTTGTTAACTTGGCTTTGCAGTTTTTTCACCCCTTCTTAGAACCCCTGCATCCCCACTCTGCATATTGATGGAAGAATTATCCCCCCGAGAAATGTTTATTAGCCCCCCCCCCATCGTAATGTGGCTCTAGTGGCGCCTCTGCTTAATACAATACTGCACTTTCCTGCAAGACAAGTGAAAGGGATGCCTTTATATTTACTCACTCATGTGGCACGGTGAATAAGAGCAGAACAAGTGGTTTATAGAATACGTGCACACATTCCTGGAATTCATGACTGCAAGCATGTTTATTCGGAGCACATGTGGCATTATCTTGACACCAACAGGCCTCAAATGACCCTTCTAATCATTATATTTCATCTTAGTGTGAACTCCAGTTGCAGATATTTATTGATATCACTCAAATACATCTAACACTCAGTAATGTACAAAAGTATTACAATAATTTTGCTGCAATGCTTTGGGTAAATCTATGTATGAGTAAAGGCGAACGTGATATGACTAAAAGGATCCAAAAGGAAAATTCAAGTAATGTGCGTAACAAGTACAAATATGATTGTATTTGACTTTAGTCAGGTTCTAGGACCCCCAGAAAAGGCATAGACCTTTGATGCTGGTCTCATCTTCTTGCATATTAATGTTGTCATCACCATCAACTTGCAGATTATGCTCAGAAAAGTTCTACTGCTCTTGCAAACCAGTCCCACTATAGAATTGAGAAGACCCTCGTCATATCCTGGTCAGTGCCCTTGAACATAGTGACGGTAGGCGATCCAAGAAGAATCAATGTAAACCCCAGTTCATAAAGAACCAAGCTTTAAGGTTATCCCAAAGCATAAAGAACCTGGATGACATCTGGCCTACCCCAAACAACATCTTTGCTTCCTAGTGGGGCAGACAGTGAACTTTGAAGTCCTCTGCCCCTTATTCAATGATTATGAAGCATCGGGCACAGGGTTCCTTCTTCAGCTGCCATTTATTAAATGTCAGTGCTGAACCAAAGGTCCAGCATGCCAGATTGATCTGCAAACTGAAGCTCAAGAAAAATAAAAACAGAATATTAACTGTTACGATGATATGATGTATTAGTGTGTTGAAGGCTCATTTGCATTTATTTTCATTACCAGTGAGCATTTGTGTATTTTTTTGCTTGCTCAATGTTCCTAATTGATATTTTTTTTGTGTTGGTTACAGTTTTCTGTCTCTGGTGTAACTCTTCCCCCTTGTTCTCTGTGTGACGCTTGAATGAAGTGACCCAATTAGGGCCACCCGGGTCACTTGCGACCACCTCTCAGCCTTCCACACAAATGAAGAGTCGGTCATACAGTAGAGAATACAAACCAAAGGAATTTATTAAAGGTCCACTCGAGTGGAGTCCAGTCTGATCCGCCACCTTGGATTGCTGCAGAGGGACTGGCTTGAGCCTGCGTAAAGATACATTAAATACATTTCAAACCAACAAAGGCACGGCCCAAAATGGCAAATTCCAGGCTCATACAGCTAAAACAAAGGGGTACAGGAGGATAAGTGTCAACTCTAAGGCTGGGTACACACTATCTGTAATTTAAGGTCATCCGGCCCGTGCCCGCTGCTGGGCAGTGGGAGACGCCTCTATCTAGTGGGAAAGGTATGCGCTAATGAAGACAATGTACTCAGTGAAGGACAGTGTTAAACTGGGTGAAAAAGAAAAGACGAATGGAGACATTTCTCAGCAAGCTAGGCTTAGTTTCAATCGCAGTTCATAATGGTGGCTAAACTTAAAATGGTGGAGCGAATGCTAACTTTACATAGAATAAAATGCAAGGAAAACGAATTTGGAACGTTTACATTTCAACAAAGCTCTCTGCTACCCATGACGGTGTGATGCGCACTAAAAAATCAAAAACGAAATAAAGCACCAAAGAGTGTCGTAGTCTTCCTCACAAAATGAACCACACTTGGCGTTTACTTCCATAGACAATGCAGTTTCGCAATCAAAGTCCTTCAAGGAACTAAAATGAGGACAATGAAGGGCAACTTGAGAAAGGAAAAGGCTGAACTTTATTGTTTTTTTCTATTTTTTAAATGGTATATTTGAGTAAATCGTATGCACTGGAGCAAATAATGAAGTTATGGATTAAGAAGGCACTCTACTCTGAACACAGCGTGTAAATAGGGATAATGCTCGTGGTTTAAAGCAATGGCCACTCTGCCTCCAGCATGTGCTCTTGAAGGAGTTTTAACTTCTGTCTTGTAGATGTGTTAGGTTTAATTTGAAGATCGTGGACCAGTTCCTTTCAAGGTCCCTTGCTCTTTTTAGTTTATTTCACCATGATCTCTTTATTTTGCTGGTGGCAGATCATACTTTTCTTTTAAATGCTCATTATTTTTTTCACACCTGACAACATTTAGGAAGCATCCAATCAGGAGACCTTAAAAACTAAGAACTTCTCCTGCCCCTTTGACTAGCATACATTGAGTGAAATTTGAGAAAGGGGGCATATTAATAATTGCAAATCCAGATAGGAGATGTCCCCCTGCGCACCGCGTGATAGATACCCAATGGTATAATAAAGTTAGTCCACAACCAATTCTCTTCGTCGAAGTTTATTTACTTCATGTGTGATTGTTTTTCTTCTTGATTAAATAAATGTTGATCACTTGTATCAGAAAAAATATTTTCAAAGCTGTTCAATGAATATATCCAAAATGCTTCAACATACATCCCTATGCATTTCGGGCCTTACTGGCCCTTCATCAGGGGAAGTCTCTGAAAACAAGGTAAAAAATGGGTTGATTATGAACAGCTTTGAAAATATTTTTTCTGATACAAGTGATCAAAATTGATTTAATCAAGAAGAAAAGCAATCACACATGAAGTAAATAAACTTCAACGAAGAGAATTGGCTGTGGACTAACTTTATTATACCATTGGGTATCTATCACGTGGTATGCAGGGGAACAACTCCTATCTGGATTTGCAATTATTGGTTTAATCTCAACGCTTAGTGGTACAGAGAGCGAAGCCCCTGCTTGCACGCGACAAACTTTTATATTTTGCACCTTTTTTCATTTATTTTGTGGTGCGTGTCCTACCTTTCATCAAAGGGGGCATATTAACAATTTTGTACTTAAAAAAGAGGTTTTTTTAGCTCTGCATAGCATTTTATGTGGCCTGTTTGACGTGCTATGGGCCAAATAATAAGAGGGCACGTGAGTTACAGGACCTGCGTAATATAATTATTCTTGGAACTCAGCTCCTCAGCCTTGGCGGCTTCCACTCCAGGTGAATTATCTGCAACATCGTTCAAGGCCGTGATCTGTTTGCAGGTAGCTGACAGCTGTCCCATGTCCACAGTCCCCGCCCTGGGTTGGTTGGCTGGGCGCGGGATGCATTCCATACAAGAAAAGGTATGGCTGGGAGCGACCAGAGGAATCTGTCAGGCGAACGATAAGGGGAGCCGAACATTGCTCTTCTAAATGTGTCAAATGTCACACGATTCAAAAGTGGAGTAGGCGCGACATGGTGCACAGGTTTCAAAAGTGAAGGCAAACCTCGACGTGCCTCGCAGCCTAGTGTCATAAGTGACAGAAACCCAAAGGGTCTTCGGTTTCGCTGGTGGGCGGTGCTCGTCACGCGGACACCACAGAGCGGCTACTAAGTGCGACATAGCTGGGCCGCGCTTCTCTTCAGAGTTGTCGTTTCATAAGGATAGTGCTGGCCTGGCTTCGGCCTGTCAGACCGAATCAGGCATCGATACAATTAAAATGGTGCTCCAATTGGACCAATTTAGGGACAAATTATCAAGAACAGTGTTAAAAATCATCGCCGGTTTAGCGGCAGAAAACTGCCGCTAAAACGGCGATAATCGGCTTGATAATAGGCACTTGTGAATTCCCATAGAAGCCCAGGTACTGGGGTCAACCTTGGGCTTCTATTGGAATTCTCCAGGGCATATTATCAAGCCCATTATCGCCGCTTTCGCAGCAGTTTTCTGCCGCTAAACCGGCGATAATTGTAACGCCGTTCTTGATAATATGCCCCTAAGTGTTTTAGCGGGTCCCACCAAACAAATGTGTTTGTGTTTTATTTAAATAGCACAGCGGGAGTCACACTCTTTAAATGAAGGTTATCCAAGAGCTGTGAATAGTAAAGGTGCTGCACTGTGGCAAACCACCAATTGATGGCTAGATTGTGAGGGGCAGATTTATAATAACTGGCGCATCTCTGCATATCAGCAGGGATGCGCCAGTTATTGTGCACCACGGCTCCGCCACCATGGATGCGCCGGATTTACAATGCGGCGCACCATTGGGCAAAAATGGCACAGATGCGTGACGCTTATGTGCCGTAAAGGCGGAGCATTGCTGGAGTTGCGTCGCAAGTGTGACGCATCTCCAGCATTGCTCTGGGGCGTCCTATCTTTACAATGCTGCGTCAATCCTTGCGCCTGATTCAAGCAAGCCCAGGGTTTTGACGCAGCATGGGCTCAAAAGTGACTAAGAGAAATCTTGTAGATTTCACACAGCCACTTTTGGAAGGCGTTCCTGCGCCTAATTGCGCAGGGCTTTACAATGTGACGCATATCTCAGATGCGTCATGTTGTAAATACCCTGCAGCATGGAGCTGGTTTTGCACCGCCGCTGCGTCACAAAACTGACGCAATGGTGACGTAAAAGAGGCGCAGGGGGCTTGTAAATCTGCCTCTCAGTGTTTTAGCGGGTCCCACCAAACAAATGTGTTCGTGTTTTATTTAAATAGCACAGCGGGAGTCACACTCTTCAAATGAAGGTTATCCAAGAGCTGTGAATAGTAAAGGTGCTGCACTGTGGCAAACCACCAATTGATGGCTAGATTGTGTGTATTTAATTTTGCCACTGGTAATTGGGGACTACATCCCATTCCTTCGTTTTTCTCCCCACCATGCCCACCTAACAGGAACCAGCAATATATAAACCGGCCTTGGTCCTGCTCTAATAGAAAACTCCAAACCGAGCTGCTAGGCCAGGTCCCGCCTACTTTCAGCCTCCTTGGGACTTGTCAGTAGGTGCAGCCTGAATACTATGGCACATATATGGCAGAATATAGAACTATGTCTGGGCCTACCTGTCCTACTATGGGCATTGCACTGAGGAAAACAACAAAGTGATGGGTTGCAATTCACACAATTGGACAAGCCTGTTGTGGCTATCGTGTCAACACTGATAAATAATGAAGTGTGAGAGTGTGCAACAAAGTGCTGGAGAATTGTTTTCTCTTTACGTTTATTAAGAGTGAAAAGGGGTTTGAGAAGGCCGGTGAAGGAACTCAGATTGATAAATGTAAAGAGAGCTGTGGGAATTTATTCTGAATTCCCAGTGAAGTCAGAGATTACTGGGCTCAGATTGTAACAATCAGAGCCTTTTGCCACTTGTCTGCTTACTGTTAACAGCAAAACTGGGCACCAAGCAAACCCTTTGCCATTTTACCACCAGGATATAGAAGTCGGGCAGTCCAGGGCTCACTCAGGGAGATGGTGTGGGGTTAGAGCTTGGCATCCATTGTACATCAGCAAGTAATAAATAATGGTTCAGTTAATACTTTAGTTTTAAAATGCAACGTACCTTAATGCTAAAACACAAAATGGAAATATATGATATACAACAGAGGGCTTTCTTTAAGGGTATTAATGGGAACAGTATCCACCTGGGGCCAGTTTCTTGTGCCAATATGCTTTGGCTCTGGGAAATATGTGGGGATCTCAGTGGGACTATGGTAGGCAGTTCTGTCAGGGTCACTTTGTCTCTCAAGTCCTAGGCCAAATAGATGTGCACTCTTCCAGCCTATCTTGAGAACAATTCCTCCACACCTCCCTGTTCTTGGTGAATGAAGATTTTGTGAAATCCTTATGAAGCAGGCTACACCTGCAGGCATTGCTGTCATTGGCAGCAGCCTCACTTTTGAGGGATCTGGCTGTCCTTGCTTTGACCCTGCCAGAACAATTGTGCTTCATGTAACAAGCATCATTACCCACAACCTCTGCAGCCCCTGGACCAATTGCAATGTAGTTGTGCCGCATCGCTATGCTCACTGTGCACTGCTGGAGATCTTGCCACTTGCATCTTCCTCAGGCCTAATCACAATCCCCCACCAAACAAACTGGTGTCCAACCCGGGTTGCAACAGTAAACACGCTGCACAAGTGCAGTCTGCTTTGATGGTGTGGGTGTTCTTTTGGCACTCGTTGTTTCTTCTCAACTGGACCGTGAGTGGTCCTCATAGTCCTTCAGCCTTATCTGACACATCTTGGCACTTGTTAATGCAGCAGAACTCACCATCTTGCGTTCCATGACACCCTCAGCCACAAAAGTCACTTGTGCTATAGGGACACCTCATAAACTACAGACCTCACCCTTAATGCAGGATTGGTTGTTGCTGTCTCTCACTAGAGGTGTTGATTCATCTCCTGCACAGCCCCCTGTCCCCTATCCTTCAGAGCAGAACCTCCATAATGCAAGGACACCTCCAGTGCCCCTCGCGAGCAGTTATTCAGCTCTTCATTCAGGCAGCCTTTTCTGCCAGATTAGTTGAGTTTTTCCTAGGTTACGGTTCCAAACCTGGCAAGGGGAGGTGGCGGTCAGTAAACCAACCCTGAAGCTCATCGGAATCTCCTGGTTGGGGTGGTGGAGCCTACTGCTACCCTTAGTTGCGGAGCTCTAGTTCCTCTGCTCCAAAATAACTTATTTATGTTGCTGATACGAGCTCGTCCTGGCCTGCCCTGAAAAAGGGTGACCTGCAGACTCTGCTGGTACAGGTGTTCGACATAAGATGCTGCCCTGGTAGCCCCACAGGTTCTTAGCTGCTGACCCTTCCCAGATGACAAATACTTGGATGGGATAGCCCTGGCATGAATTGAGTGTGGCCAAGAGCCTATCTGCAGTAGCTGATTGATACACAGGAAATCATACTTGGCCTCGACGGCCTGTCTGGGGCAAGGACGGGCTTCCTGTTGAATTCTATAGGCCTTTGAAACAATTCTTGGGCTGCAGCCAGCTGAGCCGTAGCAAGAGTCAATGGCAACAGGAGTACTCTCTCCCACTGCTAGAGAGGCAGAGATCACCGAAATTCTAAAACCTGGTAGCGATGCTCAAGGCTGCTGATCCTACAGACCACTGTGTCAAATGATTTTGGATAATAAAATCCTAGCTTGGATCCTTGCAAACCGACTCAACCCACTGATGAGGGGCTTAGTGATGCCAGATAAATCTGAATGTCTACTTGGCAGGGCCCCATCTAATAATTTGAGGATATTGTTTGCCCTTCTGTGCCAGATACAGACTGAAATTAGAGCCCTTTCGTGTATCGGGCGGCTCCTGTATTTGAGAAGAGGAGCATCGCCCCACACGCGCCAGAGCTGAAAAATAAAATGGTAATAAAGAAACTTTATTACCATTTTATTTTTCAGCAATCCATCCCAAACTGTCAGGGATTGTGCTGCCGAGTGACAGCAGTAAGGAGCTGTGTGCATTAAAATGTGCATGTCTCTTTGGCAGGCCGTCCTCCGATGGCCAGCCAGACATGCGCATTTTAAACTACTCTAACCTGTCTTAGACAGCTGGCTAAGACAAAGTGCAGGCCTTGAGTGCTCTTGAGAGCACTGAGTGAGGCCACTCCCTCCAATCCAGGTGTTGTTCTCAGGCTGTGAGAACAGCTCCAGGATTGGTTAGTGCAGTGTCCTGGTTCTAAAGAAGACACCTGAAGGAGGAGGACATTGAGCTGTAAGCAAGAAAGGTAAGCCGATTTATTCTTATTTTTGTTGTGTCTCACCACCCTCTGTACATGCCAGCCACCACTGTTAGTGTTATTAGATTCCCGAAGGCTTTTGACTCCCTCTTTACAGTGTTACTCAGGTTTGGATAAGCCCCAGCATCTTGGAGATAATTAAATTGCTTTACTCTGAACCTAAGGTCAGGGTGCATATCAATTGATATACTTCCATGCTGTTCCCAGTATATAGAGGTACACAACAGGGGTGCTCCGTCTTGCCCCTTATTTTGCCCTCGCCCTGGCTACATGGCTGCAGAAGAGTGATCTGTATAAGGGCATTAACTTCCCAAATGTACTTGTTAATTTTTCACTCTATGCTGATGACATGTTATTTGTAAAAAATCTGGAGGTCAACCTGGGGACAATCATTAACAAGATGCAGGAGATATGGGGCACTGTCTGGTATACATATTACTACTTACAATTCGGTAACAGTTAGAAAGGGCGCACAGCAAATATAGGTAATGTAATATAGCAAAAGGTGCTCAGGGAGAAAGGGGGCCGGTTACCACAACCCCAAAGTAAATCACAATTGTGATTCAAACAATTATAATGTTCTTCCGAGCACTCAAAAGAATCGTCCCTATTGGATATTCCCGTTTAGTTTTGATGTCCAAAGCAAGTGTCTCTCAATCCAGTTCATAAAAGATCAAATCCAACACAGTCTGCACAGATACTTCTCTTTTCGTTTTAATGTCCAAAATCAAATATCATTCCGGTTCGTCTCAAATTCAAAATACGATATAACGCAGCCAACACGTGTTTCGTCACGTCAGTATAGACATATGACTTCTTCAGGGCTGCAACCCAAAGTTAATAGTGTAAGTAAAATTAATACATTGTTACTATCAAGCAATTGACACTCCTATAAAGTTCCTATGAGAGATTCTCAAGGATACACACCCTCAAGCCAACAGATATAGAAATTAAATTTAAAATTAAAATTCCAATTCATAAAGCATAAAAAAGAAAGAATAGACTCCACCAAAGACGTGCTCAAAACACCGCATGGGGGAAAAAGTGTAAATAATTTTGACCAGTATCATAATTAGTAAAATTTCATTAATGCCGGAATTGTCGTGATTCCCTGGTGACAACAACCACCCAGATTATCTTGCTAGAAGGTTCTATCAATTCCAGTCCAAGCTGAAGTAAAACTCACCAATGTCTCATAGTATCAGTATCCAACGTGTTCCACTAGTCCATAGTAACACCTCTGAGGAATAAACAACATCCCTCAGTACTCATTCACAACTTATACTCTATACTCACAACAACCATATGTAATGTAAATAAACCCTCACCTCAAATTCATATCCATAATTGAAGTACAGTCAGTCTTCAAATTATTATTATTTTCCGCGAATTTGTCAATTTCAGAGCAAGTATTCCACCTTATCTCAGTTAATTGTAGTTCAAGGCGAACTCCGTCCAGTCCACATATAGTCTTCAATACGGTTACCCACGTGTGCGTGTACTGTAACCAAAATACACAATAAGTATAAAATAATATAATATAGCGACATATAGGACATAATTACAAATGTATTACGATAGTTCTCGTCTTACCGTATCTATCAAGTGTCTCGCGTATAGTGCCGGCGTTCAGCACCAGCCCCATCTTTGAATGGCAATTTATAGCCTCAAAACGTGCTAGCTGCTCCAGCAGTCATCGTCCTTCCTCCATCTCACTACAACAGTCTATCACTGGCCGATCTCTGCCGCCATCTTTGAGTAGTAAATATACATTACGTTCATTGCAATGGGCATATTAATTATTAATCAACGTCCGTTCACGCATTTATCTTGCTCGATAGATCAATCTCGAATCAGTTATCACTCGTAACCCTTCATTGCAATGTGCATAATAATTATTAATCATCGTCCGTTCACGCATTTATCTTGCTCGACAGATCAATAACAAATCAGTTATCACTCGTAACCCTTCATACTCAAAATTAACCCGTTGCTAATAACGATTCATAACCACAAAACGTACTAGCCGCTACAAAAGCCATAGTCCTTTCTCCATCTCACAGAAAGTAGTGTCCCATATGCCATACGCTCCAATTACTGAAGTGAGCATAGTGACATCCAATTATTAGAATAACATCACAGCAAAGTTAAAATCGTCCAATTGTGTAAGCCTCCCTCTGTATATTCGAACATTTACCACATAGCTGAATCAATAATAGTAAACTCTCCAAAGTCACGTTTCTAGAATACTGTCCATATAAATGGATCAGCATTAATATACTCTCTCAAGTCCCTAAAAATGGGTTTTCTTGTCGTCAACCAATTCCTCACAACAGTTCCTGATGTTAACGAAAGAATGAAATATATTACAACAAATTAAGTGATATTAGTAGTGGGTAAGGGGGGTCATCAGGATCCAGCACAGATACATATTAATAAACCCTAGTATTCCACATTATCTCATACATGATATTCCTATTAAGCCATTCATTTTGAAGATAAGTCACATATTCTCTAATACATCATCTCATCTCTAACACTTTAGGACAGAACTTGCAATCATAATACACATTGAGTTCTTGACATCAAATCATATACATTATTAGTATACAATTATTCTCTACCTAGAAAAAATTCAAACTCATGGTCAACGTTTAAACCACATTCCACAGCTTTAAGCTTAATCAGCCACAATACTTCTCTCCTCCTTAAGGCTAGTAATCTATTTCCCCCCGGGGGTCAGGTTTAATATGGTCAATTCCATGAAAGGAGAAGATGTGTTGTTCCCTATTTTCAAAGTTCCGCACTATATGTGATGCTATCGGATATCGTGTATCACCAGTTTTAAGGGCTCTAAAATGCTCCACCATTCTGTCCCTTAGCCTCCTAATCATTCTCCCTACATAAATTTTGCCACAGGAGCAGGCAATCACATAAACCACGTATGTGGTGTCACAGTTTATAAACATACCTATAGTATAAGTTCCTGAGTCATTGTAATCAAACTGCAGTACCTTCGGTCTAGCCCATCTGCAAGAACTGCATCTTCCACATTTATAGAATCCCTTGAAGTTTGTCAACCAGTCAGACCTATCTGGTTTCCTCGAGTAACTAGGACTTACCAAATTCTTTATAGTACAACCTACAAGTTGCAATGCGATTTTGCATGCTGGAAGTTGCCATCCCAGCAGTCAAATTAATGCAATACCATATGGAGAATTAATCAGGGCCAGGCGCAACTGTGCCCGTGATGACGATTTTGAAGCCAACTTGCAAGATATGACAGGTAGATTTCTTAATCGTGGATACAAACATGATGTGATCACTGCTGCAGTATCGAGAGCCAGAAAAGTTAAGAGGAAAACTACTCTGATTAGGTACAACAGAGGTGAGAGAGAGGGAGATAAAGATATCAAGATCAGGCTGATTACAAATTATGGCATGGGGAGTTCAAGGCTTTTTGCTATTTTGAAAAAACACTGGCATCTTCTCCTCATGGACCTTGATCTGAAATGTTACCTATTTGAAAGACCCAGTGTGACCTTTAGGAAAGGTGTTACTATAAAGAATTTGGTAAGTCCTAGTTATTCGAGGAAACCAGATAGGTCTGACTGGTTGACAAACTTCAAGGGATTCTATAAATGTGGAAGATGCAGTTCTTGCAGATGGGCTAGACCGAAGGTACTGCAGTTTGATTACAATGACTCAGGAACTTATACTATAGGTATGTTTATAAACTGTGACACCACATACGTGGTTTATGTGATTGCCTGCTCCTGTGGCAAAATATATGTAGGGAGCACGATTAGGAGGCTAAGGGACAGAATGGTGGAGCATTTTAGAGCCCTTAAAACTGGTGATACACGATATCCGATAGCATCACATATAGTGCGGAACTTTGAAAATAGGGAACAACACATCTTCTCCTTTCATGGACTTGACCATATTAAACCTGACCCCCGGGGGGGAAATAGATTACTAGCCTTAAGGAGGAGAGAAGTATTGTGGCTGATTAAGCTTAAAGCTGTGGAATGTGGTTTAAACGTTGACCATGAGTTTGAATTTTTTCTAGGTAGAGAATAATTGTATACTAATAATGTATATGATTTGATGTCAAGAACTCAATGTGTATTATGATTGCAAGTTCTGTCCTAAAGTGTTAGAGATGAGATGATGTATTAGAGAATATGTGACTTATCTTCAAAATGAATGGCTTAATAGGAATATCATGTATGAGATAATGTGGAATACTAGGGTTTATTAATATGTATCTGTGCTGGATCCTAATGACCCCCCTTACCCACTACTAATATCACTTAATTTGTTGTAATATATTTCTTTCTTTCGTTAACATCAGGAACTGTTGTGAGGAATTGGTTGACGACAAGAAAACCCATTTTTAGGGACTTGAGAGAGTATATTAATGCTGATCCATTTATATGGACAGTATTCTAGAAACGTGACTTTGGAGAGTTTACTATTATTGATTCAGCTATGTGGTAAATGTTCGAATATACAGAGGGAGGCTTACACAATTGGACGATTTTAACTTTGCTGTGATGTTATTCTAATAATTGGATGTCACTATGCTCACTTCAGTAATTGGAGCGTATGGCATATGGGACACTACTTTCTCTGAGATGGAGAAAGGACTATGGCTTTTGTAGCGGCTAGTACGTTTTGTGGTTATGAATCATTATTAGCAACGGGTTAATTTTGAGTATGAAGGGTTACGAGTGATAACTGATTTGTTATTGATCTGTCGAGCAAGATAAATGCGTGAACGGACGATGATTAATAATGAATATGCACATTGCAATGAAGGGTTACGAGTGATAACTGATTCGAGATTGATCTATCGAGCAAGATAAATGCGTGAACGGACGTTGATTAATAATTAATATGCCCATTGCAATGAACGTAATGTATATTTACTACTCAAAGATGGCGGCCGAGATCGGCCAGTGATAGACTGTTGTAGTGAGATGGAGGAAGGACGATGACTGCTGGAGCAGCTAGCACGTTTTGAGGCTATAAATTGCCATTCAAAGATGGCGCTGGTGCTGAACGCCGGCACTATACGCGAGACACTTGATAGATACGGTAAGACGAGAACTATCGTAATACATTTGTAATTATGTCCTATATGTCGCTATATTATATTATTTTATACTTATTGTGTATTTTGGTTACAGTACACGCACACGTGGGTAACCGTATTGAAGACTATATGTGGACTGGACGGAGTTCGCCTTGAACTACAATTAACTGAGATAAGGTGGAATACTTGCTCTGAAATTGACAAATTCGCGGAAAATAATAATAATTTGAAGACTGACTGTACTTCAATTATGGATATGAATTTGAGGTGAGGGTTTATTTACATTACATATGGTTGTTGTGAGTATAGAGTATAAGTTGTGAATGAGTACTGAGGGATGTTGTTTATTCCTCAGAGGTGTTACTATGGACTAGTGGAACACGTTGGATACTGATACTATGAGACATTGGTGAGTTTTACTTCAGCTTGGACTGGAATTGATAGAACCTTCTAGCAAGATAATCTGGGTGGTTGTTGTCACCAGGGAATCACGACAATTCTGGCATTAATGAAATTTTACTAATTATGATACTGGTCAAAATTATTTACACTTTTTCCCCCATGCGGTGTTTTGAGCACGTCTTTGGTGGAGTCTATTCTTTCTTTTTTATGCTTTATGAATTGGAATTTTAATTTTAAATTTCATTTCTATATCTGTTGGCTTGAGGGTGTGTATCCTTGAGAATCTCTCCTAGGAACTTTATAGGAGTGTCAATTGCTTGATAGTAACAATGTATTAATTTTACTTACACTATTAACTTTGGGTTGCAGCCCTGAAGAAGTCATATGTCTATACTGACGTGACGAAACACGTGTTTGCTGCGTTATATCGTATTTTGGATTTGACACGAACCGGAATGATATTTGATTTTGGACATTAAAACGAAAAGAGAAGTATCTGTGCAGACTGTGTTGGATTTGATCTTTTATGAACTGGATTGAGAGACACTTGCTTTGGACATCAAAACTAAACGGGAATATCCAATAGGGACGATTCTTTTGAGTGCTCTGTAGAACATTATAATTGGTATACATATTAACTGGGGAAAATCTGAAATGTTCCCGCTTAAAGATGTGTCCTTTTCGCCACAGACAATTACCTACTACGCTGGTGAGAGAGCCTGGTTAGATACCTGGGAATATGTATAAACAGAGACAAAAAAATAGTTGTCGAGACAACTAAGGCAACTATGACAACTGTGGCCTGGTAATTGAAGAACTAAGCAGGAAGTTTGAAATGTGAATAACGCTCCAACTACCAATGGCTGGCAGATTTGCTTTGATTAAAATGTTAGTATTGCCCAGATTTCTTTATCTAGTCGACTACATTCAAAACCCTCATGATAAATCATTTTTTGCTAAGCTGAGCTTTGCTAAATTGGTCCTGGGAGGGTGGAGCACTAGATTGAACTGTGGGTCCCTTACAATACCAAATGATAAAGGTGGGTTTATGGTCTCTGATCTGGAGAATTGTTATCATGCAACGCAATCCCTCTACACAGTGTTCTAGTTTGATCCACCGCGCTGTGTCCTATCTTCCTACAGAGGATAAACGGATGGAGGCTGAAAATTTAAAAAGCAGTGTTGCAGTAAAATACCTAAAGTATCACTGCTTAGTCAAACCCTCCTCTGTACTAATTGTTTATGTGGACCATGGCTGGAGGGACTGAAGGGGCACAGATATACTCCCTCACCATTCCGCACCTTAACAATCTTGCCCTACTACCAACAGTGGATAAGGGGATTAAGACTAGACTAGAGTAGCCTGGCCTGATGAGACTGTGACAGCTCGACAAAAACAATACATTTATGGCATGTGCACAGTTTAGTGGAACCACGGAGACGACTGCCATAGGCATGTCCAATTGTCTTAAATTGTGGCATGCCGCATCAGATAGGGGACCCTTGTTCCCAGGTGAGCCTACAGAGGTTCTGCCACTCCCACTAACTTAAATGATCATTAATCCCAGAGGAAGTGTCGGCTCCTCAGCTAAGGCGGGGGAGCGTCACCCCACTGCTTTTAGCAGTGGAAATAAAGGAAAAATAAAATGAAAATAACTTGTTATTATCAATTTATTTGTTCCTACTGCTACAGCTTTGCGGGCGGCCCAGGCTGCCCTGATCTCAGAGCAGGAGGAGGAGTGGTGGGCACTCTGTAAGTGTGAATGACTGTTTAGCTGGTCCTTTCAGGCATGCCAAACAGTCATGCGCACTTTGCATGTTCTCCACACAGGTTGCATTACAGACTGGGTGGAGAACATGCCCAGGCTCCCATTCCCTGGCTGAGTACTGATTGAGTCACATGTATTTCATACATATGTTCACATCATTTCAAAGTGTACCCATTATTTTATCAAATGTCCATGTCCAACAAATTCCCACTCTATTGTAAGCCTATGGTATGTGGTATTCTTTTGCCTGTGTTTGTTTCTCATATTTGTTTTTAATCAAAATCAAATATATAAATATTAAAAACAGAATCACCAGGGCCAGTAATACAGTAGTGCCACAACAGGTGTTTGCTCCCCTTTGTGTATGCCCCTTCTGTAATACATATTGCGCAGGCTCACATGCTTCGCTAGCGCTATCCCAAAAGGATGTTCCATTAATTGCCTGGTGGTGAGGTCCCATGATAATGAGGGAATCTCTTTACCTCTGTGCCCGTGGCATATTATGGATGTGGGTGCAAAGTAGCTGTCAGGAGATGCAGTGACAGTGCACCACAAAAAGTTGTCACACCACTCAGTTTGCCCCCTGATGGCAGCCCTCTGTATCCCATTGCAGGCCGATGCAATCCCTCCCTGCACCCGCCTGCAAGGGGATCTCTCTCCCCTCTTTAAAGTGCAGGTGGATTGCCACTTTCACAGTAAAACACAAAGCGGCTTTGAAGCAGCCACTCCATGTTTCACTTGAATGCGCTGTCACCAGGGCAACCTTGAGTTCGCAGCTGCCCTGAAGGCAGGGGATTCAACCTAATAGGGCGCACTTTCCCTGTTTGCGCACAGCGCACCTGTTTGAAGGTGCACTGTGGCTCAAACAGGGAAAGCGCACCCTGGTCGCCACTTGTGTGGGCCCTCAGGCTTCTAGCCTCGAAATCTTGACACACTGAACGGAAGCTTTTGACTCATGTTTATACCCAAGTTGCTGACTGTCCTTCTGTAAATCAGCAGTTCAGTTCTGGGACCCCTTCTGTGCAGTTCTGTTCTTTTGCTATTTCTAAACAGATTGTTCCAACCTGTATCCTTGTCAAAAGTGTGCACTGGACAGCAAATGGGAGCTGTGAGTCTCCACTCCGCTATGAGTCTCCTCCTAGAAGCAATCCAAAAAAAGGCCTCAAATATAAGGGAGACTGCCCCACTTAACGACCTGTTAACCTGCGTGAAGTAGCCACCCCCAGGGAAAAATCTGCCCCGAATTCACATAGGGAAATTGACTTTTTTTAAAAGGGGGCTATGTCTCCTTCCTCAAGACTACCGTATCTGACCCATTACAAAGGATTCACAGACTTTTCTGAGGGAAGCACTGCAATTCATCTCTGCTGCCTGGGGTTCTCCCTCCACTCATCAAATGAAGAGTGCACTTGATGTGCCCATCTGAACACAGGGTCCCACTCTGGATATTACTCCATATCACAAAAAGGCCTTAGCATACATCTATGATCATTGTGTGTGCTGATGTGGGGGTACACAATACTACAGCTTGCTATGGGGCTTTTGAGGCAGAGGGTCACGCTCTCCAGAGCTGTGCAAGGGACCTTTCTCTGTCCCAACAAGGTCAACAAAAACAAGTCTCCATCCTAAATAAAGAGAGCTTTGACACAGGAAGTAGTAACTTGTGGTGAGACCGCCGCCACAGAGATTGCACACAGGGCGCAATCAGCACACAAGGGCCCACAGTATTGCAGAGAACAACACACAGGATTCACTCACGGTAGCGTTGCATGGTCAAACACAATTTGCCCTGCAGCTAAGGTCCTGCAGTGCACCCAAGGATCACCCACAGAGCCTAACCTGTGCTTACACACCAGCAGCTGTACAGGGCAAAGCCCCCAGACCTCATTGAGCAAGCAAGGCCTACTATGCTGCCAATAGTCACAAACGCACACAAACAACTGCCCCACAAACAAGCCCTTTTAACGCTGCAGAAGACCACCACATTGCATGGCGTCAGACAAGATGACGCTTCAGACAAAGGTCCACTGTGCTGCTGAGGGTCACACACACACACGTTATCCTGTACGTAGCGACCAAAAGCACTACACAAGACTCTAACTGCTCAGTGAACAATCGCAGAACGGGCACACTCAGCTCACCCTCTTTTCTGGGACCACTTCTTTGCAGTAGCAACACAAGTGAACCCTCACCTTGTGTTAATGAACACCAGAAAACACTATGGGGTCAAAGTGTCGGGCCCATGAGGTTTTGGTTCTGGGAAACCTTGGGCCCGATTCACAGAACTAACTTAAGACAAAATCCTAGACTTACTACCATTTTGGTATTCACAGAAGGCACTTACTCATTTTAGTATTCACAAAAGGCACTTACTCATTTCGGTATTCACAGAAGGCATTTAGGGGTCCTAACTTTACTACTCCTAAACTGAGAAAAATGCTAACTTTAAGACTTTCGGTATTCACAGAAGGCATTTAGGAGTCCTACAGTTAGGACTCCTAACTTTTGTGAATACTGAAATGAGTAAGGGGCATATTACCAACAACTAGCGATAATTATCGCTGTGTTGGCTTAGCGTCAATATTTCTATCGCCGCCCTTCACCTGTTTTTATCGCTGAGATACCTTGCTATTAGCAAGGTTTATCTCAGGAGCGATAAAAAACAGGCGAAATGCGTGAATATCGCTGTCAATACAAAAGTTAAAGTCCACATTTGTAAAGCGCACAATCACCCGTAAGGGTCTCTAGGCGCTGGGGGCCGTCGGGAAGATTAAGCGAGCTATTGCCCAGAGTCACATGGTGCTGGGCTAACCTGCCGCCGGAGCCGGGGATCGAACCGTGGTCCCCAGATTCCAGCGTCAGTCGCCCTGGCCGCGGCGCCACACCTCTTCCCTGAAAGCGATATTCAGGCATTACCGTGACAATGCTCTTAGCCATGTTATCCACCTCCCATTGGATAACATGGCTAAGAACTGGTCAGGGCAGGCGTTAGCTTTTGGAGATATTCGCGCTTAGCGTAAATATTTCCAAAACAACGCCTGTGTTGATCATAGGAGATAGCGATGTTAGCGACTGTTTTCAGTCGCTAACATCTTGGCACGTCCACTTTGCATGTCATTAGCGATAATTATCGCTGACATGCAAAGTGGTCCCCTAAATGCCCGCTATCGCCTACAAGCTGTCGCTAACTGGTGTTAGCGACAGCTTGATAATAGGGCGATAAAATTATCGCCGCATTAGCGGGATAAAGTCCCGCTAATGCGGTGATAATGGCCCTTGGTAATATGCCCCTAAGTGCCTTCTGTGAATATCAAAATGAGTAAGTGCCTTCTTTGAATACCAAAATGGTAGTAAGTTTAGGATTTTGTCTTAAGTTAGTTCTGTGAATCGGGCCCCTTTTTTTGGTGTCCGTAACCACCGGGCACATAAGGCTGCAGCACTGAAGGAGAACCTTGAGCTGACGTCACAGACTCTGCAGCCTGCAAGGCTGTAGCACTGGCGAGCCCAAAGTCTGATGACAGCTGATGAATAAACAGATTCTAATTAAAGACCCATTGTTTGTCCAAGGATGTCTAGGGGCCCGCACATAGTGTGGGAAGCCACTTTCCTGTGCTGGTCATCAATGCCTATAGAGATCGGCCTCTGCGTCGGGAGGAAGTCACCGCCAGGTGATGCAAAGGATTCTGGGCGCTTTGCATGAGTTTTACTCTGCGCTCCGCAGGCACCATACGCAAAGCATCTGCCCTTATCTCCTCCACCTCGGAGGGCCCCGCCCTGGTTACCGAAGGAACAGGGATGTTTGTCATCGGTAAACAGCGCTGGCCCTGGCCCTTTAGAGCCATCAGCGCGAGGGAGGGGCGGGGAATCGCGGCTATTCGGGGTCAGCAATGGAATTGCCTGCAGCCTCTCCAAACAGATACACAATTAGAAAGAAACTTCTAAGAGAGGTGGTTTGTGGAGGCGGGTAGTGGTTTGGATGATGACAGAGAGCCACTGGGGCCATGCCAGGCCCAGGCCTTCTGTGGAAGCCGGCGCCACACCCTCCGGTGGCGGGAAGCCTTTTTAGTATGTAGGACACGCTTACCCGGAATAAAGGCGCTGCACCCCTGCCACTCGCCTGAAGAGTGTGTGTGCTGCGGGGGCCCCTCCTGTACCTGCCATTCAACATCCTACAAATGTACACACAGCGATTCATAAACTCGGAGGTTCACACCTTCCTTATCGCTCGAATGTTTGCGCTCTGATGTTCACAAAGGCCGTACAAAGTCGAGGCCTGGAGGCACAACATCTGATAAAGGATTGACAGCCGCACCCTGCGCACGCCTCTTCCCGCAGTGTGGTGTACTATGGGCCACTGGACGTATGAGGCAGGGGAAGACGACATAAGGCGGCTGCGTTGACTAGATTTTGCGTCAATAAAAGGCAAATTGGGCAGCATAATGGCGCACATTGTGTGATATAGTTAGCTCATTATTATCACATATCTTAGGCCTCAACTATTAAGCAGCACAACCTGTCTGTTGGCTAAAATACATTTTGTCTGCTTTCAGTATGCCTATAGCTAATCCATTGCTTATCACTGGTAGGCTTTCCTGCTGTTATCATTTACTTACTTTTTATTCTATCAGCTTTACTACTACTTCTTGTGTTTGTCACATCCCTGGAACATGGGTGTAATGCTTGTGTCCTTCCATTGCTCACTTTTGAAGCACTATTTGCATCTTTTTGGTTAAGCATAGAGTGCATGGAGAGTGCATGCATTTTCCATCTGTTTCCCTCTTGTATTGCTCTTCACTCGTCAGTATTCCGTGTTGCTCTGTCTCACTGAGTGCTTCCCCCCGCGCCTCCTCTGTGTTGTGCTCACCCTGGTGTGCTTCTCTCCTCCACGTTCCTTTCTAGCCTGTGTCTTCCTTTCCAACAGCCCCAAGTTCCTCTCTCTCACCGTGTTGCTTTCCCCCTGCCCTAACTATTGCTTCTGCTACCCTAGCCTTCTGTGTTGCTTCAACCCTCCATGTTGCTTCTGCCATCTTTGTTGCTTCAACCCTCCATGTTGCTTCTGCCATCTTTGTTGCTTCAACCCTCCATGTTGCTTCTGCCCTCTGTGTTGCTTCAACCCTCCATGTTGCTTCTGCCCTCTGTGTTGCTCTGTATTTCTTCTTCCCTTCTTTCAGCCCCCATATTGCTTCTACGTCTACTATGCCCTCCATGTTGCTTCCCCCCAACCTGCGCCTCAAAAAGAAAAGAAAAAAATGATTTTTCCACTACTCTTTAAAAATTAGCATTTACCAATCTAATTTGTTAAATAAAATGAAAAAAAGGCTCCTGCCTAATTTTGTAAAGCACAAACATGCGTGTTGCACGCACCATAACATGAGATGGATAGACATGTTATCGTGCCCTTTTTTGTTTACCCTTTAGCCATGCTGCATAGCATCAGGGATGTTGTACACAGCATCCCTAAAAAACGTTGGCATAGCCAATAAGTCCCAAAGGCTTTGCCTATGCTTCTTACCCATGCTACACTGTTTGGGCAATCGTTTCACCAAATTAGTACCAGTTTAACAACCAAACACAGCAATAATTAGCAATATGTAACCAAAAGGTGACTAGTCAACCTTTCCAAAGGCTTTTCAACTGCACAGGTACACCTGTCGCTGCAGTTTTAGTAACTTTTTATCTGTTTGCGTCAGGAACAAGATTTTTTTGTTAACATCTTCAAATTATGCAGCAAATTATGTAATATGTGGCCAATACAGCAAACCCATATTTTTTCAGAAAGCACCACTGCCACAGAGTAGCACAATCGAAGTGCCCCTGAGTGTGCAGGCAGAGACATGCATGTCGTTACAGTAACAGCATGGGAGGGGCAGCTGGGAGTGTCTCACGTCAGGGCCAAGGAGCATTTTCAACTACCATTTCTACTTTCAAATATTGACAAAAACTGAGCCCTAAGATAAGAACAAGTGATTGCTGCATGTCTAGATTAAAGTGCCATAATACAACATGCAGGTGTGCCACTTGAAGCCAAGGAAAAAAACTCAGAACCCCTACAAAGGAGATGGTGGAGACTTCTGAAAATTCCAAGAGCTCAGATCATTTCTTTCTGATTGAGGGATATTCAAGGACTCCAGGGAACACATAGAAATGGATCTACCCCCGCCCCCGAAGGAATCCCACTTAAATGTGGGGCTTGCAATCTGCCATTAGCACAGCATTGCAGCACTTGCCACATAAATAAATAAATACATCAAGAGTTGGGTGTCTCCTTTTATCTTCTGTGGCAGTAACATTCTAGGTGTGGGATTGTCTAGACTCTAAGTGTAAATTAATTTTTGGCTAATGTGTAGAACTTTAAAATGAATGCCATTCTCAATGGGATGCTACTACGCAAAGTGTAGTACAGAAAATGCAGCAGCCATATTTTGAAAACTTGGGGACTGGTTGATTAGCAGGCAGACTGATATTTAAAATGTTGGAGTAGCCAAGGTAGACTTAGACATGAAAGCAACCACTATTCTGCTGGGACAGTTCTAAATGCTGAAAACACAAGTAAGGTGCTCATGACTCAACTCCCCTCTAATGCCAGCATGCAGGAACTTCAAGCATCTAATGGTCGAACAAGGGATTTCATCTTTAAAAAGCTGTTATTAATTATTGGAGGGTGTATTAAGCTCTATGGGCCATATGTATCATCAACCTGATTTGCGATTCTGAAATAGCGATTTTTTAGAAATCGCTATTTCAGAATCGCAAATTGGTATGTATGTACAAATTCGCAATTTGTTTGCAAATTCTTAGTATTCCTTAATTGCGATTAGCAAATTGCAAATCGCAATTAAGGAATACTTTCCCATTCATTTCTATGGGTCAGGAGGCCCATAGGTATGAATGGGAAGTTATTCTCAATTTGCGATTCGCAATTTGAGAATCGCAAATTGAGAATAATTTCAAGGGGGCAGGGGTGTCCAAAAGACACCCTGTTGCACCCCTGAAATAAGCATGGGTGCACATGTGGCGCACATACATGCCCTAAGGGCATGTATGTGCATCACATGGCACTTTGAAAAATGCAAAAATGTGAATTTTTCAAGGAATTCGGAAATTACCACCAACTTGAAGCTGGTGGTAATTTGAGATTCCTTAAGGACAATTAGCATTTTTTTTGCATCATACATTGCATTTAAGGAATCGCAAAATTCGCGATTCCTTAAATGCAATTGCAAAATAAGGAATCGCAAATTTTGCGATTCCTTGTTTTGCACCAGATTTCCCTTAATACATACCATTTGGCAAATTCACATTCGCAAACGCCGAAATTCTGCAAATTTCGGCGTTTGCGAATGCAAATTTGCTTGATACATATGGCCCTAAGTATCTCCTTTTAGTTACAGCTTTAGAAAGACTATGTCCACCCCAACCATGTGTGACCCTCCGAATAGGAATGCCCACCACTCCACTGCATACCCTGATCACCCACCTTTGGGGGTGATTATGATGGTGTGCGGATCGCCACCGCCCGGTCAGCAGTGGGGATCCGCCCACCATCACAACCTGATTTACCCCCAGCCATATTACCATGGCGGGGGGTATCGCAGCATACGCATAGTGCATCTGCCGCTTTTTGGCCGGTCGGCAATTGTTACAATTGCCGGCCGGGCGGACTTGAGCACTAATATGGTGGTGGTACCTACCAGACACCACCATCCATATTAGGATGGTTGTTTTCAAAGGCCTTTCCATGGCGGCATCGCTGATGGGGAATTGCTTGGAGGGCCTGTTGCGGGCCCCCCAGAGGGGTTTGGGGGTGGGAGCTTCACTTGGGGGGTACTTATGGTACCCCCCTACATGGAAATGCACAACATGCCATTTTGGCATTGCGGCGGGTGCTGATTACAGCAGCACCCGCCACAATGTTAAGATTGCGAATGCGACCGCCATGGTGGCGGTCGCATCCTGATCAGTGGTGCGGGACCGCCGCATGTCCGGCGGCCGGTCCCAGCACCGCTAGGGTGGCGGACCGACAAAAGTCCACCCACCGTCCTAATGGGCTCCTTAGTTCAGAGTTTTCTAGCCTGCTGTGGAATGAGGCACGCTTCTGACAGCGTTCTTGATCAGAGACCAGTATCTCTACAATCAAGCTTCAGGCTATGTACATGAAGCAATAGGCATTTCTGTATAGTTTCTTTTTGGAATCCACCACAAGTTACCTCTGAAGTGAAGTCTTATTTAAGTAATGGGAGGTGAGTGGAAAATACACATCGCACAAGAGATCACTGAATCTTTTCATGGCACGTTGTGGTGCACATACACGTGTAAGTATAACAATAACAACAAGCTTTTAGTGGGTGACCCTGTCTCTGTGCCCTTGTCGGATCACTTTTTGATCCCTATGTCCTGGAATACATCGTCACAATCTGCAGCTGTTAAAACTATCAGTTGCTGGGAATGTCCATGGTCTAAACTACCTCTAGAACATTGGATCTTGGCCCTCAAAAATACCAAGCCTACACTAGACTCCAACCCTATGTGAGTCCAGAAAAATTTACTCATTGGATAGAGTCTTCCTTGGATGCAGTCATACCTATTAAACCTAGCTATAGAAGGGCTAGAGAAAAAGTGTCACCATGGTATTCACCTAAGCTTCAGGAATATAAACAAACCTATAAAAGACTGGAAAGGAAATGGAGGAAAGACTACAATGAATCAAGTAAACAAAAATACTGAGAGTCTATAAAAGTCTACCAAACTGAAATAAAAAAAGTACAGGCACTCTATTACGAAGAAAAAATTAATTTAGCATCTAATGCTCCTCGGGAAATTTTTCGCATCACGAAGAATCTTCTGGAGCTTCCCCTTCCAGTAAATCACCCGATGTCACCACAGGCTGTTGCAATGAATTCGCAGAATACTTTCTCAAAAAAAATCGAAGATATATACAATTTATTTCCTCGCTCCCCCTGCCCCAGTGACCCTTTTGTAAGAGACAATCCCCCTCCTCACATTGAACATCTACTAGAGGAACTTCAAACCATGAACTTGGACACTTTATCAGAAATCTTTTCCCAAGTAAAATCTGGCTCTCCTCTTGATCTGGCATCCCCCCACTTTCTACGCTAGGCCAAGGAAGTAGTATTCCCAGTCATACTTGAAGTGATAAATCTATCTATTTCCACCAGCCAAGTCCCACCTTCTTTGAAACATGCCATGGTGAGGGCACTGCTTAAAAAGCCAAGCTTAAAATCTGAAGTTCTGGGTAATTATCGTCCCATCCCTCTTCTCCCTCGGATAAGTGCGTTTTCAGAAAAATATGTTAATATGATTCTTTACAAATTTTTAGAAACATATTGCACTGCTCCCAAACCAGATTCTGGCCACAACATAGTACGGAAACTGCCCTTCTTGCTGTAGTCGAAGAGTCCAAGAAAATCCTCCACCACATGTGATAGTGACTTTATTGTCAGCTTAACATGGGCCAAGGCGCAGTTTTATGGCATCTGTTGTTTGTGGGTAAATTGGTAACACAAACAAAATCGAGTTTAAAATCCAGCTTTGAAGATGGAGCTTTGTGTTTGACAGGAGATTTGCAACAATGTGTGTAATATGGTGTTCGGTGAGCGAAGCTAAAAACGATGTATTCCCTAGAAAATAGCAAACTACAAGCCCCATAATGCAAAGAGATATTGGTACCAGTGCCTCACAATTGGAGTGTCATTTAATATGCGAGCCCTAGCAGTCATATACAGAAGCAGTATGGCTGCAGGGTAAGACAGGATAAAAATGTAATGAGGTTGGATAGATAATAAGGTAGAGAGAGCCATCAGAATGCTTGAGTAAACACAGAAGATCGAAAGCAAAAGAGCACTGCAAAGAGAACGGGGGGCTGGTCGAGGAAGCAGAACAGGGTGCAAAGATGCACACATGGAGGCAGCAGGTGCACTCGCTGGAGGACCCCCGAGGAGAGCCTGCTCTAACCGGATGCTAAGCAGAGACCGCACAGTGTCTTTAGGCTTCAGAATGTGGCTCAGCAAAGGGATTAAGGAGAAGTATGCAGGGGATGGAAGCTAGGACAAGTGAGAACCAGTAAAAGGAAAGGATGTGAACAAATGCCTCCTTTCGGGACAGCTCAGGGATGGAAGTGCTAAAAAAATGGTGGGGTAGGGGTATTTGCGCCCACGCGCCCCTGTGATTTCCTCGGTGGGGCGGCTAAGATGGCTGGTCTGGCTGCACTGATTACCAACGTTGCCCCGGATAACAACTGGACTGTGCTGCGGGACCCTGGGCACTGTACTGTCTTGGTAGCCGCGCCTGTGATTGTGGAAAAGATGAAACCCCCGGCCGCTCTAACTTGTGGCTCTATTCTCTATGCCATCGACGACTTGCGGGCAGAAATGCGTGAAGGCTTTCTGTCGCTGTGCGAGAGACTTGAGGCTGTTGCGCCCGGGGTGGATCGTACACCACTGGCTTGCTTTTCTCACTGTGACGCTTTGCCTATCCTGACTCGTGACCGGGCTACATTGTTGCCGCATGAGTGCTCTACACTTCATCTCTCCGGCAGTGTTGGCGAACGCGGTTTGCTGCCCGCTTTCTTCACCAGCGCTACACTGTTTCCACCTCTATCAGAGCTCATGATCTCTGCCGTGACTATGCTGCCTTCGGGAATGGCGCCGCAGGCGCAGCATCTACTTCACCTGACTGCCCACGCTCAGTTGGCCCCGCTTCTGACTCTTATTATCTTGCAGCATGGGGGGCACCTGTTGGCACTGTTCAGTGGGGTTCATGGATCTGGTCGGGAATGGACCCGTCCATTTTGTCTCGGAACAACAACTCCCTGCAGAGAGCGGCCATCTTGTTCCTTTGTTCTGCTGGTGGGGGTTGCCCCACGAGGGTTCTGGCCGGGGAGACGTGTACGGACTGGCCAGGGTTAGCGGATTTCCCTTGGTGGATGGTACATTCCTGGCTGGCGAGGTTTCGGATTGAAGCGCTTCTTTAAAGTGTGCTGCTGTGACTCTCATTGCTTTGTGTGATGCTCGTAGCTCACGGTTTTTGCTGGTACACATGAGGGGACATGACTACTTGGGTTTGATTGACGGGTGGGGATTCGGGAGGGGACGTTTCTTAAGTTCGTACTGATATGACACTTGTGCTCTCCCTACTTTACTTTGTGCTGTATATTCTCTATTCTTGTTACGGTGTATAGGGTAGGAGAGGTTGTATGGTTGGGGCGTCCGAGAGACTTAGTATCCGGTGGGCTCCTCCCCTCTTTTCTTCTTTACTGGGAGTTATAGATTAGATTGCTCTTTTCTTACTCCCTATATCTTAGAAGTCATCTATATTCTTTCCTTTTCTTCTCTCTTCTTATTCTATATTTCGGGTTTATTGGGCGACAGACACACTGCTGGGGGGGGGAAGGCCGTAGCCTCTGCATGCGTGTAGGGTGGGGGTTGGGGGATGGGTTTTGAGTTTGGTTTTGGTTTCTATGGTGCCTTGTTTTTGCTTTCTTTCTTTTTGCCTTCGTTTCCCTTTCTTTATTTTCTCTTGGGTCCGTGTTTGGGATAGTTGGTGGGTGGGTGGTGATGGGCACTGTTTATGACGTTGACTGTTATAATCCTGCTGTACAATTTCAGAGCCGCTCTTCCGCCTGTGTAGATTTACTTCTGGGTTTCATGATTGCATGATAATATTGTGGTTACTATTACGTCATGCCTGCACGGACTCTGCTCTTTTGATTTCTTTGTTTACGCTAAAATGGCGAATGCCGACCTTCCTAACTGCCAGAAAATATAAAACAAACCTTTATTAATCCTGAGACGCAGTAACACCATGATCTACAGTGTAACTTTCGAATATTTGTTTTTCGTGACAAGATGTTACTGTGTCGCCGTGTTGCATGCGTTGGTGCTTCGAATGTATCTGTGGCCGGCCGGTTGGTTATGGGCCCGTATTTGTTCTTTTTTGATGCACAATAAAGGTTTAAAAAAAAAAAAAAATGGTGGGGTAGAGCACAAGATGGCTCAGAGCGAAGAGAAGTGAAGGTTCTCTGGGATAGGGATTGTTGGACACGGCAGACCGGGCTTTCGGGGAAAGGTTCGGAGGAAGGCTCATCAGAAGTAAACATACCTGCTACCGCTGTCAGCAATGTGCAGGGATCTCGAAGCTAGGGCCAGTTGCACAGATCTTGGCAACAGAACAGCGCTAACGCAGTCATGTAAGTGAAAGCGGTTCGAAAATGTTAGAAGCCACTGACAGGCCCACTCTTGGTACATGGTCTGGCTTCCAGGGAAGCAGGCTTTTCCACCAGCAGCTCGTCCCAAGTGAGACAAGCATTGGTCGCGCAGCCATGAAAGTGACACGGCCGCACGGACGTGAAAGTGAAAAGAATTGCGGTGCATGCGTAGCATAGCACATGGTTTCATTTTGCACGGCCGCCAGAGTCTCTCTGTGGTGGGGGAGGGGCGAGCAAGACATAGAGGCCGAGCAAGGCGTGTGCGCAGCAGAGCGAGAGGAAAGCCACATGGTTCCTCTGCTCGTGCCTGTGCGCGGAACCGCACGCAGTATGCCACACATGGTAGGACTTTTAAAAGCCCACTAACTTAATGTGTCTCCAGAGCAGCGCATGCGCTGGCTCAGGCGAGACCTAAAAAGGGTAAGACGTGGAGGCCGTTCCTTCTCATACAACACTGCTAGATTGTGGAACTCCCTTCCTCCACATCTTCGCTCAGTGACCCACCATCTCTCTTCCCGGAAGCTCCTCAAAACCTGTTTGTTTCAAAACGCTGCTCCATAAACCACCTTGCCTGCTGTTCTGCCTAATGCTGCTAGCGCTGGGACGCCTCTGGGTAGCTATGCTCTCAACAAAATGATGAATAATAATAATTATAATAATAATAATATGGTATTGGTTGGTAATGTTAGAATTTGCAGTAAGCAATCATGCTAACTCCCAAGGGTACTGGGACCACATGGCAGAAAAATGAATGGATAATGTATCCGGCACATAAACACATCAGAGAACATGAAAGCTGATGTGATCGGAAACGCACAAAGACAAAGAATACCAAGGAAATAAGGCATGAGAATAGATGACAACTGCAAATATTGCTCTTCATAGCTTTGCATAGCACCTGGGTGGGATCCACCCTTTCAATTGTAGGAGTTCCTTCTTTCAGCGTTAGAGAAAAGGGTAATTCATTTACCAGAATACTAGTGAAAATATCATGGTTAGCTTGCTGAATGGGACCTGGGTGTACGCTTCTTTTGACTCTGTAAGTTTGCTGCACTGCACGCAGTTTTTAATTGAGAGGTATGAATAAGAAATGGAAGAGTGATCTCATAAATTGCATAGCCAAACCTGTCTGTCTGTTTGCTCTGTGCGAGAGAGTGTGAGGAAAGTGGTGTATTATATTTATTTATTTATTGTGGTTGTGAGACCTCCCTGTGAAATACACTCTCAATAACATCTCGGTCCAGTCAGGCTCATTTGTAGAACCTTTAGCTCAACCCTGGGTAACTGGGGCTTTGAGCAGTAAGACTAAAACAAACGAACAAGTGTAAAGCATTTAGAAGTACCAAAACAACTGAATAAGAAAGTCACAAAACATGAAAGAAATCTGACACCAATTCAAAAAAATAGATCTAATTTTTATAAATTTTTAGACATTAAAGTTAACAAAATCAATGGAGAGTTCCAGAGCTATAGATTGTAAGTAAAATGTAAATCATTGCTTTTCACTCAAGATATAAACAAGTATTGGTAACTACTGTGGTTAGCAGAAACTTTGTAAAACCTTTATAACGTTTTGTTTGGGTATTCCAGCCTGCTTTTGTGACCAGTTCCAGCAGGAGGCAGGTCAAGGGGGTCAGGTATGATTTGAAGAACAGTTACCCTCTCACCAAAGAGGTCTCAAGTCAAGTTCCAGACTCTATAGGTGTACCACCTTATACATCAATGGAGTGGTCCTGATGCATGGCATGTAGAATGCTAAATATGCTGTATGATGCTGAGGATGCTGGGTGGTCGACAGGGGCTTCCTGGGGCTACTCCTCAGTCCACAGCCTTAATGGGGCGCCTTTGACCACAGGGGTCAATGTCCCTCGAAGTCCTGGTGGATCCAGCTAAAGTCCAGTTGTCACTGGACGACTGATCTTCAGTCACAATGAAACCTGTAGTTCCTTTTAGTGAAGACTAGTGTCCATCTTGAGTTACCAAACTGCACTCCGACGAGTCTCCCAGCCCAGGTCCAGCAGACTCAAGTGCAACGTCTGAACACTGGACCTCGGTTTTCCAGGCTATTTGTCGGTGGTTAGGGGTAAAGAAGCGAGCATGGCTATTGACTAGCCAAAGCGGACTTCATCAGCTTTTGTGGCCCTGGAGCTCTAACAGGAAGTCATGTATTTTTTGAACGACAATCATTTTTACAGGACTCCATTGACTTTTACATTGCCATCTCATGGCAAACACTTTCCACACGACCCACCTGGTAGTTTTCGCTGATGTACGAGGAAAATTCTATCAGCACGACAAAAATCCATTTTTGCAGGCCTGCATTTCTGCCCAGGAACTGTCACCCGCCCAACCCCCTGTTCTCTTCCGTTCATCAGAAAGCCACATGGCCCTCACCCCGAGTGAATGATTCACTTTTCCTCTCCTGCTCCCAGCCTGATAAAACATCCTTGACACAGTGATCAGGTTATCTAGACAATGGTCTGACTGCTGGACTCTAATCAGGGTAAATAAACAAATGACTTGAAAGACCAGGCTTTGATCAGGCAATTGAACAATGACCTGAAAGAAAGAGCCCTGATCAAAGCAGAATGGACAATGCTCTGTGTACCAAGCCTTGACCAGGTCACCAACTACAAGCATAGGGTGGACAATGCTTTGTGTACCAAGGCTTTACCAGGTCACCAACAACAAGCATCGCCTTGATCAAGCTATCAACTACAAACACTGCCCTGATTGGACAATGGACTAGCAGCCAAAAGAATGGTAGGAGAAATGTATAAAAGGCTTGTAAGCTACAGAGTAAAGTAGCAGCCTCCTGGGTTTTGTCTCTGACTAGCTTGGGACTCTGTTCCATAGCCCAGGCTATGGAATAGATCGGGGTTCCTCCTGCAGACGAAGGCTCCTGTGTCTCCTTTTTACTAAGTATGCATGGTATGGAAGACTAGGGCGGTTCCCCCGTCGCCGAGACCCAGTGAGTGGGTTATTACGGTTCTTCAAATGGCGCCCGAATAGGGACTCCACGAGTACGGAGGTCAGGCCCGGTGGACGTGAGGAGGTGCATGGAGAGACTCCAATGGAGGCGCCCTACCCAAGGATTTTTGTTTTATTCCGGTAGACCGAACGATTCACCCGTTGTTCCTCCCCACCCGGCCTGGGCCACTTGACCGTCTTCTCGCTGGAGTCCCCTAGCAAATAATTTCTGGAGCAGGACACAGCCCTACGCCTGCAGAAGAGAACTACCCCTGTAAGGTAAGGGTGGACTGATCATCCACCAAGTCTGTATGATTCTGTTATTTGACTTTTGCAAAAGCCAATTTATTATTGACTTTTGCCAAAGCCAAGCAAGCGAGGTGAATTTTAAAACCCGCTGGTGTGTGTTCTGTATGAAATCTGTATGAATTATTGTCCTTTGCAAAAGACAAGCAAGCGAGGTGAGTTTTAGGAACCCGCTGGTGTCTGTTATCTGTTTAAAAGCATGCCGGTCAGTAGTAAATTCAAGAGGGTATGTTGTTGTATGTGTACGCAGGACTCCCAGCTGGAGGAGGCCTGCTCGCTTCTTCCAGAAGGAACTCCTGGCTACACTATGTATAACCGCTGACATAATGTTTTCCTCGTTTTGGGTGAAATACACCAAGAAAAGTAACGCGGAGTTACACTGGCCATTTTTTGGCTTCTTTGATTCCCAAGTCCTTGCAAACTTAGAGGAGCAATTAATTAAAAGAAAAACGCCCCCGTCCATGTTTGAGTCTGTCCAATTTTGGAAGAAAGAGGTAGAACAGAGAGCTAGGAAACAGAAGGCTCAAGAAAGAAAACAAGAACGAATGTCTATGGCCGACCACGCCAGAGAAAATTTGCAAAATATAATGACTAAATCAGTAGAAATAGCCGATAGGGAGCATGGGGCCTGGTTACAGAAATGTTATCCAGTCCGTGAGGAAAAAGTAAAGGTCCATATAGAGGGGGGAGAAGAAAGTGCTTTCTTGCTTGATACCATGCTAGAATGCCCTCCTGCATATGCCCCAATGTACCCTGCCCTGATGCCTCACACCCCGCATGTCCCCCTACTACCACCCGCTCCGGCCCCCACTGCCCCTCCTACCGTTTCCCCTGTCACACCAGCCCTCCCGAGTTTTCCCATGACTTCGACCACACACATTAACTCTGTCCTCGCCGAGGGAATGATAACAAGTCTCCATCAGTCCACCCTAGCGGCTTTACCCCTATCCGTCCTTCTCCTGCTTCCCCGTGGTCTACAGTCAAACAAGACTTATGTAAATTATTTAATTCCTCCCGAATAGCCTCCTTACACTCAGCAGTCAGCTTTCCGTCCCTTCAAGAGAAAGACCTACAGAGGCAACAGTGTGAAAGTTGGATGAATAACAAAGATATTTATTCCTTTAAAGAAATATGGTCCACCTTTTCACAATGGACAATTATGGAACAAACCACCTGGGCTGAATACATGTGTGCTTTGGTCATGCAAACATTTGAAAATGTGTCTGTTCAGATACCTACCGTATTGATGGACCTTAGGTCACAAATTAAAAGGGGTGATGTTCAGGGAGAGGGGATGTTTGGGGCTATATCTGTTTTAGTAGCTTACCGTGACATGACTGCCTTTTCAAATGCCCCTTTAGAAACAGCTATGCCAATGAGAGAGGCAGCCCCTGTCTTTGTTAGTACACTTACCGATGCCCAAAATAATGGCCGAGGGGCTGTCGAAGCACACTGGCGCAGGCTTTGGGTTCATGTTCCTTGGAAAAGGTCAGAAGTAATGCAGTTAAAAGGACAGTTACCAGATCCCCGGAAGAATCCGGCTGCCTTTTACAGAGAATTAGGTCAGATTATATCTGCAGGTACTCTCGTTCTTGAGGATATAGATTTACTTTTTGGTGCGGTTGTACCCACTGAAATATGGGACAAGATTCGGCATACTGATCATGAAGTGGCATTGGGAGGTAAATGGGCTGACCTAGAGGCTATGGAAGAAGCAAGGGTAGGAGGGGCTAAACCAGAAGCTGCCATCCTGACTTTGCCCGGTAAAATAATGACGTTTATGAAAACACTTTTACCGGAAACTGTCATCAATTGGGATAAAATAAACACCTGTAGACAGCGAAAAGATGAAAATGTGGCTGACTTCTTTACCCGTTTTGAGACTGAATACAAGGGACATAGTGGTCTGGATCCCCGGACCCCAGGTTCTGGCCCAGTGTTTGTCGACAAATTTGTCAGCAACTTACTTCCCGAGATCTCTGCCAGGCTGAAGAAGGTTGAGAGTACATGGTCTGCCCAAACTATGACCGGTATCTTGGCTATGGCTGAATATCATGAGAATAGGGTGAACGAAGATAAAGATAAGGAAAGTAAGAAGGTTAGGGATCTTCAGACTAAGGCACTTCTGCAGCAGGCTTATCCTCCCCGAGGTCCCAATGCCCGCGGAAATTTTAGACCACAATCCCAACCCCCTCCGAGGGCTCGCCAGTCCACACCCTCCAGTCCACAAGGTACGGGAGCCCTCCAAACCGATCAGTGTGCTTATTGTAAGGGGTTCGGCCATTGGATAGATGAGTGTCCTGTATTAGCAGAAAACATAAGAACAGGGAGGACTCGGCCTCGCGCTCCCAGGGAAGCGAGGCCGACTCGGGATCATGGCCCGCCCCATCCACCGGATAAAGAATGTAGGCCTAGGGATAAAGCCCCCATCTGGCAGCGCCCGACCAACAGATTTGATTTGAACGAAGCAACAGACACTTATTATAATGATGATTATGACGAAGTTGATGAGACAGGATTCTACCAAGCATAGGACAGCCAGGAAAGGGGTATTACCAGAGCGCAAATTCCAGTGGATCAAAAGGGCCCGTATGTTAAAATGTCAGTTGTGGGGAATGATAAGAATTTTCTTTTGGATACTGGGGCCACCAGGTCTTCTATTGCATGTCTGTCAGTCCCGGAGGCACCCCTTTCTGGCAATATGAATGTCTTTGTGGGTTTTGCAGGGATGCCCGTGACCAGTCCTGTCTCTGAACCCCTCCCTCTCGATATTGGCCCTGCACATGTTGACGCTACCTTGGTCCTTACTACAGGTTGCAGTGAGAACTTGCTAGGTTTGGATTTACTAAAAGCCCTGTATGCGACCATATCATGTAGTCCCCAAGGTGTATCCCTAACAATCTCTCCGACTGCAGCTTCCTACATGTATCTGTCCGGTCCCCTCCCACTAGAGTTGCAGTCTTTACCTTCCTCCCTCTGGGCATCATCAGACACTGATGTAGGGTATCTCAGCATGGCCCCTCATGTGGTACCCATCCAGCCAGGTGCACTTCTCCCCCGCCTTCAGCAGTATCGACTGCCCGCGGAAGGAGAAATGGCCCTGTTGAAAATAATATCTGAATTGATGGACAAGGGCGTAATGGAGGAGACACGTGGCAATATCTGTAAAAGTCCCATTATTCCTGTTCTTAAAAAGACTATTGGAGATGCTCTCTCCCCTAAAATATACAGATTTGTGATTGACCTGAGAGCCCTTCACAAAATAACAATATCCCAATATCCTGTTGTCCCCGACATCACTGCCCTCTTGACGATGGTTCCCTCTGACGCCACACACTTCTCTGTCATTGACCTGAAAAACGCCTTCTTCAGCATACCCGTACCTCCTGACAGCAGACAATTTTTTGGTTTCTCCCTTGGTGGGCAGAGTTTCAGATTCTGCCGCGCCCCTCAAGGATTTACCGAGAGCCCCAGTATCTACAGCCAAGCCCTAAAAATCCAACTAGATTCCTTTGAACTTCCTGACAATTCAACACTATTGCAGTAAGTAGACGACCTCCTCATTGCTGCAAATTCTGCCCCAACATGTAAAGAAGCTACTCTCTGTCTGTTACGCCACCTTGCCCTCCACAACCACAAAGACTCTTTAAAAAAGCTTCAGTTTTGTCAAGAGAAGGTGACCTATTTAGGTCATCTCCACTCGAAGGAGGGAAGGCAGCTCGCCGCTGATCGTGTAGCCATTATCAATGCAATGACGGCCCCACGAACACAAAAGCAGGTACGAGCTTTCATAGGCCTGACCTCATACTGTAGACAGCGGATTTCAAATTTTTCGGTCATGGTCAAACCCCTTCTTGCCCTCACCACCAAGGATGTATCAGACAGTTCCTTTCCATGGACTACAGAGCATGCGCAGGCCTTCGAAGATTTGAAGAGGGCCCTGTGTGCTGCTCCAGTCCTCGGTACCCCTGACTATAGCAAACAATGTTTTCTTTTTGTACATGAGACAGATGGCTGTGCATGCGCAGTCCTGACCCAGATGTTTGGAGGTCACCAACGGCCATGTGCCTATTTTTCAGCCACCTTGGATCCTGTTGCGAGGGCTCTCCCAGGATGCCTACGGGCGACAGCTGCGGCCGCCCTCATGGTCCGTCAGAGTGTGGGAATCGTCATGAACTCCCCTCTGACTCTGATGGTCCTCCATTCTGTAGACACCCTCCTTAACAACACCAGGACACAGTAGCTCACTAGCGCACAACTTACAGGGTATGAACTAACACTCTTTGCCAGCCACATTAACATCAAAAGATGCACTGCACTAAACCCCGCTGCATTACTCCCACTGGACACTCCAGATGCCCACTTAGACCCACATGACTGCATATTAAGGACAGAGGACGAGACAAAGGGACGGGTTGACTTACAGAATACCCCGATAGAGGACACAGAAGGTACACTATATGTGGACGGATCATGTCTCAGAAGGACAGATGGTAACACCTCAGCTGCCTATGCACTCACAACATTAGAAAAGGTAGTCAAAACAGCTCAGATTCCACAGTGCTCTGCCCAGGCAGCAGAACTAGTGGCCCTCACTAGAGCCTATGAGTTAAGCAAGGGTATAACGGTAAATATTTACACCAACAGTCAGTATGCCTTCGGGTGGCCCACAACTTCGGGAGGTTATGGAAATAAAGGAATTTCCTTACTTCCCATGGGACCAAGATCCAACATGGCCCCCTAATACACCGACGGTTAGACTCTCTGTCACTCCCCAAAAAGGTAGCCATTATGAAATGTCAAGCCCATAAGAAGGTGACAGACGATGTCGGGAAAGGCAATGCTCTGGCTGATCAGACGGCCAGACAAACAGCGCTGAGGAAGAGGGAAGGAATATTTGTAGGAGGTCCCGCTAAGTGGGTGACAGAAGGGGGCATGGTTGAAAATACAGTACAAAGTGTGCTTGACATTCAGTCCCATACTACTCCTGAAGAACTAAGAGTGTGGGAAGATCACTTAGCAAAGGAGGGAAGTGATGGTTGCTGGGTCCGTACAACCACGGAGAGACAATGGATGTTGCCTGACAGTCACGTGCTGGCCTTAGTTACAATGGCCCATGGTCCCGCCTACATTAGCGTGAAAGGAATTTGCAAACTGTTGGAAACTACATGGTACAACTCCAAAATACCAGCATATGCTGAAAAGCTAGTTAGAACATGTATGGTTTGCCTAATGTACAACCCCGGAAAAGGCACCGTTACTCCCAAGGGAGGATTCTCTCCTCCTACCTTCCCGTTTGAAGTCCTCCAAATGGACTACATCCAGATGGACAGGTGCGTTAACCTAAAATATGTCCTGGTGGTGGTCTGTGCATTCAGTCGATGGGTGGAAGCCTACCCCGTCAAAGACTGCACTGCTATCACTACCTCCAAAGTACTACTCAAGGAGTACTTCCCACGCTTTGGTTTGCCCCGCTTGGTCTGGAGCGACAACGGGACACACTTTACAGCTCAAATCATGGACCATGTCTGTACAGCATTAGGCATAAAACAAAAATTTCACACCACCAACCACCCCCAGTCAGCAGTCCTAGTGTAGGTATACAATAGCATCCTAAAAACTAAAATGGACAATATAGTAGCTGAGACCGGTGTCACTTGGGTTGATGCTCTGCCCTTGGCCCTAATGTCCACTAGAACAACGGCCCACACCAGGATAGGATTATCACCACATGAGATTGTGTTCGGGAGGCCTGCCAATGTCTGGGGTGTCCCTCGACCTAAGAAACTGTCAGATGTTGAATACCCTGTATTGACTGATTACCTGTACAATCTAACCAACAACTTTCGTACTCTTTATCACCAGGTGCACGAGGCCATACCGGACAAAAGCGAGGGCCCAGGACACGTCATCCAACCTGGCGACTGGGTCCTGGTGAGGAACTTCCAGCGGACCAAGAGCCTCGAGCCCCGCTGGACACATTCCTGCCAAGTCCTATTGTCCACCCGCACCGCTGTGAAAGTGGATGGTCGAAAAAACTGGGTCCACTCTACCCACTGCCAGCGTGTCCCTCTGCTTCTCCCCTACGATCAGTGGGTGAGGGAAGGACTGGGAGACACAGAGACAGTTCCAACCTTTGTCCCATTCAGCGTTGCCAGGCTGCATTCCACATCCACTGAAGCGGAGAGTGACAATGTCCTAAAAGGAAGGGTGGAGCCCTCCCTTAACAATGCTCAGCATCAAGAACAACTGTTTCCTGATCATACCGTTCCTGCTTCTGACAGGTATAATCTACGTTCCAGAGGGAAGGCTTGCCCTTGGCTTCGCCAGGTGCCAAAGGCTGTAGGGCTGTGATCCTCCCAGGCTGAGAGTAGTGCCATTTGTAAGACTGAGGTCAACCATAAGGGCCCAGGGCCACTGCATCTGGTGAAACAACCACCAATCACCGACATAGCAGATGCTTCCTGGTCACCGTGGTGATCCTGTTTGTCTCCCTCCTCCTATCAATCCTGGGTTGGCTCTTACTGGTCTACTATCCTGCTACATCACCAACTCCTATCCTGACTCCCGCAGAACATCAGTACTATTCCTTACCAACCCACGAATTACCCCACCGTGCATCCAAATGTTGCATCACCACCAACTGATCATGAACACTTCCAACTGCTGGGTGTGCGGACTGATGCCACATTCCATGCTACATCCTGTCCCATTCTTTCCTTATCCATTTTCCATCTCTGGATCTTGTCTTGCATGGTGGATGTTGATGCAGGAGGCCTACACTGTCAATGGTACTGCCCATCCTGTCCTTGGTACATTCCGTGATGATTTCTGGCGGAACAGATCTGGCAATGCCAGTGCTCCTTTTTGCCCGACCAGCTCTTCCACATTGCTACTACCATCAGATGAACTCGGTGAGATGGTAGTGTTCAACTCCACCACTCGACAAACATTTTCCAGGTTCCGCACCAGAAAGATACTGCATAATGAAAAAGACACTCTGAATGTCATAAATGTGCAAGGCCGTGTCTGCATCCATGGCCTAGGGTCTAAGAAAGTTGGCACCAGTATATGTGACATCACTAAAACACTAAACTGCACATCTCCTCCGAAGCCGGTGGCATCTCCCAACACCTATTTTATCTGTGGAACTGCCGCCTACACCTGGCTCCCCCGTAACTGGTCTGGTACCTGCTATCTGGCCTTCCTCCTCCCACCAACATATTCCACCCATGGGGGTTACCATCTGTCAATGAAGGGCGCCCTGCGCCGCTCACGTATGGGTGTCATATCAGCCGAAGATACAGCGGGCCAGGAAGCTGGGAACTTCTTTAAAGGTATGCTTCCATTCTGGGGCCCCATGGCAAACAGTTGAGCTATACGAGGACTGACCAGGGTCCTTGAGGCCACCATCACAGTAACAGCTGGTGCCCTCTCCAACATCACTGCAGAGCTGCAGACGGACCACCTCATAATGCTCCAAAATCGCATGGTCCTGGACGTCATACTGGCTGATCGTGGTGGCGTATGTAAATTGTTCGGCTCCAGCTGCTGTATGTATATCCCGGACAACGCACCTACAGTGGACGATGCCATCCAACGTCTGCATCGTCTCTCTTCCGAAGTGCATCTGGATGAAGGCAACTGGTCCCTCACCGGCTGGATCTGGGGCCTTCTTTCCCAGTGGGGTTGGAGGGTCCTCATCTTCCTTGCCTTAGGAGTAGCTGTCCTGGTCTCTTGCTGTCTGTGTTTTCAGTGCCTGCCAGTGCTCTGTACTATGTGTGCCCAGACCATCAAGCCTCCGCCATCAAGCATTCACAACACTAATATGATGGTAATGGTCCAGCAAGAAACAGATGGGCTTATGAACATTGACATTTCATGAAGTATTTGCCACTCTATGGCAAAAGGAGGGTCTGAGGAAATGTATTTTTTTGAACGACAATCATTTTTACAGGACTCCATTGGTTTTTAAATTGCCATCTCGTGGCAAACACTTCCACACGACCCACCTGGTAGTTGGGAGGGAGAAAGGGAGGCAAGCACGACCGACTACCATTTTGTGTGTGTAAAAGGTCGCTTTATTGAAACAGGTGCACATCACAATTTTACGAGCTGGCAAACCGCCTTACAAAACTAAAACCTCTCTAAACATCGAGTTACCTGACCCCCTTTTGTTTTTCTCCCCCCACCCCTACGATCCCCACATGATAACATCCCCCCACCCCGCAACATAACAATACATAACTGCATTATCCTATGAATATCCATTTTTCTCCCCTACCTCTTAAATCCAAAACATCACAATACCTACATTCCTATCTGTCCTTTTGCAACTGTAACCAAACTACCCTCTAATGTAATCCCCAAACTGGTTACCCTTTCCCCGCTCCCGTTCCCCAAGTCCCCAAACTTAACGACATAATACCGAACTCCAGCCAAACTTGGCCAACATCCAAAACAAACTCCGCCACCCAGGGAAAGGTGGAGTGTAGGTAAATACACCGCCTCCCCCTTTCCCTGCCCCCACCCCTCCCCGTCCCACGCAGCTAGCAAACAAAGACAAAAACCCGCCAGGGACCTACTCGTGGCGCACACCCAACAAACAGGCCAACACCTCCCGAAGCTCCAACAGGTACAAGTCCTACCCTATCCGCGAGAGGTGTACCCCGTCCCCCCTGAACATTTCTAGCGCATCATAGCTAATGTCGATGTGCCATACATATCCTTGCAAACCCCAAATGCACCATTTCCACATTTAGCTTCTTACGCCACTTGTCCACCGCCTGCGGCCGGACTGCACCTCGCCGCACCCTTCGTGGCACCAGCTCGGTCCACACCACCGAACAACCTGCCCAGCCTCTCCGCAATTCTGCCAAATCCCGCCGCATCGCCCTCATCAAAACCAGGCCAGTCTCCCGCACCATATCGTTCTCCCCCAAGTGGGTTATGCTTTCAATTATAGGTTTGTCCGGTTTGTGGAGATTGAATTTGGGACATTCCTAATAATTAACTTTAGGGTTGGGAAACTGTAAATTGAGTTTTTGCTATGTGATACTTTGTTTGAAAATGTATCTTATTGGCTAGAATTTTGTGCAGTGGGTGTACATTTATAATGTGAATATTGGGTATAAAAGGAGACGTCTCGCCTTAGTAAAATGAGCAGTCTCCTGAGAATTTACACCGTGATGTATTTCTAGGATCACTGTTACTAGCTGCAGCTAATAAACTTGGTCTCTGACGCCATCCAGAAGTATTCCGTGTCTTTGAATACCAAGACAGGTAAACTCGAAGATCTTAGGCATGTCCCTGACGCCGCTGGGTTAAAGTCCGTAACTTAAGGGGCCAAACCTCCTATTGGCTCACCAAGCGGCCAGGTCAGGCTAGTGCTGCGTTACCGGTCCGGACATGCCTTCAAACATACAAACAACACTGTGCACAAGGTACAACACATAAAGAAAATATGTGTGAGAGCAAGGAAAGTACCTCACGGACGTGACACCCGAGGGGGTTCCCGGTCTATGAATGACCGGTCTACCCACTTCTCATCATCGGTTACTTTCCTTGCAGGGAGGATGAAAAAAGTGCAAAAAGATGTGCACCAAACAGGATAGAGAGACAGAAAGGGAGTGTACAAATACACTGCCTAGTAGGATAGCGACAGGTGTTCAGAAAAAGATTTGACAAGTACCTACACCCAACACCAACAAAACATAAAATATAAAATAGTGAGGTTTGGCTGGCTGAATCGATTTTATTCTGGTGCTGCCAAACTGCACTGTTTAAAATAAGGTTAAATTGATACCATTCGATGTTGTAATTGGACCAACATGTTTCATTGCCTTGTCATTGGCAATTTCATCAGGGCAAATGGTTGGGTCTCTTATTCTTAATCCTCCATTTGAAAACCTTGTGCTCGCAAATACTGGGTATACCGTCGAGCATCAAAAGGACGCGTGTCAAAGGATCACGAGTCCGTCTTGGAGACTCCTCAATGTGAGTCACCGCAGCCGAGTCCCTCCGGCGCTTCCAACATGCAGGTTGAATAGGGCTTCTTGTTTCAGATTTGTTGAGTGGGGGACTGCCCTAGATAGCCTTTTTTCTCCCTCGTATCCCTTTCTGATTGGCCGCTGGGTTAAACCCCGGTTCTTCAATGGCCACACCTCTCTTACCTGCATGGCCCGCGGCTGCCTCCCCACTATATTTCCTGGCCCATTCTCCCACCCAACAATTCAGACACCCGAAAGGCCCCCGCAAACATCCACACCATCAGGGTCGCAAACAGGCAAGCCTCCCGTCCATGCATGCACACTAAATGCAAAACCCCCAACACTTTGCCCAAAAGCTCCTCCGACAGCGGCCGCCACACAGCCCTTACCCGCCCACATTCCCGGGCCCATCCCTACAACATCCGTGACCCGAGCTCCCCCATGGACGGTGCGTACCCCCAACACAGCTTTCCAATGAATGCAATCCCTGCCATCTTGCCTGCTATGGTCACCCTCTTCAGACCCCTGCCTTTCAAGGAGAGCATAAACTGCACCACATGGTCCTGTTTGTCGATTCCCAGAGGCCTCCAACGCGCCCCGGACACCACAAACTCCCCCCATGCAGCCACATACGTTGTCCTGGTCGATTCCACCAAGGATCCTAGAACCAGTTGTAACATTCGGTGTTGCCTACGCACCACAGCTGCGGCGGCATGGGCGTCGGGTACTGCTCCGCATCCTCGGCTAACCCACGGAATCTCCCCCACTGCGAACGAGACAAGGCATCCGCAATGTCATTGTCGATTCCCGGGACGTGCACCGCGCGAAATGCAATGTCATGACGCAAGCAGCCAAGCACAAACACCTGCAACAGCTTCAACACCTGCTCATTGCTGTCCGACTGGCGACCACCTGGACCATAGCCATATTGTCCACATTAAAAGTCACCCTCCGGTGTGCCAGCACCTCTCCCCACAGCCATATCGCCACCACCAAAGGGAAAAGCTCCAGAAAGGCAATGCTCCGGCCCCCCCTGCCACTCTGGGGGCCAACTCTCCGCACACCATTTCCCGTTCCAGTACAACCCGAAACTGTCGCTGGCCACCGCATCCGAGAAAATCTGCACTTCCCAAACCATGTCCACGTCCCGCTGTAAGGGCACACCGTTGACCTGGTTCAGGAAAAACCGCCACATCCTCAAATCCTCCCGCACACCCGCCGACAAATGCACGTGGTGGTGCGACGGCCTGTTACCCGCCAGCACCCTACCCAAGCGTCTACAGAACATCCTCCCCATGCGTACCACTCTGCACGCAAAATTTAGGTGTCCCAGCAGCACCTGAATTTCCAGCACTGCCACTTTGTGCTTTGCCACCATCACCTCCAGCAGACCCAACATCTGTCACTTTTTATCCGCTGGCAACCTTGCCTCCATCTGCACTGAGTCCAGCTCAATGCCCAAAAATGACAGCGCCGTGCCTGGCCCCACTGTCTTCTCCATGATCTCCTGAAACCTGTCCAGCGCCACCTGGCAGTCCGTGGAGTCTGGGGCCCGACCAAGAAAAAGTCATCCAGGTAGTGCGTAACTCCCTGGTGACCCGTGCGCTCCATAAAAATCCATTGGAGGAACGTGCTAAAACATTCAAAAAGTGCACATGACATCAAGCAGCCCATCGGCAGCGCCTTGTCCACATACCAGCGGCCGCGAAACTGGATCCCCAGTAGGCACCAGTCGTCTGGGTGAACCGCCAGCAGCCGCAAAGCCGATTGGATGTCGCACTTGGCCATTTTCGCTCCAGGACCTGCCACCACCACCAAGTCCATGGCCGCTTCCACCGAGGTGTACGACACCGTGGCTTCACTTTCATCCATAAAGTCGTTCACCGACCCCCCTTCTGGCCACGACAAATGTTGCATGAGGCGGAACTGTCCCGCCTCCTTCTTGGGCACGACCCCAATGGAGGACACTATCAAGTGCTCCAAAGGCCCATTCGCGAAAGGACCCGCCATGCGGCTCTCCATGACCTCCTTGTCCAATTTACTCTGCACCACCTCCGGGTGATCCCGCGCCGACCACAGGTTGTCCGCCCAACGCCGCGGCCCCACGTAACCCAAACGAAACCCCTCCCAAAACCCGGTCCGCAAGCACTCGCGGCCCCCACGCCCGGGTAGGTACGCAGGGCCACCGTCAACCGTTCCAAATTAACCGGAGTAAGAGCCTTGGGCCCCAGAGCCCCTACCCCCCCGGCCGCTGCCCGACTGCTGGGCGGCTCCGGGGCGCGTGTTCCCGCCCAGCGTTTGCGACCCCCCCTGTTGTCACGGGGGGCCCCAACAACGGACCACGGGGTGTCCGTACTTACCCGAGCACTCATGCTTAAAATGGCAATGCTCCCTGGCACAGACTCCTTTGTTGAAGTCCCAGCAGGCGCCCACCGCCCCGGGCTGGCTCTTGGCACCTGCCCCCACACCCCGCGGGTGGGGCGCCCCTGAAACGGCTGATAAACGATCGGCAGACCACTAGCGGTAAAAATAACCTTGCCCGACCCCGCCAGCCTCATCGTGTGCTGCCAAAGGTCGCGCTCCAGCTCCCCCCACTTGGCCTCCGGATCCCACGCCATCTGTGCCCGAAACTCCTCGTTGTACTGCGCCCACGCGTAACCATCCCCCGTGATCTGTGCCTTCCGAATAACGTCAATGTATTTGAACATGGACACTGAGCGCTCCGGGAACTTCTCGCAATAGACGCTCGCGAATATCAGAAACGCCGCCGTCTAATTCTCAATTGTCAAGGGCACCCTCGGCCGCTTCTGCAACTCATATTCCTCCTCCTTTGACCCCTCCTTCTATCTGACCTCCCGGTGCAGCAATTTCAACTACTCCACATACTCACCCTTCCATATCTTCTCCTTGGTGGATGCCATTAAATGCGCCCCCAGCGGCTTCGTGACCCCCATGTACGGGAGCCGTTTTATTTTCAGCTCTTTGCTCTCTACCTTCCCTGCACCATCGTCTACCGCCGCTGAACCTGCCGTACTACCCTGGGTGCCTGGCATCGCTCCGGCCGTCAGTGCTGACCCACCTTGTACACCCTCTCCCTCGGGCGCCCGCAGGGCCTCCTCTGAGCCCACACCCTTATCCGCCACATACTTGCCCTTGCACAACCGGTCCCCCCCCACGCCTCCCTCCCCCACACCCACTGACACCATGCGTGCCGCTGCTTTGCATTTACCTGGCACCAGCGCGTCCCCGCGCTGCTCCACGCCTCTCTGATCCAGCGCCGACCTGTCCCTAGATTGTGTCCGGGCCGCCGCAGCACCCAGGCCCCGTGACACCTGCAAAAAGAACTAACACCGTTACCGGACCCCCGTCCGCCCTCGCCATCCCTCAACTCCCCTTCTTCCAAACTCTCCTCATCACCTTCCTGCAACTCCACTCCGACCCACCAGTATACCTGACGAGTCAGCGGAGGCGCTGACTGCACCCTACCAGAGGCCCGCGGCCCCTCTCTACCACCACTCCACACAAAGCAGTCCTCCCCTGTGATGCTCCATGTCCGTCTCTGTTCCCCAAGCCGTAGGGGCCCTGTGGGGGGATGGGCCGGTGAGCCCGCCAGGGGCCTTCGACAGCCAGCCATGCCGTGATCCCTCGCTGACTCTAGGCCTGCCGCCAGAGGCACGGCCCTCCCTTCACCTTGGTGCCGTTCCGCCGCACCAAGCCTGACCAAGTCTGCAGCCCCGCGCCGGTCATCCCCCTGCAATAGAAACGGTACTGCTGATGTGCTGGGCCCCTGCCACTGCGCGGTCCCCCCCGCCCTTCCCCCACCTGTTCTCCACCCCTGCCGCCTCCACCACCTCCTCATCCTCACTCCACACAAGCTCCCCAATCCCAGACCCCCTTTCCTCTGGGATCTGGAGTCTCGATGCCAAGGGTACCCTATTTATGTCCAGAGAGTGCCCTCAGGGGATGCAGCAGTTAAAAGTCACTAGGTCCGCTTTTGTCTGATAACTACCTGCAATGTGTGGCTTCTAGTTATCCCAGAGCGCACTATTCTGCCCACTCCCAAGATTAAAGAACCCCTCTCTCTGTGTGTGTAGCTTGGTAGCCCATCCTAGTGGGGTGGCTACCTGAGGTCTACATGTCCATGGGAAAACTGGTTTGGCAACTGTTTTACCCTCTGTGTCCCTGGCACCAACCCATCTACCAGAACAAAATAGCAGCAGCTCTTGTGTGTGCCCACCATTTGCCTTTCAAAGGCAGCTTCCTCTTTGAAGCTCGCCTTTAAGGCTCACGCCCTGTGTGGCTTCCTGCCAGGGGAAGGTAACACCTCTCCCAATGGCAGGCCTCTATTGTTTCCTTTCCTGGGAGTCATTAACACATCTCCTCATGAGGGCAGAAGGCTGTCCAGTGGCATGTGTCTTCCAATACCAACTGGAATATTTGGGCAACAGAGTGGCAACTTTCTAAAAGTTGCTCTTACACATAAGTTACATTAAATGTGACTTAGGCTTCAAGTTGGGTTTAGCATAACAATTTTTTGATACCCTGAAGTACCAACTTTAATAGTCCCATTCAGGAGTTAGCAAAGTTGAGTTGTTAGCATGTAACCCTGTACCTGCCAGTGGGGCTACCAGCCTTTCTGCCATAAAAAAGACAATTTAGGGTTTTTACTGTTAGGACATATGAAACTACATGTCCTATGTTTTATTACTAAGCATGGGCGTAAAATCCGTTCCGCTCGCGGAATTTGCGGATTTTCGGTAAATTCGCAATCCGCGAACTCTAGCGAATTTGCCTAAAATCCGTAAATTCGCACGCGGCGGATTTTTTTGCTTGGTGATACAATATTGCGGCGCGCAGCGTGGCGCACGGCGTTCACTTTCCGTCATTCAGCGTTTGCCGAGTTGTTTTTCTCGATATTTTGCGAGTGCTGCGCCATTTTGGATCTTGCTGCGGGATCCCGCGGGAGTTGGCGCCCGCGAATACGTAATCGCGGCTTGCCACCTTACCTTGCACAGCACGCATCGCGAGAGTTCGCAATTGCGAACACGTAGGTGCGGCGGGCAGGAACAATCTCGCACTAGCGAAATAGAGATTTTGCAATTCTGCACAAGAAATCCACCAGCAAACAACATAAACCTTCAGAAAATTATGATTTTTTATCAGAATCACTCCTCAGGTTGACATTTGCCTGCACTTTTTTTTGCAAGGAGTCCATTTTTTGGGGGCGGGGGGGAGGAAGGAAGTGCCCCACAGTCTCCAACTTCCTGTTCCTGTCCAGCAGGCTCCTCCCAGTGCTTTCTTCATGTGCTGGTCACTTTCATTTGGACCTTGACCTGGAAGGATTACTTTTTGTGGGTGCTGCTGGATATTTGGATTTGAGGCCTTTTTGACTTTCTTTGGATCACTTTTGGATTAGAAATCAACTTTCACAAGTAAGTTTGTTTGGGGCATTACAGTTGGTGCAACTACAATTTTGGAACTTTTTCAGAACATTAAATAAAATATATTGTGGGTAGCCACAGTATCCAGTAGGACCAGGGTTGGTTATGGGTGCATGATACAACTGTTTTGTTGAATTTAAACATCATTGAGGCCATGGATGGGCTGGGATTGTGCTGAATTTTGTGGTTTTTGTTGATTTTTTTGGGGCTGCTGTTGGGGCCTTTTGCCCAGGGGTAGTGAGTGGTGCATGGACTGAGCCTGCCTGTGGGGTCTCACTCTCTTTAATGTAAACATCCTGGATGGCATTGGATTGTGGTGATTTTTGTGTGTTTTTCGTTTTTTTTGGGGTGCTACTGTTGATTTGGACTGGCCATGTGGGTGGTGGTGGTGGCCATCTTGAGTGCTGGTACAGGCAACATGTGCTTGGGGTGCAAGGGGCCATTTTGAAGAGAGGCAGTGTCTGAGGCCTGCACTTATTTTGCCTAGCTTTCATCCATTATGCCCAGGGGTAGTGAGTGCTGCATGGGCCTAGTCTTTCTGTGGGGTGTCTTCTTGAATTTAAACACCATTGAGGCCATGGATGGGCTGGGATTGTGCTGAATTTTGTGTTTTTTGTCGTGTTTTTGGGGCTGCTGGTGGGGGCCTTTTGCCCAGGGGTAGTGAGTGGTGCATGGGCCTAGTCTTTCTGTGGGGTGTCTTCTTGGATTTAAACACCATTGAGGCCATGGATGGGCTGGGATTGTGCTGAATTGTGTGGTTTTTGTTGATTTTTTTGGGGCTGCTGTTGGGGCCTCTTGCCCAGGGGTAGTGAGTGGTGCATGGACTGAGTCTGCCTGTGGGGTCTCACTCTCTTTAATGTAAATATCCTGGATGGCATTGGATTGTGGTGATTTTTGTGTGTTTTCCGTTTTATTGGGGTGCTACTGTTGATTTGGACTGGCCATGTGGGTGGTGGTGGTGGCCATCTTGAGTGCTGGTACAGGCAACATGTGCTTGGGGTGCAAGGGGCCATTTTGAAGAGAGGCAGTGTCTGAGGCCTGCACTTATTTTGCCTAGCTTTCATCCATTATGCCCAGGGGTAGTGAGTGCTGCATGGGCCTAGTCTTTCTGTGGGGTGTCTTCTTGAATTTAAACACCATTGAGGCCATGGATGGGCTGGGATTGTGCTGAATTTTGTGGTTTTTGTCGTTTTTTGGGGGGCTGCTGGTGGGGCCTTTTGCCCAGGGGTAGTGAGTGGTGCATGGGCCTAGTCTTTCTGTGGGTTGTCTTCTTGAATTTAAACACCATTGAGGCCATGGATGGGCTGGGATTGTGCTGATTTTTGTGTGTTTTTTCGACTTTTTGGGGTGTATAACTGATGTTCCTCTGTCTTCCATTGCTTGTAGGTGCACAAGAGAACCACCAGTGCCAGGAAGAAGTCCTGCTGCGGTGTGTGCAGCACAACGTCACGTGTGGCCACAGACAACTCTGCAACTTGTGCAACTGCGGCCTGCTGTTCAGAGTGACATCTGAAGAAGATGGCCCCAAAAAAAGTTGCCCGTAGCTCCTCTAGCAAGAAAGTTGCCAGTAAGGAGCAGAAGAAGCAAGTGGCGCCACTTACCAAGGAGACTGGTGTGATGACGACCGCCACATTTTTTTGGGGAAAAAAATGTACGCCTGCTGCAGCAGCGGGGTCTGCTGGGGACCAAGCTGGGAGAAGCACCTCCGCTCCATTGGGCTCAGTGCCACTACCACCACGCCAACTTAGGTCCAAGCCCTTGAGTGCTGCAGAGGCAGCCAGTATAGTTGTTCAATCACCATCGACCAGTGATGTTGGCTCATCGCAAGAAAGTAGCAGCAATGTCCCTCAATCAACACAGGTTGTTGTAACTCATCTGACGAGTGTTGAACAACCACAGCCGCAACAACAATCACATGTGCAAGTACAAGCCCAAGTACATGTGGAAGGAGAGGCGGCGCAAGGAGAGGAGCAAGCAGAGGTGCATGGAGGGGCACAACAAGTGGCCACAATAGTTGTTCCTCCAGAAGTAGGGGCACATCTGGAGAACCGACAATCAAGCAGAGGTATCATTCGAGGAAGCCACTCCTCCTGATGATCATTCATTGTCTTCCACATCCCGAGCAAGGAAAAGATCAAGGGTGTTGGTGTCTACATCTTCTTCAAGCCCACCTCCTTCTCATGATATGGATCTTACTTGGGAACCAGCACCACTGCCGTCTGAGAGTGAGGTTGAGGAGGCACACCATGATCTGACAAAGGTAGCTAAGCGTAAAAGGAAGGTCGTCGAAACTCTCATAGTTATGGAGTGTGATGACGCTCAACAAGAAGTGGCGTATACTCCTGCTGCTGAAGACTCTCACGACGACGATGCCGTCATCATCACTAACATCACTGAAGCCACAGCGGGCATGCAGCAAACAGACATTTTGACCCTAGCCCGACAAGCTGCTGAGCGTGATAATGAAGCCGACGAGGAGGCAATGGGAACACCACAATCATTGATGTTAACTAGTACACCACAACCTACCACTTCCATATTTCTTACTCGCCAGAAGGGACCTCCATCCACCTCGACCTCAATTAGTGGTGGTGAAAGTGCACAACGTAGTAAAGTTCAGCAATACACATCCTCCACTTCATCTGGCATTAGCAGCACGACCACCACCAGTATCGCCTCCTCCGGCCCCCACAGACATTTCAAGTCCGCAGTTTGGGACTTCTTTAGTGTTTGCCCAAAAAGGGAAAACATAGCCATTTGTAGCATTTGTAAGCTTGCAGTTAGTCGTGGTAAGCTTGGTACCAACTATGGGACTGGAGGCCAGAGAGGTCATCTTAAGAGACAGCACCTTGTCCAATGGCTTGCGCACCTAAAGGAGATCAAGGAAGCCCGAATTGCAAGTCGAGAAAACGTTGATGTAACATCTGATGATGGCGAGGAGGAAGAAGTGTCACACACTTCACTTACACCCAGTACCCCTGTCAGCACACCCCCTGTGAGCCACACTAAGAGTGTGGGACAGAGTGAGACACCAATGCGAAAAAGTTCATCAGCGAGCGTAACTGGGTCGAAGAAGTCATCATCATCATCCCGTAAAATGGTCCAGGGCAACATTAAAACAATGTTGTTTTCAGAAGCGCCATATGACCGCAACCACCCAATGGTGCGTCTGTATAACACTAAGCTGGCTAAAATGCTAGCGCTGGATCTTCTCCCTTTTTCTTTTGTAGAAGGGGTTGGTTTTCTAGAATTAGTGGCAGCGCTCTGCCCTAAATGGAAGGTTCCTAGCCGGTACTATTTTGCCCGAGTTGCGGTTCCAGCACTACATGAAGATGTGCTGGAGGTGATTGGGGCAGCTTTGCAGAAGAGTGCTGTTCACACTATACATCTGACAACAGACATGTGGACCAGTGGCGCAGGCACTGATTACATGTGCATCACTGCACACTGGGTCTCTTTTTCAGGGGTTAAAGCAAAGCTAAACGCAGGTGCTGACCTGGACCAAGTTTTTAAAGCTGCTCGGAAACATGCAACACTAGCCATGTTTGGCTTGGAGAAACGTCATACAGCACAAAACATTTTGAATGAGTTCAACACAAAGGTCTTTCACTGGCTGTCTCCAAAAAAACGCGGCATTGGTTATGTTTCCATGGATAATGGCGCCAATGTAGTTAAGGCCATGGAACTGGGTGACTATTTCAGAGTGCCGTGTTTGGCGCACTGTATAAACCTGGTTGTTAAAAAGTTCTTGGAGAAAGAAAGTCCAGCATGCCAGTTAGTGGTCACCTGCCGAAAAATGTGCAACCATTTCAGCCATTCTTTTAAGGCCCGGAAGCATCTGAGGAGCCTGCTACATGAATGTCGAATGCCAGTAAAAGCACTCATCCAGGAGGCGCCAACACGTTGGAACTCAACCTTCTACATGCTTGAGCATCTGTATGAGCAGTTTACGGTACTCGATCAGTATTTCTTAACAATGGGTACAGCTGTGAAGGAGGACCTGAGGTTAAATGCGGCGCAATGGGAGCTAGTTAAAAGCCTGACAGACATGCTTCGTCCTTTTGAGTTCTTTACGCGTGCAGTCAGCAGGGAGGACTGTAATTTGGGAAAAGATATCCCATTGTTGCGCATGCTGGAGCACAAACTGAAGGCGGTGTCTTCAAAGTTTCAAAACGATGAAGAAAAGCAAGAAGCTTTTGTTTTGGCGGAGAAATTATTAGAGCGTCTACGTGGCGATGAACGTCTTCAAAAGATCCACTCAGAAGAGCATTACATTTGTGCTACTATTCTGCATCCACGCTACAAAAAGGCGCTGGCAGGCTCTGCATTATTTCCTTTTAGTGATGAAGATGCTACAAAGTACAAACGTTGGGTAGCCTGGTCAGCCATCAGGTTTGAAAGAGAACGGAATCAAATTGAAGGAAAAGGCAGTACATCAGCATCAGCAGGCCATCCCCAGTCAGAAGACTCCACTTCTGCACCTGTGGCTGTGGCAGAAGTGACCTCTCAGCCGTTAAAGATACCGGCAACCGCATCATCTGCACCAGACACAACAGAAATATCGGGTGATGAAGAGGATTGGCTAGCTGAGATTGGTTATGGTTCTGAAAAGGTCCGAGCGAAAATTCAGCAAAGTGGAGGAAACGTGGAGAACTTTGAGTCGATGGTGCAGGACTATCTGAATGACTCCACAGAGGTCTATGTTAATGCTGACCCATTGGCGTATTGGCATGGGAAAAAAGAATTGTGGCCAGAGATCTCCCGCCTGGCTATACATTACTTATCTTGCCCACTCGCAAGCGTGTCTTCTGAACGTGTTTTCAGTGCTGCTGGTGGCATTGTAACTTGCAAACGGACCCACCTCTCGCTCACAAATGTGGAGATATTGACAATGATCAAGATGAATGAGCACCTCATACCACCAGATTTCAAAGTACCAGATCGCACGATGGAAGAAGACGAGGAGGACAGCAACTTAGATGAGGGAATTTCTTCTGTGTTAGGTGACACTGACCTACTCCTGCCTGATGATTTCGCAGAGTATGAGGACGAACTCTTCTTCCCTGACACCGAGGCCTGAAAATGAGCCAATGAATTCAGACATTTCTTTTTCGTACTTATTGACTTTTATTCCTGTGTTTCTGTCTTTCTTTGTTTTGCACAAGTTAATATAATTAAAACTTTAATCACCTGTACTTTTGCTTTTTGGCTGTTTGGGGGTCTTCTCTACTTGCTTTCGCCTGGGTTGACGGCTCTGGGGCCATTGCTGGGAAGGTCTAATACCGGATAAAACTGGTTTAAACAACATCCATGAGGAAAAAAGGTTTTGCCTTTTCTGACTTTTCGCTCAATGTAGCGTTTTCAGGGGCCTGTTTGGGGGGCTTCCTGGTGTTTGTGGGTGGGGTTCGGGGTCTGGGAGCACTACTGGGTATGGATAGTTTAGATAGCAAGAGGTTTGAAGGAAATCCATGGAGGCAGAGGGGAGTTAGGGCCTAGCTGCAGAGCGCGCGCTGAGTGATTTTGGAAATTTTCAGAAAAGTGACTAAGTCCACATTTTTGTACTTTTGCTTTTTGGCTGTTTGGGGGTCTTCTACTTGTTTTCGCCTGGGTTGACGGCTCTGGGGCCATTGCTGGGAAGGTCTAATACCGGATAAAACTGGTTTAAACAACATCCATGAGGAAAAAAGGTTTTGGCACTTTTTGTAACTTAGGGTTCGTTAGGGTTAGCCCTAGCAGCAGGATTGCCTGTGTTTGGGTGTTCTTGATTTTTTGCAACTGAGTTCTGGGGTTTTAGAGCACTCGTGGGAATGTGTAATTTTTGTTGCAAGCGATTTGAAGAAAATCCATGGTGGGAAAGGGGGGATCACTTACTCGGTGAGAGGCACTTACTGTTGAAAACATTTAGCCATTTACACTTAAAGGAAGAAAATGACACAGACTTAAGTTTCAGGAAAACTAACTTACTGTTAAACCACCACCCACCAGACTCAAAACCAGTAGTATGGTGGGAAAGGGGGGATTTGGCATAGTTAAAGAAAGCCTTTGCCACTATTCTTAACTTAGGGCTCGTTAGGGTTAGCAGTATTTCTATTACATGTGTTTGGGTGGGGGGGCTTTCGAGTCTTGGAGCGATGCTGGCTATGGATACTTTTGCTTGCTTGCAAGTGGTTTGGAAATACAATCCACGGTGGGTTAGGGGGTATTTGGGCCTACTTTCACTTTCAAAGTACGTTTTGTCACCAGTTTTCTGCTAGGCCTCTTTTTTTAAGATCTGATTGGGAGTCTTCTACATTTTTGCGATTGGCTTTAGTAAGGGTCTGGGTGGGAGGCGGGAGCACTGATGGGAAGGTCTAATTTTGTTCTAAAACACAGTTTACAGTACATCTAGCTTGAGGGGCAAGATCCGCTAAATTAATTTGCCCATACTTATTTATCCTTCAAAAGGTGACTCAGACAGAGTACCCACTTTCAAAAATATTGTACTGTCTATTTTGAAAATCAAAGTGTGACTTTTTGCACTACACAGCGTACATACCTTGTATTTATTTATCAGTGGTGTTGTAATAGCACTTCCTATTTTTCGTTCAATAATTACAGGCCGGGTTTCAGTCTGTGCAATGGGGAAAAAGGATGGAGTCAGGCTTCACATTAGCGAGCCGCAATTCAGCATCCGCCAGGCAAGCAGTGGACAGGGTGTCTTCTGGTCACCAACATTGATGGACGAAGCGTCAGCTGGAATGGAGGAGTGCCGCTAATAAGAGGAATTGTTTGCTGCATGCAACTTACTTACCAAATTCAACAGGACAACTACAACAACATACAGATACAGTATCCATTGTTTTCTTCTATGAGTGTGACTGCATTTCTTGGATCTCTCTCTGCTTCTAAATTGATCCCTACAGCCATTCTATAGGTTTTACTTCGGCTAATTTTTAAACCTAATTTAATGTAAGAATAAGAAGTGTTTCTCTGAGTGCAGAGATAGGCAAGTGAAAACGCTGCAGCCCTGTACTGTCGCATTCTAGTACTACTTACTTTTCAGTAACAATGCATGCAGTAGGGCATGCACTTCCTTTATGTCACTTAAAAAGATTTATGGTTAGCTTTGTACCCAAAGATTTCTTTATCTTGAATTATTGTTTGTCCATGCTGGGCTTTTTTTTTCTCTCAACAAAACCTACCCAAAAAGAAACCCCCATTCCCATCCATTTTCCAAACCCTAACCCTCTTCCCCCGGGCTGTGTGGTTTTGCTTGATGTGTGACTAAATGACATCAATAATTCCACACACTTGCTGGGGAGGATAAGGTCATAGCAACAGGCTGGTGAAGGAATCCGAGGATATATTCTAGACATACTCAGTTTCAGTACTATTTCTTGTAGTAGTAGCCAATGTCAAAGAAATTCAACACAAGTACTAGTTATACTTTCAATACTTTACCATTTGTTAGGCTCTGTGTGGCACTGTTCTAGTGTACTGTCACCTGCTATATTCTCTATCGTACCGTTGTAATGCTACAGTAAGGACAAACCAGGTTTCATTTTCTTTTTTTCCATAGGCATGCAACTGCCACTGTGTCACACCACTAGTACCACCGCAATGAGGACATTTCATCCGCCCAGGATTGCCAACCTTAATCGCCATTTCCCGTGGAGCCAGCCCTGGGCCTAGCCCTACTTTCAAACACAAATTAAGGTAAGATAAGCGTTTGGTGGGAGGTAGTATAATGGAGTATTAGGAATAGACGAGAGATTGACGGTAGTACTACTAAAGTCCTAGGACTCTTCAGGAAAACAAACTTACTGTTAAACCCCCACCCACCAGACTCAAAAGCAGTAAAAACAGGTATGGTCAGATAAAGTTTCAAAAAGTATATTTTTGTAGTCCTAACAAAATAATCTCCCGCAAGACCCTCCCTAACCCCAACAATTGTCCTTCAAAAGTCCCACAACCCAACTCCCAATTCCCACACCCCAAAAGTCTCTAAACAAGCATTGGAAATGCAATAGGTCTCGCACCATTAGAGTTAGTGCTTTTAGAATTGTTTATGGGTTTTTTTTGTAAATGTTTAGCATTTTTGTTTCCTGTAGCCAATGCTAAAGTATTACAAATAAAAAAAGCCATAAACATTTCTAAAAGCTCTAACTGAAATGGTCTGAGAACTATTGCACTGTGTGAGGGTGAGGGTGAGTGTGAGTGAGGGTGAGTGAGGGTGAGGGGGTGAGGGTGAGTGAGGGTGAGTGAGGGTGAGTGAGGGTGAGTGAGGGTGAGTGAGGGTGAGTGAGGGTGAGTGAGGGTGAGTGAGGGTGAGGGGTTGAGGGTGAGGTGTTGAGGGTGAGTGAGGGTGAGTGAGGTGTTGAGGGTGAGTGAGGGTGAGGGTGAGTGAGGGGTTTTGGGTGAGTGAGGGTGAGGGGGAGTAGTTGAGGCTGAGTGAGAGTGAGGGTGAGTGAGGGGTTGAGGGTGAGGGGTTGAGGGTGAGTGAGTGAGGGTGAGGGGTTGAGGGTGAGTGAGGGTGAGGGTGAGTGAGGGTGAGGGGTTGAGGGTGAGTGAGGATGAGTGAGAGTGAGGGTGAATGAGGGGTTGAGGGTGAGGGGTTGAGGGTGAGTGAGGGGTTGAGGGTGAGTGAGGGTGAGTGAGGGTGAGGGGTTGAGGGGGAGGGGTTGAGGGTGAGTGAGGGTGAGTGAGTGAGAGTGAGGGGTTGAGGGTGAGTGAGTGAGGGTGAGGGGTTGAGGGTGGGTGAGGGTTTGAGGGTGAGGGGTTGAGGGTGAGTGAGTGAGGGTGAGGTGTTGAGGGTGAGGGGTTGGCGATTCTAAGGTGGCCCCTTACTGCAAAACTGGTTGCGGAAATCCTGGTGCATGAGCTGGACTGCTGCTGGGGCGCATTGGTGCTGTTACAAGGGTGTAAGTGCAGCAAAATCACCCGATTGAGCGCTGGGCGCTGCGCATCTAAAATGACGGAAGCGCACTGAGGGGGAGACTTCCACCGGCTGCGGCAACGGGAGATGTGCACTCTGTTTGTGAGCGGCTGGGAGGCGATTCGGCGTGCAGACTCACAGCGGAAAACTGCGGAGGCGGCAGTCCTGGGGGAGAAGTCTGGAGGGCGAGATCGCCTTAACCTTCCTGTGGTGCACTACGCTCCCAAGATGGCAGTTATGGGATGCGGGCGGAGGCCTGATGCCGACGAAGGTGAGAGGCAGACCGAGGCGGTGAGGCGAGGAGGTGCTGAATGCTGGAGTTTCTTTGTAGCTCGGGACCTGGTTCAAGCAGCTGTAGGGACCACCAGCAACCAGGTTTGATGTCCTTGCGTGGCAGGCCGCGTTGTTTGGGGGAGCACGTTTGGGTGAGGTGGCGAGCCTGCGAGTATATTGAAGTTACAGTAGGAGAACGGGTGCATTTGCCTGTGCTGGATTTTATTCATGCAGTCAGGATTAGCACGGTCGGGCAACTCATGTGTGGGATAAGAGAAGGGCGATCCAGCACCCGGCTAAGGGGGAGCGTGGCAATTACAGCACCGGGCTAACGAGGACAGATCCAGCACCGGGCTATGGCAGAGAACGATATATCAAGCACTGGAGGTAAAAAGGGGGAAACATCGCGAAGGTTAAAAGGGTAAGATTTAGTAAAAGCGGTGCAAGTTTGAGTAAGAATAGATCATCCAGGGCAGCTAAAGGAAACAAGACGGAGGGAAGAGAGGGGAGGGGGGAGGAGAAATGCGTCTCGGCCGGAGCAGGGGGCGGAGCAGGGAGAGCGGGCTTTGGAATGTAATTGACACGGCCGGCCGGTCGTGAAACTGAAAGCATGGCCGGCCGGCCGTGAAAGCCTTTGATGCGGCAGGGGAAATGCGAGACGGCGGGAAGGGGAGGGGGCGGAGCGGGTAAACAAAGACGGACGTGCACGCGCTTTTAAGCTCAATGCGCATGCGCATTGAGCTTAAAAGTCACGGGCACTGCAAGGAATCGCCACGATTCCTTGCAGTGTGGATAAAGAGTGGATAAGTCCCAATACTCTCGCTTGCTCGATGCGCATGCGCATCGACAGGCGAGACCTAAAAAGGGGCAAGGGACACTACACTACGGGAGGGTGCTGTTGACTTTAGCGGCCAGGGCATCATACTCCTTGCGGAGGGTGGCATGGTCGAAGCGGAGGCCCTCCACCAAGTTCTTATAGGTATGGACCTCCTGCTCCAGGTAGGACACTCTTAGGGATAAGCGGCGCTGGCGTGCCTTGCAACTCCTGTGGGGGGCAGCTGCTGTCTTTGCTGCTCGGCGGTGGCGGTTGGCTTTGGTAGCCCGGCTCCGTACCGCTGGAGCACTGCGCTGGCTGGCAGCCCGTGGGTGCACGGAGGAGGATGCAGCTGTCCCAGTGGATGTTGTTGTTGTACCGGTAGACTGCGTCTCCTCCTCCTCCAGGGCCACCAGCCGCCGATATTCGGCGACAGTGGCATCCAGCCTCCGTTGCCGGGCCATTTGAGCCAGCTCCCTCCTTGATGATCTTCTGGTTGATTTGGAAGGAGCAACTATATGAAGAAAGAAAGACATAGTCTGTAACCAATGCTCCTTAAGATTAACACAAAATGATTGAGCAGAAAGTTGTGTCACAGTACAAGTAGCAAATTGAAAGCACAGTACATAACTATTGAGGACAGTATCTATCTAACCTCCCACTTCTTCATCCTTGCTCTAACATTAGTGGGAGTTTAGGGAACAAATTCTACGAGCACTATGGACTTCCATTACAGTCGACTATGACAGTACACCAGTCTTCTTCTTTTTCTTCTCTCTTGTTTAGGAAAATTGGTACGTTATCTTATGCAAGCCAGCATAATGCCAGCGCAGTGAACTTGCACCCGAGAAAAACAGACGCTCAACATGATGAGTGAGACAGACTTGCGTTACTGTACCGGTCCAGTACATGCAGGTGGCGAAGCTCTTACTTTTCTATTACGGGTGGCACTGAGAATTCTCTGTTAAAAGGGCTACTGCTTAATTAATTTAGCTTTCACCCTACAGTGCAAATGAGTACTAGAAAAGGAAAATGAAGAAGCTAAATAATCTGATTATCTATCACTTCACATGGGATGTATTTGATGACATATGGGATGACTTTAGGTGCTTTGCTTATTATTGAGTGAACAGTGTGCCCACACATGAATGACGTACTACTACTAAACTAAAGTTATTAAGAGAGGTAGGGAGTGTCCACCGTAATAACCGGATATATGCTGTGCTTGCAGTTGCAATACAAACTACTGCTACTATTCATGGTAGTATTTGGACAAAATTACAACTTCTTTTCCTTGCCTTTCCTACACTGGAACGGACGTGCGGGTGCGGTGTTACATGCTCTTCAAAGTAACACTTAGTTCATCCAGTGACCGTCTACTCTCTCTAGATACACATATGCTATCTAAGAGTCAGATAATACCATGATCCAGGCATCCATCCATTCAAAGTATATGCACACATACAGTTTCTGTTTCACCCACCCAGGCTGTTCTCCTTTCACCCATCCTTGCTTCATCATTCACCCAGCCATGCACCATACCATATTCTTTCCTTCCCAGCCACCTCGGGGACCAAGAAAACACATATCATTCTCCTTTGCCAGTCATCATTACATTTCTCGTCCTTCCACACTTACTTACACCCTTCTTTCGCTTTTCGTTCATCCCATCCATCAAGTTCATCTCAGATCTTATTAGGATTCTTCTCGCCAAAACCTTCACAGCTAAGTCGAAGTACATTTAGAGGAGGCTACTACCTGGTTGATTTATAATACACCCATGCAGAAAGCACACTATGCAGTCTTCAATCTCAATAAGTAAGGAATATATAGCTTACCTCTGCCCGCCACCGTGTGAACCCTCACAGGCACGTCCGGCACTTGCACCGCCTCCTCCCCAGAGTTGTCCCCCTCGTCCAATACCACCACCTCCGCGCTGGCCCCGCCACCAGATGTTCCACCTACAAAGTACATTTAAGAATGTTAGAATACACCACTCACTACTATATAATATTTGGTCTAGGAGGAATAAAGAAATGTGAAAAAAACAGAATACAATGTAATAATTTGTGTCTGTCTACTATAAAGTAAAAATTTCCCTTTTTCCAGGGAAGGCTGTTGTCTTGCTGCACTTTTTGGCACAACTGATGAATGCTTGCTTTTTATTTTTAACACGCACCACTTTTTCTCCTAACAGACAGAAGCTTGACTTCAAAGAACACGAGCAGGATCAAGTTCAAACCAGGTGAGAGCTCGGCTCGACCACAAGAAATGTGTCCAATTAATCGTCAGCACTAAGCACTTTTCCATTTTCAGTTAAACGTTTAGTTTTATGACAAAGTTGATTTTTATAAATGTGTTTACTTTTAATAAAGCTTTTAAACTTAAATAGACTCTGTGGTTTTTGGTCCTCCAGACTAGAGTGGATGAGCTAAAGGTTGTGGAATTTTTGCAAGCATGAGTCCGTGCCTCTGACACTTCTTGACTCTGACTCCGTACTCTTGTCCTGCGTTGGATAATCTAATCATCATTGGGGATCAATCATCGGTGACTTTGGGAGCTAAATGACTCTGCCACACTATCTAGTCAGTAAGGAGATTGGAGGTTCAACTACAAAGTCTGTTATCACTGAGGTATGTGGAAAGTCTAACAGCACCTATTATAATTGATAAGCTAAGCAATGCATTATTTAGTGTCCATAGTTCTGTTTGTGCAGATTTGTCCCTGCAACAGTAGTAGAATGGATTGTCCTACTAGCCAAACCAAAAGTCTACAAGAAGATCAAAGACGATTTAGAAAAAATCGAATGAGGAACGCTAGGAAAAAATAGGTACTCTATATTAAAATTAAAACTTACTGGGGCCAGCAAAGGAGCCCTCGCCTGCCCGATCCTGGCCTGCATCCTGAACAGCACCCTCCTCCTCCTCCTGTGTCCTCTTGCCCCTGGGGGGAGCTGATGTAGAACATGAAAGAAAGAAAGACCAGAAAACATGGATGATATTTGTCAACCAAATCAAACATTTCAAAAGAACAATAACAAAATATTTTGGCGAAATAGCAAATAGACAACTATTCCACGGGATATACTGACCGATCTCATGTGGTCTACTACGTTATTGATTTGCACCGTTGACTTGGAAAGTTCCTATGTAACTCACTAAACAAACTACTAAAAAGGTTTGCCTAGGCCTGGCAGGCAGCAGTCCGCAGCACGCGAAGTGACAGACAAAGTCCATCGTGCTTGCAGATCAGTGAATACACAAACTATCAATCCACCGACCACCAACACTATTTCTTCTTATAGCCATGTGTCTAAAGGAAGGACTGGACTTGAGTCTGTAGGGGCTGATTTAGAAGCCCCTTGCGGCTCTTTTGCTCCATTGTTGGGTGACTTTTGTGACGCAGCGGCAGAACAAAAGAGGCGCCATGGTGCGGCGTATATTAACAAAGTGACGCATATGGGAGATGCATCACGTTGTAAAGCCCTGCGCCATCAGGGGGCGTTCCGGCGCAAGGGAGGGCGTTCCTGCGCAGGAACGAATCCTAAAAGTGGCTGAGGGAAATCTACAAGATGTCAATCAGTCACTTTTAGGACAATGATGCGTGACTCAAACCCTGCGCCTGCTTGAAGCCGACGTACGGCTTGATGCAGCATTGGGGAGATAGGGCACCCCAGAGCATTGCTGGAGCTGCGCCATCGTTGGCACGCAACTCCAGCAATGCGCCGCCTTTACGGCACAGATGCGTAAGGCTTCTGTGACGTTTTGGGCCCATGGTGCGTCACATTGTAAATACGGCGCACCATGGGTGGTGGTGGCATGGCGCACACTTACTGGCGCATCCCTGCTTCTTTGCAGGGATGCGCCGGTAATTGAAAATCTGACCCTTAGTGTCTAGCATTACGCAGTTCTTTACACTACACTCATACATAATTTCTCAGGCCAATGAAATGAACACAAAATAGAAAACAAATAAGCATAGTAGCAAGGCTACTGAGAAGGAGAGCAGTGCACCTGAAATGCATAGAAGATTTTGAAATATAATTTACCTACAATGTAATCGGCAGCATTATTGCTCTTGGTAAAAAACAAAAATTTGCAATATAATAACACACAGAGCGGGATAAAACAGAGTAGTGATGAAATAGATATAAATAGCTACTACTACTCACCAAGCCCGGGGATCTCTACGCCGAGCACGTCCAGCAAGTCGCGTTCCCGGTCCATGAGATCCGTCCAGCGGTGGGTGGCATGGTTATAGGTGCGCCGGACCCCAGAGTGTTCAAACATGGCCCGGCACACCTTCTCCCACCGCTTCCGGCGCTCCCGGATCCCGTAGCCGGTAGCGATCCTGCCGCCTCCCATGATGGTCTTGGGGAGGCGGCGCTGGACGTGAAAGACTAGTGCGGCCACCTCCTCCGCACTAAAAATCTCCCGAGCTACAACTGTCTCCCCCCTCAAACGCCCGCACGGGAGCCGGGCACGGGGTGCAGGACCCTTCCCCTTTGCGGGCTTCTTCCCGGCTCCCTTTGCCATGGTCTGGGCAGAAAGGAAGCAAAATAAGAAAGAAGAAATAGAACAGGGAAGAAGAAAAGAAAAGCGTTTAAAAAAGTAGTTTAAAATGAACAAAAAGTAGCAGAAAACACAAAAATATAGAGCTAGAAAAATAGAGGGAGAGATAATGAGTAAAATAGATCAAAAAAACTTCAAACAAGCAAAGGATGGCAGAGATTAAGAAAGGATACAGAGAGCATGCCCAGAACCATAGCAATGAATGAGAAACAAGATGGGCGCGCCCGTTTACGACCGCGTGGGTAAGTTCGCACGAGATTTTCCTCGCGATCACACGCGAACATGTATGAGCGAGCCGCACACTTTGCGAGATTACACATAGCACCTGGAAACGGAATTACGTCACGCAAACAAGATGGCCGCGCCCATGTACGACCGCTAGGGTAACTTCGCAAACGTTGCGCTACAAGCGGCTTGCGAACATGCAAAAAATCACGCGAACAAACACGCAGCAAAAAACAAATCGTGTATTCGCACGAATTCGCGGCTTCCGAAATCGATCTCGCACGGATTTGCGCCCCGCAACTTGTGCGAAATTGCAGAAAAACGATTTTTGCAAAACTGAAAGCAATCAGCAGGTGCAAAAGTTCAATCTTAACATTAGTAACCATTCACTCTAGTGCTTCCTGAGGGGCCCCTCCAGAGTTCAGTTGCCTATTTGCAACTATTCTATGACCCTGCTCTGACCCTCACAGCAGGCTCATAGAATAGCTACAAGTAGGCCATAAAGGTCCTGTGAAAAAAAATTGCACTGCAACAGAAAGCAAATTACAGATAAGGAAGGAAGCAGGTGCCAGCCAGACTGGAAGTTTAAAAATCAGTGACACATTAATCAACCCCAAATTAATTCATGGCAGTTGAAGCAGGGCAGGTGTGCTTGCTTTTTTTCACCCCCATAATCTACAGTGATAAACCAAACAGAGGGTGGCAGTGAGGATGTACCAGAGGGTGGCATGGGTGTACCAGAGGGAGGCAGTGGTGAAACAGAGGGTGCTGTGAACCTGTGATGATGAACCAGACGTAGAAACAACATAGTCGCGGCAGTTGCGAGCCGAAAAGTAAGTTCAAAATTGCGAACTGGTAAACAAACCTCGCGAACTGGCAGAAACCCTTGCGAACACAAAAAAACACAAAAATCCGCAAATTTGCGAGAGTTCGCGGATTTTGCAGATTGCGAATCCGTAAATACGCAAGTTCGCGTACGCCAGATTCGCTAAATCCGCCCATGCTTATTTATTACACAGCACCGTACTTTGGGCCTTGATAGGCCTACTTTGGGGGTCAACTATATATATTTAAAAAGGAGGCCTGGACTTTGTCATTAATTTAATGGACAAAGTCAAGTTAGCACTTCAAAACTGCTCTACCAGTTTGCAGTGGCAGGCTCGGAGACTATTTACTTTGTCACACTCAGGGTGGCACAATAAGTGCTGCAACCCTTGAGGAACACCTATTGCCATATATACTAGAGATTTGCAAGTAGGTTAACTTCTGGGAATTTGGGCCAATCGAACATATACTTGTAGGGGTCAGAGCACTGGCACTGAAGTCTGGTTAGGAGGTCTCAGTGCACTCACAGAGTCATTAAATCAGACCTAAAAGTAAAAAAAGTGAGACATAAAGTGGGTATGAAATTGAAACCCCGATTTCCTCACAGAGCGTGATTGGCAAGGCAGGCAGATAAGTGAGAAACTGGTGTGGGAGCACACTGCTTCACCTCCCAGCAGAGTCGCCCCTGGACATCATGGTAGATGCAGTTCAGATCGACAAGCGAGTACACTTGGAAAGTCTTGAGTGTTTCACCAGGTGGGTGCAGATTAGTGCTGGCCATCTCTGGACACGTGTTCCTAGATTATTATCCGTCATCAGCAGAGATTAGGCAAAATTATTTGGGGTTGCTGAGCAGGCTGCCGTATTCTTGGAACGCAGTATCTCTCCAGGTGCGCAGGTGCCTCTCCACGAGCTCGTCAGCTCAAGGCGGCTCAAGGGAGCCTTTAAGTAAGAAACTGGTGTGGGAGCACACTGCTTCATCTCCCAGCAGAGTCGCCCCTGGGCATCATGGTAGATGCAGTTCAGATCGACAAGCGAGTACACTTGGAAAGTCTTGAGTGTTTCACCAGGTGGGTGCAGATTAGTGCTGGCCATCTCTGGACACGTGTTTCTGGATTATTATCCATCATCAGCAGAGATTAGGCAAAATGATTTGGGGTTGCTGAGCAGGCTGTCGTATTCTTGGAACGCAGTATCTTTCCAGGCGTGCAGGTGCCTCTCCACGAGCTTGTCAGCTCAAGGCGGCTCAGGCAGATAAGTGTGTCTGCAGTATTCCTGTGACAGAATATTCCTGCAAATTCAGGAAGAGTGAGTGAGAGATCATGGTGATGCTCTGCACACACTGGAATGCAACCTGCAACAGGACCCTGCCTCAGAATGGGCCTCTATGTTGGAACAGAATCGAAGGAGGATCTGGGCCTTAGGCTCAGGCTGTTGGGTGGCGTGGTCCCTCTCTCAAATCTGGAGAACAGAAAAACTCTGGACTTGCAGATGGCCTAGTGCTGCAGACCATTGCAAGAGGTCCATAAGTGAAAGAGATGTGCTAATCAACATAAGAGACACCAACCTTGTTAATGAGCTGGGCGCCTCATCAGTTTTCCACCCCTTTTGTCTTATTATGTCTCGCAGACGGGCACCCGCAACTACATCCTCTAGACAGAATTGAGAAAAGTCTGCACTATGGGCATCCATACACAAGACCAATAACTCACTCCGTTCACCAGCATTGTTGCAGCCCTCTGTGTAATTTACTAGTGGGGATAAGAAATTATGTTTCGTCCTATGAACTTTGTTGCACACAGGGAGACAAGGAGGTATTGGGGCTTTACAATAGCACCGTTCGGCAAAGCAGGTTATTGTTCACCATGCTCAAGAGGGTGATGGACCTTATATTTGCACTGTTAATCCTAGCAGGGCGTTCTTTGCTACAGAGAGATCTCATGCACATCATTGACTCTGTTGAAAGAGACCCATCCAACAATGAGCCAGTGTCACATGGTCCTTTTTGTCAGACATGTCTTTTGCCCATGGAACTCACCAGAATAGTAAAAAACATTCTATTTTAGGGTTACACGCTTAATAACCTGGATATGGGCAAGAAGCGCCTGATCATAGTTAGCTTGGCAGTGATTGACCTGAGTGTCAACACTATTATCATAGGAGAAACACAGTCGTTGACATTTTGAAACAGGGTTGGCTTTTTACAACTCTTTGCCTGTCCTGAAATTTCGATGCCCCACCACATTTTTATTTCAAACTTATTTCCAAGGGCGGCTGTGGATTTCAGCATCTCTCCTGGACTTCGACTTCTATGCTGTTGTCCAGGGTTCACCATTTTCTCACCCACTGTTGAATAGCTGCAAGTGCACACCCCAAGCTCTGTAATGTGGAACCTATAATATGCAGATACTCACTATGGGGCAGATGTACAACCATTTTTACGGTCCCAAACAGAAATTCGTCCCGTTTGCGACAGCAAAATTGGGTCTGCCCCTTGCACAAACCATATTTTACGAGTCGGCAACCTAATACCGACTCGCAAAATGTGGTTTGCGACTCGCTATTAGGAAGGGGTGTGCCAAGGGCGTCCCTTCCTAATACCAAGTCTGATTGTTTTACGACTGCATTTTCAGTCGCAAAACACTCGCAGTTTACCACCTACTTCAAGTAGGTGATAAGCCACTCGCAATCAGGAAGGGTTCCCCAGGGGACCCCTTCCCCTTTGAGAATGGGTGATAAAATATTTTTCAAGAGCTGTCAGTGGTCCCAGGGACCACTGCCTGCCCTTAAAAAAGAAAACTGAAAAGTTTAATTTTTCTTTTTTAATTTCATCCCATTTTCCTTTAAGGAAAATGGGCTGCATTAAAAAAACTGATTTATTTGAAAAGCAGTCACAGACACGGTGGTCTGCTGACCCCAGCAGGTTACCATCCCTGTGATTGCTAGACATTCCCAATGGGGCCGCAAATTGCGCTTGCCTCATGAAATTTGATGAGGCATGCAATTTACGACCCAATTGAGAATTGCAAACAGTGTCTGAGACACTGTTGTACATTCACTTTAGCGAGTCGCAAATTACGAGTCACAATTCAGCGCAATTTGCGACTCGCTAAAGTGAATGGTTGTACATCTGGCCCTATATCTATTGAAGCCTTGCTCTTATACCGTGATGAGATGCACCTCCATGAACAGAAGCTATATGATGCACTGTGACATGAGAAAAAATCCATCAAGGCTGATGTTATGGCATTTTCCTTTCCAGCCAAGAATTGGCCATTCTTAAGCATTGTTCTGTCCTTCGGAGATGGCAACAATCCAGCTGGAAAATTGATACAAACCTTTGAGACCCAACTTTTACTTGTCACAGACCATATGTTAGCTGTGACATTAGTGTCTATACCTTTCAAATGACTCTTTTAGCAGATCACATCCCTTGCGTTCTTCTTGGACAACTAAACCATGGCCCATATCCCCTTTGATCCCAGTAAACTAAGGAAACACCCTCTCCCTCGACCTTCCAAGAGGTGAAAATAGGTGCAAATCTGAGGTGATTTTGTGCCACAATATCACGGTTGAAATATCAACAGATATATTATCACAATAACATTCATTCGGAAAATATCAGCATGGAGGAGTTGATAATAGTTTATATACCTTTACTTTGATGATATTTTGGGAGTCAAGTTTATGGAGACAATACATCTGATGGTCAATTATTACAATAACATACTCTGACATACACTGTAGACTACAGTGCCTTTAGTTTCCAACTTGAATTGAGTTCAAACCATTGTACATGCTTTTTATTGCCAACTACTGATGGCGCAAGCCAACTATAAGGCATCATCGCAGTGGACAGGCAGCCTAATATCCTTCAGGACGCTTCTGGTTGAATTCCGGGACTACACAATGACACATAGAGATCGGGCTTATGACGCAGAAGTACAGTGCCAGGGAAACTTTGAGCCACTCTCTACTTAATTCCATGATATTTTACCCACCTCCAAAAGATACCCTAACATTTAATTTCAGTTAAACATCTTCATATGGATCACATTCCTAAAGAACTTTTTCTGCATTACCCTGTTTCTCCAGCGCTAAACATACAAATATATTTTTACATCACCCAACAAAAACTGTTCTGTAAAAAGGTGCTGCAGATCTCAACTACTGGTTGCAACAGTCAAACGCAAGCATGTCATCAGTTCTTCATCAGTCTCCTCTCATAGGCTCAAAGAGGATACTGGTTATGTCCATTTTCCACTGGAAATGGTAGCCCTGAGGTTCTTTTTTAGTTGCTGCCTGGGGCAGAGAATTGCCATCTCAGTTGTAAAGCAGTGTTGGCAATCATTCATTCTTCTTTGTTGGACGCACATTTTTTCTTGCACCGTTCAACAATGAAGGCAAAAGTAAATCACTGAGATGCTCCATTGAATTGGCAGGTAAAGACAACAGCCCGCCTCCCCTTTGGCCTTGATAGGGCTGAATGTTAGCAGTGCAATCTCCGAGCCTGATTTAGAGCCCAGCGACAGGTTATGGCGTATATCCCACCGACCTTATTCAAGTGCATTATATCCTACGGCATTTGTAATAGGGCCGACGGGATATCCGTCACGTTACCACGGAGTTGGCCGTCTGCCAAACTCTAAATCAGGCTCTTTATTTGCACCTCACACAGACTAGCTCAAGAATTCGCTCCATAAACTCTTGGGGGAGGGGAGGGACCGGTTCAGTTAGTAAACACAGCCTCCAGCGGATGTGCGCTTGTGAACGTGTGTCTTTCAGGACTTTTCATGGTGTTTGTCAAGAGGTGTAACAGCTCTATTTAGAAACTTTTATGATGCAGTACCTCACAAAGTGTCTGGAGCAGAATACACGTGCGCTTGCTTTGAGTACATAGATTGTGTGAATGATTCAATGACATACCGAGAAAAATCATTGGAAATTCTGGAAATGATCTTGGGAGAGAACCCTCCAAGTATCACACATCCTTCACATTTTTCAACAGGCATTGGCAAAGCCAATAGGTTTCCCTTGTGCGAGATCTATTAGTTTAGTAATTTTCTTTACATGTTCTACAGCAGTGCAAGCAGGGGCGGCTCTAGGCTCATGGCGGCCCTGGGCAGGGAGCGTAGGTAGGGGGCCCCCGGAGGAACACAGGCACGGAGGCCAGTGAAGAGATGGGTCAGGGTGTTTGGAAGTGGAACAGAGCCGGAGGCTGCCAAATCCCTGCCAGGGGCCGCCACGCAAATATGTATCCATCTTTAGAGGATTATTATATTAAGGATATATATTGGTGTGGCGGCCCCTGGGGTTTGGCGGCCCTGTGCAGGTGCACAGTTTGCACATGCCTAAGGCCGCCCCTGGTGGAAGCTGCTGGGCAGCATGGCTTGAAGTAAAAAAAGAAGCGCTAAGACGCAGCCAGCATTGACTGTGTCATAACAATTTTTTTCTTCTTTAAGCCGTGTTGCACAGCAGCCCGCGCTGCTGTGCTAGATGTGTAAAAACAGCACTGTAGCCTGGGTGTCAAGCAAAACAAGGGAGGAGGGTGCAGATGGGAAGACAAACCGCGGGCAGCGGGAGGAGGGCAGGGAAGGTAGGTGGGGGACAAACCACGGACAGAGGGAGAAGTCTGGGTGGGTGGGCAAGAAGTCATGGACAACTGGGGGAGGGCAGGGGGCTGTTGGAAAAGAAACAACCACAGCATGAAGAGGGCGAGAGGGAAGCAAGCATCACAAGGGAGGGAGCAGTTATAGCAGGGAAAGGACCAGGTGAGAGAGAGTGACTGCTGACTGCAGACACATGCACTCTAACGGATTGCATTTAGAGGAGTAAAAATGGTAATCGATGGGCAGGGTCTAAGCCTGTTTTAAGTTTTGTCTTTGTGTACATGAGATTTCACACGCAAAGGGCAAGTGCGGTGCAGGCGAAATCTAAAATTTGCCAAAGCCCTTCCATTGGCTGAATGGAGCGCTGTACTGATAAATCTGTGCTTGAACTTATTTCATTGTTCATCACCGTAACCTGCTTCTACGATTCTAAAATGACTCATTCATGTGCCTTCTTCTTATTCGGTGCCATCCCTGTATTTATGTAAAGCATTCTAACATCAAACTCAATCATGTTCCCATTATAAAAAACATACATTCAGAAATAAACCCAGGAGCTTATGAGTGGGACACAGTGCCAATGTGTATTATTTATTTTATTTAATTATTAAGCTTATTAAGCGTGACAGCTACCCAAAAAGCGTTTCCCGGCTCTGGACAGGCAAAGTGCTAGGTAGCCTAATGTTTCAACAGTGAACAGCGTTATTGATTGAAAAGCAGATCTTAATGGCTCTGCGAAACCGGACATTGTTGGTTTCTAAGCAGATATTCGGGGGAGAGATTTCCAAAGTGTAGGACCTAGGTACGCAAAGGATCTGCCACCCATTCTAGCGAGTCTAATTCTAGGAACAATGAAGTTGCCTTGGGATAAGGACCGAAGGTGGCGAGAGGGAGTGTAGGGACAAACAAGGGATTGTAGGTACAGTGGAGCTAAGCCCAATTTGATTTTAAACATATAGCTCAGGGTTTTGAACTTAATGCGACTCTCAACCCTGAGCGAATGTAAATCTCGGAGATGTCCAGAGATGTGGGCTGTTTTAGGAATTTTGCACAGCAGTCTTGCGGCGGCATTTTGGAACAACTGCAATCATCTTGTCACTGCCTTGTTAGCCCCAAGGTAGAGGACATTTCCGTAGTCCAGCCGAGAAGTTATAAGGGCATGGACCACAGATTTTTGGGTGTCGCTTGGCAGCATCCAGATGATTTTCCGTAGCCAACGCAAGATTGTAAAGCAGGTGGCCGTGACCTTGCTTACCTGTTGGTGCATGGTCAGAGCATTGTCAATGGTGAAACCCAGATTGCGTACATGGTCTGATGGGAGAGGGAGGTTGCCCATCTCAGTGGGCCAATGCTTAGAACTCCATAGGTCTTGTTTTTGACCCAGAATCAGGACTTCGGTCTTGCCACCGTTCAATTTAAGTAGGTTGTTGTTCATCCAGGTGGCAATTTTCCCTAAGCCTGACTGCAGGAGGGATGTGGAGTCAGGGCCAGGGTTTGAAAGGGAGAATGTAATCTTAGAGTCATCTGCATATGTGTATAGGGTGAGACCTGCTTGTTCCGCGATATGGACCAACGGTTTAACATACAGATTAAAAAGTAGGGGGCTGAGCACAGAGCTCTGGGGAATGCCGTAGGGAGAAGCATGAATTTGGAGGTTGCCGTGTTTGAGAAAATTTGGAACGTGCGGTGTGTAAGGAAAGAGGAAAGCCAATTCAGTGCAGGGCCGCAAATGCCCAGTGAAGTTAAGGTCTGTATGAGTATGGTATGAGAGATAGTATCGAATGCTGCGCTGAGGTCGAGCAGTATAAGCGCAACTGTGTCTCCTCTGTCAAGGTGGAGGCGCAGGTTCTCCGTAACTCCCAATAGTGTTGTTTCAGTGGAGAAACCAGGTCGGAAACCGGATTTCGAGGGATGGAGAATGTGATTGGCTTCAATGAACTGGGCGAGATGGGAATAGATGTGCCTCTCAAGAATCTTGGAGAAGGTTGGCAGAAGAGAAATGGGGCGGAAGTTGGATAGGATGCTTGGGTCTGCCGTGGGCTTTTTTAGAAGAGGTGTCACCATGGCGTGTTTCCAACTAGGCGGGACAGTTGAGTATCGCAGGGAAAGGTTAAGGGTTTTACAAATCATAGATAAGTGGGAGTTGTCCAGTTGTTTTAATATTGGGATGGGAAGTGGGTCTTTGGGTGAACCAGATTTTAATTTGCCTAAAATCTTTATCAGGTCATCCAGGTTGAGAAGTGGCCATGAATTCAGGTGTTCGTGAGTGCAAGATAAATGTAGCGTTGCGGGGCAAATAGTGGTATTCGGGGTGGGTATCTGTAAGTTCTGTGACGTATTAGAATGATAGTTGGCTATGTCCTGGTAAATAGTTTCGATTTTTTTTATGAAGAATTGGGCGAGCTCTTCGCACTGGTTGTTGTTCAGGGGGGGTGGTTTGGCTGTGGTTTTGGAGCCCGCTAGTTCTTTGACCAGTTCAAAAAGAGTTTTGGATTGGTTCGTGGCCTCAGAAATGTTTTTGCGACATAGCTAGCCCTAGCCATAGTGCATAATTTGTGATATTGTTTTAATTCTTTTTTGTAGGCGTCCCTGGATTCCGGGGAGTAGTCTTTCCTCCAACTCCGTTCTAGGTGCTTACATTTGGATTTTAACGGTTCGTCGAACCAGGGGGCTGGATTTCTATGGTCCTTCCGTTTTTTTCTGTGACAGGGGGAGACAGGTGTTAATGGCATCCGTGAGCCAAACATCCACCTTTCCCGATAAAGTTTCTACATCTCCTAGAGTTGAGTCTGTATTGGAGAGAACTGAGGGAGGATAAGAGTCTAGGACTTGATTAAGGGTGTTTATGTCTAATGTTTTCCAATCTCTCTTGCAAACATTCAGGGTTGAACTGGGGATGAAAGTGTAGAAATCAAAAATCCACTTCTCAGGGGTTCCACTGATACTTAGTCCTTTTAAACTCACAAAGAAGAACTTGACACAGAAGCTGGAATATAAAAGTACATTTTTATTAACCTCAAATGAGTGAGACTATGTCACACAGAAGCCTTAGCAACTGAATGAGGCAGTCTGCCAGAATGGTCTTACTTCACGTCTTATATACTCTTTATCCTGCCCCAGGCATGTAAGGGAGTTGTACCAATTACATTCCTTTTTTTTTTTTTTTTTTTTTTTAATTTTTATTGAGCAAACTTTAGATATACAACAGTGAACATATATAGAATAAATATTCTAATATACATAGTAGAATTTTTTCCCAAATTATACAGGAACGCATAAAAGGCTGTACGTTGTACAATAAATACAATTAATAGTACAAATTATTTCTTTGTTGTATGTGACAGGTATGATGATATATTGATGATGGAGAAGGGCATAGCCTTGTAATAAATATTCGACATGAGATATAACCTCATTATCTTACTCCATACTTCTATATAGAATTGACAACTATTTCTACATAGTTGAAGTGGTTTTAGGGTCAGGCCCTTTGCTGATTATACCAACTAGCTACGGGAGCCCAGATCAATTCCCCTTTAGCTCTAGATTTTTTCCCTCTGGTTTTATATATTGCTATTTCTAGATTGTATATTGCCAGGAGTCTATTTATCCATCCCTGAAATGTAGGGGCCTCTGTGTCCTTCCAGCGTGCTGCTATCATAATTCTGTATATAGCTGTGCATAAGTAAGCTGTATATATTTCTGAAATATTGAGTTCTAGAGAACTATCAAAACCCAATACAAACAAAGTTGATGATGTTTGGATCTCCCGGCCAAAAATTTCAGCCCAGTATTTACCTATACTTTCTTTTAGTTGTTCGAGTTTCGGGCAATCATAGAACATATGTATTAAATTTGCAGGGCCGAGTGCACATCTAGGACATTTGTCATGACTAGCCTTACCCCATGAGAATAATTTAAACAGTGTATAGTATAAGTTACACACCGTTTTATAGATTTGGGCTTTTAAATTACTTGCAAGTATAACTTTAGAGGATAATTGTAGCACCATATCTATATCCACATTAGAGTTGTTTAGTTTATTAGCCCAACTTTCCTCTATTTTCTCTAGGTCGTCTGGGTGATTGTTTATGAGGATCCCGTAAATATCGCTAATTCTGACCGCTAGTTTTTGCATCAGGTCTAGTAATGATGACGACTGTAAGTTTAAATTTGTAGCGTATTGTCTGAGTGATGTGGAAATTTGAATAAATTTAAAGTAGTCTGCAGGGTAAATCTGATATTTGAGGCGTAACTCATCAAAAGTAGTTCTACCGTCTGAGTTTAGGAAATCGCCAATAGTGATGATCCCTAACTTTTCCCAGCGTTTAGTGATGTTATCGTTAAGATATTGCGGGATTATAGAGCTGCGCCATAAGGGTGTATATTTAGTATACTTAGGTATTGACAATACTCTAGCCACCCTGGTCCATATTTTAAATGCGTCTGTAACTATTTTAAATTTAATCTTTTTATAATATGACGGCTCAATTTGTCTTAGCAGTAGTCCTCGTGCTGTATTTCCTAATGTGAGTTCATAAATAGAGGGGATGTCATGAAGAGGTCTTGTTTGATCTGGATTTTTAGATGTGGTTAAGAAGGTCATCTGCTGCAAAATGGCGGCCCATATATAGTAGGTTAAATTTGGGACTGCTAATCCACCACGGGATGTTGGTAACACTAATTTGGTTATGGCTCGTCTTGTCTTCCCATAATTCCAAATAAATGATGTTATTATTTGGTCTATCTTCTTTATATAGGTGTTGTTAATAAGGAAAGGGATTGCTCGAAATAATACCAATTACATTCCTAAACAAATGGAAAATCTGGAGAGTCAGCAGGTGAGTAGCCTTGGGGGTTTTAGCAGGATATGGGCAAAACATTATAGTTACATAGTTCACAAAGGTTAATCTGATTTAGATGGCACTGCAGGGCATGACATGATTACATGTACAGTATCCCAACCCAAAAGTTAATCATTAAGAATGTCCCAAATTCAACCTCCAAAAGCCGGACAAACCTATAATTGAAAGCATAACCCATGTAATTAAGAAACATAAAAAGAAACAGTAACAGATGATGAACAAGATAAGGCATGTGCAAGGAAACTAAAAGTTAGCGATGTCCTGAACATTGATTGGCAATCTCAGACAAAGATCGATCAGGGAAATTGGCTTTGCGAGGTCAGTATCTTACAGTTCATTTCAGAGTAAAAAAAAAATCTTAGTTAATGTATACATGAACTAAGAAGGCCAGGCCACTTTATTCGCCAGGCTACCTTCACAGGCCTATGTGAGGGCAACACAAAATGGTGGCACAGAACAAAATGGAGTCAGACTCGAGAATTACAGAACCTCGGACACTCCTTTTGCCATTACGTAGGCAATAACCTAAACTCATGTTAATCTGAATCTAGGTCCATATCAATCTTCATTAGGTCATCTAAGTGTTGCTGTAGCATCATCTTATTATTCTCTACTTCTCTCGGGACAGGTCTCCGAACACATATAGTAGCACAAAGACTCACTTCTGGTGGACCATTTTTGGATGCTAGAGGCGGAGCCACTTCCTCTTCCATGGCAATTCAGTCAAATGAGAACTTAATTAACATTTACTTTATACAATTGCACTGGAATCGCTTGTGCAACTGTGCTCAAAGTCCGTTCAAAGCCTCTCTGGCAGGCTTCTATCGCCCATCAAATCTGCTTCCATTGTCTTCTTCCGCATTGTGACTCTCGATTCAGGCCTCTTCATGAAAATAGTACTGTTTATGTTGGAGTGCCCTCTTGGCAAACACTCACAGCTCACTCGAAAGTCTCAATGTCTCAAGGCAGTGCACCAATATCTCTCCTCTGCGGCAGGCACTACAGATAGTGTGCTCTTCATTGATCATGGGCACAGATCATCTCGTGCAGACCCAAGTACTATTAATTTGAAAAGAGCAACAGACTTTCACGCTCAGCAGCACTTTCAGGCTCCAACACTCATTATTCAGTGTCAGAGAAAGCTCAAACTGCTCTTTCATGGATGCCATAATGTAGTACCGTAGATCCTCCGGTGCACTGCCCATCCGTTGGAGCAAAGAAAAAGAGGTGGTAGCCAAAAACTCAGGCCATGGGGCTCAAGAGACCGCACACTGTCAGAGGTTACCAGCACATGACAGGTAGAAGACTCAAGCCTCAATTCTTTCGCTCTTTTGCACTGAAACTCTGTGGCAAAACCAGCTCCTCCTTCTTTTCTGATGTTCAATGCCTTCTGATGAAGCAAGCACAATACTTTGAAGATACCACTGATGGCACGCTGGCGACCGCTGTCCAGCCTTGCTACTTTCTGGGTGCTGGGACTGTAGGGCCAAGACGTCTGCCATTCATCTGCAGCTGTCACTGATGGGAATTAGGCTTATCAGCGTTCTGCAGGTCATGACTCGATCCCGCAGAACCTAGTGACGTAGGAAATGTAACACAGTTGTTAGTTTCCTTCAATTCAGTACAAAAACAGTTCAGTGTTTTAACAAGGGGACTGCAAGCAAGTGGCCTGCAATCTTCAAAGGAATGGCCATACGCCATGGGACTGCTGTGATCTAAAATACACTGTCATTCTCATAGAATACAAAGACAAAGGCAGTAGGCAAAACAGTGCCTCTAGCCTCTTCAATTGGGTTTGCATGTGAGAGCATATCCTCTACCATCTAAGGGTAGATAGCTACATGGGAATTCTATCTGAATGGATGTCCTCGCATATAGTGGCATCGTCTAATGGGGTAAACACATTTTTTTTCTCTAAATGATTACATATAGGTGTTCCTAAATTCCTTATCTAGAACACCTCAAAAGAGAAATCACATAACACAGATTATCAGGGACAAGTAGATACCTCCCTTTAATAATTGTGCATCAGGTGAACTATGCAATACAAAAGCTAATGATCAAAAATGTGGAAACAAAAGACAAGAACTAGAGAGTCCTAGTATTTCCATGATTAGAACACATCTGATCAACCAAAAATTAAAGCAGCAGAAAAAAGAAACTAAAAACCAAATTAGAATAGGCATTGAATCTGTCATATTAAAAAAAAAACGTAAGGTGTCTCCTATTGAGGTGGAAAACTTGTCTTACTATAGTTTTGAGTCAGTTAACCAGTCTATCACCACCCTGACAGTCTGTCGAGATTGCCAGTAGCGCAAGAATAGATAAAACGCCACTAACCTTATTCTTGTAACTAGCAGAGACGATGACGGAAGAAATGCCTCCCAATTCCTCCTAGCACAAACCCCAACAGAAGAAGGCAATTCTCCTGTGTGGATTTGTACCCAGGGGAAAAGGGAAGTGGATAAAATAATAAACTCGCTGTAGGGTCTGTGCTTCCCTCAAGGTCTGGTCAAAGGAACTGCTCAATACCAGGATAGATGTCAACACTGTAGTAAGGAACGACAAAGCAGAAGACATAAGATCTATCCTCTTATTTCCAACACAATTTATCAATGTACTTTCTCCCTACTCACCAGAATTCCCTCAGCTAAAACAGGTAATTGTGCACAGGTAGTTTCAAAGCAAAACAGGAACAAAAATAATAAATACTGTGCAGCACCACTCCTAAGTTCCTTTTGATGTCAGCACACTGCAAAATACGTAGTCTTAATTGGCAGCAAGAACACGTGTCTCTTCACAGTCACAAAAACCACAACAACCGGTAGGGCTTCCCTCCGTAGAAATGCGAGTGTTGTTAAGGTTCACAACACAGGTTCAAAAATTGCCCAACCAGTACTTCATGAGCAGTGATGCTTTGCAAGTCAAAACGTAGCAACAGAAGTGAAGGGGTAGAAGCGGTAATCTCCAAACAATCGGTCACAAAAACCCCTGAAAGGAATTGTAAAGAACGCGTCTATTCCTTCAGTCGCGTTCTCTATCAATTTCTTTACTCACTCACAATGCAACTCAAACGCACTTCAGCGCGTTTAAAGCACCGCGGCTTTTCTTTACACAAGTTTTTTCATGACAAGCGGAGGAGGCGAGCCCGCGCTCTCTCCGCCAAAGTACCTGTGAGTTTATTCCAAAACGATTTCCCAAAGGCTCAAAAATGTCGAAAATATAATCAGGCAGCAGCTCCAATTCTTCAAGCTGAAATCCGGCGGGGAACACCATCCGCCATTCCTAGAGTAACAGGTTGATTGACAAGCACCTGTCCAGTGGAAAGGAGGTGCTTTAGTAAGATCCGCCCAAGGTCTCCACACTTCCTGCCCCTTGGCATGCTGGTAGCTGTAGTCTTTCTGTTGTTCTCCATCGTATCATGATGGTACGGCAAACAGCGGAGTTTATAGGGATAGGACAGTTTCTGCTTTCGTGACCACGATATCGCTACAGAACCCCCTCTCGAGGACTGCCGACCCGGCAGTCGTCCAGGCCTACCCGGATGCAGAGAGTGGAACTGCTCCACCAACTCCGGACAATTCAGGTTGCTCACAGGTTCCCAAGTCCTCTCCTCAGGCCTATAGCCTTTCCACTCCTCTAGATATTGAACCCTCCCCCTAACCATACGAGAGTCCAGAATAGTCTGAACCTCATATTCCTCCCGTCCATCCACCTCAACAGGAAGAGGCTTCTCAGGCAGTCTCCTACCGGGAGGACAAGGTTGAAGCAGGGAAACATGAAAGACAGGATGGACCAACCATGAACTAGGAAGTGACAGTTTCATCGCAACAGGATTAATGACCTCAACTACACTGTATGGACCCACAAATCTAGGGTTTCAGTTTGTTCACCCCCTTGAGATGGAGATTTTTCGTGGAGAGCCATACCTTATCCCCCACCTTATAGCTAGGCTCCTGTGTTCTCTTCCTGTCTGCAAAACGTTTCTGTGTGGACTGAGCATCGACTAGACTATGTTTTGCAGCAATAAGCACTGCTCTAAGATGTGCATGATGTTCATGTATACTGGGTACAGGAGAGCGAACAGGCCAATCAAACGGAAGAGTGTTAGGATGATAGCCATGGAGACAAAAAAAGGAGAACAACCCAGGGTAGCATGCACAGCGTTGTTATAGGCGAATTCAGCCATCCATAACAACGTGGTCCAGTCCATATTGTTTTGCAGAGTGAAACATCTGAGATATTGTTCCAATGTCTGGTTCAGACGTTCCGTTTTACCATCTGTTTGGGGATGGTAGCTGGAAGAGAGTTGTGCATCAATGTTCAGTGTCTTACAAAGAGCTCTCCAGAACCGAGACGTGAACTGAGTCCCTCTGTCGGTTATCAGCACACAAGGGATACCATGAGCCCGCACAATATGCTGGAGAAACACCCCTGCCAATTCTGCAGATGTAGGCAGACTTGCCAATGGTACGAAATGTCCCATCTTCGTCAGATGATCTACCACAACCAAAATCACAGTCTTTTCATCACAGGGTGGCATTTCAACTATGAAGTCCATTGATAGCGTATGCCAGGGTCGTGGTGGAATCGGCAAAGGTCTGAGGAGACCTACAGGCTTTACATGAATGGCCTTTCCTTGTGCACAGACTGCACAGTTCCTAATGTAGTGTCGGACATCATCTCGGACTCGGGGCCACCAGAAGGAACGTTCCACACTGGCAATGGTTTTATACATTCCCATATGCCCCCCCAACGTGGAATCATGGGTCCAGGCTAACACTTGCTGCCGCAATGCTTCAGTTGGAATAAACAATGCAGTGCCATGATAGGCAAGTACGTCTTTTTCTACACGATGCTCTGGATCTTCCTGGACCCATTCCTGCAAGTTATGATCTGCCAGAGCGATCCCCACTTCCGTCAATATGTAAGGGGGTTCGACGTCATTGGTTTCTAGTTGTTCTGCTATTTCACCGATACGAAAAAGGGCATTCGCTTTCCCGTTTTGTGGCCCAGGTTTATACTTAATGACGAAATCAAAATCAGAAAAGAACAATGTCCATCATAATTGCCGAGGGGTGAGTGCCTTAGCGGTCTTCAAAAATAGTAGATTCCTGTGATCAGTATATATTTCTACAGTATGCACCACACCCAGGAGATAATGACGCCATTCCTCACATTCTCTTTTTATAGCAAGGAGCTCTTTGTCCGTGATGGTATAATTAACCTCGCATGGTGTCAATTTTTTCGAGAAGAATGCAACAGGATGAATCTGGCCAGTCACAGGATGTCGTTGGGATAGCACCCCACCCACAGCATATTGAGATGCATCCGTTTCAAGTATAAAGGGCATTTGCGGATCAGGATGACGAAGGATCGGAGCCTGGGTGAACTGCCTTTTGAGGAACTGAAACGATGTAGCCGCCTCTTCACTCCAAACAAAGGGGGTATTCTTCCTCAAAAGACGGGAAATCGGATGAATGATTTTAGAGAAATCCTTGATGAATCGCCTATAGTAATTCGCGAAGCCAAGGAAGCTCTGCACCGATTTGACATTCTGAGGGTTGTGCCACTTTGTAATTGTATCAACTTTACTCGTGTCCATTTGAAAGCCTTTTGCATTAATTACATAACCGAGGAAAGACACTTCCTATGCATGGAACAGGTATTTCTCAAGCTTTGCATAAAGCGAGTTTTAGCTGTAATTTGCCAGGCACGGTTTTCACATGGGTTACGTGCTCTGAAAGGGTCGAAGAATAGACCAGAATGTCGTCTATATACACGACGCACAAGGTTTCCAAACATCCTCGCAGCACTTCATCCATAAAAAACTGAAACGCAGCAGGGGCGTTACATAGCCCAAAGGGCATCACCCTATATTCGAACAGCCCAAATTTTGTCCGAAAGGCCGTTTTCCACTCATCCCCTTTTTGAACCCGGACCAAATGATATGCTCCACGAAGGTCTAGTTTGGTGAAAAAACGGGCTCCCTTCAGCTGGTCCATGAGCACTGGTATAAAGGGGAGAGGATATCGATTCTTGATGGTCATGCAATTTATCGCCCTATAATCGATACAGGGTCTTAATTCGGCACAATCCTTCTTGGGAATGAAGAACATAGGGGATGAGGCTGGTGATGTTGAGTGTCTAATGAAGCCAGATGTAAGATTCTCCTCTATGTACGTTTTCAGGTACTGTGTTTCTTTCTCGGTCAAGGCATAGACCCGACTGCATGGGATGTCTGCTCCGGGCACCAGTTCAATACGGCAGTCATATACCCGATGTGGAGGCAGGTTTGTAGCCTTTTGTTTGTCGAACACAGGAAGATATTCATTGTACTCCTCAGGAAGAACGGTAGCACAACAATAATGTTCTTGAGAACATTCCGTCGCCAGACAAACTGAAGGCGTTATGCATGGGGTGTTGGTATCAGGAAGGTCTTGATTGCAATGCTCCTTGCAATAATCAGATGACAGAGTGATAGTACATGCCGCCCAACTGACCGTAGGATCATGAAGGGTCAACCAGGGCATGCCTAAAATAAGCCGAAACTGAGGAGCATCAATAAGATCGAACTGGATGTATTCCCGATGATTATGACTGGTCTGCATTAACAAGGAATATGTGTGATAAGCCACAGGACCGGAGGACAGAACAGTTCCGTCAACTGCCTTCACCAGCTCAGGCTTTTCCTTCTTTTCGCACACAATTCCAGTTTTCATGGCATATTCTTGATCGATGTAGTTTCCGGTAGCCCCGGAATCAAGCAATGCGTCGATATCCAAAACGTCTTGAGAAGTGACCCACAAAGTGACTTTCAGATTCATATGTGCGACAGCTGGATGCAACGTATTGGCAAGTACAGGTGAGATCATAGGAGGTTGAGAACCCAAGGCAGAGACCTCTTCCTGATTTGGGTTCTTTAGTTTTCCGCCGGTTTGTAGGACTGCATAAGTGCCTGAACACGAGGCACAAAAGGTCTTCCGGGTAGTGCATTCCGTGCTCTACATTCCTTAATAAAGTGTCCTCCTTTACCACAATACAGACATTGTTTCAGTCTTCGTCTTTTCTCTTTTTCCTCCTGTGAGAGGGGACCACGTATACCACCTATTTGCATAGGTTCAGCTCCTTCCGATGTTTTTGGATGTTCCTCAATGGGGCCTTTAAATCTGGGATAGAAGTGACGACTGTCTCCTCTATTTCTGTCTCCTCTTCTTTCCAGGAGTCGATGATCTAACTGAACTGTCAGATCGATAAGTTCTTCGCATTTAGGAGGGAGTTGAACGACTTGAGCCAGGACATCTTTCAATTCTCCTCTCAATCCTTGGTAGAACAATGAAATTCTTTTTTCAGGAGGCCAGTCTGTTTCGACTATAAGCCGATTAAAGGAAGTAATATATGTCAACAGATCTTGGGAACCTTGTCGTAATGTCATCAATTCCCTATCAAGAGTCATCATATGCGATTTCCTATCGAATAGTTTCCGTAGTTCCAAACAAAACTGGGGGAAATTGTGCAACATAGGATCATTCTTTTCCATTAAGGGAATAGTCCAGCTCGCCGCATTGCCACCCATATATGACATCATAAATGCCGTCTTTGCAGGGTCATCATGGAACACAACAGGTTTACATAAAAAATGTAGTCTGCACTGATTCAAAAAAGTCTCAAATTTTCTGGGGTCCCCATAAAATCGCTCAGGGGGTGCCAATGGAATCCCAGTATTTTGAATGACATGAACGGTGTGTGCTGGATCAGTAGGGGGAGGTATAGTAGGAGGATGTACAAAGAACCCACCCCCTTGAGCACCTGAAGATGGGGTTTGTGTAGGTGATACAGGAGGAGGCAGTGTAGATGGCCTGATATAAGAAACCCCTCCAGTTCCTCTACGTGTAAGTCCTGCTACCTCCCTGCGTAGAGTGCCTACTTCTTTATACAATGTTTGATTTTCCATGCGTGATGATTGCACCTCGTGTTGCAACGCAGCCAAGCTTTCCACCACTGAGGCCAATACCACATTAACGTCCATCGTCTAGGCCAGGCGTGTATACTTAGGCTTGTCAATCTGTCGAGATTACCAGTAGCCCAAGAGTAGATAAAACGCCACTAACCTTATTCTTGTAACTAGCAGAGACGATGACGGAAGAAATGCCTCCCAATTCCTCCTAGCACAACCCCACAACACAAGAAGGCAATTCTCCTGTGTGGATTTGTACCCAGGGGAAAAGGGAAGTGGATAAAATAATAAACTCGCTGTAGGGTCTGTGCTTCCCTCAAGGTCTGGTCAAAGGAACTGCTCAATACCAGGATAGATGTCAACACTGTAGTAAGGAACGACAAAGCAGAAGATATAAGATCTATCCTCTTATTTCCAACACAATTTATCAATGTACTTTCTCCCTACTCACCAGAATTCCCTCAGCTAAAACGGGTAATTGTGCACAGGTAGTTTCAAAGCAAAACAGGAACAAAAATAATAAATACTGTGCAGCACCACTCCTAAGTTCCTTTTGATGTCAGCACACTGCAAAATACGTAGTCTTAATTGGCAGCAAGAACACGTGTCTCTTCACAGTAACAAAAACCACAACAACCGGTAGGGTTTCCCTCCGTAGAAATGCGAGTGTTGTTAAGGTTCACAACACAGGTTCAAAAATTGCCCACCAGTACTTCATGAGCAGTGATGCTTTGCAAGTCAAAACGTAGCAACAGAAGTGAAGGGGTAGAAGTGGTACTCTCCAAACAATCAGTCACAAAAACCCCTGAAAGGAATTGTAAAGAACGTGTCTATTCCTTCAGTCGCGTTCTCTATCAATTTCTTTACTCGCTCACAATGCAACTCAATCGCACTTCAGCGTGTTTAAAGCACCGAGGCTTTTCTTTACACAAGTTTTTTCGTGACAAGCGGAGGAGGCGAGCCCGCGCTCTCTCCGCCAAAAGTACCTGTGAGTTTATTCCAAAACGATTTCCCAAAGGCTCAAAAATGTCGAAAATATAATCAGGCAGCAGCTCCAATTCTTCAAGCTGTAATCCGGCGGGGAACACCATCCGCCATTCCTAGAGTAACAGGTTGATTGACAAGCACCTGTCCAGTGGAAAGGAGGTGCTTTAGTAAGATCCGCCCAAGGTCTCCACACTTCCTGCCCCTTGGCATGCTGGTAGCTGTAGTCTTTCTGTTGTTCTCCATCGTACCATGATGGTACGGCAAACAGCGGAGTTTATAGGGATAGGACAGTTTCTGCTTTCGTGACCACGATATCGCTACACAGTCAGACTGGAAAACATCGAAGTAGGCCTAAAGAAAATTCTTGAAAACCAGTCTGGTCATTCAAAAGGGAATTATACAAAATATGGGGGTCCCTGGTACATCACTGCAGTCTGGAAGTATGAACCTGAACAATCAACCAATAATAATAATAAATGGGCTGACTAGTGAAAGGAATATGGAAAAAGGGAAATGGGACTAGGACACAGCTAAAATCCCCAATAACTAGACACAATGCGACATTGATCAAGGGGAGAAGCGGCAAAATAAAAATCTATAGGAAGAACAAGAAATTACTCGGGTGATAGTCAAGTTTGTGTCATAATACCAAGAGTATGGGTGATGCACAAAAGTCAAAATAGTACACAGATTTTAACTCTACCGCTGGCCCCTACACCATGTACGGTAATCTCAGCTAATGTTCCAGTTCCTTTTTCAGGGTAAAAATATGAAGCTTGGTTCCCGTTGAGGAACAAAGCCATACACTATTTAGGAAGCAGAACATGATTAACTAATGCAATATAGAAATTAGGTCACCTTGTACAAGAGTCACAAATCTATAATTTCATCCTTAGGTCCAATCAAGGAAACATAAATCTAGGGCTGCCTGTTCCTTAAGGGAAGGGGGCAGTAACGTGACTAACTGCAGGTGACACACTTTGATCCTGTATATCTCTTTTATTTTACTTCAATACTATTATGGCCAAATTTGACATACACTGGTGAAGTGTTGTCTGTCTTGTTCACAGCATGAAAATATCATATCTATGAAATTTAGTGTCAGAGTAAATTCACCCAACTGTTGTGCAGCGATATACATCGTCATGTAGAACCCTTCACAACGCAGGTGAACTTGTAATAGTATTAAAAGCAGCAACATAAAACAAAAACATGCATAAAATAAAAAAACACACATATCAAGCCATCAGATATACGTGCTGTATACCAAGCACAAAAAGCATAGACAAATTACAATAGCACATGTAAATGAGCGGTGACGCATGCACTTCATGCACTGAGAACCTGCAGCCCAAAACCCAATATTCGGGCCTGCTTAATTTGTCAGGCTTAAAATCAAAATTACACTTTCTTTTACTTTCCCTCCTTTTGACAGCAGATCATCAGTTAGTGGAGATCGGCTGTCAAATACAACTTACTGTGTCGCTTCTGACACACAGGACCAGCAGAAACTATTCATAAAGGATAAAATGCAAAAACATGAGAAACGCACAAAGATTTCTTTTCAAAGAAGTCATAATAAAAACACATCTGTTTTTAACATACTGCTGACATTGCACATAATACACAAAATCTCAACTGTAACCAACCATCTTTTGTAAACATGCTAAACCACCTTAATTTTAACTTTCCAAAAGTAAAACTCATTCACAGACACTCTGCGTGTCCCGTGCGCCAACCCCCATTGAGGCCCTGCCTTTTTTTTTTTTCCTCTTGGAAGGCCGGTCAGGAATGCACTTCTCGGAGACAAAGCCCTAATTTAATAGGATGCAGATGTCGATGTGAAAGCCTCACACAGTCCTTCAAGAGCAAAGAATAACACCTCAGCAGAACATCTGTTTCCACTTACTCCTAAACCCCCACCGAACAGACCTTAAGGTCAAAATCTGCCTTGCGAGCTCCACGCTCCTCAACCCCTCTCTCTCTTCCTCACTCTAAAGTTGACAAAGACAAAAAACCTTCCTAACTCTTTCCAACCTGCAATAATCAACCCTATTTAAAAACACATGTTATATATATTACTCCTTTTAGGGGCCACAATTTATTTATTCTTAGATTATTAAAACATTTACTGTGAAGAATTCGCAGAGCACAACAACACAACATACCAGCTTTAGAACAAATGCTTGTTACCGCCCCATGCAATGGTACTCATTTCATCAAACTTAATGAATGAACGTCTCAGTAGGTCCAGCCAGAGTTAGAACCTTCAACCCTGATATCAAACTCAAACTTCTGCACCGGGCACATTGGCTCACTGAGTCATTAAAAGCAACCCCAAATAAGAACAACCTGGAAACTTGTATTGTACATAAATGTATGCATTTACTGAAGCTTAAGGCACCTTAAAAGCTACTCTAAATGGCACGAATACTGTTTAAATAGTCTATTTTACCCAATTTTGACTTTGGTATTTGGGGCACTTAACATTAATATCCTATGATTGTGTTACATATTAATCATCCTCAGAATGTTCTTTACACATTGCAGAGATTGGACATTGGACATCTCTCGTGTAAATCCTTAGAAAAATGAGTTTTTTACGCCTGCGCCAAGTGAAATTCCATGTGCAAATGTTCTCATTTTTGCTGTTCAACACAACTTAAATTAAATTTGAATGCTAGGAGGTCATAGTATGAGTAGTAAGCTTCATGAATATTAAAAAACGATTTTAGAAGCACTTATTATTTTTTTGAAAAATATATTTTTTTCATAATTAATAATAATTCCTTCTTCTTCAATAAAACCAATCATTTTTGATAATTCCACATGAAAAGCAAGCTGCATCCCTTGCCTATGATTTTTAGATGCATTCATTCACAAGCCTAAGCACAGAAGCCTAACTTAAAACATGGCAAACGTTTGCGCCACTTTTTTTAAAAGGACAATTATTTTAACATTAAAACCGAGAATATGTTTACAGAAAATGCTTAAAGAGAAGAAAACCGCACTTGAAATGTCTTCCTGTGATACAAAATAATGAACCTTATTTTTGTAACCTTTTTCAAAACAGCATTCTGAAATGCAAAGGTTCACCCGTGTTTAACTGGGAAAGTCCTTACTGAGTAAACATTCCTGTCTATTCGTAATTGCTTCATGTTGCTTACTTAGCGGCAGCAACAGCTGTTTCTTAGTGTTGAAAACGTGGGCACGGTGGCAGTCTTATTTAAAACAGCCACAAAACACACAATTTTCCTTTGAGGCCTTTCATTCCTAGTGAATGTGAATTCTAACTTTTTTTATTTTTAAGCATTGAACAGTTTTGTACATGTGCGCAATTGCTACTCTATAAATGAAATAACAACATATAGCTATTGTAGCATATAATATGGTTCATTTCTAAATTTTATTTCATTTCTAAATAATATTAATTAACTAACATTTTGCATAACAGACTAAAGACAACAAGAAAGACCACAAACACATATTGAGCACATTATCAGACATATACAGAAAGGGGTGAAAACACTCAGCACGCACAATACAGCGCACTTAACAACAACATTTCATAAATAGCGCCATCGCTATTCACGTGCAGAAGTTGCACTAATGGGAAAATCACATAAACATTTAAACACACATTTAACCCACAGATCAACCTTCAGAACGGAAACAAAAAACAGCCCACAGACTGTACTTAAACCAAACCATATGTAAATACTAGTTGTAAGTCATATTTACAAGAAACGTTTCTCAATAGTGTTCCGAAAGACTGCAAAAACAGTCCAACAGACTGCTGTATGTCCAAGAAGCCAAAATACACTCAATTCACTAGCTTTGGCTGGCAGAACACCAAAAAGGATCCTTGTTTGTATTATGTCCATATTTTAATTCCCTGTGGATACAAAATCACGAAGGAAGAAATATGTTTTTATACCTAAACCTATTTAGGTATTTCCTCTAAGGGAGCCGGCTAATTTAATTCACATCTCACTATGGTACCTTCCAAATAAAGCAACAAATTCTTTGATGTGAGCTTGAAACAGGCATGCCAAAAATATTGCAGAATATACAATATTATACCCCAAGCAGTGCTTAAAGTACTCTTCGTACGTGCACCGTTCAAATTTTATACAAAGTAGAGAAAAGTCTCCTCATTACCTGCCTACACAAATTGCAATTCGCATATACAAACCTATACAAATCCAAAGTTGGTCAACACAAAGTCCAAAATTCCAAAGCTATACCAAACAAATGGTTGTCCAAATTCTAACTGCCAAGTTCTAAATAACCTAACGATCTTTTTTTAAAATACTCACGCCAAAAAGGTTCTCAGTCAGGAGTGACATCATGTGGAGGATAAAAATCAGGAAGATCAGAAATATACTGGGCTGCAGAGACAAAGAATCCCCAGAACCTCCGTGCACAGAGTACCTCCTTAGTAGAGTCCTGTCCTGTCCTCCTCAGTAGATTTCTGTCTTCTGACAAGATCACTCCCTCAGATAGCCACTTCTCTGATGAGGCCCGCGTTGGCCGCGCAATTTGTAGAAATCAAAAATCCACTTCTCAGGGGTTCCACTGATACTTAGTCCTTTTAAACTCACAAAGAAGAACTTGACACAGAAGCTGGAATATAAAAGTACATTTTTATTAACCTCAAATGAGTGAGACTACGTCACACAGAAGCCTTTGCAACTGATTGAGGCAGTCTGCCAGAATGGTCTTATTTCACGTCTTATATACTCTTTATCCTGCCCCAGGCATGTAAGGGAGTTGTACCAATTACATTCCTAAACAAATGGAAAATCTGGAGAGTCAGCAGGTGAGTAGCCTTTGGGGTTTTAGCAGGATATGGGCAAAACATTATAATTACATAGTTCACAAAGGTTAATCTGATTTAGATGGCACTGCAGGGCATGACATGATTACATGTACAGTATCCCAACCCAAAAGTTAATCATTAAGAATGTCCCAAATTCAACCTCCAAAAGCCGGACAAACCTATAATTGAAAGCATAACCCATGTAATGAAGAAACATAAAAAGAAACAGTAACAGATGATGAATAAGATAAGGCATGTGCAAGGAAACTAAAAGTTAACGATGTCCTGAACATTGATTGGCAATCTCAGACAATCTCAGACAAAGATCGATCAGGGAAATTGGCTTTGCGAAGTCAGTTTCTTACAGTTCATTTCAGAGTCAAAAAGAAACCTTAGTTAATGTATACATGAACTAAGAAGACCAGGCCATTTTATTCGCCAGGCTACCTTCACAGGCCTACGTGAGGGCAACGCAAAATGGTGGGACAGAACAAAATGGAGTCAGACTCGAGAATTACAGAACCTCAAAAGGGGCGATAGGGGGGCGAAATTGAATTTGGATAGAAAGTGATCCGACCAGTGCAGAGGAAGTGCTGGAGTGCAGTGGATATCGGGAAGGTTGCAAAAGATCCGGTCGAGAAGATGGCCGGCTCTGTGAGTGGGTCCTGAGTTACAGAGCAAATATTCATTGCAGCTAGGTCAGCTATAAGATTGCTGCTCGTAGAGTTTTGTGGGTCCTCTAGGTGTAGATTTAGGTCACCTAGGATTGAGAAGTTTTGTGAGTTACGAGGAGAGAAGCTGCAAGATTAGGGAATGATAGAGCCCACGAGTTCAAAGGACCCGGTGGCCGATAGACTAACAAGCCTGAGAAAGTGAAATTGGGGTGTAGAGAGAGTTTGAAGAGGGCAGCCTTGCAGTTAGGGAAATTTAGCGGGTCAAATTTGCATTGTAGCGTATTTTTAAAAATTATTGCTATGCCTCCCCCGATTTTATTTAGTCTATCTACCTTGATGATAGCATAATTAGATGGTAACACTTTGGTGATGTCCGTGCCAGAGCTTTCGTGAAGCCAAGTCTCTGTAAGAAAGAGAGCGCCAGGTTGTTCGTCAATTAGGAGATCATAAATGTTCCTTTTGTGCTTGGGTAAGGATCAGCAGTTAAGGGTGAAAAAGGGGAAGTTTAAAGTAGCCTTCGTCTCAGGCGAAAAGCGGTGGCAAGATTGTGGGGAGTCAAGGAAGAATTTACATTTGGGGCAGAAACTGGGACAGAGTCTGTCCAATTGGAGCAGGGTACATTCCTGGTTCTCATGGGGCCAAAGAGAGTTGATCCGTAGAATAGGCAATCCATTCTATGGGATTTTGGGCAGGGGTTGTGGCCCCTGGGCCCGGTTGGGCGCGGACGGGCGCAGACGGGCTAGCCTTGGGTGTGCCTTTGGTGCACCCGCGGCGCGTCCGCTGCGCGTAAGAAATGACATTGGTTTAAGTAGGGTGGAACTCTAGGTCATGTGACCGTCAGAGCACACCTCCACCGAGCCCCGCCAGCTGCGAGTTTTGGTCTGGAGAAGTACCACGCTTGTCACCCTCCACAACAATCAGGGTAGGAGCTCTGCGGTGGAACGAGGTGAGAGCGCCTCTTCAAAGCGGAAATGAGCGCAGGTACTGTTTGTGGCACAAGAAGATTATTTTAAGTATTTAAAAGCCAGGCAGAGCGAAAATAAAATAACATTTTCCCTGAAGGCAGCGCTAGGTAACACTGACCTTACACCATCCGCTGCGCGTGAGAAATGATAGGCTTCAAGTAGGGTGGTACTCAAGGTCATGTGACTGTCAGAGCACACCTCCACCGAGCCCCGCCAGCTGCGAGTTGTTCAGGAGAAGTACAACGCTCGTCACCCTCCACAACAATCAGGGTAGGAGCCCTGCGGTGGAACGAGGTGAGAGCGCCTCTTCAAAGCGAAAATGAGCACAGGTACTGTTTGTGGCACAAGACGATTATTTTAAGTATTTAAAAGCCAGGCAGAGTGAAAATAAAATAACAGTTTCCCTGAAGGCAGCGCTAGGTAACACTGACCTTACACCATCCGCTGCGCGTGAGAAATGACAGGCTTCAAGTAGGGTGGAACTCTAGGTCATGTGACCGTCAGAGAACACCTCCACCGAGCCCCGCCAGCTGCGAGTTGTTCAGGAGAAGTACAATGCTCGTCACCCTCCACAACAATCAGGGTAGGAGCCCCAGCGGTGGAACGAGGTGAGAGCGCCTCTTCAAAGCGGAAATGAGCGCAGGTACTGTTTGTGGCACAAGAAGAATATTTTAAGTATTTAAAAGCCAGGCAGAGCCTGAAGGCAGTGCTAGGTAACACTGACCTTACAACATCCATGACCTGGTCTCAAAACAACTTGACAGCTCAAGAGGGGAAGCATTATAGAAATGTCCATTGATGTATACTTAGAACCATGGAAATGTCCACAAAGAAATCTCCTTGGCATGATCTGTTACCAGTGCTTTTGGATTTTTAGTTTTTCTTTTTTTTTTGTCTGACTCTTAGTCCACACCTGAGAGAACCCCTTCCCCTGAGGCTGGTTGTCATGTAGCTGCAGTACATATGAAAGGAAAATGCACTTGAACATGTCTGGACCCTCTGATGATTTATTTAGGCCAACATTGAATTTGAACGATAAGCCGGCCCGTTTGGCATATCCTGTGTTCACATTTTATTTGAAGAAGCTCTGCGCAAAAGTGTAGAGGAAGGTTAAGCCAGAGGCAGAATCTTTGGCTGTCTTCCTGGATTGATGGGCATAATACCGCCAGGCTGAGGAAGAAACATTTCTGCTGTTGCAGCTCAAGGAGAAGAGACTGACTGCCCTGAGTGTAGAAATCAGCCTTATTCAGCCAGCTCCTAAGTCCAGTATTTATGTGAGGAGTAAGCAAGGACCAAGACTGTCAGCACGGATTAACCCATCTTGTGATTGCTGTATGCAAGCAATGTCAGAATAAAATCTCTTATGCCTAGCACACATCTCTACACTTGTGAAACACGTCTATAAGTGAGTCAGTCTAATACACATGTGCCAGTCCCATATATTTCCTCTGTGATCCCGCTGTGAATTTTTCGATGCGTTACTGTGTGGAAAATTCGGCGTTTCTGCATTGCCACCTCAGATTTGTTTGCCTTTTTGCTGAACCCTATTTTTGCTGGCAATAGAACGCTCTGCACTTTACACTTTGTTAACCAGTAGTAAAGTGCAGGTGCTCCTCCTTTCAACATGATAAAAGTGGCATACCCCTACTTTTAGCATTTTCAACTTTCCTATAAGTCCCTAGCATATGGCACAGAGTGTACCAGGGCCTGTAAGCTAAATGTCACAAGTGGGCTGTGGCACCCATTGTGCCACCCACTATAGTGACAAGGCAAGCATGACTGCAGGCTTGCCACGTGTGGCACAATTGTGCAGGTTTAAACTGCAAATTCTACCTGTCAAAATAACCCCTATTTGACAGGCCTCAACTATCTTTTTAAATATTAACAAGTCACTCATATATATGTAAGCCTCAATGCTCATAAAGCAGGATGCATGCTAATGAAAAGTAGGGAATGTAAAAGTTTAATCTTAAACATGTCCTTACAACAAAAATGCCCTAGAGATTTTTTTCACTGTAGCAGGGTTGGCTGTTCCATACGAAAGCAGTGGGATACATATTGAGCTCAATTAACATTCCTTACAAAATAGGAAACAGCTACACATGTAATTTATGTACTTTATGAAATATTTATTACAAGCCAATTAAATAAGCGAAATAGGACTTTTAGAAAGTTACCTTTGCCCTGCACAAAGTCACTGGAAACAAATCTGCATTTTGCTCACCCACATCTGCGAGTCAGTAGTTAGTATTTGAATAGGTGTGAATGAGGAATGAGCATGTTCCCAGGAGTTAACAATAGACTGGCCTAAATAGGCAGAGATGACCCATCTGAACCTGACTGAATATGTAAAGATGTGGGAGGACACTAGGATTACCAAGTACACTCCCCACATACACTAGCAGCCTTCAGAGCCCAAGTTTAGTGTGGACGAAAACTTTGGCCCTCTCGAAAATGCTCAAAGTGGGTAGGGGTAGCCCAGGGAACCTTTACCCCATTGGTTAGGGCATCCCAAGGGTTCATTTCTACACACATCCTTGTACCAGGCTTAAATGTGGCACTACCAGGGACCCACGTCTGAAAACTCCTGGACCTGTGGGAGATCAGAGCAGGACTGAACCTGCCGTCTGAACCCTGAGAAGAGCATAGAAGATTGGACCTGCTCTTCCTTTGGTACTCAGGACACAGATGTGGACTCCAAGAGTCATAGGGCTGACCTCCTGTTCAAGCTATCGGAACTCAAAAGCTACAAAATCTCTTTTCCTGCAACTGCATCACTGACCAGTGGCAACAGGACCTGGACTGGACCCTCATGGCAGCCTATCCCAGCCACCCTGTGAGTTTCTAAATACCTTCCCATAGACCCTGGGAGCTTTAAATGTGTACCCCTGTGGTGGATTTGGACATAACAGACTAAAAGAGAAGGTAAAGTGTTTGACCAGGATGAACCTGGTTAGTGTATCCAACCTGCTCTCCTTTGCAGTCAGCATCAGATTGCGCTTAGGTCCTGTTGTACTAAGACAATTGATCATCATTGGCACTTAGTTCTACTTGACCCTATTTCTACCTAAAACTTGAAACATTCATATTCCCAGTTCCCTTTATTGGATTTGTGTCATGATGGTGTCATTTTGTTACTACATTTTATTCTATGTTTTTCTAGTTCGTTTTGGGATTTTCATTGTTTTGCATTTTGACTTTATTACTGTTTTAGCCTTACATAAATACTTTACACATTTCCCAAGGATAAGCCTGTCTGCTCTGTGCCATAGCTACCAGGGGGTAGAGCTCAGGTTTATTTAGTGACTTTTAGTGGTTCACCCTGACAACGATTGTGATTATTACTTTAGGTGGGTAGTTACCCCTCTCAACTAATAACCCAATTTCCTACCAATGCCACTGTCGCTGTGAGGCCTAAGTATCCATAGTCTGATATTGCCAATTTGATCCCCATCTACAAGCAATGCAGATGTGACTGCAAGGCCATGATGGTGCAACTCAGCATTGCCAAGGCAATCCCATCTACTAGTGAAACCAATGTCATTGTGAGGCCCAAGCCCTTGTTCCCGGGCATTGCTGTTGTAATCCCCATCTACAAGCAACAACAATATCACAGTGATACCCATGTGCCTAAACCCCTGCATTACCAGTTTGAGTCTTGTTCTATGAGTGGCATCTATTGGAGTGAGAAGGCTTACATGTGGTCACCAAACCACAGTTCTTCTACGGCTCCCCAAGCAGTGACCACTGGTTCCCCTACCACTGGTGACTCAAAAGGATGCTACACAGACACAGGGGCTCTCGAACTAGGGGTGCAGGGGGTGCTGAAGCACACTCTGTCATCCATGAATGATTACGTTCAAAACTTAGCTATAAAGATGTCCTTGAGTTTTTTTTTGTTCTTGGAGAATTTACTTTGTGTTCAAAGACAGACTGTCAAATGTGAGAAAACCTCTTGTGAGCATACATTGAGCTGTGCTTTTCCCTTCTACAGTTATTTAAAAATACTCATTAGCAACATGGAAAGCCCAAATATGTCACTTTGCTTCTTTGTCCAGAAATGTGATGATGCAAAGATGTGAGTTGAACCATAACAAAAAACAAACATATTGTTTATAAGAGACATTGCCTACAAGGCCTAAACTGTTGTGATTTATTTACTTCTCAATTTAAATTATGTCCCTTTTAATTTAAAATTGAAATAATTACAAATACAAGCACCAAGATCACTGTATTTTGTGACAGAATAGTCAAAAAGAATGTTCTTTTGTCATTCAAGGCCATTCATCAACCATCCGACTAATGTGTTTGTATTTAGAGTGTCAAACAAATAGTACATATGTAAGGGAAACAGATTTCTTTGCAATGCAGCATTTGAAAGCATTATATTTCTAGCAGTGACATCATTTAAGCGAAGTTGTTCAGCTGCATTGGTGTCATGGAAAAAACACATAATGGCAGGCAAAATCCATGCCTCATTTCCACCAGCAAAATGCAGTTGTAAATATTTTCAAAATCATGTGATAATGCTGTTTTTATCTGGCATGCTTTCTTTTTACCACTGAACAAAATGCTAAATCTGGGAATAAAGCCCAGTTTAAACAATATTTTCAGTTGTGCCTTTTCCTCACGATTTAGCACTGTACTCTACATGAAAACAATTTGGGCATATTCACAAGGAGTTACCTCCGATTTATCACCACCTTAACGCATCAAAAGGGGAGATAGAACTAACACCCCATTCACAAGCTGGTGCAAACTGCAGACATCGTCAGAATTCCTGCGATAACAGCCACAAAACCTAACACCATGGTGGACACCACCAACTGACACTAATGAGATGCAGAGTAGGCGTAACCGTGCAGAAACACACGAATAAATAGCAACACCACTTTCACAACGAACTGACAGATCCGCGAAGCGACCCAAAAACATGTGAAAAGCCAAGGTAGCCACAGGTATTTAACACCTGGCTCAAGCAGGTGTAAAGACGGACGACTACCTGCAGTAGGCAATGGAGCCCCGCACACAGCCACATCCAAAGAACAAACTATGCCATGGAGCTACTCATCATGCAGCTCGGAGCCCCAAAAGGGCAACAACACCCACTGCCATCACCCCTAGGACTGCCACCACCCCCTGGACCCGGACCCCCCCCCCCCACACACAGAGGCTGCGCAGACTAAGACAGAGGACCTACCGAAAACGCATCACTCTCACAGACCTAACGTCCAAGGAAAACATTGCCCACTACAGGCTTAAAAGGACAACCATTCACCACATCATGACCCACATCGCCCACAGGCTGACGGTCCGAACACAGCGGAGAACCAACATCCCTTCGCAGACTAAGTTGCTGGCTGTGTTGCACCTCTTGGACTCTGGTACCTCCCAACCAACAACTGCCAGAGTTGGATGGGTCTCACAGCCAGCCCTATCAAAGTTCATCACACCTGTCCTGAATGCCATCCTCAGCTTCATAACCCAGTATCTTCACTTCCCCAACACAGCGCAGGAACAGCTGGAGACAAAGCAAGGCTTCTACGCCATAGCCGGATTCATCGACTGCACACATGTCCCACTTGTGCCCCCCTACAGCAACAGAAAGCACACGCATTCCATCAATGTGCAGGCAAGAGTGGACCACCGGGGACTCTTCACCAATGTTGTCGCCAACTACCCAGGCAGTGTCCATGATTCCTTCATCTTCCGACAGTCCATCATCAACCAGCGCTTCCAGGATGGCACATATGGAACAGGACTGCTCGTTGGTAAGTATGAAGTCAACACACCACACATCACAATGCCTCGATATACACGTGACCAAACCACATTCAACATGTCAAACTACACAAACTCTTACCAGACACGACCACAACACTCCATTGTCATCCTGGCCTACCCCTGCACCCAATTCATGGCACCACAGACACACAGCAGTTGGACGTGTGGAGATGCAGATTGCAGCCATAACAGCTTTGGAGCACTTCTCTGCCTACATGACCCTACCCCAGTACCCCGCAGGTCAGCGTCCTGTGGCGGTGGGCCCATGTGGCCCACTGTGCATCCTGGGCCACTAGCCCTGTGCCACTCGTGTCATCCCCCTTGTAGTTCTGACATTGCATGTCTGAGTGTCTGGTGACTGGTGGTGTAGTTGCCTGCATCAGCTACTCCCTGTGGGCTGGCTAACACTCACCCCACGTACAGCCAGCACAGGAGTCACTGGATTGGTGGACCTGCCATCACATTCTACCGAACCAAGTATTGACTCTTTTCTCCCTACACTGACACAGGTGATCAAGGATATGCACTCTGCCCTTGGATGATGACACCCCTCCAAGATCCGAACACACCTGCCCAGAGGCAGACAATTTGGCCCACATACGTATCAGGGGCATCGTGGAATGTGTTTGGCATGTTGAAGTCACGTTTCAGGTGCCTGGACGGCACTGGTGGGAAGCTCCTGTATAGCCCCGACATTGTGTGCAAGCTGATCGTTGCTTGTTGTGTGTTGCACAACATCTGTGTTCGCATCAGAGCCCCATGGATCCCAGTTCCAGAGGTACTGGCCGATGATGGTGGTGATGGGGCAGGTGGCTCACATCCCACTGAAGCTGCAGCAGGAATGTCCCGTAGAAATACCATCATTGACACTTACTTCTCATGAGCAGGTCACATTGTGACCGTCCATGGCAATTAAGCAACAGTAGAAAATGTCAAAATGCACCCCATGTGTGAATAAAACATTTTTGCAGGTCTAAGCTTGTACGTGTACATTTTGACCAGTTGTGTCCTGTGTTCAAATGTTGTGGGTGTACTGTTTGACCCGGGATGTTGACACTGCCGGGGTGCACTCCTGATTGTATGCGTATGCTGCACAGTGGGTTTGTCGCTCCTGCGGCTCTGATTTATCTGCCACTGGTCTCTTTTGTGCGGTGTGCCTGTCGGTTCTGTTCTTCCACTGTGCATGGATGTTGTGGTGTACATGTTGTCCTCTGCAGTTGGCCAGGGTGCATCCGTGGTACTCCACTGTTGATGATTTTTGTTCAGTGAAATTTTCCATATGCTGTTCTTGTAATATTTTCCCGCATTGCGCATGAGTATTTCTGCCCTCGTGCTGGTTGTCACCGTTTTCTTATCGCGCTTTTGCCCATCGCATGTTTTGTTGCGTTGGGGTATGTGTTTTTATCTCCGTCGAGGTGGTTGTTTCGCGGACATTGTCCGCGGTGTCAGCAAACTATCTCATGCTACCGCCGTGTTGTGAATTCCATGTTGTCACAGGGTTATTTTCCCGCGATGGGCCGCAATGTTGAAAGTTGCCTTACGCTACTCTTGCGGTAGTTATCACACGTTCTTGTGAATATACCCCAATGTGTTTCGTTTAACTTTGTGACTTAAACCTTTTTGTTTTCCTTTTCAGAGTTTGTGGATGGAATCTGTGTATAGTATGTCATGCTGATTTTAACCAAAGACATCTGTATTTTCCACAGTTTGAGGGTATTGAGGGGACTGCCCATAGGGTGCATTTATTGTTACTCAACTGATGAGAGTCAACCTCTGTTCCTTCACTCAAATATTTAGATTTCCTGAGCAGTATTTGTGTAGTCTTTACCAAAGCCTACATACTATTAGGGACTGCAAAACAATAGTGCTGCCCTTCTAATATTTGATTATTGTATAAAAACAAGCATTGGCAAAGCTACTAGGTCTTGTCTATGCAAGCAAGATTTATTGGGATTGTAATAGCTGCTGTGCATATGGCTAGAAGTTATAAAAAAGCACTATGCTGAGGCCACATCATAGTGTTTTTTTATCAACAGGAGGGTGGGAATAGGAGGGTGGAAGCAACATGGCCGTGAGAGGGCGTGGGGTGGGAGGGGAAAAAGAAGCAGCATTTTAAGATGTGGTATCCAAGCACCTGCGATAAAACTTTGCCATTTTTTGTGAATAGCTTTACTGGCACTTCTTGTAGCAATACTAGAAACAGTGAGCAAGTACACACAACACAATGCGGTAAAACATAAGAAAACAATGCACAATGCGGTACCCATAGTCACCACAAGCCTCGCTATGTCTTTTGAAACATTTGTCCCATAACCTGTTCCGCTACAAGGTTAGAGACAAAAGATCAAATTAATTGTAACATTGTCTTTGTAAGGTTGACTCATGGCCTAATTGAAAAAAGTTAGGGTGCAAAGGTATTTTACATATTGTGAAACCATTCATGGACATCAAATGATGAAAAATCTCAAATTCATCAACAGTAAGCACACAGTATGGTAATAAACTACTCAGAATAACAAAGGGCACCAAGTGTGTTTGCAAGATGAAAGTGCTAGTAGGCAGAATACGAGGTAGCCTCTGGGGTAGCTTTAGGGTGTGGAGGGGAGTTTGGGGATCTGACACCCCCAAAAATATGCATTCTTGTCTTTGTAGGTGGATCTGGGGGCCTGAGTCAGGTCTGCTCTGTCTGTGTTGGCCTTTTGTCCTGCACCAAGAATAAAAGACAAAACAGTGACCTTTAATGTAAAACAGGAGAGAGACAGAGAGACAGAGATATACACCTGATGGACGAATTTCAAAATGTGAAAACAGATAAACTGGAAGCATGCATGGTTGTCCAAATTGTGTGATCCCAGGCAAACATTTTATTTCACAGAGGCTACTTTTTCTTTATTATCACACATGAGAGCACTTTTAAATATGAATGTGGACTGTACAACCACCTCTTATGTTTAATGTAAATAGACTATAATATTGCCCCATCTCTAATAAGAATCTATGCCATGTAGGGTTTACATGACTACTGACTTGCCTCTTAGTTCACCAATAATATTGTTGCTGGCATGCTTATGTTAAATAATTGTCTAACTATGCAATGATGCAATCTGATGTACTAATGAGACTGTATCATATTTTATATTATGTTTGTTGCATGACAACAGTTCATCCCAAATCTTGGTCATCTTACCTTCCACCCTTCAGCCCACTGCTTTTTAAGTTGGGAAATGTGAGATTCTGACCCCCCAAATATCACTGACCAAGCTACACCCTTGGCTAGCCCCCTCTTGTAAACACATACTCAAAATTGTAGCGCTTAGCACAACATCCTCACTTTTAACCTCACAGATTAACTGCTGCATTCATATAAACCTCCATGTTAGAACTTTGAAGCCATTTATGTTTACATCACTCATTATAGATGAAAAGCCAGTGTAACCACAAAGATGCATTAGGTCCCACTGCTCTCAGAGCAAGAAAAAAGTAAAAGTAAAATGATAATAACATTGCTATTATCATTTTACTTTTCGTAGCTACGGGGCTGGGTTAGGATGGAGAGGGGTGGTATTAGAGCCTGGGAGGGGTGGTTTGCACACTCTAAGGACCAGATGTAGGTAAATAGTATTTACAGATTCAAAAATACCGAATTTTACCGATTCGGTATTTTTGAATCGGTAAATGCTATGTAGCAAATTAACCGGTAAAAATTACCGAATCGTTAAGATTCGGTATTTACAGAATCGGTAATTACCGATTCGGTAATTACCATTCATTCCTATGGGCCTCCAGGCCCATAGGAATGAATGGTAATTACCGAATCGGTAATTACCGATTCGGTAAAATGCGGAAAACATTGAAGGGTGGCAGGGTGTCACTTTGACACCCTGTTGCAGCCCTCAATTGTGTATGGGTGCACATGTTGCAGACATACATTCTGCAACATGGCACTGAAACAATTTGCATAAAATAGCTTTTTGGTTTTTTTCCGTTATTTACCACCAACTTATAGGTGGTGGTAAATAACGAATCCTAACATGGGAAAAGCACTCATTTAAGTGCTCGCTACATTAGGAATTCGGTAATTTACCGAATCGGTATTTAAGAAATCTGTAATTTACCGATTCCTTAAATTACCGAATCCTTCATTTCGGCCCCTACATCAGAAAAGCCTATCACTGGTCGGTAGTGGCCGAAATTCGTTAATTTTGGCCGTTACCGACCGGTAATAGCCTTCCTACATCTGGCCCCTAGTGCACATCAGAGTTTGGCCGCCCATCTTGGGCTGCCCAAACAGTTGTCTTTTCATGTTTCCCACCAGGCTGTAATACACAACCTGGTGAGGAACATGCACAGGCTCCCAGTCCCCATCTGAGCACTGAAGAACAGTGCTCAGCCCAATCACAACGGTGCATTGCAGCGTTGTGATTGGTTTAGGGGAGCCTGTGAGGCTCCCTCCTTCCGGTTCAAAGCAACGACAGAGGAGAGACAACACCCGGCGGCTGTGAGGAGGTAAGTGGTTTTGCTTTATTTTTTATATTTTGTTCCCCCCCCGCCCCCGTTCCCTGTCAGCCGCCACTGGGATACGCCTGCTCTTGTGAAGAGACACTGAATGGAACACCTTACAGCAGCAAAATAATATTTAGTGACCTCAAATCAAGATTTTTGTGCATATGAGCTGAATTTTGTGTTTTTTTTTTAAAGAATACAAAAAGTGTAAAGCTCTAACAGCAAATTATTTAAATGCTACCTCGACAATTATAAAACACAAGCATTGGCAAAGACAATAGGTTTTGCCTATGCAAGACATATTGTCTTTGCCAACGTCTTTTAGCCATGTTGTAGAGCAATGAAGCTGCTGTGCAGAATAGCTAAAAGTTAGAAAAAAGCGATATGAGGCAGCCAGCACTGGCAGCAACATAGTGCTTTTTTTAGGTCTCGGCTAAGCGCGCGGAAGCGCGTTCTCGCCGAGAACCTTTTGCCGCCGTGTCTGCTTTCCAGGAGACAATCCTGGCCGCGCGCATCGCCTTGGAGGCGATTCGAAACTGTCACGCGCACAAGTACGAGCGCTCAATTGACACACACACACACGAACGACCATGCACGCATGCACCCAGACATACAGAGAACCCACCCCCGCCGTCGCATACACACACACGCGCACACACACACACACACACACACACACAAGTGCACTGAGACCCCCCCACCCGCCCTTTGGAACTTACCGGCCCAATCTCGGGGACTCCGCTCTCGGCAGGGGCAGGCACCGGGCATGTGCCTCGTGCCCCCTCCGCAGCGTTCACGCTGCAGCTCTTCAACACTTGCGCAACATCCTACTGGCGGCCCCGGGGCTCTCCACCGCTCACAGGAGCCCCAGGCTGTGAGACGCATTTCCTCCGCCTGCCTTCTCTTCCGGTCCGAAAGCGGCCCGCCCCCGTCACAGGCGTCCTTGCCTGACTTCCGGTGCGGCCACGGCGGGATTCCGGGGGCAGTAAGAGTTATTTTTAATATATGTATGCCATTGGTTACAGTGTGTACTCTGCTCTCCCGGAGCCGGACTCAGTCACCGCATCCCATGTGCCGCGGTGTGTGATCTTACTACTGGGTCTCATTGCAGGGTGTAAAGTGTGCACCACGTCTTGGGTTGTTTTACGCAGTGTTTGGTTTTGGCACTCCACCCGTGCATGCTTTCACTGCCTCCTGGGTGAGCAGCCGGATCCTGCCGTGGGAGTTTTGTTTAACTCGCTGAATGTCGCCCATGTAGCTTTAATGAGACTCCGCACCCAGAGTGAGCTGTTTACTCCCTCGTCTTGGTTTATTTTTACTTTGACAGCCAGCCGGTTCTCCCATGGCCGCGGGTGCAGCTTGTCATGCTGCTGAGTCACTGGGGGTAGCTGGGACAGTTTTAGGTAGGAGAGTCTGCAGAGGGGCGCTCGGCGCCGATAAACAGGCTGGCTTTGCCTCCTCACGGACACGCCCGCTGTCCGTGTTCGAGTTCCCGCCCGCTGTCCGTGTCTTTGTTCCCGCTCCCCTCCCGCCCGCTGTCCGTGTCCTCGTTCCTATCCTCGTTAAAATCCCAAGATTTCCAAAGCTTGCAGCCCTTGGCCTCCAAAATAGTCATTGTTGTTCGCTGCACAGTGCAGGACATTTGTCCGGCTAGGCGGCTTGCCACGTCCTCTGTGTGTGTTTGCTGGTGGTCCGGTATGACGCGCTGTTATGTGCTTCGATACTGTACATTGCAGTGGATAGAAGGTGTGTCTTCATGTTCCATTTTGAGGGCTGGGTGCCTAGTCTATTTGTACAAAGTAGATTGGGTAATCACAAGTTCCCAGCTGTACTGTAACTATATTAATGGTCAATTTCACATCTTCAAGTATGAAGAATACAACACAAAAATGTAAAAAACTAATGTACATTTATCAAATCAAGGAGGTGGGAAGACAAGAAGTCTGTGCTCAGTTCGCTTTCTCACTCCTGGGGGCTGCTCAAGCCAGGCATGATCCCTATTTAGGATGCAGAAAAGTCATTTAGGCAAGAATTCAGCTGAGCATGGACTTTACATAGTAACATTCTGTCCGGTATCAGCTTTGCCTCCGTTTGGCAATGTTAGGGGTAGGGATGCCAGATCCTTCCAAGTTGCCAAGGTATGGTTTTCATTCAACAAACAAATGCATTCCGTGAGTAGTCTTTGTTTGTTTTTTATATGGCCATTTGGGCTAACACCCCTGACAACAATGATCTGCGGAAAAAGGAATTAGAAATAAGGTGGATGGGGGCGTGGCTTGGCTGCCGAGCGGAATGGCTGCCTAATTCCGCAGCTCCGCCGATCGAGCACATTAATCCGCTATTTACCCGCATAATCTGATGTTATAGCTCGGACCCCACGGACCCTAAAGACAGCTGGGAGCACCCGCCTGACCCGGTGTGAGCTTCGTTGTAAGAAATCGCCCGATATTCAAGGGTGTGGGGCGGCCAGATCTGCAGCCGCAAAGGGGCCTGGTACTGTGCTGGAAGCCGGGAGCTCAAGTGGGGGCGTGCCTGACGGAGAGACGCGGCGGCCGATTGGAACACAGCGGGATTGAGCCGCAGTAACCTTCGATATCAGTGACCGGCTGCGGACACCATATCAGAGGCGCCAAATAGCTCATCTGGAGAATCAGGGTGACAGCAACTCCATAACAGCCACTCTTTCGCGGAGCACTTACTGGGAGAACTGCGAGCCCGTGGGGAGCCGGACGGCTGCTGGCGTCGGAACGAGGTGGGTGCGAGGTGGTTGCCGCGCATTTAACGGCACCCTACAAGTATGACTCTGCTGGCGCTATCGCGACCCTAACCTCTGAAGGGCCAGGCTGGGTTAGTCGTCATCACTCGCGTTGAGCATTGTAGGAGGCAACAAGCACGCACATACGACATCAAAACGAACAGGAGCAGAGAAGAAAACGGCACGAACCGCCATCTTGAAATGGGATCAGGGGCAGAGGACAGACTGGGCTGACGGAAGACCCACGACCGGCGCCATAGGTCCTCATTGTCGAAGATTTTCCCCATTAGACCGCAAAAGTGACACTGGTGAGGATAATCTATAATCAGCACAACTGTGCCTCTTCCCCTGAGCGGCTCCTGAGCCTCGGTGAATAACGGTCCCAAACGAGCCCGGTCACATAGAGACTTTGCTTATTGCTCGAGTGACTGTCGGCTCGACACCACACGAGAAGGCGTAGAATCGGATCCCTGGGAGCTCCGCCGAGCAGAACCACCTCAGGGAGCCTGGTAACGCAGCGCCGGAACGGAGCACCTGATTCGCCACACGGCTGCCCATACGCATTGTGCCCGGAACTCGCCATGGGCAAGCCTGACACAAGGCAACCAAAACTCACGTTCGATAAATCGAAACAGAAAACGCCGAATTCGGACCAGCCTGAACAGGAGGCATCAGGAGGAGATCAGGATAGATTACCGGAGGAAGACATCCGATCCATGTTCCAGGATCTAAAAACGAGTCTGAAGGGGATAGATACTAAAATGGATGCCCTGGCTGCGCGTATGGACAGCATGACGAAGAGGATGGACAAGCAGGAGGGCAGAGTCGGGGTGCTGGAGACACGCGTGACCGAAACGGAAGAAAGCCAAACGGACCTCGATAAAAAAGTGCGGGGCATGGACAAAGTGCTGGCCCTGATTCAACAGAAAAATGAGGATTTGGAAGCGAGATCGCGCCGCAACAACGTCCGCATCACGGGAGTTGCGGAATCCACAGACATAGCAAACATGGAACGCTACGTTGAACAAATGATGAGGGACTTCTTTGGGGAAGAACTATCGCCGATGTTCCTTGTGGAGAGAGCGCATAGATCTCTAGGGCCCAAGCCCAAACCAGGAGCACCGCCCAGACCCATATTGGCACGCATCCTCAACTACAGAGACCGCGACACAATATTGCGGATGGCACGCAACATGGAGGATCTTCAATATAAAGGAAATCGGATCGCTATGTTCCCTGACTTCACCCTCCAGGTCCAGGCGGCTCGACGAGAGTTCCTACCGGCAAAGAAAGTGTTCCAACAGTCCGGCACGAAATACTCCTTAATATACCCGGCAAAGTTGAGAGTACAAGGCCCAGGCAAACCCACCTTTTTTGTAGATGCGAAAGCGGCACTGAAGTATGCTAAACAACTTGCCAAGGAACACAAAAGACAAACGGAACCAGAAGAACTGAACGCGACTGAGCAGCTAAGTGACGTTGAGTGACACTGGGTGGCACTGGTAAAAGTTGGGTAAATTGAATGGGCAATGATTCTTGGCGAGACCTAGAACTTTGCTGTTCGCACTGTGTGTGGCCGGCCTCCCAGGGCTTTCATACGTGAATACATTACTCCATTCAAATATGGGTTGCGGGGGGTTCTAGATCTGGCATAGTCAGGCCAGAGTTCGATCACCCTGTCACAAGTGCGGGGTTAGATGGCGCCTTCCCGCGTACCCCATGGAATGAGTCCCACAAACTGGATAATTAGACTACTGTTGATGTTAAATGGAGCTGGTTGGAAGGGAAGAGGGGGGAAGATGCACAACCTGATTGGGGGGTTGGAGCGGGAGGGGAGGGAGGGATTGGGATTTGGCTGCTTTGCTTGTCTATGTTACTTTGCGGAGGCGTTTTACTGCATTGGTCACTATTGTGTAATTGGTCTGACAACACTACCATGGTTACTATGTGCGATCGGAATGAGTGGTGCTTGCTCTGGGGATGGTTGGGGGATGCTGCACCCACAATTAGAATGGGGGGGCCCTGCCCGGACACTCGCACACAATGCAGTTCCCAGTGATCCACGAGTTGTACGCCCACCTTGAAATGATGCCAGCGGAGCTCACGGATGGCGCTATGAGTGAGCAGACATACATACATACGGATGCAGCTATGACGTCTATACAATGCTTATCTTGGAATGTAAGGGGCATGAATGATAGAAGGAAAGCGAGACTGATACACTCCTATCTGATACGTAAAAACGTTGATATATGCCTGTTGCAGGAAACCCATTTAACAAACACCAGCGCATTGATGCTCAAACACGCTAGATGGGGAGAGATAGTCCATGCATCCTACTCGAACTATGCAAGAGGGGTAGTGATCTTGATCCGTAGAGGGTTACAATGGAGAACACATACAGCCATTACGGATCCAGATGGGAGGTATATAATGCTTCTGGGCACGTTGTGTGGAATGCAAATATTGCTGGTGAATGTATACGGTCCGAATGATGACAATCCTGAATTTTTCGGCGAACTATGGCACAAAATGCAGGCGCTTGGCTCCACCGCGCTACTGTGGGGGGGAGATTACAATGTGGTCCTCTCCGACACTCTACACAGACAAGGTATGGCCCGAGAGCACCACCCGAGGGCGGCTGAAAAGCTGGGTGACATTATTGCCGAAGCGGCACTGGTTGACTCCTGGAGGCTCCTACACCCGGGGACGCGCGTGGGCACATGTATTACTGCACACAGAGCTGCCTAGTCACGACTGGATTACTGGTTGCTGTCTAGAGACCTTCATGCCTCTGTACTGGGGGCAACACACCTGCCGAGATCCATATCTGACCATGCGCCAGTGGGGGTGACACTTGCCACCCCAACACAATATGTACAACCATTTAGCTGGAGATTCCCCTCACACGCACTGTTAGATCAGGTATTCAGGGAAGAGTTAGGAAATAAGATATCGGAATACTTTGAATTAAATGAGGGGTCTGTGGACTCGCCGGGTACACTTTGGGAGGCCTGCAAGGTGGTCACTAGGGGTCACTGCATGGCGCTCAAATCGGGCGTACTGCGCTCTATTAGGCACACACTAGATAGCTTGGAAAAAGAGCTCGCAGCCTTGGAAGCCACTCTGCTTGTGGTACCCACTGACAGGGCCCGCGCTGACCTCAGGGCGAAACTCACCCAATATCAGGAGGAAGCAGACAGAGAAGTGAAGTTCCTTAATAAATATGTTCAGGCCAGACGATATGGAGAGGGGGACCGCGCGGGAAGGACATTAGCCAACATGTTGCGCAAACCTAGAGGTGCGGAATATATCATGGAGCTGAGAAACGAGGCTGGGAGCACAGTTAGAACACCACCGGACATATTACATACAATGACAGACTATTATGAGACATTATACACCTCCAAAGTGCTGCCAGAGGATCAGGCAATCACTGATTATCTTGACACCATAGCTCTGGCATGGTTCAATAATGGAGCACGGGCGTATATGGATCTGCCGCTTACGACCGAAGACATAAGGGTGGCTATTGCAGACATGCCGTCGGGCAAAGCACCGGGTCCAGATGGCCTCACTGCGGCATTCTATAAGGAATATGCCAACCTCATCGCACCCAGGCTTCACAAGATGTATATGGAGGCGATTGAGACAGGGTCACTGCCGCCATCGCTAAGAGAAGCCATGATAATCACACTACCCAAACCCGATAAAGACCCGACCAGCCCGGACTCATACCGTCCACTTTCCCTAATAAATCTGGATGCTAAGATTTATGCGAAGCTACTGGCCGACAGGCTGACGCCGATGCTGCCCCAGATAGCACTGTCGTATCAATCAGAATTTGTAGCCGGCAGGTCAACTTCCCATAACTTGAGAACACTCTTTAGCCTATTACACTATTTAGACCCCAAGGTACAAGCAACCGCTGCCCTGCTCGATGCCACTAAGGCATTCGACTCCCTCGAATGGAAATTCCTACTGTCTCTATTCACCCGCATGGGCTTCAGCCGGTCATTCATCCAGAAAATTAGCATCCTCTATAATGGCCCGACAGCGAGAGTTAGGGTGAATGGACAAATCTCAAATCCCATCAAAATCACGAGAGGGACCCGACAAGGGTGTCCTCTGTCGCCGTTACTATTCGCCATTGCCACAGAACCGCTCGCAGCTCGTCTGGGCAACATCATACACATCGGAGTATTGGCTTTACGTCGAGAGGGCTGCTTGTGTCCATGTACGCGGACGACATAACCATATATGTGCAAAACCCGGCCAAAAACTTCGACCCTCTGATGCGCGAACTAGTGAGATATGGCGGCTTAACCGGCATAAACATAAACTGGTCTAAATCGACTATGCTGCCTCTAACTGATGGCACAACCAGATGCCAGACCGAATTCCCTATAGAATGGGTGACGGACGAAGTTAAATATCTGGGTATCAGAATTAGTCGCTCGAACCAGGATATATGGCTGTCGAACTATGGAGTAGCGGTAGAGTGGCTTGAGTGCAAAGTTAAAAAATGGAAGACCTTACCACTGTCCCTGACAGGCCGCATAGCAATCACAAAAATGGTAATTCTACCGAAATTTCTGTACCTCTTTGCGAACATACCCCTGCCACTTACGCTCTCTCTCTTCCGACGGATCCGCTCAGCACTCCTGGAGCTAGTCTGGGCGGGAAAACAGCCGAGAGTGACCTGGAAACGGCTGACACTTCCCTTCCGACAGGGTGGTCTTACGGCACCGTATTTTTAATTATATGCATATAGTGCACAAGCCCAATACTTACACTATTGGCAACACCCGGTACCGTATCAGCCACATGTGGCGATTGAGATGGATGTGTCAGCACCCACCCCATTGTCAACTACTCTCTATCACAAATCCAAACGATCACCGATGGACATAGACACGGTTGAAACAGTGCGATGGGCCTGGCTGGGTATAGCGAAGCGTGCAGGTCTGGCTGAACTATATGCCCCATCCATGGCGCTAGGCGGTAACCCGCTTTTGGAGCCACTAATGGACAAGGCAATATCGGAACGGGCACGCAAATGCGGGTTGGCGGAGGCTAGTGATCTTTACCCGGATGACACATTTGTGTCTCTACAGGACATGTGCGAATCCGAGGTGCCAACAGCATCAGAATTACTCCTTTATTACCAACTGAGAGCGGCGTGTAGGGCTAGATACCCGATGTTTCCTGCTGCGCCACCAACGTTGTCGGCACTGGAAGACATATTAGCCAACAGTTCGCCAAGTAAACTGATTACACGAATATACAGAATTACGCAGGACACAGCTCCGGTCCTAAGACCAGACTCGAGGCGGCATTGGGAGGCGGAGACAGGTATTAACATAACGGAAAAGCAATGGGCGTTCTGCTGTACCCAGCTTGAACACCTGTCACCTAACTACAAACTTAGGTTAATCCATTTTAACTTCCTACATAGGACATACCGCACACCTACACAATTATTTAGGATGGGCCTACTAGCCGATACTGGTTGCTGGAGATGTGGGACCGTAGACGCTACTTTCTATCACTTAACGTGGGAATGCGAAACTGTGCATAGGTACTGGATAGCGGTCTTCGCAAGGATAGGAGAGATAGTGGGAGAGGAACTGGTGCCTGACCCCCTCGTGGCCCTCCTTGGTTTCGTAATGAACATACCATGTGACTCTAGGAAATTGGTTGCCCTTCTACTTCTGCTAGCGAAGAGACAGATCGCAGTACACTGGAAACAAAGGTTCCCACCGGTGGCCAAGCGATGGTTGAATTCGGCCATGTACTGTAGAGACCAATTGACAGCATATTGGGAACTTACGCCGCAGCGATCCAGGCCAGTAGATATCTGGCAGCCATTGACGACCTGGTTGAATGGAGCGGAGATGGGGGAGTGAGAACGTGGATATGTGGGTAGGAAAGCCTGGGATACACCGTACGTAGTACTGGATGTAGACACTGATTTGGGGAGGAGTATGCGAGCGGGGTAGTGGCTGGGAAGTGTAAACCTGTGCGAGACTGGGCATGAGTCGTGCGACTGGGTATAGAGGTTTGACTGCGCGGTGCATCGCGTGGGTGTTGATTGGATCCCGGACCCCCAGACAAGACAGCTAGGGACGTAAATGTCATCGCAACAGTACACATTAGTTTCAGGATAGACCAATGTCACATGTGAAACGCTTCTAGTTTGGTTCTGAAGTTAATAACCAAATTTAAATACGACAGCAATGTACAAGTATGTGAATGCGCAACCGCACGTTGCGGTCCAGACACTCCTTCTTAAGCTGCCTGCCTCCGGGTTGTTGGCTGAATAGCAGTGTATTACTTGTACAAACGAATAAAGGTTTTTTGAAACAAAAAAAATAAAGAAATAAGGTGGATGAGACAGTATTTTGCCACAACACTTTAATTTAGCTGGAACTGGACTTTTGTGTATTTAGTCGATCTCAAATAATCCAAGAAGCACAGTTTCAAGGTATAATATATTGGAGTCTTATTTCATAAAAAAGACTCTCATGTGGCATAGGCTCTAAACCACTCAAGACGTATCAGTAGGCAAGATCACCGTGTGTTAACCGCATCGCTGCTAGTGCGATTCCCCTGTTGTGCTGAACAGCAATAAAAACGGGTGTGGTCATGACGAGCTGAGCTCGTCATGAGCACAGGAGCACTGTGCTGCATGACGAGCTGAGCTCGTCATGAACATGGAAGGGGTTAAGGATTTGCAGAGAATGAGCAGTGGCGAAGCTAAGGGATGGAGGCGGCAGCCTCCCCCGCTCTTACCTGGCGCCTCGGGGTGTCAGTGGCAAGCGGGTCGGTAAAAGGAAAAAACTCACCAGCACCTCTCTTTCAATGCAGCGGCTACGGGGCGGCAAACGCAGGGATCGCCACTGGCAGCCAAAGGGCTAGCTACGCTAGTGTAATATGGAGGTCCCTATAATACCCAATACTCAATAGGCGAATCACATCAAAATTCCAACTGAGAGCACCATACTGTTTCAGATGTTTATATCGAAATAATCACCACAAGAACTTAAAACAGAGCATCATAAGCTATGAAACAGAATGATGTTTGTGCTCTACAATAAACAAAATAATGTTTGGAGTCCAATGGTTATTGCTTGCTATTTAGTTTCATAAAGATATTTGGAACACTTGCTCCATAAGTAGTGCCTGACGTTTCAACAATCTTTATTTATTTAATTATTTCACATTAGTATATAGCATAGATATATATACATCACTGCGCATTACTAAAAGGAACAATGGAAATGGATTATATGCATCATGGTGGTTACCAGAGTCTCTTCTCAAAAACATAGAAGGCAAAGAACAATAAATTAGAAATTACATTAAATTTAGCATCAAAGAGCATAAACACCAGAGGAGAGCGGGTGTTGGGTTCCAGGGAAGAGATAGGAGCGAAGGCAAGGTGACAGAGATTGCCAGCACACCCTAGTTAAAATAAGTTCCAGCACCACAGCACGGACAAGTACTTGTGGCATTTTTCAGTCCTAATCTACAACCTGCCAAGAACCTTATGTATGTGCCCTTCAAAAACAATTCAGACATCGAAACTGTGTGATAGTATCCAAAAGTATCAAGAGCTGTGCTTGCCTGTAGCATTAAACTATACTTGCAGCTGTATCCCTGCTTTAATGTCACACAGGTTCTACGAAGAAAGCATTAGTTACAAAGTAACTGCAATGCTTACCACACTAAGGATTTTGCCATAATATTTCATGTAGATACTAATCGTATTTCCTTAACATAAGTGAAGTTGTATATCGTCTTCTTAATGCAATAACACTATTTAGAAATTATGGGGCCTATTCACACAGGCCAATGTATACATGAGTAATTATACAGGTGTATAGTTACACTTAAGTTTGTAGTAATTTTACTATTTTTAGCTATTCTCCATTTCCAAGCGTAACGTTACTGCAAAGTCTAGATCTACAGATTACACCCCTGATCTACACATTACAACCCCTGAATTCAGGAGATGGAGCTAAATTTACGTGTGTAAATTACACAAGGTCTCTGCCGCTAGGGTGAAGATCTGTCTTTCGTAAAGTATAGTCAAATTTTAAAGTTCATGAACTTAAAAAAATAATACAAATATTTGTAGCATAAACATGCTACAGCACTATAAACTTAATTTGGAATTAAATATTCAAATAATTAAAATATTTTAAATGTATTTACTATTATTTTTAAAGGTATATTTAAAAATGCCCACCCAAAGTAAAATGTTTATATTTATATATTACACATTACTCAAAGTTATGATTAGAATTAATTTAATATTTTTACAACATAGTTCAATTTATTTTTAAATACCAAAATGGTTATTTAAATGTTAGAATAAAATAATATATATTTTCTTATTTAAATAGATATTTAATATTAAATTAAAAACATATATATATATATATTTTTTTTTTTTAAAGTAGAAGTACATTAATATATTTTAACATTATTTACTATTGGGGTACATTTTAAGTCCCTGCCTCCATTTGTTCTGTGGGAGGGTGTTGCAATTCTAGTGCTCAGCCATGTGTGTCGCTGGATTACTCCAAGATTTAGCTATATTACTTTCACAAAGCTTTTATGTCCTTTTTGGCTGTAGTAGCTTTAGAAGTGCAGTTTGTGAATGGGATTGGACATACTCTTTTGAGGGTAGGTATAAATCCCTCACAACATGTGGTTAGTATTCCCCATTTTCCAGCCACTACCCCCATCCCTCCCACATTTACTTCCATAACTTCTGGGGTTATGTGCAGAGATCTGCATTTTCAGGACAGATATCTCAGCACTTAAAAGATAGTGGCAGCAGAGGTGGAGACCTCCACGCATAGATTAGTGAATAACATTTTGTAGTATGTAAGTAGTACTATTGTAGTACTGTTAAGCATACTACAAAAGGCTGTTTGTGTATAGGCCCTCAGATCTTTTATGAGCGTTACTTAAGCTAGCTCAATGAAATGTTCCACCCCACCAGGAGCAACCCGTGCGGGTAAGAGAGGGTGGAGGAGGAGTAGACAATTAAATAAAAAGGGAAAATTAAATTTAAATAAGAAAAGCACTTACCTTGCACTCGCTGCATTGCTGAGCCTCGAAGCAGTGAGTGCAAGGTGTTTTTCTTTTTTTAGATTTTATTTTCTCTCATCTATGTCTGTCGACTCCCATCGCACCCCGCCTCACCACCCACCCCTGCACGGGCCGCTCCTGCACCCCACATCATCCTTCAAGATTATGCGGCCTATTCACAAACTGAAGTTTGCAGGATGTTTAGTACCTCTCCTATCTTTTCTACGTTGACATTTCTGTCATGAGTGCGGTGCTCCCAGCACACATAGTTCTACATTTGAGTAGTAAATGTGGGAGGGATGGGGGAGTGGCTTGCAAATTAGCAATTTTTACACCTAAAATAGGAGGGGTTCAGGGATGGGTGAGATTGGGTTTAGGAATGAACAGGCAAAAACAAAAGACCCAATCACACAAGAGTAAACCCAAAGCACTTCTAAGATCATTTCAGCCAAAAAGTGCCCCAAGAGAGTTGTAAATGTACTCCAGCCGAGCCTTCGAGTCAGTCCAAAATCGCACATGGCCACTCACAGGTACTGCAACACACTGTCATAGAAAGAAATAGTGGCAGGGACTTAAAATAACACCCCATAGGAAATATACAAATATGTATTTTGTTTTATCTAGTTAGATAATTATTAGTCTTTAAAATAATTATATACATATTTTTTAAACAAATATTTGATATATATTACATTGAACAAAATTTAGCATAGCTAGGATTGTTTAAAAGTATTCTTTAGGGATACTATTTTTTGAATAAATAATTATATTTTAATAATTATTTATTTCATTCACATTTAAGTTAATGTGCTGCAACATTTTATTTTATTAATTTTAGATTTAAAATAATTATATAAAAGAATTTCACATAAATATGTTCTAATAACATATACATATTTATATACTATATGTGCCAGAGACCTCTGCCTACATGTGAAATGTTATGAGTAGTAACGTTACACTCGTAAAATGTTGTCCTAGGAGGCTCCCTCAACGGGTGGAGACATGAAAGTTTAAATTTAGGATTAACTTTACATTCAGGAAATGTGACTAGCAACAAAGTATCAAGTTATTCCTAGGTGCAGTCGTAGATTCACAGGTGAGTAGATCTAAACATGTAAATGTACCTTTGTGAATAGGGCCCAAAGTTTTGGTTGGATCTCTGTACATGCTAAAAGTCAAACCCTAAAGAGGAGGCACTTGGCAGGTAATTGAACTTGCATGGTTACCTGGTTTCTGGGTTCCCCAGGACAATGGCAGTACTTGGTTGAAGGATTATATGGTTGCTCTTGAGTCACACAGGTACTGAAGAACTATTTTGATATCTTTGTAGAATGTACAAATGTCTTAAATTAAAAACAAATCAATTTAGATACTGAGACGTACAAGTGTGCCACTGGTACTACAGGAATTTCCTTCCAATAATATTTTTTGCACCTTAAGGAAATCCTTATTAAGAGTATTTTATAGAAATTTAAAAGCTCATAGGTATGCACAGATCTCTTTGAGAGCATCAACACCCAGAACTAAGAATAATTACTTACCTGAAAATAGGAACGTCAAACCCAGTTCAAATTTCGGCTTTATAAGGGAGAATAGAATGCCATTCTGATTAATCATTTGAATAATCAAAAGAGACATATCACCAAGCAAAGTATGGTGTACAAGAGTCCCCCCCCCACCCACACCCCTGACATTGTGTCTCGGTGGGCACTCATTAACTATAAACAAAAAGACGTGCAGAGAGCAAATAGCTTTTAAAACAGTTTTTCCTTCAGCACATCTAAATATTAAGAGATAATCAAGTGTAAAGAAGAAATTGAAATCTGTCTGTGGTCACTGCAGATATGAATAATCAGCTTTAGATGGAACACCACAGTGAATGTTGCATTCTGTGTGTCTACTCCTTTTGAAGTCGTTCTAGAGTGGAGTGGGTAGTCTCTCTAGCCGTGGGAGGCAGAGGTAGTTTGTACCCAAATCTGTGAGTCATCACGCCTGTGGAGAATATATTTCTATACCATTGCTTGTCAGTAAAGGCTGAGGCAGCAACTCATTATGTCATTAGACTGTGTAGGGAATAAGAGTATTATGTTATGTTATGTTAAAATCAATTTGTAAAGCGCTCGTACGCCCGTGGGCTTCATGGCGCTATAGGAAGTATGAAGAGTCCGAACAACATAACACTAAGCTGACAGAGGTTAATGGTAGGCTTGAGAGAATAACCAGGTTTTTAATTCCTTGCGGAAGGTGAGCAAATCCTTACTCTGCCTAATCGGCAAGGGGATGGAGTTCCAAAATGAAGCTGCTAGATGGCGAAAGCAGCAGCCGCCCTGTCGCTTCCTTTTGAAGCGAGGCACCTCCAATAGAGATTTTTGAGCAGAGCGCAGGCTTCTAGTGGGAGTATATTTAGAAACCAGGCTGCAAATAAAGGCAGGGCCTTTATCTTGTGTGGCCTTGAAGGTGATACAGCCAGCTTTAAAGGCAATGCGTTGGGAAATCGGAAGCCAGTGTAGCATTTCTAGACCTGGTTTGATAGAAGACCATTTTGGCTGTTTTAGGATGAGTCTAGCCGCCTGGTTCTGGACTAGTTGAAGTCTCTTTGATAGGCCCACTGGGAGTCCCAGATAAACGCTATTGGAATAATCCAAGCGGGACATAACCAGGGCAATAGTGACCTGGATTAAGGCAGACTGGGTAAGTAAGTGAGCAATTTTTTTTATTTTCCTCATTTGGAAAAAGCTTGCGGAAACCACGGCACCCACCTGGGTTTTTAAGGACAGGTCCGTATGGAGCGTGATCCCTAGGCTCTTTACAGCAGTAGACTTTACAGGAGGGGTGCCCAGGTCTGCTGGCCAGTAGTTGACACTCCAGCTGGATAAACTATTCCCGGGCAAAAGTAGTTCTGTTTTGCCCGGGTTAAGTTTTAGATGGTTTTCATTCATCCAGCATTGGATGTGTCTCATGGTGTTCTGAAATTCGGACACGGCATCAGGGATGTTCAGTTGGAATAATAGCTGCAAATCATCCGCATAATTGAACACCGTGACTTTGAATTTCTTAAGGGAGTGAAGAAGAGGGCGAAGGTAAAGATTAAATAATAAGGGGGATAATGACGACCCCTGCGGGACTCCACAGGTAGAGGTGTGCCTAGTGCCTGTAAAACTGCCGAGTTGAATTGCCTGAGTCCGGCCCTCAATAAAGGAAGTAATCCAACTCAACGCTGATCCTCTCAGGCCAGCCTGTTCGACACGGTTGAGCAAGATGTCATAGTCAACCGTGTCGAACGCAGCCGAGAGGTCAAGCAACACCAAAGCTTGGTGTATGTCGGCGTCCGCGTTGGCTCTAAGGTTGTCTTGGAGCGCCAGGATCACCGCCTCTGTTGAGTGACCTGGGCGGAACCCCGCTTGATTAGGCTCCAGATAGTTGGTGGTCTCGATGAAATTAGAGACACTCTTAGAGACATGGGCCTCCAATACCTTTGATAGGTAGGGCAGCAGGGAGATAGGTCGATAGTTTGTAAGATCCGAGGGATCCTTCCCTTGTTTTTTTACTAACGGTAAAAGGAGGGCTTTTTTAAAATCTGTGGGGACTCTGCCTTGTCTGAGGGACTCATTGAGAATAGGCAGGAGTGCATGTGGAAGAAATAAGCCTAATTCTCTAAAGATGGAGGGGGGGCAAATGTCATTGGGTGACCCAGTTTTGATCCGTTGAAGGAGTTCCGACAGTTGTTTGGGGTCAATCGGAGGAATGTGGTCTAAAGTCTCTGGATTCTTGTGGCCATCTTCAATGGTGTTGCTGGCAGAGTGTAGTGGTATGCTTTGTTTGATTGTGATAATTTTATTGATAAAGTAGTTGTTCAGGTCATCGCATAAAGCTTGAGAGTGTGCGATAGGTAGTGACGTACGCTCGTCGTTGCAGAGGTCGTTCACTATTCTAAAGATGTCTTTAGTTTGATTGTGAGAGTGCAAAATTATGCCTGAAAAATAATCAGTCTTCCTCTTAAGAATAGTTTTTTGATAGAGACGACGACTAAGGCAATAGACCTCTTTATCTTGTGGAAGATAATTTCTGCGCCAGATTCTCTCTTTTTGCCTGACCTCAAGTTTAAGTTGTTTGAGGTCCGCAGAGAACCATTTATGAGCCTCTTTGTCACGTGAGCGTGAGAATTTTACACTGGGGGCATGAGTATTGGCAGCGTTTTGGATCCACAAGAAGAGCGCTTCATAGATAGCATCTACGTCTCCCAGGTTGTTAAGTGGTGGCAAAGTAGAGGCCAAAGTGTCCAGAAAGGCAGGAAGATCTATCGACCCCCATTTGCGAGTTTCCCCTCCAGGCTGTGGAGGAGTCTGATGTTGTCTCGTTACTTGAAGGGAGAAGTAAACAAAATAGTGATCAGACCAGATGCAGGGCTGAATCAAGATAGACGTTAGAGGGAGATTATGCGACCATAGTTGGTCAAGATGATGGCCTTTGTCATGGGTGGTAGACTGTGTGAACTGGATCATATTGATGTCAGTGAGTGAGTCAAACAGTTCTCTGGCTTGGGTGTCAGAATCCAGGTTGTCAAACCACAGATTAAAGTCTCCAATAAGGATGGTATGAGGGTAATTTGTGGTGATAGATGCTAATTGTTCAGCAAGACTTGAGGAAAAAGTGGGCATAGATTGTGGGGGGCGGTAGAGTAAAACCAGAGCTATAGCGCCTTTCTCAGTGTCGGTTTTTATGACTAGGTTTTCAGTAGGCAGTATTGAGAGGACCTCAATCTTGATGTGAGCTGTGACTGAGGTTCCACCAAGTCTCAACAATCTAACGCACAAAATTAAACTGATTTCTGCGAGGAATTTTGTGGCTTACCTTTCGTAGCTTTGCTCAAGAAGCAAGGCCATCATCAGAGAAACTGCATTTGCTACATATGTAACAACTAGCCAAACAATAATACAGTGAGCAAATAAAGATTTTTTAAAGTCCTAAGTTAGTTAAAAAGACAAAAAATAGGATGAATTGTGTAAAAATGAACATGAATCTTTGTATACAGTAAAACGAATTTAAGGTGTTGGATTCTCCTCCTATAGGGATATGCTGTTTCACAGAAAGCTGTGCTAAAAACTTTGTCAGATACCTAAAACATTTCATGATAAGTACATTGAGTTAATGACATCCAGATCCAGACCCAGAGCCTGATTATGAGTTTAGCAGTGTGGGAGCTGGCCGCCATGCCACGCCCGCTCCCACACTGCCAAACCTCACCGCCGGCTGCTCGCCAGATCACGGGTTACCTGGTGGTCTGGCGGGCGGTTCTTTGGTGTTCCCACATCGGTGCCTATTAAAAAAGCACCGTAATGGGAGTGCCAAAGCTCGCTCCTGGACGTCATGGACTGTGCAGGCCATGCCATGCAGAAAAGGGGGTGCATGAGATAGGGGTGCACACCATATGCTCCACCTGCATGCATCCCATTGCCCTGAGGCAACAGGGGTCACTCTAGGGCCCCCTTTGTTTCCTCATCACCACAGTTTTCATGGTGGCCTCACCCCCATGAAAACTGTGGCAGTGAGGAAACTCTAAATATGCTTGGTGATGCCACAGCGGCACTGCCAAGCATATTGAAGCCTCTGACTGTTCGCACCATCACCAGAATTCACAGATCTCTGTCAGTTGCGGTGGGCCTACTGTGGTACAACCACTTTAGTTGTAATACAGCAGTCTGATTGCTGGTGCGGTAGTCCCCGACCACCACGGTGACTCCACCGCGAGTTTGGCTGTCCAATGGACCGCCAAACTCATAATTAAGCCCACAGAGACAAAAAGATTCTGAGACAAAAAGAGCTGAATATAGACGGAAATATCAACCCAAAGTACTAACTACAGTTAGCTTCAAGGGCCAGGGAGCCTTAAACGCTTGAACGCGGTTGGAATTCCCACACGGTGCAGGCGAATTCCACGCAAGTGCGGTTTGGACAGTCCCCGGCCGTCCGACGCACACGCCCACTATGACGTCGGACGGCTCGGGCCGTCCAACGCATGGAAAGGGTTAAAGGGGAAGAGGTTTTAGGGATGGCTGCAGAAAGATAGGGTGAACAGCAAAACACACAAGATGATGGACGGAATGTTGCACAATGGCAAAACATTCACCCCCAGTCACAGATATGGGTTTAATCCATCGTTATTTTGCTCACCAAGCCACCCCAGTTCAGACATGGCCATATGCAAATCAGTCTTGACCCTGTGCCTCATGGGAACAGTCCAGACCGAACTGCCAAGCCATGTCTTTCCTGGACCGGAATCAAGCATCCTAGGACCGGTTTCTGGCTATCAGCCGTCTTCAGCAGGAGTCCCATCTTCGATTCAAAGGTAAGGGTTGGGGAGAATCAAGATGGGACTGAGTTAGCTTTCTTCATGGATTTCTAAGGTGCTGGAACCCGAACAGGCACCCTGCTACACACAGATATTTAATTCCAGTGATGCTTGAAGACCAAGGCCAAGTTCATGGTTAGTGTCAAGCAGAATTGGGCACACCTCCCAAACTTCTTCAACATTAGTTCAAGCCCTTTCATTTAACCTGAAATTCGGCCTAAGTCTGGCATGGGAGATAACTCTGAGTCATGGGCTTGAGTTCTGGTTTTGGGACATACATGCTACTGACTGAAAATTCAAAGAGTAAAAACAAACAGAAAAGGTGCTTAGTATATTTTAGCCAGGTCTAAAATTCCACAGAATTAGCATCCTGCTGCTCACGAATACCATCCCAACATGCCAATTTGTAAACTGCAAGCAAACAGTCATACTGGAAATACCAACAACAAACTGCACCAAAATACAAGAATTGGCAGTAGCATTTCTGTTTCTTGATTTAGTCTAAGAAACACGATGTTCTGTTAATGAGCTGCTACTGCTCTGATTGCGGAAAACTATGTGTATAAAAATTTCAATCTGTGCAGAAATTATTTTTGTCAATTTTAGCCTTAAAGGGATTGATTACAATGCAGTCATTACAACGCACTACCTTTACAACGCAGTCATTGCAACATAACATCCTTTACATCACATACCATTACAACGAATGCCATTACACAGCATTAAACTACAACGCATGCCATTACAACGCATTATAAGGTAAGCAATGAGAAATAGTCAATTTTACCCCTACACTATCCAACACTTACCCTACTATTGCACTCACTGGAGTGGGAATAGTAATTTTTATCCCTACCCTATCCAACAATTGCCCTACTGTTGCACTCACTGGAGTGGGAATAGTAATTTTTAGCCCTACACTATCCAACACTTACACTACTGTTGCCCTAAAAGTATTATGCGTTGTAATGGCATGCGTTGTAATGGTATGCGTTGTAATGGAATGCGTTGTAAGTGTAGATTCCAAAAATGTGTTATGATGGCATGCGTTGTAAAATCATGTATTGTAATGGATGTTGCAATGTAAAAACTGCATTGTAAAGGCATCCGTTGTAAAAGTTTGGTTATTACGTGTCCTATTCGTCTCACCTGATCTTTAATCCTAATGGGTCAAGAACGGACATTGCTTTACTTAAAGGTCACAATGATAATTGTTCACAGTGCTAACTACATTTTGCTCTTAAATATAGGCGGAAACATCTGGATAAAATTGGTGTTTTTGTGGGAATTTTTGACAGAGAAATTTCACAGGATAAACTGGAGACTTTCACCAGAGCTATAATTGAAAGGAAACAATTAATATTATTCAGTTTCAAGACATTGCAAAGCGAGGGGGGGGCGTGGCTTTCGCGCCGCAGCAGCATGGCGTGTCGCGCTTGAGCTCCCAGGCGAGTGTGGCCCGTCGGAGACCTTCAGCCGCTTCCTGACTGCCCTTCTTCACCGGAAAGACATGCCTTGGGGCCGGAGTATGCCAGGAGTTGTTTGAGCTCATTTTCGGCGAATTCTGCCGACGGCTGCATGTTTTCCTCGTCCAGCTGATGTGACGCACGGTCTCTTCACGAGCGGCCGCCATCTTCCCGCTTGTGACGGAGCCGGCGCTTTCTCCTCAGAGGTGCCGTTTTTGAGATACATTCTTGCCGGTGCTTGCTACTGGTAACATTTTTCTTCCTTTTTTCTGCTCCTTGTGCTGCTTGGCTAGATATTATGTTGCCTACGCTATTATTTCTTCAGTGCAGTCCTTTGGTGCTGGTGCTGCTTGTTTCTCATGCTGCATTTGCTGTGCCCTCTTGCTATATATGAGCCTCTACTATACAATTGGGTGCCTGCTCTTCGTATAAGTCCACCGTTGTCATTTATTTGACGCTCCTTACGCTCAGTGTGCTGCATTTCACTTTTTTTTTTTTTGGTGTGAATTACGCAGTTTGGTTCCTCTTCTTTTCCTCAAGTGGCTGTGTATTTTTCTTGGGGTCTGTCTCTCCATGGCTGCCAGTATGGGCCGTTCCTCAACTAATAAAGACTCAAAAGATGTTGGTACCTCGCTTAAACGACTTAAGCAATTGTCTCCTACGCCTGAGTCTACTCAGTCAGACACCAACTCTACTCTTGACACAATCTTAACACGCCTTAATGAGGTGCATGATATTGCACAATCTACCAAGACTAATACAGATTTATTGCAGGTGGAGGTGTCCGCTATTAGGAACGACTTCAAAGCCCTTTCTCTTCGTGTCTCGGCCACGGAGTCACGTATCAGTTCTACAGAGGATAATGTACAGAAGCAATCCAGGTCTCTCAGCCACTTGGAGCGTTCAATGGCGGCTTTGCGTAAAGATCTCACTGAGCAGGAGGACCGCAATCGTAGATCTAATCTACGCATTTTTGGTCTGCCGGAAGATGCAGAGAAATCATCTTCCTCTATGATTGATTTTTTATATCATTGGTTGCCCGATACTTTACAAATCTCATTCCAGAGGGAATTTGAGATAGAACGAGCACATCGTGTTCCAACTTTTCGTTCTAAGTCTGCCACCCAGCCAAGAGCAATAATTTTTAAGCCATTGCGTCATCAACATACTGAACAAATTCTTTCTCATATGCGTAAGACTAAAAATGTCGTTTGGGAAGGACATCGTATTTCAATCTCTCAGGACTTTGCCAGGGATACAGTCATCCGGAGGAAGGGCTTCCTTAATCTTCGGAAACGTCTTTCTGAGATGAACATTCCCTTTTCCTTTGCTGGTCCTTCCAAATTCCGCATTACTTACAAGGGACGTTCCAGAATTTTCGATGAGCCGGCTGATTTAGCGACATTCTTGGACAACCAGATGGAGATACAGATGGAGATTCAGAGAGCGACTTCGCAGGATCCTGGTGCCTCGGGCACTTGACATGTCTTCTTTTGTCTCCTTTATGGTGGTTTTCTATATTCCTGTGTTTCCTCTTCTCTCTCTTGCTGACAGTATATTACATTATTGATTTCTAACTCCGTTACTGGAGTTTGTATGTTCTGTTTCGGACTCTCTATTTTCTTCATAGTCATGTTGTTTACTCTGTTATCTTTCTATCAGTTTTCATCTTTGTACTCTTTACTACTCTGTATCTCTTGTTTGATTCTCAGTCAATTACTATTTAAGTCTCATTATCTTGTCTTCACCTCTTGTGGTTATATATTTTCTGTCAATTTTCATCTCAGGTCAGTGTCTTTGTTCGTTGTTGGTCTAGTCATCATAGTTGCTTCTCTCTAGTGTGTATATCGTTTGCACTTTCTTTTTGCCTTCTATTCTCCTATTCTCTTCCTTTCTTTTCTCCCTTTTCTGTTTCCTACGGTTGGTGCTTTTTCAACTTTAATCACATGTTGTATGTTTTATGCACTTAAGGATTGTTCCTTGATTGCCTGTTGTTTTAGACTTCCCATAGTTCTCCTCATGGTTTTTTGTATTCCTTTTTTACTTTTCCATATTGTATTTTCACTATTGAATTCCTTAGTATTAATATTATTCGGTATCTATTGTTTGCTTTTTAGCCACTCACTATTTATGTCTCATTATCTTGTGTTCACCATTAGTGGTGATCTATTTTATGTCTTTATTCATCTCAGGTCAGTTTTCGTTGTTTGATGCTTCTCTATTAATAATAGTTGCCTCTCTCTGATATGTATCATCTCTTCTCTTTCTTTTTCGCTTTCTATTCTTCTATTCTCTTCCTTGCTTTTTTAATTTGCAATTCCATATCGTAAGTTTTATACAGTTAAGGACTGTTTCATTAATTGTACGTTTCTTTTTAAGATACACATGGTTATCTTCATGGAATTGAGTATTCTTTTTATTTTTTTATTTTACCACATTGTATTTTTTCAGTTTCATACTGACTAAGTATTAGTACATACTAAATGATTGACATTTGATGTTCGGAATTAACTCTGTTTGCTTTTGCAGATCTACTTGTTGCCTTGTTCTTATTTATACTATTATGATGTTATTTGTTTATATTTGGAGTGTTCCCTTTTCCTACTTTATTGTCATCAACTAGGCAATCTATTGGGGCTATTGCTATTATTTATTATCCCTCCTTGTACGGGCTCCTAGCTCGCCTTTCCACGTTCTCCCTAGTATGAATTGGGTCTTTTTCAGGCCTCCCCTGCTATTTCTTCTCTCTCTTCTCTTTTCTTCTTCTCTGTCTTTCTTTCTTCTTTCGGATTTCCCACATGGATTCTCCCTCTTCGTTCTTGCTGTTTGCTATTTGGTTGAGTGTCTCTGTGCCGTTGGTTATTTCTCTGTCATCTATGGTGTCTTTTCTCTTTTGTTCTATATACTTCCATGCCGGGTTTGAATGTGCTATCCCTTAATGTTAAGGGTTTAAATCACCCGGTGAAGAGATCGAAAGTCTTAGATTATTGTAAATCTCTTTCTTCGGACTTGATCCTTTTTCAAGAGACCAAGGTCTCTACCAGAGAGGCGTTATTTTTGAAGAAAGAATGGGTTTCTGATGTATGTTGTTCTGATGCCTCTGGCAAACGTAATGGGGTCATTACATTAATTTCCAAGTCTTCAGGTTTATCTATAATTTCTTCTGATCACAATGCTGAAGGTCGCTGGCTGTTAACTAAATTGTCTGATGGACATAACGATCTTTATGTGATGAATATCTATGCCCCTAACAACGTTGACGATCCGTCCTTTTGGAAATCGATTACCAAAAAATTAAATGATACCCCACATGCTGGGAATCTGATTGTTGGCGGTGATTTTAATTTACCGATGGATCCCATTTTGGATAGGAACTCAGCTTTTCAGTTTCGTCCTCCAAAATCCCATAAACAAATGCTTAACATGTGTTCCCTCACTCAGCTTCAAGATATATGGCGTCTTCACAATCCCACTGGTAGTGACTTTTCTTTCTTTTCTTCACCTCACTCTTCCTTTTCTCGTATCGACTATCTACTTGTTCACTCTTCTCTTGTTTCGTCTTCCTCTTCTCCGCTTATTCATCCTATTTTGATTTCTGATCACGCGGCGGTTACTTTTACCTTGTTGTCCTTTGCGCCTAAATCCCGTGCTCGCTCGTGGAGATTAAATACAGAAGTTTTGCATGATTCTGCTCAGGTTCATGAATTCTCTAAGGCAATAGAAACTTTTTTCCATGAGAATGAAGGCTCAGTCTCTTCCCCAATTGTCCTCTGGGATTCGTTTAAATGCACTTTCCGTGGTCAGGTTATTAAATGTATGTCCAAACGGAATTCTGATATTAAAAAAGAGCTTACAGATATATCAAATGAAATTAAAACTTTGGAATCTACCTTTAGACAATCTAGGGATGCATCCTGTCTACAATTAATCAAACAATTAAAATACAAATATAATACTATAGTGACCAAAAGAGCCCATATTGGAGTACAAGCGCAGAAATCCAAAAGACTTCTGTTGAAGAATCGAGCTGGGAAGATTCTTGCAGCTACATTAAAATTTCAAGATTTCTCATTTAAGTCCTCTCAAATTTCTTCTATTACGGACCACTCGGGCTCTAAAAAATTTCAGACTGGGGAAATTCTTGAAGTTTTTCGTGATTTTTATAACAACTTATACACTCCCTCTAATCAAACCCCTTTTGAGCAGTGTCAAGACTTTTTAAAAGCTGTTCCGGTGCAGACGGTTTCTGAGGATGATCGTAACTTTTTAAATGCCCCGATTTCCCCTGAGGAAATTATTACCGCCATTAAAGCTACTCGTTCTGGCAAAGCCCCCGGTCCTGATGGCTACCCTATTCTTTTTTATAAAACTTTTCTCCCTGCGCTTGTTCCCAAATTGCAATCTGTCTTTGATTCTTTTGTTAAAGATGGGTCTGTCTCTGGTACTGCAGCTGAAGCTACTATTGTAGTGATTCCAAAAGAAGGAAAGGATCATTCAGATCCCAAAAATTTTCGCCCTATTTCTCTTCTCAACATGGAAGCTAAGATTTTTGCTAAGATCCTTGCCAAACGATTGGAAGCCTTTATTCCCCATCTTGTTCATCCCTCTCAAACCGGTTTTGTGAAGGGTCGTCTTGCTCGCGATAATATACGCACTTTTTGTCATATTCTTGGTTCGGCTAAACGTTCTCAACTCCCTGCCGCAGCCCTGGCCCTTGACGCTGAAAAGGCCTTTGACAAGGTTTCTTGGCCGTTTCTTCGTGCTGTCTTGTGTGCGCATAACCTTGGTGATTCCTTCATTAATATGGTGATGTCCTTATATTCTCAACCTAGAGCTAACATCCGAGTTAATGGTGCTACGTCGTCCTTTTTTAATCTTCGTCAGGGCACTAGACAAGGTTGTCCTTTATCTCCGCTTTTGTTTTTACTATCTATTGATCCTCTTCTCAGATTGATTGAGTTAAACCCAGACATTAAAGGTTTTTCTTTTGGGCCTCACTGTCTAAAAACTGCTGCCTACGCGGACGATGTTCTTATTTTCTCAGACGATATCGCCTTGGCAATTCCTGCTATTTCACATACCATCTCCCTCTTCTCTAAGATTTCAGGCTATACCTTAAACAAAGATAAGACGGAAATGTTCCCTTTGAATGCATATTGTTTCCCTTCACATATGGGCTCTGCGGGTTTTAAATGGCAGTCTACACATTTAAAATACTTAGGTATTTATTTCTGTTCTTCCTTATACGCCACTACTGCCTATAACGAATCCCAGACTCTTCTTAAAGTGCGTCGTCTTTTGGATACCTGGTCCCCGAAACACATTTCCTGGTGGGGTCGCCTCCAGACTCTTAAAATGATGATAACACCCATTATTAATTTTGTTTCGTCCATGCTTCCGGTTAGGTTATCAGATTCCTTTTTTCGTGAACTTGATGTCCTGACCTCTAAGTTTTTGTGGAATGACAAACGGGCTCGAATTGCTTACAAATTTTTGAGACGACCTTGTGATATGGGAGGTTGTAATTTTCCTGATTGGGGAAAATACCAAACTGCCTTTTTGGCTTCTCAAGGTGCTCTGTGGTTCTCTCCTCCACCTCTTCCTGTTCCCTCTTGGCTGTTAATAGAATGGGAATTAGCGTCTCCTTTGCCGACTGCCTCGTTCTGCACCACGTCTACTTTGCAACTCCTGTTTTCTCGTTCTATAATTCTTGATACAATTGCTGCGGTCCGGAGTGTCGACAAGAAAGTGGCAATCCCACTACATAAAACTAGGTGGTCGTCTATTTGGCGGAACTCTAAAATTAAACTTGATCTTACTCCCACTCTCATGTCATATTGGGCTGCTAAAGGGATTGCCCTTGTTCACCATCTTTATGATGCTACTAATGAACCATTACCCTTTTCCACTTTGGCGCAAAAGCATTCTTTAACTAACTTAGATTTTTATACGTTTCTTAAAATTAAAGTGGCACTCGCTAAGGTACATCTTCATCCTACCTCTTCTACCATTTCTCTTTTTCATATCTGGATTAAATCTGGTCACGTAGCCTCCAAAATCTATCATTTTTTATCATCTGTTTCATTGCCCGCTCAGACGGTTGCTCAACAAAAATGGCTACATCATTTTGATCATGGAGTTACGGATCATATTTCTTCAGATACCTGGCAACAGATTGGTAAACTTTCTCTTCGGAACAAAATTGCCCCTTCATTAATGCAATCTAAATTTTTCTCTATCAACCTCCTTCATTGGACGCCTGTTCGTCTACATTCGCTCAATCTCAAAGATGATAACTTATGCTGGAGCTGTGGATTGTCGAGGGGTGATTTTCAGCATATGTTTTTTGAGTGTTCCCTTCTTCAACCTTTTTGGAACCTCATTCATAAACATCTTTCTCTCATCTTTGGTATTGAGTTTCAACTCTCTTTTCCATTAATATTATTGGGTCCATTGGCTGCCCCTGTTCCTCTCCCCTTGGATCCGATGGAATTACAGTTGTTGGATCTCCTTTTGACTGTTGCGGTGAAAGTCATACTTATGGAATGGAAATCCTTTTCTTCTGTTTCATATCATACTTGGTGGGCTTGGGTCTCCTTTTTGCGTAGTGCTCACACCTCGGTTGATCGAGCTCACTTTTCTCCTTCTATCTCTAGTAAGGTCTGGGAAGCTTTGGATAATTATATGGATTTGTCATCAAAAGGGTTGGTTGCTCAGTTTCCTTTTGATATGTCTGTTTAAGTGGCGTCTTGTGTTCTGCGTGTTTGGTTGGTTCGTTGGGAATCCTTCTTTTTCTTTTTCTTCTTCTTCTTTCTCTTTACTGTCTTCTGTCCCCTTCCATTTTTAGGTCTCGCCTGTCGATGCGCATGCGGATCGAGCTTGCGAGCCTATTGCGGCTTATACAAGCTTTAACTAAGAAGCAAGGAATCGTGGCGATTCCTTGCAGTGCCCGTGACTTTTAAGCTCAATGCGCATGTGCATTGAGCTTAAAAGCGCGTGCACAGCCGCCCGCATTCCTCCGACACCTTTGAAGTGAAGCTTAGCTTCACTTCAAAGGCCCGGCTTCTTCACACCCACATGCCGCTCTGCCCCGCTCAGCCCCCTCCCCTGAGTCATCCTGCCTGCCCAGACTTCTCCTCCCCCCTAATTACATCCCGCTTTCACTTGTTTGTATTTACATCATGTTGATTTATGTGCAACATAAGTTTTATCACATTACTCGAGGCTTCGTGACGCTAAATGCGCTGACCAGCATTGCAATATTAGACCTTTCTTTTCTTTTTAGCTCCGGCCGACATATGCTGCGTGTTTTTTACAGCTACTTTACACGGCAGGGATGCACCTTCTTGTCGATGGCCCTCGGTCTGCCAACAGTTTGCCTCTTGCTTTGTTCGTACCGCACAAGTGGAAGGTTCAGTCTGATGAGTTTTTGCCCACTTGGCACAGCCACGAGTACAGTCTTTCTTATCGACGGCGCCACCATTTACAACTCATCAATAGCGCCTCAAGCTGCTCACTCTCCTTCTCCCCCACCCCCCACCCCATCCGACTTGTTTTTCTTTTAACTGTACCCCAACCGAAACGGACTCAGAAGGATGAAAGGCTTTTGCATGCGACTACCCAACTCATGCGAGCACCCCCCCAGTTCTTCCTGCGCCCCGCCGATTACCACCCCCCCCCCCGCATTCCTTCACTTCCATTGAACCACGCAGCCCGGGACACAATCCCCCTGCACCCATCCCCCTTTAGCCTCCTCCCGAGCCATGCGATCCTCCCCACGTCCCTCACTCATCCAAATTTGAACCCAACCCCGCTTACTGAAACTTCAGCTTCTCTCCCCACTCTCCACCACAAGCCCCCGCTAGCACATCGATCACGGGGGTGAAATATTCAGTTCACACTATTTATTTTGCTGATTTCTTCGTTTTCTTAGGTGCAAACCGCGTGCGCATTATAAACACTTTTTATTTGTCCTCTCTTTTGTGTGTTCTGTTACATTATATCTTTCCTTCCACTGTTATCTCCCTCGACTTACATGCGAAGCAAGCGCCCGTCACAAACAGGCTGTCTAGTCTCTCTTTAGTTTGCTGGCGCCATTCAATTCACACTATTTGTTTTTCTGCCATCTCCTTCTACTTACATGCAAAGCGAGTGCGTACTTCAAACACTTTGTATGGCCTCTGTTTAGTCTGCTGTCTACATTAAAATCACACTTGAATTTTAGGTTACCTTCATTTGCTAGTATACACATCGGGCGTGTATTACAAACAGTTGTATATTATATGTAGCTTTTGCAAGCACAAGTGATGTTGTTTACCTATATCTTAATGTCGATTAGAGCTGCTTATCATTAAAATATATAAAACCATTGATAGTATAAGGCATTTATTTTTTATATTTTTCTATGAATCGTCATGTGTAATATAAAACAAACTGATGTGTATAAACACATGCGCTCAGTGTTACAGTAGCGGACCATATTAATGCGATCTTCCTTGGTCTAATTTTTGCTGAGGCGGTTAAATAGGGTACTCTGTGGCAAAGGACCTTTGTTTTATATATCTTCCGCTTTTATTGTATCAGCATGGGGTCTGGCTTGTTAAAAGAACCATAACAAGAGCTGAGCCATACAAAGATGTTGCGCGTAAATCGGGGAACACTTGTCATGTAAACATACGAGAAAGATCATTCAAAATTAAAAAAGTTATTTATTTTTTAGCATTAGAATTTTATTTTGATGGACATTTATTGAAAGAAATTGTTTCAAATATGAAGCCTTCAAGAAAACCCCTGTACTCTAAAAACATTGCCACGCAACGCCACTCACCCACGCAACGCCACTCACCCACGCAACGCCACTCACCCACGCAACGCCACTCACCCACGCAACGCCACTCACCCACGCAACGCCACTCACCCACGCAACGCCACTCACCCATGCAACGCCACTCACCCACGCAACGCCACTCACCCACGCAACGCCACTCACCCACGCAACGCCACTCAGCCACGCAACGCCACTCAGCCACGCAACGCCACTCAGCCACGCAACGCCACTCAGCCACGCAACGCCACTCAGCCACGCAACGCCACTCAGCCACGCAACGCCACTCAGCCACGCAACGCCACTCAGCCACGCAACGCCACTCAGCCACGCAACGCCACTCAGCCAAGCAACGCCACTCAGCCACGCAACGCCACTCAGCCACGCAACGCCACTCAGCCACGCAACGCCACTCATCCATTTGCAAAACGAAAAATGTCAAACTCTTCTATTGCGAGACCTATTGCATTTTCAATGCTTGTTTCTCTTGTTCTCTCTTTCTTTCTTCTTTCTTCAGCTCTTTCTCCTTCCTTGCCCCCGACTATTACAACTGATAGTGATACATTTGATTATTGCTCTGATATTAGCCTTTACCTAATTTGTTCATATAACAGGCTACTTTATCTAGGAATGCATTTACTATACTTATGCTTCAGGATTCGCCTCTGATTGATTGTTTTCTCTGGGATCAACTGTGTCACTTTTATTCTATTATGTACTTCTTATTCTTTGTCATTTCTTGATAAAATAAAATGATTTGAAATAAAAAAAAAAAAGACATTGCAAAGCGATGAAATATGCCCAGTGAAACAGATGGAATTATAATTTCATACACCCCTACCTTAAATATGAAGTAGGCAGATGCGCCGCCCCGGTGTAACAGTGCTCCCACCACTGGAAGCAGAGAGAAGAAAATGGAGTCTGAGCAGCCCGAAGGGGTATCACCAAGGCAGGCTGTCAGCTACTGCAGCTCCAGCAAAGGGCCAAAACGTGGGAAGTGAAGGTGGGATGGGTGATAAAAGAAAATACAAATGGAAAACAAGCACTGGCAAAGCCAATAGGTCTCGTCTTTATAAAGTGAGTACCGGACTGTTTTCTTTGCCAAATTTTGTAAAGAATTGTTTAAAAAACGTAAACGAAAAGCATATTTATTGTATATCAGAATTTTAGATTGAATTTGATGCTCTCAATCTATATGCCATGGTTCATTTTTCATATACTTTTCACTCAGAAAACTCTGAACAGAATTTAAATAGAATAAGGAAGTGTCAGAATGTAAAGGAAAAGGTTTCCCAAGACCAAATTTATTTTTCACAGGTATCAGCCATTTGAGGTTCTGCAGTAGCCAAGGGAACAGATTTATGTGCTTCCAGGAGAAGTGGCATGCTAATTAAACCTTTTATCTCAGGCATCAGCTCAATGAATGCAGCAGAAGGACCTTCACCCAGCATCATAAAACCGTTGTGTGCCAAAGCTTGTGATTTCCTGCAATATGTGGAATGCAGGAGGTAAAAACAAAAACAACACTTAAATGTTGCTCTTTAGCCATACCCTAGTAAAAATATATCTGTTGTGCTTTTGAAGACAAGCTGGAAGGGGATGGGAGCAACACAGAGCAAGAGCGTGGTGGATGTTTGGGAGAGTGAAGCAGCGCATGTGGGCGAGAACTTGAAAACACATAAACTCTCATGGAATGATGAAAAAAGAAAAAAGTAGATGCATGAATGTGAGCAGTGGAAGGATTCAAGTCAGCCAGTCAAAAGAATCAAAAAGAGGCTTTGCTCGGGTGGAACAAACTCAAGAAGAGCAAAGCAAGTCATCGAATAGGAGGCAAGCAAATGAGAGTGAAATCAAAGCCAGCAAATGGAAAGCAATAGCCGGGCTTTAAGCCCACTGGAAGTTCACAATAGTTCTTCCACAACTTGAGAGTTCGCACTGTTTTATGGGCAACACCCTAAAAAGATAAAGTGAGCTGTGTGCTGTTGTCAACCAGGGGGGCTGAGACTGGTAAGGAAAGATGCCAGCCTCTGCTACATATGTGGTATTTAGCCAGCACTGTGCCCTAGAGCTGGGCAAGTCACTGAAAGCTCGAGATATGCTTGAGCCTGATGAGAGGCTCTGGCCCAGCTTGAGATCTTCTTTTACCCTCAAACCTAAAGCAAGCTGCTCTTTTATGTGGCTTCTGTTCGTCACCTATGCTTTACCCGCATGCATCCAGAATTATAGGCAAAGCCCTAACCTTTGATGTAATACAGGTAAGACAAAGATATGCTATTTTAGTAGCTGAACTGTACAATGTGAACTAGAAAACTTGGGATCAATTCCGCTTCCTTGATTCATAAAATGTAGCGATCATTGAGAAATATTATAATTAAGGCTCCCTGTTTTCAGTTTTTACTAATTTTTACAGATGAATACAGGCAGAAAACATTTATTTTCTTGTCTCTATTTATTTTTAAATGTGGATAAAAAAGGAAATTGGGTTACTTTTTGAGTAATTCTAAATACTGTCTGCTATGACTGCCAGGCCAATTGTTGTGTGGATTGATAGGTAAGGGGGCTAAAAAAGAAGGAATTTTAGTAAAGTGGCTTTAACCGCTGTAGATATGCACAAGGTTGATACTGAAATGTGTATATTTTCTTAAAACTGCATTAATTTATCTTCAGAGGGTGTTTACAACATCGAATCCTAGTGTGCATTTAAGCATGAGCGTATATTTACCAGTTAAATAAATGTAGAAATATACTAATTTCAGCTTCATTTTTCCACAAAATCCAAAATAAATGTGGATAAGTACAGTTAAAATTATCAAAAAATTAATATGGATAAATATAGACGAAAATGTAATTTAAAAAAAACGGGAGCCCTAATTATAATTTAATGCGCCTCCTTTTTTTAATAACACACAAAAGGAGTTAGATCCTTGAGGGGGCTGAGGGAGGGCTGGACCGTTTTATAATATCAGAACATACACAAAAATGCCCCCCTCTCGCGCTATTTCCAATATGACTTTATCGATGACCAAATAAACAATTTCATTAAATCTGGTCTGGTACATTTATTTATACCTCTTATTCATGTATTTTCAGTTGAAACTAGTGTACTCCAGAAGGAATTATTTAAAGGCAGTAAATAGAATACACATGTCAAAACACTTGTACTCTATTCAATCAACAAACTACATTACAAATAAACATTACAAAAACACCTAAGGAAATGACTTAAAAAAAACTCAAAACAAACATCCAACAAACATTTACAAAATTCAAATCAAGAATTTGAAATATGCTAAATGATTTCATTAATCACAATCCTAAAAAAGACATAGTTCATAACAAGAGCAACAAGGCTTGTATCACTTAATCAAAAAACATTAAATGTAATGATTAGCTCTTGGTGGATTTGCCGACGCGTTTCAAGTTCGGGTCATTGATCCCCAAACTGTCATCAGGGCTCTGTTAATTATCTGTTTAGGATGCAAGAAAACATAAAGTTTTATTGACAACCTATTTCCCTCTTCTCTAGTTATCATAGCATTTGGACAAAGTATATTTGTACCTGTATCTTCCTTTGCGGTTGACCATTAGTCATTTAAGTCGATAGATACACTCTTTTCTTCAGATCTTAGAAGTCACACTTTAAAATCTGGAAATTAACCACGTATTACCTTTCTGTATAGGTCATGTATTTTTAAATCAGTCAAAACACTAGATAGAGTTAAATATCCGTACCTCCGTCTACGCAGACTGGCGATGTGGGAGGGGCGGAGGAATTTCTGGATCTTTTTGCTTTTGTCCTATTTAACAAAGAAAACATATGGTGCCTATAGCAACATTGCTAATATCAATTGGCATTGTCTTTACCTTTAAAGCTGATACAAGCCTGCCGTACCTTATTTATAATCCGTTGTCGTATTACAGCTGGGCTACGCCACCTTTTCTTAAGTAACTTCGACTTTCCCTATTAGAGCAATGATGTTCAATTAGGACTTATACATCGTGTACAGCTCATTTCGGTCCTTTCTATTACGTAGTGAACTGCTGCCCTACCTGTTTTTTTCAAAAGATCAAATAAGGTTTCTCCTCTCCCCTCCGTCTGCTGCCCCGTCCGGGGCTCGGCGTTTCTTAAGCTCGCCTCTGCTTCTGCACATAAATTTAGACTCGTTCTGAAAGGACTCAATCCATCTGTGTGAGAAAAACGCGATAATGTATCAGCCGCGTTTTCTTCGTTTTAACCGGAATACGCAAACATCCGCTACGCGTGTGCTTAGCCAATACCTCAGATTGTGGTCTGCTCCGCTTCAACGAAGTCAATGTTCATACGTTCCTCGCTCGCCGTATCTGGAGCCTGCGGCCATTTTAAGATGCCCTAAAAGTCCAGTCTCTTATTTTAATGCATCTTGGGGGTTGTAGTTGTCAGAAAAAATTCATTGTATAAACGTGGGCCACCCGACGTAATTGGAAATAGTTCAAGTTCAAATAGAGCCACATTTAATAAAAACAGTATTCTGTAAAGCGTTGCATAGCCAAATCGAAACAGTCTTTTTTCATTCCAATCACAGGCGGTAGCTTGTAAACATTAGCACTTCTAATAGCTCTTGTTATTCTCGCGAGGCCATGCCATTGAAATGCAGCGTTATTGCTGTATCCCAGCGCCTTCAAGCCAACAGAGAGGAGCCAAAACTCAAATTCTTGACAATTGTGACATACTATTCAACCCAGTCATTATGCAGTTAAACTTCAGAATCAAGTATGCTTCTTTTTCAAGAAGCATCTTATCAATGTCAACAGGGCGCTGCGCGTTATTTATTGTGAAAAGGACTGACCATTTGAAATCATTTTCATTATGGGACATCTCCACATAATGTTCAACCATGGGTGCAGTCAATATTCTCTTTTTAATTCTTGACCTGTGCTGCCCTATGCGAAGGTTAACCTGCTGGTTTGTTTTGCCAATGTAAATCCTGCGACAAGGGCAAATTATCACGTAAACTACGTTACGTGTCCTGCAGTTAGAGAACCCAAGGTGTTTCCATTTTATTCCCTGGTGTTGAAACTCGATTCCTTCAATGGTACTACCACATGAAACACAGTTGCCACACTTATGGTGGCCCTCTATTGGTTTCATATCCCATAAGGCAAGGAGATCATGCTTGGGTTGAGGCTTAGGAAGATCTGCTCTCACAATTTGTTGTCCCAAGCTCCGGTTCTTTTTGTATGCGAAAATGGGGCGCGGAAAGGGACACTCCAGTTCCTCCAAAAGGTGCCAATTTTTAAGCACAGCTTGTCTAAGCTTGTGGGTGTCCGGCCCAAAGGTGGTCACGCATACCATCCGATCTAACTCCTTCTTTTCTTTTGTTTCCAGCAAAGCTTCTCGTGGGGTAAATCGAGCTCTTTTGTAGGAGTGCTTCAAAAGCCTCCTTGGGTATCCTCTGTAAATCATTTCATTACAGAACAACTGGGCATGATGGTCATAAATCCCCTATGTCTGAGCAATTCCTCCGAATGCGCAGCATTTGGCCATAAGGCAAATTTGCCTTTAAGCTTCTGGGATGATAGCTTTTATGATGCAGGATAGTGTTCGTATCAGTTGCTTTCTTGTATAGAGATGTTTTCAATAATCCATCAACACAGGTCAACTCCACGTCAAGAAAAGTCATTTTAGTGGTACTACTCTCCATGGAAAACTTGATATCCCCATGTCTGGTATTAATCCATTCGTGGAACGCCAACAGCTCGGCCTGGCTCCCCTGCCACAGGAGCCAGACGTCGTCTATATAGCGCCACCACTGTATGATGTTTCTAATGTATGGGTTGTTATTCTAAACAAATATGGTCTCATACTGTGCCATATAGAGCACTGCCATCTCTGGGGCATAAGGACACCCCATGGCAGTGCCCTTGACTTGCATGTAGAACCGATCGTTAAATAAAAAACAGTTCTTTTTAAGTGCTATCTCTGCAAGTTTCAAAATAAATGAAGTAGGCGCCCTGTGGGGCTTGTCCCTTTTGTCCAAATACAATTCAATTACCTCCAGAGTTTCCTCTTGGGGAATTTGTGTATAAAGGGACGTGACGTCCATAGTCACCATTATTTGCGTTGATGGATCAAATCCAGTTCCTTCCACTTTTGTTAAAAAATCTGTGGTATCTTTAAGATACAATTTCACTTCCTTCAAAAAAGGCTTTAGAAAAAATTCCACGTATTTGGATATTGGCTCTAGACAGGAGTCACAACCCGATACAATCGGGCGTCCTGGTGGTTCGGCTAGGCTTTTATGTATTTTGGGCAAAAGCTATAAAACCGGTATTCGTGGAAATTTTTTATTTAAAAATTCAAATTCCCTAGCGCCCAAAAAGCCTTCTTCCTTTCCTTGGGCAACACTTCAGCAATTATCCCTTGAATCTGCTTCGTTGGGTCCTCATTTAGAGCTCGGTACCATGTGGTATTACTAACTTGTTTCATGCCCTCAGCGACATATTTATCGCGGGGCCAGATCATGACCGCTCCCCCCTTATCGGCTTGTTTTATGACCAGGGAGGGGTCTTCTTTGAGACTTTGTATTGCCTGTAGTTGTCCTTTGCTGATATTGGAGGGCACATATTTTTTGGTTCTCTCCATTTTATTGATCGAGGATATCAGGATTTGCTCGAACGCCTGTATCTGTTTGGGGATGTTCTTGTAAGGATTTATTCCTTAGCCCTGTTGCCTCAATATTTTGAGATGCCGGTTGATTAAAAAAGAAGGCTTTGAGTCTCAATTTCCTACAGAAATCTAGGGTTTCTATTTTTAATCTCGTAAAGTCTGTGCGTTTGCACAGGACAAATTTAAGGTCTAGATTTAGTAAGGATTCCTCGTGATCTGTTAACACCGGATGTATGCCGTTACAACGCATACTTTTACAACGCCTACCTTTACATCGCAAGTTTTACAACGCATACCTTTACAACGCATAGTGCTTTTAGGCGCTGGATAGTGAATTGTTTAATTTACTATTCCAACTCCAGTCCCCGTGGATAGTAGGGAAGGTGTTGGATAGTACATTAAACCTATTCCTTATCCTAGAGCGCCCCCCAGCGCAATGCGTTGTAATGGTTTGCGTTGTAAAAGTTACGTTGTAAAGTCACTGCGTGGTAAAAGTTGCGTTGTAAAGGTTGTTTACCGTTAACACCCGTTCGGATAAATTAACGACCACGTTTGGTTTCTCTATGACCTGTAGAACCGTTTGCGTGTTCGCATCTCCCAAGGTACTTTGTGCCTGTTTCTTCCTTGTTGGCCCCTCTTTAAAAAAGACATCTGTTTACGTGAATTGTTGCCTCTTGAATCTGGGTCTGATGATTCTGATGACGACGTCTCAGAAAAGGTGGTGAAGCGATTTCGAGATCTGCCTTGATAATCATACAGCGCCCTGCGTGACTCTGCCTGGGTGTAGTAATCCTCTTTTAGAAAAGGATAAACTTGTTCTATTTTGAAGGATTTAATATCCTTCTCGTATTTCAAACTTTTATTATTGATCGTAATGTCTTTAAAGACCTGTATGTCCTTTTCAGTTTTGTCAAGAAGTGTCTTAGCATACGTAACTGCCGGGTTGTTAGCTATGGCTTTTATCAATTCATCTATTTCCTCCAACTCCTTCGCACATAACCTTTGGGCCGTCTCGATGGTATGGACCATCAGGTCCCGGCTACACTTAGTATTTATGAAGCTAAATCCATTTTTATATTCAGTGTTGTGAAAAGGTAGGGCCGAATTCGACCAAGAACCCTTCAGTATTTGCCCGGCGTTAGCCGTCTCTCATACCATTCGAGATTACCAAACAAAGAGGCAGGCGCTGGAGACGGAAGGCAGGAAACAGGAGTTTATTCCGATGGAGCAGAACACGTCAAATCAGACAACAGGGTATCTTCTCGAGGTGCTCTAACCGCATCTCTGAGGCCTGGCCTCTTATACACAGGTTTATGGCTTTATTACATACACTGCATCCGTAATGTTTCTTTGAAGGACAGAAAAGACATCCTCGGAATCCCCGGTCCAGGCCCGTTCCCACACATATCTACAGTAGAGTTCCCACCCCGATCTCAGCATGTGGTGGTTATCGCGCAGCTGGACATTCCGCTGGGAACGGGGATGTGTGTGATCAGTCGGATCTTCGGGGCGCGAAAGCATTGATTAATCCCCGCTCCTTTGATGTGAGGCGAGGTCCTACTGTAGGGGGCAATAAACTGCATCTGTTGGGCTAGGTGATGGCCTGGGATCAGGCCGGACAATCGGGCAGGGCGGAAAAAGGGCCTGTGAGATGAAAAGAGCGAGGGGGTTCAGCACGGGATGTGGCTCGGAGACAGGATCGCGTTAGAGGTGCGTGTATGGCCCAAGCAGGAGAGACCGGGGGCTGTCGGGGCGCGGGGGAATGCTTGCGAGGCCGGAGAGTGACGGGGAGAGACGCGCAGGCTATTGGCGGTGGGCAGAGAGGCCTCGACACACAATATGGCTGCCACTTACGTGCATGACAGGGCCTAAAAGGGACAAGATGGCGTGGCCACTGTTTCACGATTTTCACTTTACTTTCAACAGTGGCTGTGGTGAACATAAATGAACGCCGCTTATATATACCTAATTTTGGTCATTTTCCACAGTCCCCAGTTTTTATCATAAGTTAGTTCATTCCTGTTCATGTCATAGGTGAGGATGTACAAGCTGACATTAGTTATACAATTCGCTTTGGTAGCCCATATGCATTACAGGCAGATGGAAATAATTCTGCTATCAATGCAGACAGAATCGTACATAACCATATCTAGTCAATGTGATGGGTGGGGAGACAGTGCATACAAAATTACATTAGCTGCGTCATACGTTAGACCTTGGAGGCGGGGACATTACATTAGACGATGTAGGAGATTTGTTCGAATACAAACATGATGTCATACAAAAATGTTCTGGCAGGATAAGGGCTATTATCACTTGAGGTCTGGACTCCATGGGGGTCAAAACTAGACAGCATGTTCATGTGCATAACTGGTGTTCTACAATCATCAAGATACAGAGTTAACGCCTTCTTAGTTATCCATGTACAGTTGAAAGTGACCGATGTAAGGTTTCGAAACCTCAATTGGGTGGTAATCAATACAAAGCGGTTGGGAGAGGAATTCAACTTAATACAGGGGACAGTCAAGGGGTGGCAATGTTCAAAAAAGGGTTCGTCTTTCCAGTGTCTTATTACAGCGAGCCATCACTGGTAGGCTCTCATTGTTTTTCTTCTTTCGTTGGCACTGTTGAGCACCGGCGGTGGAGCTATGCGTCCAGCTCGGATTCAGATTTCGCGTTGCAGGGTGTGGCCACTCTTTGCTCTCAGACCACAGTCCTGTTTGTCCTGTTACCTAACTAATCTACCATAGGTACTTTAGCCGGGGTACCCGTATTCCGTTCTTCTTTCGGGACAAACCCTATTCTATCTTTTGTGCTGTGTTTTTTTTTTCTTTAAGTCAAGTTCAAAAACTCCATATGGAAAAAGGGGTGATGGGGGCGTGCTTTGGGAGGCCGAGGGAAAAGAGGGTGGAGTGGGATCAGGTCTGAAACGGACCAAGGAGGGAAGAAATTTCAAGCAAGTGGGCCCATCAATCGGGCACAATGGGCTGGGACTTTCGGCACAAGCTCATCAACATGTAGGGGCTTCTGGACAGCCCTTCTTTCCTTCACTTTCCACGTTGAGAATGGTGCCTTGTCCCGCAACTCTTTGCTCTGTGGCTCCACCTTGGTCGAGGTCATAGATATTCCCCGATCTGCAGCCAGGCTGTGCGTCACGTCCGGCCCCTCTCCTCCGACGACCGCACGTTATCTTTAAATGAGTACAAAAAAACAAGTCTTAGAGAACTGGCAGGGGAAGATGTTTACACACTTTAATTCTCTCCCAACCCCAAGTAGTTGGGAAAACGTTTATTGGTCACGATAGGGTGGATGCTTAGTAACCCTTACATCGGTGTATGCTGTTAACTCATGCATCATGGCTGTGGTGCAGGTCTGCAAGTATCCTTCTATTTTCAAACATCATGTCTGTCTGGTGTTTATTCCTGTTATATTCGCGAGCGTGGCAAGAAGTCTGATATCCAACAATTACATGGTTCATCGAATTCAAACCGGCTCCTCTAGTAGAGACTTGTGTTTTTCTAAAACAAATCCTGTTGAGCTATATTTTTCTTCAAGGTCTGCTAATTCATAAAAAGCGTGAAGTGCTTATTATCATGGGCTTACAGCTACCTTTTCCAGGGAAGGACATACGTTAATCATTTTTTTTCTTTTCTGACAGCAACGGCTAACTTTTATCAGTTTTTGGACGATTTATCTTTAAAAACAAGGTCATCAGCTACAGTCTTTAAGATTTTCTGGGACGGCTGGTTACAGAACTGGGACCATTCTGGAAAAACGGGGACGTTTCGGACATTCTACTTAAGTGCAATGGGCGGTGGTAATCCGAATGATGAGGGTGGTGTTACTAAAGCACTAAAACAAAAGCCACTGACATATAGTTCCCTTTTAAGGGTCAGATTAGGGGACATTAGTCGTCTTACCTGTCCTTTCTTTCTCAGCCAATTAAGTTCCATTATTTTACAGAAAGGAGAGGTAGTAATATGGCAAAATACGATTGTTTTGTTTCTGTCAATTTGTTCAAACACTGTCGTGTCTAAAGCCAATTATACCTGTGCCGGCGAGGTACAGTGTCGTCATTTATTCAAAAGGGAGCAAGGGAGCCCTCAGAGGGAGAGAGCGTCGTGTGCACCAAATAGGCTATTAGTACACGTACAACATAAAGAGAGAGAGAGAGAGAAACGTGTATAATAATAGGTTATTCAGTGCACACACATATAGAACAATACGGGTCGGTTTCAAGTATAAAACACAAGCTGAGGGAAAACATAAATTCATAGTTTCCGTACACACAAATACCAGATAGGGTGCAACAGTACATACATCAAGTACGGAAACCTAAGACAGAACACAGAGCTATTTTGGGCAAAAGGACTTTGTCATGCATGTTGCGTATTCTCAGTATACCCTTTAATTCATTCTTGGGGTCGAGCTCTTTGTTCTCCTTCCTTCCTAATAGTAGACAATTTTTGTTGGTAACCTCGCTTCAAAAATACTTACTCCTTTTTAATTGGTCAGATACTAGTCCAGTCGCGCTTATACTCACGGTGGGGTCTTCCAACATCTAGCAAATGATGATCCAAGCTGAGGCAAAGGAGGGGTGTCAGTCGGACGTGCGATGGTACAATTCTGACTTTTCTATGAGGGTGGAAGAAGAAGGGGTGAATCTAAAAATAACAATATCCCTAATATCTGGGCTGAGGGGGATTTTGGATGAACCCCAACCCGGGGTACTCTTAACTTTTCTTATTTAGTCAGCACATAAATTGACTCACTGGTGCGCATTATTTTGGGTGTACATTTGGGATATCGGTTGGGGTTGGGTTTGTCGTACTAAAATAAGCCTTCGAGTTTCTGGTGTAGGCCACTCTCCCATTCGCTAGCTCCAGAGAGAGTCGTTCCTAAGTAAGGAAAGTGCTATATTTTTATTCGTCTTTCACATGCAGGTACCATGTTCGGGCTTAATTTTTCTATCCCATTAGCCGTTCGATCAACGCCTCAATCATACAAAAAGCATTCTTTTATTGACCCAGACATGCGCCACACATACACATTCATACCGTACAAATCAGGGCCCATGCGCACATTCATACCATACAATTTTTCACGCTCCCAGAGATAGCTCCTACATATAATGTATCGTCTCACAGAGCTAGCCGATTTTTCTCGCGTGGAACACGGTGCGGTTTTAGGTCTTCTCCATACTTCAGCTGAAATTCCGATGTAACCTGCAAAAAGAAAAAGAGGGGGGGGGCAGCGTTCAAAGCACATCAGCGCGCATAAACACGAAAATGTTTTTACCTACCACGTACTCAACTTATCTCTCTGGGATGCAGTCCCTTATGTCTCGGCATTGAAGCGCAGAGGAACTGGTAGTGCGGCAAAGATAACCAATGGTAGTCTGTTCATTACATAGATCGCCCGAGGGCGGTAGTACAGACCGCGTGTAGAAGAGGGTCAAAGGCCAGGGGTATTCAGTATAAGGTGGGGGGGGTGACGGATTCATGTTTTCATTCGAGGAAAAGAAAAGGTTTACGGTGGTATAGGGTCGTTCCTGTTCGCAGAGCATGGTATTTAAAAAAACAACCCTATCAATCTAAATGACTGTTACCATGCTAGTTCCATATATTTTTCTTTTAAAACCTTGATTGTAAAAATGTCAGCATTCAAATACGGGCCTCCAACCATACAGGCCGGCCACGGGGCAGACGGGAAACGCATAAGGTAAGGAGAGATTACACTGTAGTATAGGAGTACGTAACGAGCGAGCCATTTAATTGGAAAAACTAAACGTGACAAACGGTTGCAGGATCAGTGAAGGTTGATGTTATAATTGAAAGTATAACAGGATCAGTTACAATAAAATCGTTCATACGCATACCATGGGCGAGTATCATGAGTAACATTACTTCAGAGCTTTTAATAATACAATAATCAATAGTAAAAAACCCGACATCAATAGGGTTGTCCGCATGCCCAGTCAGTACACTTCCCCGCCCGCCATGTGCACAAAGACCGCATACATCCCCCATAACATCAAGGCTTGAGCAACTAGAACGTCATAAGGAGTTGCAAGTCCCGCCCATACTGGCGCCATTTTGGTCGAGGCCAGGCGGGTCCAGAGTATAGTCCAAATGCCTCCAATAACTAGCGGCCGGACCAGAATCCCTTTCGGCAGTTCAAAAAAATTCCATTAACGCCAGCAGAAGGGACAGGCGGCATGAACCGCGACTTAAAGGCGAGGAAGGCAAAATCTTCCCTACCGGGTCACGCTGAGGTCCCACCGGAACTGATCGAGTTGGCAGTCTACAGTGTCTCTTAGTAATTCGGACAAAAGCTGGTGTCAGCATGAGAGCATCACCATCTTGTGACGACGTTGTGGCCACTCCGGAGAGCGGGACAGCAGGCGTATCCCTCCACAGATGCGTTGAATCCGTCTTTCCTATGGCACCAGATGTGGATAAGGCGGCGGTCGCCCGGGGCAGCGGCATATCCATGGGGGATAGTCGAGCAACAGTGGCGGTTGCCCCCACCGGAAGCCCGCGGGAGTCGAGGGCCAACGACTCTCGTAGAATCTTTAAAACTGAGAGGACGTCTTCAAGAGTGGGGCTCATGCCCGAGCAGGCAAGCATCCGAGTTCCATGGTAGCCCAGAGACATCCTAGTGGACCAGGCCCAAATCCGGGGAGCCGGCCGCCATCTTGAGAGCCCCCCAGCAGCTGCCCTTCACCATGGCCACCGGAGCGGCCCCTCCCGGTCAGCCAGCCATGGGGGGGTCCGCGAGTGGAACGCGAATGGCAGTCTTGGTGCAGGAGAGGAACCTCCATCTGGAGGTGGAGGGGGCTGTCCGCGCCGCCCCTCCGCGGGCGCCCCACACCATCTGCGGGCGCCCCACGCCATCTCCTGGCGCAGGTATAAAAAATGGCTGTACCAGGCAACAAAGGGGGGAGCCATCAGCAAGGCCTTCCCCGCACACAACTTGCTGGACATCACCTCTGGATGATCCGGGGACGGGCCTCGGCGCGTTGGGTTGCCTCCGGCCTATTCGCACAACGGTCCTCCACCCCAGGCCGCCACCGACGCTACCTCGCCGGCTGATGGCTTTTGTAGACTTTCTATAGCCCAAAGCCAACTAAAAAGTAGCCCAAAGTAGCCCAACATCGCTACTTTAAGGAAGGAGGGACAGGAACAGCGTCAAGCAGACGGCGAATGCATTGGGATTGTTGTTGCAGCCGGCTGCCATGTAAATAGTTGTATAATAAAACGTTTGAACATATTACTTTGCTGGAGTGTTGTATATATTTATAATATTTGCATAGGGTTTGTCGTTATTTGGGCGGGGTGGGCGGCGGAGCCGAGCTGTCTTGCAGCCATCATGGCGTCGAGCTCGGCTCTTCTCACTAGTTTCATATTTCTCATGAGGGGTTGTTCCTAATGTTTCTATTTTAGCGGGGTCAAAAAGATCCCATCAGTGGCCTACTGATTTTGCTCGATTCCTTTTGTTTTTCCTAACGATTTTTATGTTATAGTTTGCTAGCACGATACAGCGGCCAATCCGTATTTTTATATATATGTCCTTTTTATTAGGGGTGTCCTCCGGTGGAGCCGGATGATCTACCTCAACGGTCCGGGCTGAACCAACTACTGAACAATGGGGAGAAGATAGGTATGACGGGTTACAATGGGGACAAAAGTCTGCACTACCTATCCTTCACTATCCGCAAAGACTAAACAGAGTATTGCGACTCTGTGCTTATTTGTGAATAGAGAATAACCCAAAGAGAACCAATTCCGAACGATCAATGTTCGGATAAACAATCAATCAAATGAGGGATAAAAATAGGCACGACAGATTACAACGGGGGCAAAAGCCTGCGTTACCTATCCTTCACTATCTGCAAAGACTAAACAGAGTATTGCGACTCTGTGCTTGTTTGCAAATAGAGAATGATCCAAAGAGAACCAATTCCAAAACAGTAAATGCTTGGATAACAATCAATCAAATGGAGAGGGAAGCAGGCACGACGGATTACAACAGGGGCAAAGGCCTGCGTTACCTACCCTTCACTATCTGCAAAGACTAAACAGAGTATTGCGGCTCTGTGCTTGTTTGCAAATAGAGAATCTCTCAGAAACAATCAAATGAGTAATACTAGTATTTTCAAACAATCAAACAATCAATTCGCAATTTGTCGTGTTACACGACCTTACCCGGACCGCATGGACAGTTTCTCGTCTTCCGCTTCCAGCACCTGATCGTCCTCTATTCTCCGTAATTGCTGTGGCACTCCTGATGGTTCCCAGTCAGGACCGTAGATCACTCGAGAGAGGTCTGCTCGGAACCAGTGAAGTTCGGATGATCGGCTGCCAGACGAGGGTCTATCGGGCAGGTGCACTTCCCGATCGTTGCAGTCGTTCACTCTGTCGTTGGGACCTCTCCCACTGGATCCACGTGTCGCTGATGGGCCCCATGTTGGGCGCCAATTGTGAAAAGGTAGGGACGAATTCGACCAAGAACCCTTCAGTATTTGCCCGGCGTTAGCCGCCTCTCATACCATTCGAGATTACCAAACAAAGAGGCAGGCGCTGGAGACGGAAGGCAGGAAACAGGAGTTTATTCCGACGGAGCAGAACACGTCAAATCAGACAACAGGGTATCTTCTCGAGGTGCTCTAACCGCATCTCTGAGGCCTGGCCTCTTATACACAGGTTTATGGCTTTATTACTTACACTGCATCCGTAATGTTTCTTTGAAGGACAGAAAAGACATCCTCGGAATCCCCGGTCCAGGCCCGTTCCCACACATATCTACAGTAGAGTTCCCACCCCGATCTCAGCATGTGGTGGTTATCGCGCAGCTGGACATTCCGCTGGGAACGGGGATGTGTGTGATCAGTCGGATCTTCGGGGCGCGAAAGCATTGATTAATCCCCGCTCCTTTGATATGAGGCGAGGTCCTACTGTAGGGGGCAATAAACTGCATCTGTTGGGCTAGGTGATGGCCTGGGATCAGGTCGGACAATCCGGCAGGGCGGAAAAAGGGCCTGTGAGATGAAAAGAGCGAGGGGGTTCAGCACGGGATGTGGCTCGGAGACAGGGTCGCGTTAGAGGTGCGTGTATGGCCCAAGCAGGAGAGACCGGGGGCTGTCGGGGCGCGGGGGAATGCTTGCGAGGCCGGGGAGTGAGGGGGAGAGACGCGCAGGCTATTGGCGGTGGGCAGAGAGGCCTCGACACACAAAATGGCTGCCACTTACGTGCATGACGGGGCCTAAAAGGGACAAGATGGCGTGGCCACTGTTTCACGATTTTCACTTTACTTTCAACAGTGGCTGGGGTGAACATAAATGAACGCCGCTTATATATACCTAATTTTGGTCATTTTCCACAGTGTCTTCCACAAAAATAACAGGTGTGTTCTTAACCTGGAGTCCCCAGGGAATGGTTCCACCCTGCAAGTGTTTTAATAGGAAGTATCCGTGAAGTTCAGTTCTCACGTGTTTTTTACAAAGTCTTGTCAGCTTCTCTGACTCGTTCTGTTGCTTTGCAGTAGTGCTTAAAGCAATAGATCCAAACGGTGAAGAGGCTATGAGAGACTGAATATGGCTCTCACTAAAAGAGAGTGTATCTTTTTCTGCCATAATATTTGAAGGACCGAAAATCCTTCCACACCTGAAGTCTAGTTTATGCCCCTATACACTCTCGCGGATCAACATCCGCTCTAAATTGCACACAAAAGGAGTTAGGTCCTTGAGGGGGCTGAGGGAGGGCTGGACTGTTTTATAATATCAGAACATACACAAAAATGCCCCCCTCTCGCGCTACTTCCAATATGACTTTATCGATGACCAAATAAACAATTTCATTAAATCTGGTCTGGTACATTTATTTATACCTCTTATTCATGTGTTTTCAGTTGAAACTAGTGTACTCCAGAAGGAATTATTTAAAGGCAGTAAATAGAATACACATGTCAAAACACGTGTACTCTTATTCAATCAACAAACTACATTACAAATAAACATTACAAAAACACCTAAGGGAAATGACATAAAAAAAAATCAAAACAGACATCCAACAAACATTTACAAAATTCAAATCAAGAATTTGAAATATGCTAAATCATTTCATTAATCACAATCCTAAAAAAGACATAGTTCATAACAAGAGCAACAAGGCTTGTATCACCTAATCAAAAAACATTAAATGTAATGATTATCTCTTGGTGGATTTGCCAACGCGTTTCAAGTTCGGGTCATTGATCCCCAAACCGTCATCAGGGCTCTGTTAATTATCTGTTTAGGATGCAAGAAAACATAAAGTTTTAATGACAACCTATTTCCCTCTTCTCTAGTTATCATAGCGTTTGGACACAGTATATTTGTACCTGTATCTTCCTTTGCAGGTGACCATTAGTCATTTAAGTCGATAGATACAGGATCACTGACATAATATAGAATGACAAAATATAGACTTACCAAAATATAGTCACCAAAATATAGAATGCCAAAATATCGAATTCCTATCTACAAACAGGTAAGTACAAAAATATCGAATCCAAAATATAGTCTGTAAAAAATATAGTCAGTCAAAATATTGAATTTTTTTAAATGTCTTAAAAGTAATTTAAAATTAATGAAATAATAAATATAATTAACTAAAACATACTTAAAAACACTCAAATAACCCTAAAATTAAAATATAATTAATTTAAGTTATTAATAAAAAATGTACAATATTTTACCGTAGGATAGCAGGAGGGTAACATTTAATATTACCACTCCAGTGAGTGCAACAGTAGGGAAAGCGTTGGATAGCGTAGGGGTAAAAAATACTATTCCCACTCCAGTGAGTGCAACAGTAGGGAAAGCGTTGGATAGCGTAGGGGTAAAAAATAATATTCTCACTCCAGAGAGTGCAACAGTAGGGAAAGCGTTGGATAGCGTAGGGGTAAAAATTACTATTTCCACTCCAGAGAGTGCAACAGTAGGGAAAGCGTTGGATAGCGGGAGGGTAAAAAATATTATTCCCACTCCAGTGAGTGCAACAGTAGGGAAAGCGTTGGATAGCGTAGGGGTAAAAAATACTATTCCTACTCCAGAGAGTGCAACAGTAGGGAAAGCGTTGGATAGCGTAGGGGTAAAAATTACTATTCCCACTCCAGAGAGTGCAACAGTAGGGAAAGCGTTGGATAGCGTAGGGGTAAAAAATACTATTCCCACTCCAGTGAGTGCAACAGTAGGGAAAGCGTTGGATAGCGTAGGGGTAAAAATTACTATTCCCACTCCAGAGAGTGCAACAGTAGGGAAAGCGTTGGATATTGGTAGGGTAAAAATTGCTATTTCCACTCCAGACAGTACAACAGTAGGGAAAGCATTGGATAGCGTAGGGGTAAAAATTACTATTCCCACTCCAGAGAGTGCAACAGTAGGGAAAGCGTTGCATAGCGTAGCGGTAAAAAATACTATTCCCACTCCAGAGAGTGCAACAGTAGGGAAAGCGTTGGATAGTGGGAGTGTGAAAATTACTATTCCCACTCCAGATAGTGCAACAGTAGGGAAAGCTTTGGATAGCGTAGGGGTAAAAATTACTATTCCCACTCCAGAGAGTGCAACAGTAGGGAAAGCGTTGGATAGCGTAGGGGTAAAAAATACTATTCCCACTCCAGAGAGTGCAACAGTAGGGAAAGCGTTGGATAGCGGGAGGGTGAAAATTACTATTCCCACTCCAGTGAGTTTAACAGTAGGGAAAGTAATGATTTAATATATTATTAAAAATAAATTAAATATCAATACCAATAAAACATTAATTGAAATCAATAACCAATTTAATATTATGTAATAATTAATTAGAAATACAACTACATATTAGTTATTAAAAATTAATAACCTATTCATAATTATTTAACAATTAATTAATTTTCAATAACAAAAACGAATTAATCATAAAAATTAATACCAATTAAAAATGAACAGTAAATTAATTATCAATACACAAAAAGTCTTTTTAATATGTAATTAATTACAATTACATTACTTCCCACCCTATTCCCCTATAAACCCACATCCCAATACAGAAAATACATTATTACAATTATCATAATTATCAAATATTTCATTAATACAAAATAATTACCAATAAAAATTAATTGCCAATTAATAGAAATGAATTACCAATTAAAAATTAATTAACAATACATTTAAAATCAATACCAATAAATGAAAAAAATTATTTACTTAATTACAATTAAATTACTTCCCACCCTACTCCCCTATAAACCCACAACCCGCTACAGAAAACAAATTTAGAAAATTAACATAATTAACAATTAATCAATTAATACAAATTAATTGGCAATTAATACAAATTAATTACCAATTAAAAACTAACAATAAATTCAAAATGAATACCAATAAATAAATAAAAATATTTAATTAATTAATTACAATTAAATTACTTCCCACCCTATTCCCCTATAAACCCACAACCCGCTACAGAACTACAAAGCTAAATGTAATTAGAAATTAATAATAATTGCTAAAAATTAATATTTAAATTAATATAATTAAATTACTTCCCACCCTATTCCCCTATAAACCCACAACCCGCTACAGAATTAAATTACGCAAAAATTAAATAATATAAAATTCATTACTTAAAATACATGAAACATAAATTTCAAAAATTAATATACACTTTTCACACATATACTAACATACAAAACACTTTAAAAAAAGTGATAAGATTAAAAAATCGATATATTTAATGCCTATATTGTATACTTCGATATTTTTACTTCTATATTTTGAAAATCGATATTACTTACCTTAAATTCGATATTTTTAACCACTATATTGTGTCCATTCGATATTTTGTCCATTCTATATTTTTACTTCGATAATATGTCCATTCTATATTTTGGAATGGATATTATGACTGTTTACCATAGATACACTCTTTTCTTCAGATCTTAGAAGTCACACTTTAAAATCTGGAAATTAACCACGTATTACCTTTCTGTATAGGTCATGTATTTTTAAATCAGTCAAAACACTAGATAGAGTTAAAAATCCGTACCTCCGTCTACGCGGACTGGCGATGTGGGAGGGGCGGAGGAATTGCTCAGAAATAGGGGATTATGACCATCATGCCCAGTTGTTCTGTAATGAAATAATTTTTACAGAGGATACCCAAGGAGGCTTTTGAAGCATTCCTACAAAAGAGCTCGATTTACCCCACGAGAAGCTTTGCTGGAAACAAAAGAAAAGAAGGAGTTAGATCGGATGGTATGCGTGACCACCTTTAGGCCGGACCCCCACAAGCTTAGACAAGCTGTGCTTAAAAATTGCCACCTTTTGGAGGAACTGGAGTGTCCCTTTCCGCGCCCCATTTTCGCATACAAAAAGAACCGGAGCTTGGGACAACAAATTGGGAGAGCTGATCTTCCTAAGCCTCAACCCAAGCATGATCTCCTTGCCTTATGGGATATGAAACCAATAGAGGGCCACCATAAGTGTGGCAACTGTGTTTCATGTGGTAGTACCATTGAAGGAATCGAGTTTCAACACCAGGGAATAAAATGGAAACACCGTGGGTTCTCTAACTGCAGATACGTAACGTAGTTTATGTGATAATTTGCCCTTGTCGCAGGATTTACATTGGCAAAACAAACCAGCAGGTTAACCTTCGCATAGGGCAGCACAGGTCAAGAATTAAAAAGAGAATATTGACTGCACCCATGGTTGAACATTATGTGGAGATGTCCCATAATGAAAATGATTTCAAATGGTCAGTCCTTTTCACAATAAATAACGTGCAGCGCCCTGTTGACATTGATAAGATGCTTCTTGAAAAAGAAGCATACTTGATTCTGAAGTTTAACTGCATAACGACTGGGTTGAATAGTATGTCAGAATTGTCAAGAATTTGAGTTTTGGATCCTCGCTGTTGGTTTGAAGGCGCTGGGATACAGCAATAACACTGCATTTCAATGGCATGGCCTCGCAAGAATAACGAGAGCTATTAGAAGTGCTAATGTTTACAAGCTACCGCCTGTGATTGGAATGAAAAAAGACTGTTTCGATTTGGCTATACAACGCTTTAAAAAATACTGGTTTTATTAAATGTGGCTCTATTTGAACTTGAACTATTTCAATTACGTCGGGTGGCCCACGTTTATACAAATAATTTTTTCTGAAAACTACAAACCCCAAGATGCATTAAAATAAGAGACTGGACTTTTAGGGCATCTTAAAATGGCCGCCGGCTCCAGATACGGCGAGCGAGGAACGTATGAACATTGACTTCGTTGAAGCGGAGCAGACGACAATCTGAGGTATTGGCTAAGCACACGCGTAGCGGATGTTTGCGTATTCCGGTTAAAACGAAGAAAACGCGACTGATACATTATCACGTTTTTCTCACACAGATGGATTGAGTCCTTTCAGAACGAATTCATGTGCAGAAGCAGAGGCGAGCTTAAAAAACACCGAGCCCCGGGCAGCAGACGGGGGGAAGAGGAGAAACCTCGTTTGATCTTTTGAAAAAAACAGGTAGGGCAGCAGTTCACTATGTAATAGAAAGGACCGAAATGAGCTGTACACGATGTATAAGTCCTAATTGAACGTCATTGCTCTAATAGGAGAAAGTCGAAGTTACTTAAGAAAAGGTGGCGTAGCCCAGCTGTAATACGACAGCGGATTATAAATAAGGTACGGCAGGCTTGTATCAGCTTTAAAGGTAAAGACAATGCCAATTGATATTAGCAATGTTGCTATAGGCACCATATGTTTTCTTTGTTAAATAGGACAAAAGCAAAGAGATACAGAAATTCCTCCGCCCCTCCCACATCGCCAGTCCGCGTAGACGGAGGTACGGATTTTTAACTCTATCTAGTGTTTTGACTGATTTAAAAATACATGACCTATACAGAAAGGTAATACGTGGTTAATTTCCAGATTTTTAAGTGTGACTTCTAAGATCTGAAGAAAAGAGTGTATCTATCGACTTAAATGACTAATGGTCACCTGCAAAGGAAGATACAGGTACAAATATACTTTGTCCAAACGCTATAATAACTAGAGAAGAGGGAAATAGGTTGTCATTAAAACTTTATGTTTTCTTGCATCCTAAACAGATAATTACCAGAGCCCGGATGACGGTTTGGGGATCAATGACCCGAACATGAAACGCGTCGGCAAATCCACCAAGAGCTAATCATTACATTTAATGTTGTTTGATTAAGTGATACAAGCCTTGTTGCTCTTGTTATGAACTATGTCTTTTTTAGGAATGTGATTAATGAAATGATTTAGCATATTTCAAATTCTTGATTTGAATTTTGTAAATGTTTGTTGGATGTTAGTTTTGATTTTTTTTTATGTCATTTCCTTAGGTGTTTTTGTAATGTTTATTTGTAATGTAGTTTGTTGATTGAATAAGAGTACAAGTGTTTTGACATGTGTATTCTATTTACTGCCTTTAAATAATTCCTTCTGGAGTACACTAGTTTCAACTGAAAACACATGAATAAGAGGTATAAATAAATGTACCAGACCAGATTTAATGAAATTGTTTATTTGGTCATCGATAAAGTCATATTGGAAGTAGCGCAAGAGGGGGGCATTTTTGTGGATGTTCTGATATTATAAAACGGGCCAGCCCTCCCTCAGCCCCCTCAAGGACCTAACTCCTTTTGTGTGCAATTTAGAGCGGATGTTGATCCGCGAGAGTGTATAGGGGCATAAACTAGACTTCAGGTGTGGAAGGATTTTCGGTCCTTCAAATATTATGGCAGAAAAAGATACACTCTCTTTTAGTGAGAGCCATATTCAGTCTCTCATAGCCTCTTCACCGTTTGGATCTATTGCTTTAAGCACTACTGCAAAGCAACAGAACTAGTCAGAGAAGCTGACAAGACTTGGTAAAAAACACGTGAGAACTGAACTTCACGGATACTTCCTATTAAAACACTTGCAGGGTGGAACCTTTCCCTGGGGACTCCAGGTTAAGAACACACCTGTTATTTTTGTGGAAGACACTGAATATAAAAAAGGGATTTAGCTTCATAAATACTAAGTGTAGCCGGGACCTGATGGTCCATACCATTGAGACGGCCCAAAGGTTATGTGCGAAGGAGTTGGAGGAAATAGATGAATTGACAAAAGCCATAGCTAACAACCCGGCAGTTACGGATGCTAAGACTCTTCTTGACAAAATTGAAAGGACATACAGGTCTTTAAAGACATTACGATCAATAATAAAAGTTTGAAATACGAGAAGGATATTAAATCCTTCAAAATAGAACAAGTTTATCCTTTTCTAAAAGAGGATTACTACACCCAGGCAGAGTCACGCAGGGCGCTGTACGATTATCAAGGCAGATCTCGAAATCGCTTCACCGCCTTTTCTGAGACGTCGTCATCAGAATCATCAGACCCAGATTCAAGAGGCAACAATTCACGTAAACAGGTGTCTTTTTTAGAGAGGGCCCAACAAGGAAGAAACAGGCACAAAGTACCTTGGGAGATGCGAACACGCAAACGGTTCTACAGGTCATAGAGAAACCAAACGCGGTCGTTAATTTATCCGAACGGGTGTTAACAGATCACGAGGAATCCTTACTAAATCTAGGCCTTAAATTTGTCCCGTGCAAACGCACAGACTTTACGAGATTAAAAATAGAAACCCTAGATTTCTGTAGGAAATTGAGACTCAAAGCCTTCTTTTTTAATCAACCGCCATCTCAAATATTGAGGCAACAGGGCTAAGGAATAAATCCAAATTTGTTCCTTACAAGAACATCCCGAAACAGATACAGGCGTTCGAGCAAATCCTGATATCCCCGATCAATAAAATGGAGAGAACCAAAAAATATGTGCCCTCCAATATCAGCAAGGGACAACTACAGGCAATACAAAGTCTCAAAGAAGACCCCTCCCTGGTCATAAAACAAGCCGATAAGGGGGGAGCGGTCGTGATCTGGCCCCGCGATAAATATGTCGCTGAGGGCATGAAACAAGTTAGCAATACCACATGGTACCGAGCTCTAAATGAGGACCCAACGAAGCAGATTCAAGGGATAATTGCTGAAGTGTTGGCCCAAGGAAAGGAAGAAGGCTTTTTGGGAGCTAGGGAATTTGAATTTTTAAATAAAAAATGTCCACGAATACCGGTTTTATACCTTTTGCCCAAAATACATAAAAGCCTAGCCGAACCACAAGGACGCCCGATTGTATCGGGTTGTGACTCCTGTAACTAGAGAAGAGGGAAATAGGTTGTCATTAAAACTTTATGTTTTCTTGCATCCTAAACAGATAATTAACAGAGCCCTGACGACGGTTTGGGGATCAATGTCCCGAACTTGAAACGCGTCGGCAAATCCACCAAGATCTAATCATTACATTTAATGTTTTTTGATTAAGTGATACAAGCCTTGTTGCTCTTGTTATGAACTATGTCTTTTTTAGGATTGTGATTAATGAAATGATTTAGCATATTTCAAATTCTTGATTTGAATTTTGTAAATGTTTGTTGGATGTTTGTTTTGATTTTTTTTATGTCATTTCCTTAGGTGTTTTTGTAATGTTTATTTGTAATGTAGTTTGTTGATTGAATAAGAGTAAAAGTGTTTTGACATGTGTATTCTATTTACTGCCTTTAAATAATTCCTTCTGGAGTACACTTGTTTCAACTGAAAATACATGAATAAGAGGTATAAATAAATGTACCTGACCAGATTTAATGAAATTGTTTATTTGGTCATCGATAAAGTCATATTGGAAGTAGCGCGAGAGGGGGGCATTTTTGTGTATGCTCTGATAGCCTTTTTTTAATAATCACGAAAACACCTCGAAATATTTAAGTTTAGGATGTGCGCAGTAAGAAAACTTCTTGTGTTTGAGTCATTATATTATAATGCTGCTCGATCTATGAATCTAGGATAGAGCATTATTATAATCTATAATTTAGTGACTTACCCCTTAGTTGAACGATGTCATTGTCTTCAGGGGGAGGGGTAGGAATGTTTAAAAACTATCACATTTAATGCATGCCTTTCAATGCAGTGATATAATCAAATATACAAAGGTGAAACACTTCCCCGTGTTAGAGAAATGCCCTTTTTGGAGTTGTGAAGAAATGTTATTATATTTTTACATGATGTTTGTTGTATGATGTACATGCCAAGTCTTTGGCAATGCTCTGGCTCCACTCTCCCTGGTAATGTGTTGGCTCGCCCACCTCTACCGTGCTGGGGGATAAGTCCTTTCGCGCCCTCTGAATTTCTTGCAGCTGCAGTATAATATAACTCTTTAGCTATCATCGGGAGGGCTGACCTTAAACGAAGGATGATCGGTCAGCTGCTGGCTCTGTGCAATATTTTAACTTAGTTCATAGTTGATGGACCTTGGTTGGAATGGCTGAAGGTTGCATTTGTGTTCATCACAAGAAAAAAGTCAAAATCCCTACTAGTAATCTTCATAACAGATTCAATGATTCTGCATGGAAATCCTATTGACTCCAGCGAGGGAAACAGCCTTTACAATGCAGCTCAAACCACACTGTGCCTTTACAACATGGTCCGAACGACGAATGAGTCTTTACAAGGCATTTCTTTACCACACAAGTAGTTACATATATATATATATATATATATATATATATATATATATATATATATATATATATATATATATATATATATATATATATATATATATATATATATATCCACGCTCCAGGTTCCTTGCTGTAATGAACCAGCGCACTCAGTAGCGGGTGCCAGTCACGCGCCGGCAGGGTCGCGTCAACATTCCAAGCTCCAAAAATAAAGACCGGTACAAAAGGGTCCCCGTGAATCAAGGAACCTGGACTAGTTGGTTGTGCGTCTTTGGGGGGCGCGAGGAGCCCTTTTCTTGTGGCAGGCTACGTGGGACATCGGTTTCAGCGCTTTCTTTCAGCCCTGCCATTCCCCGCCAAGACACGACAAACCCAGCAGAACACTGCATGCTGGGATTTGCAGTTCCTACCCACTTGGTTTACCTCAGCAGGTGACATTGATCATGGCTGGGGGGAGGAGCTGGACTTTGCACTTACTACAATAGGTGGGGCAGAACTGTGAGAGGCGTTTCCTGTTGACATGCTGGGCGCTGAGGAGGCCATACACGGCCGAAATGCATACGCCCGCCCGCTTCTGCTGCATTAAAGGTTCTCCGTTGTTCCCCCCAAGCGGCCTCAGACTCTTCTTTTTTGAAGTTTTTTGTACATATTTCCGCACTAATTTGCCAGTTTAGTGCTTCTGGGGCCGCCGCACGTTTGCTGGCTTGATTCCCACTGGCTGCGATGTGCTCCGGCGCATCTGACCCTGTCTCCGAGGCTTCGGATTGGATCAAGCCCACCAGCGCATCTGGGAGGAAGAAACACGGTGGCTGAGTCACTGCACTCTACCCCGGGCCTGGCGCACTGTCGCACGGGTCCCCGTGAATCAAGGAACCTGGACTAGTTGGTTGTGCGTCTTTGGGGGGCGCGAGGAGCCCTTTTCTTGTGGCAGGCTACGTGGGACATCGGTTTCAGCGCTTTCTTTCAGCCCTGCCATTCCCCGCCAAGACACGACAAACCCAGCAGAACACTGCATGCTGGGATTTGCAGTTCCTACCCACTTGGTTTACCTCAGCAGGTGACATTGATCATGGCTGGGGGGAGGAGCTGGACTTTGCACTTACTACAATAGGTGGGGCAGAACTGTGAGAGGCGTTTCCTGTTGACATGCTGGGCGCTGAGGAGGCCATACACGGCCGAAATGCATACGCCCGCCCGCTTCTGCTGCATTAAAGGTTCTCCGTTGTTCCCCCCAAGCGGCCTCAGACTCTTCTTTTTTGAAGTTTTTTGTACATATATATAATATATATATATATATATATATATATATATATATATATATATATATATATATATATATATATTTCAAGCTCGGCGGGACGCCTTCGTCAATATCTTTACACTGATAAAGGCGTACCGCCGAAACGCGTTTGAACTTGATTTTCTGTGCCGAATAAATCCTACTCGGATTTAACCCCCCGCGAGTGCTGGTCTTTATTTTTGGCGCTACAGAAGGGGGTGGTGATGGACGGAGCATCTGAACCAATCAAACACTCACACCCAGTCAAAAGATCTGGGTTTAATCCATCACCGTTCTTTAGCCCACTCTGCCACCCCAGTTCAGATATGGCTATATGCAAATCAGTCTGACCCTGTGCCTCATGGGAACAGTCCAGCCCGAACTGCCAAGCCATGCCTTCCCTGGACCGGAAACAAGCTTCCGAGGACCGGTTTCTGGCAAGGCAGCCGTCTTCAGCCTGGCTTGCTTGAATCCAGTGGCAAAGTGAGCAAGGGACTCACGTCTGAGCATACCCTGCCACACTTATGGCGGCCAAAAGCGGTACAAAAGGGGGTGGTAATGTCTGAACTGGGGTGGCAGAGTGGGCTAAAGAACGGTGATGGATTAAACCCAGATCTTTTGACTGGGTGTGAGTGTTTGATTGATTCAGATGCTCCGTCCATCACCACCCCCTTTTGGACCTAATTTCTATTAGACTCAGAGTGATCTATTGGTGATACATGAAATAGTGAACAATTTGCACAAAGTATTTATACAGGAAAAAGGGTTCAACTACGGTCTCAAATATTGGGTAACTTTTTGCACGTGTCGTTGGTTTACATGGTTTATTGCAATGTTTACTTTGCACATGAGGTAGCTTTAATTGGTCTTAAGCACTGTTAGACAGCTTCTGTTTTTAATCTTTGAGGCTCTAATACGTTTTATTGCTGCTTTTAGAAGGCATTATTTTAACTATGCTTTTAGCCAAATGCTATTCCATGGTTCTGCTCTCTTTTCTTTATGTGTAATAATATGTACATTTCTATCGCAATATCTATTTATTTATTTATTCTAAAATTAGATTATTGAATTTCCAAGCAACATTAAATCATGATAGTAAATATGCCAAGACAATAAGTATTACTGAAAATGTAATATTAGAATTCAGACTATGAAAGGTGAGCTGCTAAATATGTTAAGTATTTTTTCTACATTCATTTGTCATGTGGTGATCAGTTAAGCATTTTAAAAACATGGCGAACTTCCTTTCTCTGTATGTGAGCAAGGACTAGTGTAGTCCGAAATGCATCATCTTTGAGGAATAAAAACATATTCAAGCCACTCCTTCCAGTGGTTCGTGTCTCTTTATTCGCCGGATGGAAGTTTGAGAGTAAACAGTTTTTGATTTTATATATATATATATATATATATTCCATTTCAAGTCTGCTTCACAGCAAAAAGGTTGCGCACTCAGGATTCCGTAATACCAGATGATTTATTGTTTACAGTTTTACACGCTACGCGTTTCGACACTAAGAGTGTCTTGATCACACGTGAGTTGTCCCGGCATTATGGCACATATAAGCGTACAAAAAGTGAAATAAACATAGAGAAGGTAACAAGTAAATTCACTTCATTAGAGCGTACACATGGGGGCCATTTTGTAATGGTGTATTATTCAGACAGAAAATCCATTATATTTCCTCCACAGCCGATTACTTCAAAGGCCATGGAAAATTCTCACGAGTTATACTACATGATTTTAAATATGTTCATCTTCCTAAGTAGGAAACAAATTATGTAAAAAAAAATTATATACATAATAAGCATTGGTGCCTTGTTACTACTACAAGTAGATATACCTAAATTTCATATCTGCAGTATATGGTGGAATATATATATATATGTGTATATATCAATCAATCAATAATACTTTTTCGATTACAAAGTATAATCATAAAAGTACAGAGTAAAAACAATTGATAAAATATTATACTCAATCAATAATACTTTTTCGATTACAAAGTATAATCATAAAAGTACAGAGTAAAAAAACAATTGATAAAATATTATACAGAGGTTAATAAAAGTTTCTACAAAAATGGGGTGTGCACCGCAAGCATAAACATCATGCCAAGATATAATTAGGTTTTATCACATCATAATTGTTTTCCTGCATTTAAAAACATTCTTTAAAAAAGCTGTTACTGATGCTACAGCAAACACAAATTCTAATTGCTGCAATTTAACATAAGCAGGCCTGCAAGTCCTTATCCCCAACAATTTTATTACCGGGAGAATCCATGCTTTCCTGTACGAAGTATACAATTTGCAGAAGAACACAAAATGTATGGTGGACTGGTCGGACATATCATCACAGGGACATTTGCAAACCTGTTTTGACCAGTCATTGGCAGCTGGGATGCTTAATAACCTGTGGGTAATACCTAGTCAGAAACGGATCAATAAAAATCTATCATAATCAGTTGTTATCAATTGTAGATGGGGCTGCAGACTAAAAGATATTAAGGTGAGATTGTGTGCTTGCACCGTAGATTTCCACATTTCCACACACAGTCTCTGATCATTCAAGAAACTCAGACAGATTTTCTTTAGATCCTTCCTACTCATACTAGTCATATTTATTGGTTCATCATAAAAATCACGAAGGCCTATTTCATAAAGAAATGTTTTAACATACATTAACCATTTAATTTGTTTCACCCCGTCTAGCCTCATGCAATCATTTATTATCTCACGGTTAAAATTAATTTCCTCTATTGTCCATTGCCTTTGCCACAACAGAACTGGTTGTATCTTTATTATATCTTCCAAATAAGTCTGACCTAGCTCTGAGTGGCAGATAAAGGATGAGGTACCTTTTGGGACCATTAGTAGAAATCTTAAAAATATTTTTTCGGCGACCTGCAGCGAGCTTACATCCACCGTGCCCCAAATGCTGGCTCCATATGTGGCCACCGTGGCGGATTTTGCTCGATATATATCCAGTAGCTCTGCTGTAGGGCGCCTATTTAATTTCCTGCTAAAACTAGTTAGTGCAGACAAAGGCTTTAGGTATAGCAGTCTCCTCGTGTTAACAGTCTGCAGTCATCACCCCGAAGAATTAAATAAAATTCCAAAATAAGAAAATGATTTTGAATTTTCAATTCGTTTATTGTCAATGAAAATAGATCTCATCTTAGGACACCCTGTGTCACAATGCATTGTAAAGGTTTTGGCGGAGTTTATGGTTAGGCCCCTATCTCTCATGAAATTTGTAAAACTAGTAACCAGCCTTTGCAATCCCAGTGGGGTGCGCGACATTAAAACGGCATCATCCGCATAAAGCAATGCGGGAATTGGGCGTTTGCCTGCCTCGGGAAGATCTTTGCATTCCTGAATCAGACCCTTCTCTAAGTTATTAATATATAAAGTAAACAGCAGCGTGGCAAGGACACACCCTTGCCTCACACCCCGTTTTACTTTAAAGTGAATCGTTCATTCCCTCCCCAGCCCAAACCTCACCCGTGCCCTTGCCCCTATATAAAACTCTCTAATAAAAGAAATTAAAACTGGGTCAACTCCTAATTCAGCTAGAATTGCCCATAATTTGGTGTGGTTAACGCAGTCAAATGCCGACGATAAGTCGACAAAGATCAGGTAAAGTGGTTCTTTTTTTGCTAAAGTATATTTTTTTATCAGGTTATTTAAATTTAAACCCTGTTCTATTGTGCCAAGTTTTTTTTACGAAATCCATACTGAATATCGCTTAGCACAGAGTGTTCCTCTATCCAGTCTTGTAGCTTATTTAGTACAACCCAGCCTACTATTTTCGCCGTCGAATCCAATAATGAAATCGGTCTATAGCAGGCCGTGTCGGACCTGTCACCTTTTTTATATATAGGGACGAGGATCGACTCATACCATGTATCAATAAAAACACCCGAGCTTACTGCGTTAAACACTTGAGTGAGGAGGGGGCCCCATAATGAAATATTGTCTTTGAAAATATCCATGGGGACTCCATCCGGGCCTGCTGCCTTACCTCCTTGGCTTGCCGTAATGGCCATAATAACCTCATGTAATTCAAAGACCAGTGCCACCCCTTTATCTCTAGGCAATACAACTTGTTCCCCTTGTTCCGTCCCTATTAGGTTGCTGGGGTCTATCACATTGCTCACCTCCCCCGGTATCTCCGGAGAGTTTTCATCATATAGTTTCGTAAAGTGCCCTATCCAGCTTTGTTCGAGGATAGCCACCTCGATAGTAGCAACCTCCTTATCTCTAAGGAAGGGGCCCTCCAAAATGCACAAGAATCTTTAGAGGAGGAAGCTTCATGGAGGGCTATCCATGCATCTTCCCTCAGGATCTGTCTTCTGGCTTTTATGGCACAATTATATTTTTTCCTTGCTCCACTGATTGTGGCTCTATCTTTGGTTTCAGTATGAAGGGCATGTTTAAGATTCCTATATGTCCTCGTACAATTCGAGTCAAACCAACCCTTTTTCCCTTAATGTTTTTTCTTGCCTTTTATAGTAATAGTAAGAGCCTTCTTAATATGATCAGTAATGTTTGTTCAGCTAGCAACAATATCCTATGGCACAGCATTTTCATCCAGGCATACTTGAAAACTATCCTGGCACTTCTTCGTCACGCCTGCCAAAAACTCAATAGGGACCACTTTCTCCCATTTCAGGGTGTAACACTTTTGCCTGGAAAGGGATATATTTTCCAACATACAATTGGTAGCGTTAGCATTCCTTTGGTCTTGTCCCGGCAGACTAATCTTCAGGCTCTGGGCATAATGATCACTTATTGCCACATCGTGGGTACAAAACGCTTCAATAATTGAGCCATAACAGTTGGATACCAAGATGTAACCTAATGTGGAAAAAATTGCACGACCAGTGAACGTGGGGCGGAAAGGCACAGACGGGCGGGATAGTGTATTGGCAAACCCTAAGTCAAATTCAAATATTATCTAATTTAGGAGTTCACCATACCTTGTTTGTGGGAAATGCGGGATATAAAACTTGGTATCATACGAAATACAACAATTCCTGGACTCCCAATAGGGACATAAGGCTGTGTTAAAATCCCCCCCAAAGTATAATCAGATTTCTGCTCCATATCTCCTGTAACTTGTGCAAGTGGCCACTTATCACCTTTACAACTTCTTCCAGTAAATGTGGTGGAACATTGTTGTAATAGTTCACCAATATTATCGTATGGTTTGAGTCTGCCAAAAGTTTAATGATTTGGTAATAACAATCTTCATAAACCAATTCTAATTTTAGGAAATGAGTTAGGTTAGATATATAGACACACAGCCCCCCTTTTGCTCTGCCATGTCTTGAAGCTACGGCTGCACTGTGTAGAGTTTTAAATCCATTGAGATGTATAGGATCTATCAACCAGGTCTCCTGTACACAAATAATATCAAATTGATTAATAAAATTATTCCATACTTCATTTGTTACTTTGGATTTCAAACCCGTAACATTCCAAAACACAATATTACAAATGCCCTTTTCTTTATCTGTTCTAATTTCTAGTGGAATGTTCTGGGAATTTTCTCTCAATAGAATGGTTACGATATCTTGATTAGTTACATACTCTCCAGCGTCAGAGGCCGCCCCTAAATCAGGATCTACATTTTCCTGATGCATGATACTTCTGTGTGTATCCTGGGGACCACTACCCATATTACCATCATCAACATTCAGGACAGTACTGGTAAGTCAGTCTACTTCCTCCAGATTTGGCAGAACGCTAAATCGATTAAAGGTATCTATGCCGTAAGTTGTAGTGGGAGTTCTCAAAGATACCCCCCGCCTCTGGGTGTCATTATTGAGTTGATAGGGTTTATAAAAAAAGCCAAGTGGAAGGGTATTAATCCGATCCGGATGGATTACTGTATTACCTACCCTATGGAAAATTAGGTTGATTAAATGTGGGGTCTTCAAATTTAATATCACACAGTCTCCATTCAGATCCTTCTGACCCCTTCCAATCCATCCCACCCGTCTAGCCATTTTAAATTCGGCAAATAATCTGTCAGTTAGGCCCATCTTAGTCCCAAGCCACGATAGAGATTTATTCCTGAGACTTTCACAGGTCTCCCCTGTTCCTTTGCGTAATCTTGGTACATTGGCGAAGACCACAGTATATAGGGTAGCAGCAGGGAGTAAATCTATATAAGGGACTTGTTCCTCGAATACATCCACTACTGGAAGCACTATAGGTGCACTAAGCCTGGTTGACTGAGTGACATTACTCCTACTCAAACTAGGTGGACTGGTATCATCCCCCAAATTTCTATTTACCTTATGTATGCTGAGCTTTGGAGCATTTAAATTACCACCCGGATTAATGTTAGTATCACCATTAGATCCGAGTTGGGGACATTAAATCTGGGAGGTAGATAATTTTTACTGCTAATTTTAGACAGTACAGACTCTATTACTCCTAATCTTCCACTAAATTTTCCCAGCGTGTCCTTAAGAAAACAGTCCATGGCTTCCAATTTGTTACACACTCTAAGAACTTTGTTCTGCAAACGGGTATCCACATTTATTTTCCCTTTTGCGCTTAGCCCAGTTCTATTCACATTGTTGTTCTTAGTCCTCTTAGCCACATTTGTTTGTTCTGGGTTAATCGTCATCGCCTTCTTTCCACTAGCAGTAGATTTCTGCCTCGACATATCTTCAGGGATTTGGAATCTTTTGAGAGGGTGGCAAAGGGTCCCTATCAGAGTCAGAGTCAATAATTTGAACTGAAATGTCTACCACACAACCATTTTTTCCTCCCAACACCTCTGGCTCTGCACCTCTACACTGCTTGACTTTACTACTTGATGATTCGTCGCATTAATTGTACTCTTATTAGTTGAAGATGTTTTTCATCCTTCCAGGTTTTTATCTTGGTTCATGGCCTCCTCAACATTTATGATCTGTTTTTCAATTGTGCCCACAGCGCCAGTCAAGTAATTCAGCAGTGATAAACATGGCCCCTCCACAGGTTTGGCTTTCTTTTTTTGCAACATGGTCAATGTCTTCCGCTTCCCCATGCTTTTACCCGAGATGAAAACAGGTCAATCAGGCTCAGGCCCTTTACGGAATCTTGCACCATGTGCCTATATTGGGAAAAAGGAGAAATGTACACAGTACCTTCTTAGGTGATGATCAAACACAAAGCCACGAGCAGTGGCCCAGCCCAGCCTCTTCCGGACGATGACGCCCGGGCGAGCCCGCGCACTTCCCGTGCCGTGGGAGCCCTGCGGCAAATTTAAGGCGCCTCCTGGCGCAGAGTGATGTTGTGCCTGCAAAGCACCCCAGGGACTCTGGGAAATTGAGTCCCGGGCGCTAGGTTCAAAAGCTGCAGACCTCCGCGGTCTGTTCTGTAGCAAAGTGGAGCGTAGGAAAGCGATCAGGGTTGCGGCAGGAAGGTGAGCTCTCGCGTGAGTCTCTTCTCTCCTGTCCGTCTCACGATACAAGGTTCAGATACAAAGTCCTTTTTCGGGAGTCTTGAATCTATGCAGGAGTGGGAGGTCGGACTAATGGGATCAGTGCGCTAATAAGCGCGAGGAAAAAATACCATATGCCAGGATGTCAGGTAATCAGTTTGCAAATAAAAGTAAGGATTAGAGGCTCATCGGGGGCACATCTCAAACCACACCCAGTCAGAACCAAGCTGTCTCCGCATACTGTCCCCCTGGGCCCCACTGGTACATGCGATTCTCTCTCTCAGCTGCGCTTCCCCCAAGATCCGCCACTTGTTACCTCAATTGTGCCTCTCAGCTGTTCTCAGCTGTCTCCACTGGGCGCCGAAAAGCTCCACTCCCGGCCACCGCCACCATCAGCCCTTCCGCCTGTCCGAGTCACCGCCGGGAGTTTGGGCTGGAGGTTTAGGCGGGGGTTTGGGCGTGTAAATCCGGGAACCGGGTTCTTAGGCAGCTGATTTCAGCGCGACCGCGGCCGGCCGGCATCGGTGTCACAGGCTGAACTGCCGCGCTGAACTGCAGTGCTGCTGCAACTGCGAAAACATGGACTCACAGTGGGAAACACAGCGAATTCATTTCTGTACCACAGAACATATATATATATATATATATACATATATATATATATATATATATATATTACCTACTGGCGGTCCCCAGTAGGTAGTTATACTTAGGACCTAGTTTCCATAGGAAAAGTGTTTTTTATTTTCCCAATAACTTTGGTGCCGGTAGACGAATCTTTGCGAAATGTTCAAAACTTGTGGGGTGCTCTAGTCAGCTCCTAACTTGCAGGATTTGGGGTGATTCGGCAAGCAGGGGCCGAGAAAAAATGGGGGGTCCCAAAACGTGTTTTCTCCATGTCAATTCCTATAGGAAACTTTAGACACGGCTACAGCCCGAACGGAATTGCACCAAATTTGGCAAAAAGGTAGCCATTGGTTCAGAAAGAGACCTTTTTGTTAAATAGTGTAAATCCGTTCAGTAGTTCCTGAGAAATTTCCCATAGCAAACTTTAGACACGGCTACAGCTGGAACTGCTGAACGGAATTACACCATATTTGGCAGAATGGTAGGGCTTTCTTCAGAAAGTGCCCTTTTTTTAAATGGTGTAAATCTGTTCAGTAGTTGCTGAGAAAATAAAAAAATAAAGGTTTCGATATATAGAGGCGAGGTGGGTCCGTGCACCCTCCTGACCACAAGCTTTATTCTAATTGGCTGTCAACACTCCAAACCAGAAAGTGTTAGCAGCCATCTTGTGACCCGGTAGAACCGTGTCACAAGAAAAGAGAACAAGAAATGAGAAAAACAAGAAAAGGGGCAGGGTAGAAACACCCTGACCCCCTAGACCTGCTCCTGCTCAGGAGGTCCCACAAGGACCCCCAGGGCCCAAAAAAGCATTTTGTTTTTTTAATCGGCTTAATTCGCTCTGGGTGCGTGAATCAGGCCGAGAAAATAAACAAATCCAGATAGAGTGAATACTATGTATTGACCCAATCACCAGAGAACCTACAGTCCTAGGAAATACATGCCACTCAACAACATCGAGGGAAGTCAGAAATAAAGGGTACCCATGGATTTAAACATCCTTGACACCATGTCAAAAAAGTAATAAATAGTGCCTTCTTCACATTTGAAATACTGTCGCAACTTCTCATACTTTGGATACCAACAATAGGTACAAGCTATCATCACACTTATAATCTCCAAGCTTGAATACTCCAACAGCCTATGCATGGGCGATCTGACTTTCATCATACACAAAATACAACTAATTCAAAATGCTGCAGCAAAACTCCTTCTCAACCTTCACTCAAAAATGCATGACTGCAGTCCTACAATAACCCTGCCGGCTACTTATAGCCATAAGGGCTTTATTCAATACACTCTGCGTTATCCACAGAGCCTTGCAAGAAAAAGCACTACTATACCTACAAGTTAAATTCAAGCAATAAAACTGAACAGGACTGATAGCTCCAGGATTTCACCATTAGTCTTCATTCCACCTTACTATAAGAAATTCATAAGAGGCACTGCTTTCTCAGTACAAGCTACTAATTCTGGAACTCGCTACCAAGCCAAGGTTCAAAGCATACATTCAGAAGACATTTGAAAACATAGCTATTTCAAGGATAACTGCATTATCCAACAATCCTGGGAAAGAACCCAGAAAGATAATTGCATCTACAAGAACATTATCCAGTTTACAGCCCACAGATATGGAACAGCCAAACCAGAGCCCTACTTTCTATATCCAAATAAGTTATAAGGGCTGACCTATGGCTATCCTGGTATAATTTAGTAATGTCAATTTAAATGTAACTCTTCTGGCCCATTCTAATATTAATGCCATAATACTCAATGGTTAGGAGCTAATCGTAGTTCATAGAGGCTGCATATTAACTCCAGTTGACTGCTTACTAATCCTACACCCACATAATACACATCTGCTAATGGGCTTGTCCATCACCCAGTACTATACCAGCCCATAAACCAGCCATCACCAACTGAACTGGCATGGAATAACTAAAGAGATCTGCCACATACTTCTGGCTAATCTGTTGACTAATCTAGTCAACCACTTCAGGTCCCAGCTAACTACATACTATGACCACCTCTTTACATCTCACAATGAATGATAATAATAACAAAGTCCATCTCAGCAGATCTCCTCACCATTTCTCTCCCCAAACATGCCTGCTTAGGACCATAAAACTTTAACCAAAATATCTCAGATTGGACACCCCAGAGCAGTAACCAGCTAAGTGAACTGTGATGATCATAAATACCAAAATAGAACCTGCAGAGATTCTCAAAGCTGCCTGCTTGTGGAGAACTACAAACTGCACAGGTGTCTCTCACGCCTCTCCCTACACCACAGGCCTAAGTGCAGTGTCCAAAAACAAGATAACCACACCTCTTTCAGCATCAACCATAACATGGAACCACTTCCCGCATAGGTTCAAAAACAAAGACAACACTTTTCCAACCACACACCCTACACAGCAGAGTATCTAGGGCTGAGCGGAACTCACAGAGTTTCATTCCACAGAAAACTCCATGAGATGCTGCAGAGTTCCACCAATGGCTGGAAAAATCCTTGTCATGCTGTAATTTAGCACCAGTAGTACGAGCAGCGCTGAAAAATAAGCAGAAGAGCACACAGCCATTCGAGTTGATTTTACTGCCGCTCGAGTAGAAAATCTACTCGTTGGGCAGCAAATCTACTCGAGAGGCATTCCTCTAACTGCGACCACCCATGTTAGAAAATGTTCCTACAGGACGCCAAATCTCACTTACGCTGGCATTTCTGGAGCCTCACAGAAAAAATTCCACCATGCAGCAATTGTTGGAATTTCGCCAGAACTCTGCATTGCAAGCGTAACGCAGAGTCGCACAATTTCGCCAGTTAAACATTATGCCCACCCCTAACTATCCTGTTGATGTAGGAAACTTCTGCAGTTCCCCAGAAAAGGGGTAGAAAGCGCGATATAAATGTTGCATCAAAATACAATACACAAGCTTGTAATCTCATCAACCCGCAAAAATCCTTTCTGGTCCCATCCAGAAGGATTAATACATAGGGCAGATTTTAGACTCCAGCCTGTCAAAGGCCATACCTCTTCCAAAGAGGGCATCAGCCATCAATCAAACATTAATCTTATTTTTTGATGAACACAACTGTGACAGCCTGGTGGGTACAGAGGGTCTCAGACTATAGCTATACTTCAGAAGAGGGGCACATATTGGCATGCCCCATGTGCATTCCCTACCGTCACATATGTTAGAGCACTGTGACCAACTATGAGAAGAGCAGTCAAAGCTCAACCCTGTTTCCCCTACTTATTTCTGCTCTGATAATGATAGGAACATGTTCTGAAGCTCCTGGTCAGATGACCTCTTCCACCGGCTCTATCCTCACCTAGTAGTCACTACATCCCACTAATAGTATGAGTGAAGGATGTACTGCTGAGATCTCTACATTAGTGTCTTGTGGGTCAAATCAGATGTGTCTCAGCACAAACACAATTATTCATGAAAAACACATTTCTTAGTAGAGGTGGGCGAGTCAACAAATGAACAGAGAGGGCTGAGCCAGATCTGAGCCAAGGGTCTGACTCGGCTGAAAGTCCCCACGAATGAGGCTATCCATGAAAATAGTTAGCATGTAAATCATATAGCAAAGCGAACTGGTGAGGCATTGAATATGCAAAGGGATCATGTTGTACCACATCCGGCGCGCGACACCCATTCGACTCAAAGGGCAAAGCTGTCGATCCAGCTGCAATGCGGAAAGGATATCTTGAGGAGACTAATGGGAAAGACCCTACAGATTAAAAGTAACTGAGCCACCATAAATGCCATTTTATCCATCACTCGCAAGCAGAAGGGGTTAACAGCAAGAGTAAAATTAGAAGCCTTCCTGAAGAGCAAAGCGACAGAGTCTGTCAGGAGCAGAAGAGTGCATATGAAGTGGTAAAGGATTGCAACCCTGTAAGAATACTAGACAGCACTTCCATAACTGGCATGGGCTAGGTAGAGGGCTGATAGAACTGGATCCCCTGACAGAGCATCTCACCTTGGGAAGCCATTGCTTATTTACCCCACAGACACGCTGGGTTGGATGTTTGCGAGTTCTATTTCATGTATGAAATACAACCATAACGTACACTTGGCATGCGGGTGCACCCCCCCCCCCTGCGGGCTTCCGCTACCCACTCACTAGACCACTACTGACACCTTGATACTACACTTCCCTCCTCGGACACATGGCTGTATCTACCCCCCCTCCCTTCCCTCCCTGCTTCCCCCCTCTTACACTTTTTTGTTTAATGTTACAGTTTGTAGTTTGTTGACACTCCGATCCTAGATTTCTTTGGATCAATACCTTGTAAGTTGATGATTGCACCAACTGCACCATGAGGCCTTCGGAAATGACGGTCATAGCCTAAGAGTTTCCACCTCAGGTCCAACACAGGTATCAGGCGCACTTATCAGGCTGGATGGGATGCGTGACTCCGCGCTCCCTGACGCATTCAGACACTGTCCTGCCTCATCCCTAATCTATATCACTCCACGCCCACTGACTGACGATACCCGCAGACATTCTTTCGTGCACACCACACATGTCATGGGAGGCGTTGCCACACCTGTGTTCGCTGATGAGAGCCGGCCTAGCGCTGTGACGTTGAGCTCACATGCGACACGAGAAATGGGGAGACTATGACACACAACAGAAAGGGGACAATAAAAAAAAAAGCTAAAACACCATAGACCAGTACCCTTCTCTTTTTATAGCATAGAATGATATTATGATTGTACGATATTGCCACACATTGATATACGCCGCCGAACCCCCGGGTTGTCGGCCTTCAGGCTGTGTTCTTCTGCTACACTATCAATACCGCTCATTACTGGCAGCTGGCCTGGTTGGGTTGTAAGCTAAATGCTGTGTACAATTCAAGGTAAACAATAAAGGTCTTTTTAAAAAAAAAAATTTAAAAAAAATAAAAAATGAAATACAACCATAACAACCCACTCACTCTGCTGCTTCCGTGACCCACACATGCTCAGGCAAGGGGGAAGATGAAAGTTTCTAATGTTTTCCCTAATGAGACCTCATCTTTTTGACTCACAACTGCAGAGATCAGTCTGCCCACTCACTATATCACAAAACACCAAGAGGCCCGGGAATTGGTGACCAAAGTGCCATACGAAACTGTGTAATATGATATAATACATATTATAATATGATATATAATAGAATAGAATAGAATAGAATAGAAGAGAATATACCAATGTGGGTAGAGTATGAACTAATGTGAAGAGCTGGAGAGAAACCTTACAAGGTCAAGAACAGAAGTGAATTAAATGGTAAAAGATGATTCCCACTCAGAAGGGTAACGGAGCGAAGGGCCTCTAACCACAAGAGGATAGTGGTAGGGAATAAAGTGGGGAACATTGGTAAACATCCAGAAAGGTAATACATTGAGGGCGCAGTGATGACAGAACCCTTCATGGAGATGAGGAGGTTGGTAGTGAAAAAGCTGGTAAAAAATGGTGCTCAACCAGAAGAGTGACACACTGAGTGTGCAGTGATAAACAGAATCCCTCACATGGTGGAGGAGAGTGGTAGTGAAAAAAGTGATGAAGAATCGTGTCAGTGCTTCATTTGTGCTGGCGCGGGTGCCGGTAGGGACCAGAACTCTTTTTTGGGGGCCAGGGTTTATATTGCATCATCAAGTTTTGCCCCAGAGCAAGAGAGAGGCAGAAAATGAAGAGAGAACGAGGAAGAGAAAATAGGAAAACAGTGACAGAGCGAGAAAGCAGGTGTGATAAAGTACCAGCAAGAGTGAGATAAAGCCACATGAAGTGTGGGGTGGTGGGAGGAGGAGCCATGAGCTTGAATGAAGACTAGTCGGTCTTGGTAACGTCAACATTTTGACCTTGCTCTTCTCTTTTTTTTTAGGTCTCGCCTAGCTATCGCATAAGCGATCGATATGCGAGAGATTTAGTAAGGGGCACCAGAAAATGCTCCCAAAAACCTTTGGAATGCGGTTTATGGCCAGTGCATGTTAGGTATTCAAGCGCGAAGCTGGCATCTAGCATCGGACTTGAAAGCAGCAAACTGCTTTCGCCAGAGCTCGCTCGGCCTCACTTCCTGCTCCCCCTCTTACAACAATTAACTTTTGTTATCGCTCACACCCCATATGCTCGTTCCCTCCCACCCTTCCTTTGATGTCCGCTTTTCTTGTTGTTTACAAACCATTGCGTTGGTTCACTCGCTCACAATTTCCGATTAGAAAACACGCACGCCCCGCATGACTGCCCTTCTTCCTGTTTTCATCATTCATTCATACTGTTTGTGACTAAGAACCCGAAACGCACTCACCCTGAGAATGGAACGAGCACACTGTAGCATCAGAGCGTGCGTGCACTGATACGAGACCATGCATACTCTAGTATCAAAGCACTTACACTGCTGCACGCCTCACACTGCTGCACGCCTCACACTGCTGCATGCCTCACACTGCTGCATGCCTAACACTGCTGCACGCCACACACTACTGCACGCCACACTCCTGCATGCCTCACACTGCTGCATGCCTCACACTACCGCACGCCTCACACTGCTGCACACTGCTGCATTACTCACACTGCTGCATGCTGCACACTGCCGCACGCCTCACACTGCTGCACGCCTCACACTGCTGCATGCTGCACACTGCCGCACGCCTCACACTGCTGCATGCCTCACACTGCTGCACACCTCACACTGCTGCACACTGCTGCATTACTCACACTGCTGCATGCTGCACACTGCTGCATGCCACACACTGCTGCACGCCACACACTGCTGCATGCCTCACACTGCTGTACGCGTCACACTGCTGCATGCCTCACACTGTTGCACGCCTCACACTGCTGCATGCCTCACACTGCTGCACGCCACATACTGCTGCACACCAGACACTACTGCACGCCACACACTGCTGCGCACTGCTGCATTACTTACACTGCTGCATGCTGCACACTGCTGCACGACACAATGCTGCACGCCTCACACTGCTGCACGCCACACACTGCTGCACGCCTCACACTGCTGCACGCCTCACACTGCTGCACGCCTCACACTGCTGCACGCCTCACACTGCTGCACGCCGCACACTGCTGCTTTCTGCACACTGCTGCATTAGTCACACTGCTGCATGCTGCACACTGCTGCACGCCTCACACTGCTGCACACCTCACACTGCTGCGAGCTGCACACTGCCGCATTACTCACGATGCTGCCCGCCACACACAGCTGCACGCCACACACTGCTGCACGCCACACACTGCTGCACGCCTCACACTGCTGCACGCCTCACACTGCTGAACGCCACACAACACCACCACATCACTCAGGGACACCACCATATCACTCTAGGACACCACCACATCACTCTAGGACACCACCACATCACTCAGGGACACCACCACATCACTCAGGGACACCACCACATCACTCAGGGACACCACCACATCACGTAGGGCGTGGGTACTCACAAACTTTCTCTCGGGGGCCAAATTTACAGTGTGGTTTGTGTCAGAGGACCGCACCGGTGGGGGCGGGGTCAGTGGAGGAGGGGCGAGGTTATAGTAACAAAAAAAACTGTGACCATGAGGTTGAACACAAGTCCCTGCAGCGGAAGCCTTCGTCCACTGAGCCACCAGACCCGGCATACACACATCTCTCTCTCTCTGTCTCCCTCCCTCCCTCTATCTCTCTCTGTCTTCCTCCATCCCTCTATCTCCCTCTCTCCCTGTCTTCCTCTTTCTCACTCACTCTGCCTCACTCCCTCTCTCTCCTTCCCTCTCCCTCCCTCTCCCTCTCCTTCCCTCTCTCCTCCTCTCTCCCTCACTCCCCTCATTCTGTAGGATGAGGGAACTCATTTTTGGATTTGCAAAATGAACGAGACGCCCCTTTCACTAGTTGTTTTATGTTTTTGTTTGATATCATATTTCGTATAGTAAACCATTATCAGATCTCTCCAACAGCTCGTGACGGATTTCTTGTCAAACTGTAATGTAGCAACTGCTGCAAGCGACATTTAATGTCTGCCCAGTGCCCACATTACTTCTGAGATGTTATTTTGGCAGGGCCTGCGTGGACTGTGAGGTGATGGAAGGAGGGGCGGGAGGGGGGCACCGGGGAGTATACGGTAGGCGCTGAGGCTCGCGGTCTCCACTGCTGAATTCCTTGTGAATCACTCTTTCTTCTTATGGGCAGGGGAAGCTTCGGCCAAGAAACAGCATGTATGGATGTGAACAGAGAATTTATTGCAGGAGTGGATGCCGAGCAAACGATTTGTTGAGAGACAGAGATGATGATCACCCATGCTATATAGACAGGGCCTACACATTAGGTAGTGTGTTACAGGTCACACAGGAGTTTTTTGGCAGGGTGACTCAGGTATTCAGCCTTCCCAGGTTGAGAAATTGAGTACAGTTACATTGGGTGACATGTTGACCTGATAGCAAGCACTACATAAAAACAAGTACTTGTTCCCCAAAATGAGTGCAGCTGGCCCCCACCGGCTCAAATTAAGTACTGCCAATTGCTGTGTCCCCCAGGTTCACATGCTGTGTTCCCTCATAAACAACCTACCTCCATCCTCGGCCCTAACACGAACCTACAAAACGGCACCGCACAAACTACCTCATCCACCTCTCGCTTCCACCACATTCATCACACACCCACTCACCAATTTATGTGTGCTCAACCCTGACACTCAAACCCCACCTCGTCCCTCAAGCTCACCCTTCCTCTCTCCTTCTGAAAGTTTCACATCCATTCATCCATTCACCTTTCACTTTCACCACATACAGACCCTCGCACACAACCACCAATCTACGTGTGCCACACCCTCCCCCACATCATACATCCCCACCTGCTCTCCCCTCATTCCCAACCCCCTCATCCATCAAGCTTACCCTCACTCTTTCACTGTCCAAGCCTCACACCCACCACTCACTTCCACCACATAGACACCCTCGCACTCTCTCAAGCACCCCTACGCATGTTCCACCCTCACACCTACTCTCTTTCCCTCCCTCGGCCTCGCACTCTCCCTCACAAACACCCCTCTCACTGTCATTCACCTGCACGCCCAAACCCCACTTAATAATCCCTCAAGCTCCCTCTCCCTCGCCGCCTTGAGTACGCGAACGAAGCCATGTGTAGAAGGGTTTTACAGCTTTCACGGGGCGCCCTGTGGCAAAGTAAACAAACATTGTTTTTTATAATATTCGCTTTTAATTTTGAGCTTTGGTTACGCAACTCACCTTCAGTCCATCAATGCCCCTGCGACCTTTTTGCCCCTTTGAACCTTTGCCGCCACGTCCTCCCTTTTCACCTCGACCACCTCGGTCCCCCTTTGAGTCTCTCAGAATCTCGCTCCGGTTACACACACTCTTTAAAAATGCTTTTTTGAATCACGGGTACGATGTCTGCAAGGTCCGCGGGCTGCCAGGGAAGGCTTGCCGGGCCGCTGGCGGCCCGCAGGCCGTACTATGAGTACCCGTGACTTAGGGACACCACCACATCACTCAGGGGCAACACTCAGTGGCACCACCACATCACTCAGGGGCACCACCACATCACTCAGGAACAC